>NW_026732098.1:162500-857500 GCF_028476545.2 Physella acuta | reverse complement strand
CGCTGTGTACAACATCAGTTATGTACCGCTGTGTACAACATCAGTTATATACCGCTGTGTACAACATCAATTATGTACCGCTGTGTACAACATCAATTATGTACCGCTGTGTACAACATCAATAGTGTACCGCTGTGTACAACATCAATTATGTACCGCTGTGTACAACATCAATTATGTACCGCTGTGTACAACATCAGTTATGTACCGCTGTGTACAACATCAGTTATGTACCGCTGTGTACAACATCAGTTATGTACCACTGTGTACAACATCAGTTATGTACCGCTGTGTACAACATCAGTTATGTACCGCTGTGTACAACATCAGTTATGTACCGCTGTGTACAACATCAGTTATGTACCGCTGTGTACAACATCAGTTATGTACCGCTGTGTACAACATCAGTTATGTACCGCTGTGTACAACATCAATTATGTACCGCTGCGTACAACATCAGTTATGTACCGCTGTGTACAACATCAGTTATGTACCGCTGCGTACAACATCAATTATGTACCGCTGTGTACAACATCAGTTATGTACCGCTGTGTACAACATCAGTTATGTACCGCTGTGTACAACATCAATTATGTACCGCTGCGTACAACATCAGTTATGTACCGCTGTGTACAACATCAATTATGTACCGCTGTGTACAACATCAGTTATGTACCGCTGTGTACAACATCAATTATGTACCGCTGCGTACAACATCAGTTATGTACCGCTGTGTACAACATCAGTTATGTACCGCTGTGTACAACATCAATTATGTACCGCTGTGTACAACATCAATTATGTACCGCTGTGTACAACATCAGTTATGTACCGCTGTGTACAACATCAATTATGTACCGCTGCGTACAACATCAGTTATGTACCGCTGTGTACAACATCAGTTATGTACCGCTGTGTACAACATCAATTATGTACCGCTGCGTACAACATCAGTTATGTACCGCTGTGTACAACATCAATTATGTACCGCTGTGTACAACATCAGTTATGTACCGCTGTGTACAACATCAATTATGTACCGCTGCGTACAACATCAGTTATGTACCGCTGTGTACAACATCAGTTATGTACCGCTGTGTACAACATCAGTTATGTACCGCTGTGTACAACATCAGTTATGTACCGCTGTGTACAACATCAGTTATGTACCGCTGTGTACAACATCAGTTATGTACCGCTGTGTACAACATCAGTTATGTACCGCTGTGTACAACATCAATAATGTACCGCTGTGTACAACATCAGTTATGTACCGCTGTGTACAACATCAGTTATGTACCGCTGTGTACAACATCAATTATGTACCGCTGTGTACAACATCAATTATGTACCGCTGTGTACAACATCAGTTATGTACCGCTGTGTACAACATCAATTATGTACCGCTGCGTACAACATCAGTTATGTACCGCTGTGTACAACATCAGTTATGTACCGCTGTGTACAACATCAATTATGTACCGCTGCGTACAACATCAGTTATGTACCGCTGTGTACAACATCAATTATGTACCGCTGTGTACAACATCAGTTATGTACCGCTGTGTACAACATCAATTATGTACCGCTGCGTACAACATCAGTTATGTACCGCTGTGTACAACATCAGTTATGTACCGCTGTGTACAACATCAGTTATGTACCGCTGTGTACAACATCAATTATGTACCGCTGTGTACAACATCAGTTATGTACCGCTGTGTACAACATCAGTTATGTACCGCTGTGTACAACATCAGTTATGTACCGCTGTGTACAACATCAGTTATGTACCGCTGTGTACAACATCAGTTATGTACCGCTGTGTACAACATCAGTTATGTACCGCTGTGTACAACATCAGTTATGTACCGCTGTGTACAACATCAGTTATGTACCGCTGTGTACAACATCAGTTATGTACCGCTGTGTACAACATCAGTTATGTACCGCTGTGTACAACATCAGTTATGTACCGCTGTGTACAACATCAGTTATGTACCGCTGTGTACAACATCAGTTATGTACCGATGTGTACAACATCAGTTATGTACCGCTGTGTACAACATCAGTTATGTACCGCTGCGTACAACATCAGTTATGTACCGCTGTGTACAACATCAGTTATGTACCGATGTGTACAACATCAGTTATGTACCGCTGTGTACAACATCAGTTATGTACCGCTGCGTACAACATCAGTTATGTACCGCTGTGTACAACATCAGTTATGTACCGCTGTGTACAACATCAGTTATGTACCGCTGTGTACAACATCAGTTATGTACCGCTGTGTACAACATCAGTTATGTACCGCTGTGTACAACATCAGTTATGTACCGCTGTGTACAACATCAGTTATGTACCGCTGTGTACAACATCAGTTATGTACCGCTGTGTACAACATCAGTTATGTACCGCTGTGTACAACATCAGTTATGTACCGCTGTGTACAACATCAATTATGTACCGCTGTGTACAACATCAGTTATGTACCGCTGTGTACAACATCAGTTATGTACCGCTGTGTACAACATCAGTTATGTACCGCTGTGTACAACATCAGTTATGTACCGCTGTGTACAACATCAGTTATGTACCGCTGTGTACAACATCAGTTATGTACCGCTGTGTACAACATCAGTTATGTACCGCTGTGTACAACATCAATTATGTACCGCTGTGTACAACATCAGTTATGTACCGCTGTGTACAACATCAGTTATGTACCGCTGTGTACAACATCAGTTATGTACCGCTGTGTACAACATCAGTTATGTACCGCTGTGTACAACAAAGAGAGGTCGGTACAAAAGTGCCACCCTGGCCAACTCCACTTGTGGCCAACTCCACTTGTGGCCAACTCCACTTGTGGCCAACTCCACTTGTGGCCAACTCCACTTTTGGCCAACTCCACTTGTGGCCAACTCCACTTGTGGCCAACTCCCACTTGTGCCACTTGTGGCCAACTCCCACTTGTGGCCAAACTCCCACTTGTGGCCAACTCCACTTGTGGCCAACTCCACTTTTGGCCAACTCCACTTGTGGCCAACTCCACTTGTGGCCAACTCCCACTTGTGGCCAACTCCCACTTGTGGCCAACTCCACTTGTGGCCAACTCCACTTGTGGCCAACTCCACTTGTGGCCAACTCCACTTGTGGCCAACTCCACTTGTGGCCAACTCCACTTGTGGCCAACTCCACTTGTGGCCAACTCCACTTGTGGCCAACTCCACTTGTGGCCAACTCCACTTGTGGCCAACTTCCACTTGTGGCCAACTCCCACTTGTGGCCAACTCCCACTTGTGGCCAACTCCCACTTGTGGCCAACTCCCACTTGTGGCCAACTCCCACTTGTGGCCAACTCCCACTTGTGGCCAACTCCCACTTGTGGCCAACTCCCACTTGTGGCCAACTCCCACTTGTGGCCAACTCCCACTTGTGGCCAACTCCCACTTGTGGCCAACTCCCACTTGTGGCCAACTCCCACTTGTGGCCAACTCCCACTTGTGGCCAACTCCCACTTGTGGCCAACTCCCACTTGTGGCCAACTCCCACTTGTGGCCAACTCCCACTTGTGGCCAACTCCCACTTGTGGCCAACTCCCACTTGTGGCCAACTCCCACTTGTGGCCAACTCCCACTTGTGGCCAACTCCCACTTGTGGCCAACTCCCACTTGTGGCCAACTCCCACTTGTGGCCAACTCCCACTTGTGGCCAACTCCCACTTGTGGCCAACTCCCACTTGTGGCCAACTCCCACTTGTGGCCAACTCCCACTTGTGGCCAACTCCCACTTGTGGCCAACTCCCACTTGTGGCCAACTCCCACTTGTGGCCAACTCCCACTTGTGGCCAACTCCCACTTGTGGCCAACTCCCACTTGTGGCCAACTCCCACTTGTGGCCAACTCCCACTTGTGGCCAACTCCCACTTGTGGCCAACTCCCACTTGTGGCCAACTCCCACTTGTGGCCAACTCCCACTTGTGGCCAACTCCCACTTGTGGCCAACTCCCACTTGTGGCCAACTCCCACTTGTGGCCAACTCCCACTTGTGGCCAACTCCCACTTGTGGCCAACTCCCACTTGTGGCCAACTCCCACTTGTGGCCAACTCCCACTTGTGGCCAACTCCCACTTGTGGCCAACTCCCACTTGTGGCCAACTCCCACTTGTGGCCAACTCCCACTTGTGGCCAACTCCCACTTGTGGCCAACTCCCACTTGTGGCCAACTCCACTCGTGGCCAACTACTGTCTCCTCTAAAACATGTCCATAACGTATTTATTACTGTAACTTTATCTCGTGTGTGGCTCAGGTAGTTGCTGTGGTTGTGGGGATGTAACAAACGTCAAACAAAGAAGATGATTGTACTAGGTGTGGTGTAAATCTAAGAAGATGACTGTAATAGGTGTGGTGTAAATCTAAGAAGATGATTGTAATAGGTGTGGTGTAAATCTAAGAAGATGATTGTAATAGGTGTGGTGTAAATCTAAGAAGATGATTGTAATAGGTGTGGTGTAAATCTAAGAAGATGATTGTACTAGGTGTGGTGTAAATCTAAGAAGATGACTGTAATAGGTGTGGTGTAAATCTAAGAAGATGATTGTAATAGGTGCGGTGTAAATCTAAGAAGATGATTGTAATAGGTGTGGTGTAAATCTAAGAAGATAATTGTAATAGGTGTGGTGTAAATCTAAGAAGATGATTGTAATAGGTGTGGTGTAAATCTAAGAAGATGATTGTAATAGGTGTGGTGTAAATCTAAGAAGATGATTGTAATAGGTGTGGTGTAAATCTAAGAAGATGATTGTAATAGGTGTGGTGTATATCTAAGAAGATGACTGTACTAGGTTTAGCGTAAAAATGATTTTATTTTTTATTATAATGTTTATTCAGTCCGAGATAGATTCAGTGTCTTTAATCTGAACACAAATCTAAACCAAATCGAAGAAATCGATCTCAACTGTAAACATGACCTGATCTGTAAACATGACCTGATCCTATCAGAAAATGGAACATGAACTCTGCAGACCATGAAGAAAGTAGCTGGCATTATTTATTGAACACACGTCATGAACCACAAGTCTAATTAGTTACTGCAAGTCTTTGATCGAACTGGTTTGTTATCGAACTGGTTTGTCATCGAACTTGTTTGTGATTTAATCTACACATGCCACGTACAGAACAAAGCAAAGTTGTACATTTTTAATCACATTTTCTTTGACAGATATTTGTAGTTCGAGTTTTGAGATACATCAATGATTTATTTCATATTTTTAAAGTAGTTTTATGTTAAATTTCTGACGATATTGTAATGCAACCTTGTCAAATTTAAGACGTGATGTAATCTTGTTTTATATCTACAGTAGCTGCAATGTAATCTTGTCAAATATCTGAGGTTATTGTAATGTAATCTTATACTGCTTACATTTACACGATATCTTAGTCAATGAGATAGGCCAATTCGCACCCTCGGGCCAGGCTCGGTACCTGGAGACGACAACCAACCTATTCTATTTCAGGTTGTTACTAGCAACAAATGTTAAAAAAATATGAATTCTTAAACACTTTATTAAACACTGATTTCTTAAAACTGTATTTATTAGAATATATTAAAAAACACGGTGCACGTATAAAAGAATTAATCAGTCAAACACATTTAGCAGAGTTTAATTTCTGTACATTTTTCAATTTGTCGACTAGTCTTTATGTATAAATCAAGCTCAAGTCACTTTAATTTTCATCTCCTTTTTATTCCAAAGTGTCACTATCTGTTTGATTGCCTGTCAACAGTGTTTCTTCCAGACTTTTCTCGGGGGGTGGGGGGGGGGGGGCGGACACTGTTAAATGTATATATTTTCTATATAAATTCCATTTCGTTCGGGGGGGGGGGGAGGGGGTAAACTTTTTTTTTTGGGGGGGGGGGGATGCCTGTCATTACCTAATCTAAAGAGGTCTAATTTTCATCTCGGTTTGGTCTAAACTTCCATAGTCTCCAGTGATAGCCAGCCATTCCATCCCCTTGCCGAACTCCGTACTGCCGTAGATACCGTTAAGGTTGGTGTAGTGACAGCCGGCGTACCACCAGGCGCCGTGGAAGTTCACGGCACAGTTTCTGGCGGCGTCAGCGTCATTGTCCCTGTCGAACGTTGAAAATTTCTGGTTGTTGTTCAACAAACTGAGAGAGTCGCTGGTGTTTCCGGTAAATCCTTGCACTGACAGTTTATAGAAGTCAACCTCCGAGTAGAACTTAAACCCTGAGTACAAGGCGTAGTAGCCTTGACCTTTGTACTTCATGTCAATCCTCAACACGTAAGATTTATTAGCAATCAGACAGTAAATGTTTTCGTTGCCCAGGTAAAATTCCCCAGCGTCGAAGTCTCCGAACCCGTGTTTGTATTCCTCCCAGTTGCGGTAAAAGTCCACGACACCGGAGACGCGACGTTGGAAAATTGTCCAGCCCCCTCCATCTGTCACTGTGTCACACATGACGACAAGACCAGACGACAGTTGTAAAAGTTGTCTGGGGTTGCTGGAGTTCTTGACGTCCGAACAGGATTTATAAATAGTTGGGTCATAGAGCACATTTGAATTCTTTCTTGCTATGTTTTGCTGTTCTGTGGTTGAAATATAAAATAACTTGTCAACGCAATCTACTAAGAGCTTCATATTGAGACCTGATGTTATAGGTTACAGAACTAAAGATGTATTACTGTGGCCAAACCCTACCTAGACAAGCAGCAGTGTTACAAGATCCCATACCTAGACAAGCAGCAGTGTTACAAGATCCCATAGACCAACAGCAGTGTTACAAGATCCCATACCTAGACAAGCAGCAGTGTTACAAGATCCAATAGACAAGCAGCAGTGTTACAAGATCCCATACCTAGACAAGCAGCAGTGTTACAAGATCCCATACCTAGACAAGCAGCAGTGTTACAAGATCCCATACCTAGACAAGCAGCAGTGTTACAAGATCCCATACCTAGACAAGCAGCAGTGTTACAAGATCCCATACCTAGACAAGCAGCAGTGTTACAAGATCCCATACCTAGACAAGCAGCAGTGTTACAAGATCCCATACCTAGACAAGCAGCAGTGTTACAAGATCCCATACCTAGACAAGCAGCAGTGTTACAAGATCCCATACCTAGACAAGCAGCAGTGTTACAAGATCCCATACCTAGACAAGCAGCAGTGTTACAAGATCCCATACCTAGACAAGCAGCAGTGTTACAAGATCCCATACCTAGACAAGCAGCAGTGTTACAAGATCCCATACCTAGACAAGCAGCAGTGTTACAAGATCCCATACCTAAACAAGCAGCAGTGTTACAAGATCCCATACCTAGACAAGCAGCAGTGTTACAAGATCCCATACCTAGACAAGCAGCAGTGTTACAAGATCCCTTACCTAGACAAGCAGCAGTGTTACAAGATCCCATAGACAAGCAGCAGTGTTACAAGATCCCATAGACAAGCAGCAGTGTTACGAGATCCCATACCTAGACAAGCAGCAGTGTTACAAGATCCCATACCTAGACAAGCAGCAGTGTTACAAGATCCCATACCTAGACAAGCAGCAGTGTTACAAGATCCCATACCTAGACAAGCAGCAGTGTTACAAGATCCCATACCTAGACAAGCAGCAGTGTTACAAGATCCCATACCTAGACAAGCAGCAGTGTTACAAGATCCCATACCTAGACAAGCAGCAGTGTTACAAGATCCCATACCTAGACAAGCAGCAGTGTTACAAGATCCCATACCTAGACAAGCAGCAGTGTTACAAGATCCCATACCTAGACAAGCAGCAGTGTTACAAGATCCCATAGACAAGCAGCAGTGTTACAAGATCCCATACCTAGACAAGCAGCAGTGTTACAAGATCCCATACCTAGACAAGCAGCAGTGTTACAAGATCCCATACCTAGACAAGCAGCAGTGTTACAAGATGACATACCTAGACAAGCAGCAGTGTTACAAGATCCCATACCTAGACAAGCAGCAGTGTTATAAGATCCCATACCTAGACAAGCAGCAGTGTTACAAGATCCCATACCTAGACAAGCAGCAGTGTTACAAGATCCCATACCTAGACAAGCAGCAGTGTTACAAGATCCCATACCTAGACAAGCAGCAGTGTTACAAGATCCCATACCTAGACAAGCAGCAGTGTTACAAGATCCCATACCTAGACAAGCAGCAGTGTTACAAGATCCCATACCTAGACAAGCAGCAGTGTTACAAGATCCCATACCTAGACAAGCAGCAGTGTTACAAGATCCCATACCTAGACAAGCAGCAGTGTTACAAGATCCCTTAGACAAGCAGCAGTGTTACAAGATCCCTTAGACAAGCAGCAGTGTTACAAGATCCCATACCTAGACAAGCAGCAGTGTTACAAGATCCCATACCTAGACAAGCAGCAGTGTTACAAGATCCCATAGACAAGCAGCAGTGTTACAAGATCCCATACCTAGACAAGCAGCAGTGTTACAAGATCCCATACCTAGACAAGCAGCAGTGTTACAAGATCCCATCCTGCCATTGCCGATGAAGTTGACCGTCTCATTGACTTGACAGAACTTGCCCAGCGAGAAGAGCGTTGACTCAGCAGCTGACGGTTGTGGCACTAATTCATTGACCGAGTCTTTTGGTAGAATCCAATGACCTTGGAATAACTTTATGCCATTATTTTTTTACTTGTCTGACATGAAACTAATTTCCCATTGCTAGTTCCTGATAGCACTGAACCCTAATTATAAACCCCTTTAGACCGGTGACGTTGCTCCCTCTATAGAAAACTTTCAACTGTTATCAGCCAGGTTTCGTAACCCTGCCTAAAAACCTACATAAAACCTATCTAAAACCTACCTTAAACCTATCTAAAACATATCTTAAACATACATTAAACCTACCTTAAACCTATCTTAAACCTATCTTAAACCTATCTTATACCTACCTAGACTGCAGGTTCCGGTTGCCTGATCAAACATGAAGTTCTGGCAGTCGTTCTGGCTGAGTGAACACAAAATGGCACAGTCAAGGTCACCCTCGGCATGGTGAAGGTCATCCAAGGGCAACATTCTGACGTCAGTTTTATTTCGCCAGCTAAAGTCCTTGTCTCTGGTCTCGGCACAAACCAGTTCACCTAGGGCAGATTATTGTTAGTCTAGCACTTCCCCTTTCCCTCTACATACACCCTACTTACCCACTCTACTTACCCACTCTACTTACCCACGCTACTTACCCACGCTACTTACCCACTCTACTTACCCACTCTACTTACCCACTCTACTTACCCACTCTACTTACCCACTCTACTTACCCACTCTACTTACCCACTCTACTTACCCACTCTACTTACCCACTCTACTTACCCACTCTACTTACCCACTCTACTTACCCACTCTACTTACCCACTCTACTTACCCACTCTACTTACCCACTCTACTTACCCACTCTACTTACCCACTCTACTTACCCACTCTACTTACCCACTCTACTTACCCACTCTACTTACCCACTCTACTTACCCACTCTACTTACCCACTCTACTTACCCACTCTACTTACCCACTCTACTTACCCACTCTACTTACCCACTCTACTTACCCACTCTACTTACCCACTCTACTTACCCACTCTACTTACCCACTCTACTTACCCACTCTACTTACCCACTCTACTTACCCACTCTACTTACCCACTCTACTTACCCACTCTACTTACCCACTCTACTTACCCACTCTACTTACCCACTCTACTTACCCATTAGAAGCCACGTCAACACTACCACTAAAGGACACATATCACAACCTTTTTGTTCTGTTGGCAAATGGTAGATATAGAACCAGAAAAGAAGAGTCGGTTAAAGTAAATCTCTGGGCAGTACACAAAATCTCTGGGCAGTACACAAAATCTCTGGGCAGTACACAAAATCTCTGGGCAGTACACAAAATCTCTGGGCAGTACACAAAATCTCTGGGCAGTACACAAAATCTCTGGGCAGTACACAAAATCTCTGGGCAGTACACAAAATCTCTGGGCAGTACACAAAATCTCTGGGCAGCACACAAAATCTCTGGGCAGCACACAAAATCTCTGGGCAGCACACAAAATCTCTGGGCAGCACACAAAATCTCTGGGCAGCACACAAAATCTCTGGGCAGCACACAAAATCTCTGGGCAGCACACAAAATCTCTGGGCAGCACACAAAATCTCTGGGCAGTACACAAAATCTCTGGGCAGTAAACAAAATCTCCGGAAGGTAAACAAACTAAACACAGTATCAAGCAGCTCTTGCACGTCAATGCTCGTTCAAACTTTTCTCTGACAGAATGATCTGTTTTTGTTTCTTTAGCTCGATGTGAAGTCTAATCAATCAATATTAGCTGTGAATGTGAAGTCTAATCAATCAATATTAGCTGTGAATGTGAAGTCTAATCAATCAATATAAGCAGTGAATTTTTATTTTTATTTTATTTGCATTCAGTTGATTCCCCTTGACACTTTATCGTGAGATCTGTGGTTATTATTTATTAGTTTAATCTATAGGCCGACTCACTGTTTTTGTTGCTCTGGCTTGACGCGTGTATGCACAAACATCAACACAAATCATTCGGTACAAAACACAAACACCCATCACAAACCACCATCTTTGTGTGCGACATTGTTTGACTTCAAGTGCGCCACTTCGCTAAACAAGGACTCAACTTTTACCAGCCACTTCTCTAATTAAAGAGACAACTTTTACCAGACACTTCTCTAATTAAAGAGACAACTTTTACCAGACACTTCTCTAATTAAAGAGACAACTTTTACCAGACACTTCTCTAATTAAAGAGACAACTTTTACCAGACACTTCTCTAATTAAAGAGACAACTTTTACCAGACACTTCTCTAATTAAAGAGACAACTTTTACCAGACACTTCTCTAATTAAAGAGACAACTTTTACCAGACACTTCTCTAATTAAAGAGACAACTTTTACCAGACACTTCTCTAATTAAAGAGACAACTTTTACCAGACACTTCTCTAATTAAAGAGACAACTTTTACCAGACACTTCTCTAATTAAAGAGACAACTTTTACCAGACACTTCTCTAATTAAAGAGACAACTTTTACCAGACACTTCTCTAATTAAAGAGACAACTTTTACCAGACACTTCTCTAATTAAAGAGACAACTTTTACCAGACACTTCTCTAATTAAAGAGACAACTTTTACCAGACACTTCTCTAATTAAAGAGACAACTTTTACCAGACACTTCTCTAATTAAAGAGACAACTTTTACCAGACACTTCTCTAATTAAAGAGACAACTTTTACCAGACACTTCTCTAATTAAAGAGACAACTTTTACCAGACACTTCTCTAATTAAAGAGACAACTTTTACCAGACACTTCTCTAATTAAAGAGACAACTTTTACCAGACACTTCTCTAATTAAAGAGACAACTTTTACCAGACACTTCTCTAATTAAAGAGACAACTTTTACCAGACACTTCTCTAATTAAAGAGACAACTTTTACCAGACACTTCTCTAATTAAAGAGACAACTTTTACCAGACACTTCTCTAATTAAAGAGACAACTTTTACCAGACACTTCTCTAATTAAAGAGACAACTTTTACCAGACACTTCTCTAATTAAAGAGACAACTTTTACCAGACACTTCTCTAATTAAAGAGACAACTTTTACCAGACACTTCTCTAATTAAAGAGACAACTTTTACCAGACACTTCTCTAATTAAAGAGACAACTTTTACCAGACACTTCTCTAATTAAAGAGACAACTTTTACCAGACACTTCTCTAATTAAAGAGACAACTTTTACCAGACACTTCTCTAATTAAAGAGACAACTTTTACCAGACACTTCTCTAATTAAAGAGACAACTTTTACCAGACACTTCTCTAATTAAAGAGACAACTTTTACCAGACACTTCTCTAATTAAAGAGACAACTTTTACCAGACACTTCTCTAATTAAAGAGACAACTTTTACCAGACACTTCTCTAATTAAAGAGACAACTTTTACCAGACACTTCTCTAATTAAAGAGACAACTTTTACCAGACACTTCTCTAATTAAAGAGACAACTTTTACCAGACACTTCTCTAATTAAAGAGACAACTTTTACAACAACCTGTTGGAACTTTTTATTTTTTGCACACTGGGAGCACAATGAGGGACCAAAGCAGTTTTATAACAAGCGGTAGCTACGTCAAAATGTTTCACTCATACTTGAATGATTCCCTTGTCCTAGTCATACGTGAGTGATTACCTTGTACCACTCATACCTGAGTGATTCCCTTGTCCCACTCATACTTGAGTTATTCCATTGTCCTAGTCACACGTGAGTGATTACCTTGTACCACTCATACTTGAGTGATTGTCCCACTCATACTTGAGTGATTCCATTGTCCCACTCATACTTGAGTTATTCCATTGTCCTAGTCATACGTGAGTGATTACCTTGTACCACTCATACTTGAGTAATTCCATTGTCCCAGTCATACTTGAGTGATTCCATTGTCCCACTCATACTTGAGTGATTCCATTGTCCCACTCATACTTGAGTGATTCCATTGTCCTAGTCATACTTACACCCTTATGTCAGTGATATATGACTGACAATGATATACCCTTACTGACACCCCACATACGCTTACTTACACCCCACATACCGTTACTGTTGTCTCAATAGGATCTTGACGTGATCCTCTTGACGTGATCCTCTTGACGTGATCCTCTAGACGTGATCCTCTTGACGTGATCCTCTTGACGTGATTCTCTTGACGTGATGCTCTTGACGTGATCCTATTGACGTGATCCTATTGACCTGTTCTGGTTTGTTACTTCTGAGTATAGCGTTTAAAATTTTTCAAGGTTAGAAACCAATGTCAAGGTGACTTGATAAGAAACCAAGTTGAAATACGCTAATGTTGCCGTCGATTTTATCATCCATTTTCACAACATTTAACTTCTAAACATTATAGAAATAAAACTAGCATAAATACTTTCATAACAACAAGTTTTTAAATGTTTTTAGAGTTGATGCAAATATAACAATAAGCATTACTTACTTTAGCTATAAAAATAAAAACGTTGGTCGTCATGGCAACCGATCATTCTCCCACCATCCCTTCTATTGTATAATGACAGCCAATAAAATCGTCTGATTATTTTGTTGTGGTACATTTAAAAGCAAGTTATTATAAAGTTTTTTGACTGGTTTTTTAAATAATTTTTTGATCGACGATTTCCATTTTCAAATCAGACAAGAAAACATGAAATGAAAGGGGAATAGGTGCCGTGTGGAATAGTAGGTTCGGATCTCGTTGGTGTCTGACTGCTAATCTTTACTTGGACTGTTTTCTGTACCTTTGTCTACCCTTGGCGTTGAAATATCATTTTCTGTTAATATTGCTATTTCAGTTACAACGCCTGCTTCCACCCCCTCGACAAGAAAACATATAGTCTTGTTGTTTGACTTTTTCTTTTATCCCCTTCAATTTTTATATTGACCGTTTAGCCTCCATTAACATCTAGTAATATAAGTACATTATTCTTTTTATCATATATCAATGTATATTGTGTTAAAGTTTTTTTTATGTTTTTTTCCAAAGCTCTAAAATTTCCCATTTTATAAAGAATATATATATATATTTTTGTGCAATAAGTATATGGTTACTTAGCTACGTTTAAATTCTTAAGGCAGCGTATTCAATTATCTCTTGATTGTAATAAAAAAAAACTCGACAGTATTTCAAGACTAGTGCCCAATTAGATTTTATTTATGTGATTGGGTGGGCTGACGTCTAAGGCGGGATGTCGAGGGGGTAGAGGTGATGTCAGGGGTGTCAAGGGGTAGAGGTGATGTCAGGGGTGTCAAGGGGTAGAGGTGATGTCAGGGGTGTCAAGGGGGTAGAGGTGATGTCAGGGGTGTCGAGGGGGTAGAGGTGATGTCAGGGGTGTCGAGGGGGTAGAGGTGATGTCAGGGGTGTCGAGGGGGTAGAGGTGATGTCAGGGGTGTCGAGGGGGTAGAGGTGATGTCAGGGGTGTCGAGGGGGTAGAGGTGATGTCATGGGTGTCGAGGGGGTAGAGGTGATGTCATGGGTGTCGAGGGGGTAGAGGTGATGTCAGGGGTGTCGAGGGGGTAGAGGTGATGTCAGGGGTGTCGAGGGGGTAGAGGTGATGTCAGGGGTGTCGAGGGGGTAGAGGTGATGTCAGGGGTGTCGAGGGGGTAGAGGTGATGTCAGGGGTGTCGAGGGGGTAGAGATGATGTCAGGGGTGTCGAGGGGGTAGAGGTGATGTCAGGGGTGTCGAGGGGGTAGAGGTGATGTCAGGGGTGTCGAGGGGGTAGAGGTGATGTCAGGGGTGTCCATGGGGGTAGAGGTGATGTCAGGGGTGTCCATGGGGGTAGAGGTGATGTCAGGGGTGTCCATGGGGGTAGAGGTGATGTCAGGGGTGTCAAGGGGTAGAGGTGATGTCAGGGGTGTCGAGGGGGTAGAGGTGATGTCAGGGGTGTCGAGGGGGTAGAGGTGATGTCAGGGGTGTCGAGGGGGTAGAGGTGATGTCAGGGGTGTCGAGGGGGTAGAGGTGATGTCAGGGGTGTCGAGGGGGTAGAGGTGATGTCAGGGGTGTCGAGGGGGTAGAGGTGATGTCAGGGGTGTCGAGGGGGTAGAGGTGATGTCAGGGGTGTCGAGGGGGTAGAGGTGATGTCAGGGGTGTCCATGGGGGTAGAGGTGATGTCAGGGGTGTCCATGGGGGTAGAGGTGATGTCAGGGGTGTCCATGGGGGTAGAGGTGATGTCAGGGGTGTCGAGGGGGTAGAGGTGATGTCAGGGGTGTCGAGGGGGTAGAGGTGATGTCAGGGGTGTCGAGGGGGTAGAGGTGATGTCAGGGGTGTCGAGGGGGTAGAGGTGATGTCAGGGGTGTCCGAGGGGGTAGAGGTGATGTCAGGGGTGTCCATGGGGGTAGAGGTGATGTCAGGGGTGTCGAGGGGGTAGAGGTGATGTCAGGGGTGTCCGAGGGGGTAGAGGTGATGTCAGGGGTGTCCGAGGGGGTAGAGGTGATGTCAGGGGTGTCCATGGGGGTAGAGGTGATGACAAGGGTGTCGAGGAGATAGAGGTTGTGTCAGGGGTGTCGAGGGAGTAGAGGTAGGGCCGGCTTATACTTTTTTTTTTTCAAATTATAATTTTTACTTTCTCGTATATACGTAGTATAGAGAAAGTATTGTAATCGTGCAAAAAAAAAAAATCGAGATTTTTACAAATCTCGACGTTTTACACCTCACTGATACGGAAAAACATAATTTTGCAATCTTGTCCGTATGTCTGTGTGTGTGTGTGTCTGTCTGTCTGTCTGTCTGTCCGTGTGTAAACACGATAACTTGAGTACCGTTACAGCTAGGTTGATGAAATTTCATATATAAGTATTTTATCAAAATCGTAGATCCGTATCAACTTTTGAGCGATTTCCGATAACCGGAAGTGGTACTTTTCCTACTTTGAATTTTTTAAAAGCCTATAACTTGAGTACTATTTCAGATAGATAAATGAAATTTCACATGTAAGTAAAAGATCTAATTCTCTACCTTCTGTTAAATTTTGAGTAATTTCCGTTGACAGGAAGTAGTAATTTACGCTACTTCCGATTTCTCAAAAAACTAATGTAAATTTTAAAAGTACTAATAATATTGCGCACTATTATACACACCTTTATTAGGCGTTCGCTTGGTGCGCAATTGTTTTTTACTGAGATTCTATTCTATTTTTAAAAGTTTTAGTATTTAAAATGGATTAAAAATCATAACTATATCCCCAGTTACCATCCCCTGTTGTTTTATATAAGAATATTCGAGAAAGTTTAGGGGAGATCACTACCGGTTTATTTTTATAAATAATCAAAAATTCTAGCAATGTCTAAGACAGTTACCCGTGTTTGATATTTTTGAAAGGCGTCCCTTTATTTATGGGATCTAAAGTACAAGACATTACCTCTGAAGTGTACTATAATTTATGTCATGAAAATTGAATCTAAGTATCTTATAATAAAGCTACCATTTTTAGACTTTCAATCAAAACCTGCAATTAAGTATTCAATATGTAAAGTATACTTTTTCACAAGGTTACATAGGTAATATAAAAGATTTGTTATGACTATTACGTAATGAAATTTAGAGCGTTTCGTTTTATTGTGTTTTTCAAGCATGTCTTAGTTACACTTGGTTAATTTAGCTGATCTTGTGAAAGTTATTTCCCTTGATTAAAATTTCGGTATTTGGATTTTCAAATGGGAGATAATTCGTTGCTTAACTTTATATTCATTTCAAACTCCTGCAACTTAGGTTGACCGCTTACATATAAATACAACTTTAAGTTATTATTTGCTATTGTAAAAATTATATAGAGCTTAAGTTCTAAACAAAATAGTTTGGTAGGTTTTTTTAAGCATTATCAATTTGAAAAACAAATACATCAGTAGCGTTATATATTGCAATATTAAATGTTAGTAGACATACAGTCTTAGTTGTAAATTAAACATCTAGTTAATTGTCTTTTCAATTTTTTAACCTCTCCCAAAGGATTCATATATAACAATTTTAGGCTGGAATCTATAACATTTATAACCTTTTATTTTTTTTTAAAAGTCGTTACATAAACACACAATATAGACATTTTACAATTATAACTAAAGACAGTCAAGCTTAAAATAGGTAAGTTCCGTTTTGGAACTCACATTAGGAGGACTGCAGAGAGCCCAACCTACAAGAACTTTTTTAGTGGGGTTTTTTCCAGACTTTTTTTCTCCCTGGAGAGGTGGGGGGGGGGGAGGATGAAGAAATCCGCTCAAAGTATCACCTGATGATATACGAGATATATATAGAGATATACGAGACAATCCACATGTATACCCGACTACCCAGAGATATACGAGACAATCCACATGTATACCCGACTACCCAGAGATATACAAGACAATCCACATGTATACCCGACTACCCAGAGATATACAATCCACATGTATACCCAACTACCCTTAGATATACGAGACAATCCACATGTATACCCGACTACCCAGAGATATACAAGACAATCCACATGTATACACGACTACCCAGAGATATACAAGACAATCCACATGTATACCCGACTACCTAGAGATATACAATCCACATGTATACCCGACTACCCAGAGATATACAATCCACATGTATACACGACTACCCAGAGATATACGAGACAATCCACATGTATACACGACTACCTAGAGATATACAATCCACATGTATACCCGACTACCCAGAGATATACAATCCACATGTATACCCGACTACCTAGAGATATACAATCCATATGTATACCCGACTACCCAGAGATATACAATCCACATGTATACCCGACTACCCAGAGATATACAATCCACATGTATACCCGACTACCCAGAGATATACGAGACAATCCACATGTATACCCGACTACCCAGAGATATACAATCCACATGTATACCCGACTACCCAGAGATATACGAGACAATCCACATGTATACCCGACTACCCAGAGATATACAATCCACATGTATACCCGACTACCCAGAGATATACAATCCACATGTATACCCGACTACCCAGAGATATACAATCCACATGTATACCCGACTACCTGGAGATATACAATCCACATGTATACCCGACTACCTAGAGATAGACAATCCACATGTATACCCGACTACCTAGAGATACACAATCCACATGTATACCCGACTACCTAGAGATATACAATCCACATGTATACCCGACTACCTAGAGATATACAATCCACATGTATACCCGACTACTTAGAGATATACAATCCACATGTATACACGACTACCCAGAGATATACAATCCACATGTATACCCGACTACCCAGAGATATACAATCCACATGTATACACGACTACCCAGAGATATACAAGACAATCCACATGTATACCCGACTACCTAGAGATATACAATCCACATGTATACACGACTACCCAGAGATATACAATCCACATGTATACCCGACTACCCAGAGATATACAATCCACATGTATACCCGACTACCCAGAGATAAACAATCCACATGTATACACGACTACCCAGAGATATACAAGACAATCCACATGTATACACGACTACACAGAGATATACAATCCACATGTATACCCGACTACCCAGAGATATACAATCCACATGTATACCCGACTACCCAGAGATATACAATCCACATGTATACCCGACTACCCAGAGATATACAAGACAATCCACATGTATACCCGACTACCTAGAGATATACAAGACAATCCACATGTATACACGACTACCCAGAGATATACAAGACAATCCACATGTATACCCGACTACCCAGAGATATACAATCCACATGTATACCCGACTACCCAGAGATATACAATCCACATGTATACACGACTACCTAGAGATATACAATCCACATGTATACCCGACTACCCAGAGATATACAATCCACATGTATACCCGACTACCAAGAGATATACAATCCACATGTATACCCGACTACCCAGAGATATACAATCCACATGTATACCCGACTACCAAGAGATATACAATCCACATGTATACCCGACTACCAAGAGATATACAATCCACATGTATACCCGACTACCCAGAGATATACAATCCACATGTATATTGACTACCCAGAGATATACGAGACAATCCACATGTATACCCGACTACCTAGAGATATACAATCCACATGTATACACGACTACCTAGAGATATACAATCCACATGTATACCCGACTACCCAGAGATATACAATCCTCATGTATACACGACTACCCAGAGATATACTAGACAATCCACATGTATACACGACTACACAGAGATATACAATCCACATGTATACCCGACTACCTAGAGATATACAATCCACATGTATACCCGACTACCCAGAGATATACAATCCACATGTATACCCGACTACCCAGAGATATACGAGACAATCCACATGTATACCCGACTACCTAGAGATATACAATCCACATGTATACACGACTACCCAGAGATATACGAGACAATCCACATGTATACCCGACTACCCAGAGATATACAATCCACATGTATACCCGACTACACAGAGATATACAATCCACATGTATACCCGACTACCCAGAGATATACAATCCACATGTATACCCGACTACCAAGAGATATACAATCCACATGTATACCCGACTACCCAGAGATATACAATCCACATGTATACCCGACTACCAAGAGATATACAATCCACATGTATACCCGACTACCAAGAGATATACAATCCACATGTATACCCGACTACCCAGAGATATACAATCCACATGTATATTGACTACCCAGAGATATACGAGACAATCCACATGTATACCCGACTACCTAGAGATATACAATCCACATGTATACACGACTACCTAGAGATATACAATCCACATGTATACCCGACTACCCAGAGATATACAATCCTCATGTATACACGACTACCCAGAGATATACTAGACAATCCACATGTATACACGACTACACAGAGATATACAATCCACATGTATACCCGACTACCTAGAGATATACAATCCACATGTATACCCGACTACCCAGAGATATACAATCCACATGTATACCCGACTACCCAGAGATATACGAGACAATCCACATGTATACCCGACTACCTAGAGATATACAATCCACATGTATACACGACTACCCAGAGATATACGAGACAATCCACATGTATACCCGACTACCCAGAGATATACAATCCACATGTATACCCGACTACACAGAGATATACAATCCACATGTATACCCGACTACCCAGAGATATACAATCCACATGTATACCCGACTACCTGGATATATACAATCCACATGTATACCCGACTACCTAGAGATATACAATCCACATGTATACTAGACTACCTAGAGATATACAAGACAACCCACATGTATACCCGACTACCTAGAGATATACAATCAACATGTATACCCGACTACCCAGAGATATACAATCCACATTTATACACGACTACCCAGAGATATACAATCCACATGTATACCCGACTACCTAGAGATATACAATCCACATGTATACCCGACTACCTAGAGATATACAATCCACATGTATACACGACTACCTAGAGATATACAAGACAATCCACATGTATACCCGACTACCCAGAGATATACAATCCACATGTATACCCGACTACCCAGAGATATACAATCCACATGTATACCCGACTGCCCAGAGATATACGAGACAATCCACATGTATACCCGACTACCTAGAAATGCGTGTTCTAATGCTGTACTTGAATGTCTATTTAAAGATTGGATTATACGAAGTTTTTTACGAGATTACGTCATATTCTATTTTAGTCACCAGACAACACAATCATACACAATCACTGGGTTGTCCTTAGTTTTTTTTTGTGAGTGATTTGTGTGAGTTTTGTTTGAGATTTGAGTGGGTTTTGTGTATGATTTGATTGGGTTTTGTTTGGGACTTTTGTGTGTGATTTATGTGTGATTTCTGTGTGTTTTTTGGATGATTTCTCTGAGATTTGTGTGTGATTTGTGTGTGATTTCTGTGTGATTTCTGTGTGATTTCTGTATGATTTCTGTATGATTTCTATATGATTTCTGCGTGATTTCTGTGTGATTTCTGTGATTAGTATATGACTCATATCTTGAGATCATCAAATCACAAAAGACAATCGGCGCTAAAAATATCTTTCTGACACCGACAAAAATGTAACCACAAAACAAATTATTTGTATTAAATATTTTAATAGATCAAATTATATTTTAATTTTAAATATTTAGAATACTTTCTCACTCAGAAGCGTAGGTTTTTTGTCTGAAATTTTTTTAGACGAACAGATATATTTACAGTTGAAGAAAAAATGCTGACACAATATTCTCATCAGCATGATCGTCACACACAGGCAGACGATAGAGGGTATCAGAAGACTGACACCTCAAAACGTTCTGGAATTTTCCAGCTATTAAATATGTACAGGGCTTAGAGAGTCGATTACAGGAGATAGATCTGTCAACCCTTTTCTAGAAGAGTCAGCAGAGTTTCAATACTTGAGATTGATTTCGTGGGGGTCGAACAGTTTAAACTTAGAAAATGTTTAGTGGGGTCGAACAGTTTAAAGCTTAGAAAATTGTTTAGTGGGGTGAACAGTTTTTAATGTTTGATTCACTTCATTTATTAATTTTGTTTCTCAGATTTAGAGAAAACATCTGGGATGTTTGGAACACAAATTTACAATTTTACACACCATTGATGGCGTTTTACATTTATTGTACAACTCCAAAAAAATTATATAATGCAACTATATATTAATATATATATATATATATATATATATATATATATATATATATATATATATATATATATATGATATAGATATATATAGGTATAGATATATATATATAGGTATAGATTGAAGAGCGTGTAAAGTTGTGCAGCGCATCATTTTGTAAAAGGCATTGTTGTGTTACAGTTGGGCGATCGTGTACACAAATAGGTATGTGTACAATACATGTACAGATACAGAAATCAGTACACAACACAGGTATACGTATACACAGGTAAGTGTACAACATGTACAGAGATACAGAGGTTACTACACTGCACGTACACATATACACATGCATGTCTACAACACGTGTACACAAATACTGAGGTTAAAATACAGTACACATATATGCCCATAACAGATACACGCATACACTGGTACGTACACAGCACACAAACATACGATGTAGCTGACACATGTTTGTTGATTTATAAAAGTTACTTGTACATAACACATTCTGTAAGCCAGAAGTCATAAGTCATATTATCCATGATAACATACATAAGTCACAAGACACCAGCCGTAGTCTCGTCATCTGTCATTCGTCTCAAATCATGTGTGGTAAAGTCATCTGTCATTCGTCTCAAATCATGTGTGGTAAAGTCATCTGTCATTCGTCTCAAATCATGTGTGGTAAAGTCATCTGTCATTCGTCTCAAGTCATGTGTGGTAAAGTCATCTGTCATTCGTCTCAAGTCATGTGTGGTAAAGTCATCTGTCATTCGTCTCAAGTCATGTGTGGTAAAGTCATCTGTCATTCGTCTCAAGTCATGTGTGGTAAATTCATCAGTCATCCCATCCGACAAAGTCAGCTGCTACTGTGTAGAGCTGTGACAGTCCAACAAAAAAATTGAGAGTCCATCATAAGCCCGTGTGGTACACACGTTACAGCAGGCAGATCACGCTGTGATATCACGTTGTCAGATCACGCTGTAAGATCACGTTGTCAGATCACGTTGTTAGATGACGGTGTGAGATCACGTTGTCAGATCACGCTGTGAGATCACCACATTATTCTCTGTTGAAAACACACACACCTTGTCTAACTTCCTTAATCAATTGTCACATAGTTAATTAGTCAAGCGACGTTTCGGCATCGACATCAAACTGTTCTCATCATCATGTATCAAAATACCGTGGACTTGTATCGTCCCACATAATACTCGAGTATCCTGTAAATTTATCCTGTAGGTATCGGTATCGTCCATGTGTATGAGTGCTGGAGTATCGTCCAGATATTTTAAGATCGTGACCCAAAGAACATACCATGACACATGTAGACTGGGGGGGGGGGGGGCTGTACACAAACGATACATGACGTCACCATGATAAAAAGTGTGGGTAACCACACGTCGTGTCGTGTGGGTAACCACACGTGTAGTGTCACGCTGCTGGATGAGGATGTCACGTGAGATGCAGTGACGGCGTGATGTTGTCACGTTAGCAGGTGAGCAGGTAAAGTGGTGTCGAGGGCTCTCTCCCAACAACTTTAAACTCCCCTCACGAGTAGCAGGTAACTTCAGGCAACTGCAGGCGACATTCTACAGGTAACAGGCGCATCTACACAGACGACTGGTCTCGTCACCTTTAGTCCCTAGTCACATCGAGTCACGGTTGTGTCACTTTCAATCGCGTTTCAGCTCTAGTCACGTGTCACCTCTAGTCAATGTCACCTCTAGTCACCTGTGTCACCTCTAGTCCCCTGTGTCACCTCTAATCACCTGTGTCACCTCTAGTCACCTGTGTCACCTCTAGTCACCTGTGTCACCTCTAGTCACCACTGTGTCACCTCTAGTCCCGTGTCACCTCTAGTCACCTCTAGTCACCTGTGTCACCTCTAGTCACCTGTGTCACCTCTAGTCACCTCTAGTCACCTGTGTCACCTCTAGTCACCTGTGTCACCTCTAGTCACCTCTAGTCACCTGTGTCACCTCTAGTCACCTGTGTCACCTCTAGTCCCGTGTCACCTCTAGTCACCTGTGTCACCTCTAGTCACCTGTGTCACCTCTAGTCCCGTGTCACCTCTAGTCACCTGTGTCACCTCTAGTCCCGGGTCACCTCTAGTCCCGTGTCACCTCTAGTCGCGTGTGTCACCTCTAGTCACCTGTGTCACCTCTAGTCACCTGTGTCACCTCTAGTCACCTGTGTCACCTCTAGTCCCGTGTCACCTCTAGTCGCGTGTGTCACCTCTAGTCACCTGTGTCACCTCTAGTCACCTGTGTCACCTTTAGTCACCTGTGTCATCTCTAGTCACCTGTGTCACCTCTAGTCACCTCTAGTCACCTGTGTCACCTCTAGTCACCTGTGTCACCTCTAGTCCCGTGTCACCTCTAGTCACCTGTGTCACCTCTAGTCACCTGTGTCACCTCTAGTCCCGTGTCACCTCTAGTCACCTGTGTCACCTCTAGTCCCGGGTCACCTCTAGTCCCGTGTCACCTCTAGTCGCGTGTGTCACCTCTAGTCACCTGTGTCACCTCTAGTCCCGTGTCACCTCTAGTCACCTGTGTCACCTCTAGTCCCGGGTCACCTCTATTCCCGTGTCACCTCTAGTCGCGTGTGTCA
Source organism: Physella acuta (assembly GCF_028476545.2). Lineage (NCBI taxonomy): Eukaryota > Metazoa > Mollusca > Gastropoda > Physidae > Physella > Physella acuta. Next base: position 833,502 of record NW_026732098.1, on the reverse strand, counting down.
CCTCTAGTCACCTGTGTCACCTCTAGTCACCTGTGTCACCTCTAGTCACCTGTGTCACCTCTAGTCACCTGTGTCACCTCTAGTCACAGACGTGTCGCCTGGGCTGCTTGTTACGTGAGCCTGTAAGGTGTGTCGTGTTTGTGGGTGAACTGTTCCTGCGGTTCAGGAACCTGCACCTGTGAGACAAACAGCAGAGGTCAAGGTCACTCACTAACTAAATAACTGACTGATATAAAAACCGTTAATTACTTAAACCCACTGTCCCTGCAAGCGATCACGTGACCACAACCTGAGTGGCCAGGGTTCAAACCAAGGATTTATCTGAGCCCATTTAGCCCTAATCAGTACTCGTCAATAGCCTATGGTGGACTAGGATGGGGACTTTTTAAAAAAGGTGAATGGAATTTGAGTGACTGAGTCGAAATACCCCGCCAACTTTTCGTATCGACTCGTACACGAACCACTTATAAACCTAAAAAGTCTCGATTTATTACATTTATTCTACGAAAATTAAAATACCCTTCTTTCATTTTTTAAATTCATTCTATAGTTATTTCTTAAACAATCTTTTTTCAAATTTGAGTGGGTGGGGGACGGATGGATGTATTAGTTACCGTTTGGTGGACATCGTGCGGGTGGCCGTTTGCGCTAGCAATGTTTCTCTCAATGCTCTGCATGTATCTTACAACAATCAGATAACTTTTTTTTTTTTTTTTTTTTTTTTATGAGATAACTTATCAAACAAAAATCAAGTACCACATGTGATTTCCTTATTCCTATCATTATTACATGAACATAATTTTTTAAATTTAAGTTAGTTGCCATAAATCGTACAGTCGATAATTACATGAATTATAGTATAATTTATACCCTGTATTTTATTTGTTTATGGGAATTTTAAAAAAAAAGATAAGGGTGTGTATTTATCAAATTTGTCTCGTTTAACAATTTTTTGCTTTTCTTTTTAATCGATAGAGCAGAAGAATTCCATTTTTTTCTTCATTTAATCTTTGAAATCTTGTAAGAGTAGCTTCCCTTTGAGTCCCGCCTACGTGCGGCCAAGTGGGGGGCGCTGGTGGTAGATAAGGGGCGAGCATTGCGTGCACAAAGTTGGGTAACTCTTTATCCTGTCCGTTCAATTTGGTATATGAAAAATGAAAGGGAATCAACTCTTCCCATGAGTAGCACTAAGAATAAGACTATTTCTCTGCCGCTCTGTTTGAGTTGGCTCGACTAAAATTTGCGAAATTCGTGGTAAAATGCGAAACTAGACAGGACAGATGTACGGGTTGAACGTGTAGGAATTTCCTTGATTATCACATACAGCGGGGAGGGGCGGGGGAGGAAATATCTCAAGTTATCTATTTAAATGTCGAAATAGATCTGTGCAAAAAAATAATAATTCCGGGTGTTTAATTCAATTGGTATTTTTTAAAGTTGATCATTCGGTCGTCTTCCATGTCTGATCTACTTTATAATGGGGAAATCCAGCTATCTGGATCTATCCAGCTTCACCAAGGGAGGTAACAATTAAAATACATCGTCCGTAGGGCATAGGTTGTAACGAGATGGTGGGAGGACGGAGTTAACGTTCCTGTCTTTTGTGCTAGATTTATACAAGTCAAAACTAAGTCATTTTTGTACGTGCTATTTAAAAGGGTAAATATTTTAAGTAAACAATTCTTGACTGGAAGTAATTTTTTTATGCACGTGTCTTTCTTTACCTATAAATCACGTGTACGTTTACCTCTAACCTTTAACCTAAGGTGAAAGGTCGTATACTGACCTGAAGAGGTTGACGCACATCTTCGTGTTTACCTCTAACCTTTAACCTAAGGTGAAAGGTCGTATACTGACCTGAAGAGGTTGACGCACATCTTCGTGTTTACCTCTAACCTTTAACCTAAGGTGAAAGGTCGTATACTGACCTGAAGAGGTTGACGCACATCTTCGTGTTTACCTCTAACCTTTAACCTAAGGTCGTGGACTGACCTGAAGAGGTTGACGCACATCTTGGTGTTGAAGCCGGCGTAGATGATGGGGTTGGCGGCCGAGTTGAGGGGGGCCAGGCTCTGGATGAAGGTGGAGAGGGCCACGGTGTCCTGGGTGTGGGGCACAAACCCGTACACGGTCAGTAGGTCGTACACAAAGTAGGGCGACCAGCAGATGATGAACACTGGGGGGTGGGGGGGGGGGGAGAGTTAGAGAACAGACGGTCAGCAGGTCGTACACAAAGTAGGGCGACCAGCAGATGATGAACACTGGGGGGGAGGGGGGGAGGGGAGTTAGAGAACACATTACTTGCTGACATAATATAGTCTCACGTTAGAGATACTAAAGGCGACTGAGAAAAGTGCTGACCACACTATATCCCTGTATGTCGAGGTCATTTAAACAGTTGAACTCTACTTCATCTGCCCCATGCACAAAGGGTAACTTATGCTAATGATTCCATGTCACGTGAGCTCATCACATCGTACACCCTGTCTACAGCCACCATCACATCGTACACCATGTCTACAGCCACCATCACATCGTACACCATGTCTACAGCCACCATCACATCGTACAACATGTCTACAGCCACCATCACACCGTACACCATGTCTACAGCCACCATCACATCGTACACCATGTCTACAGTCACCATCATCTTTGATACGACCCATTAAATGTCAGCTGTAAACAAAGCCTAGCAAGACAACATTTAAAAACCCGACTTCTATCTCGGCTTGCCACGTGACTCCCGTATAGAGTTACCACGTAATGTACTGCATACGTCACGTACAAGGAATCAGTTTCAGTCTTTCAAATTCTGTTTAGACCATAAAATGTTTGGTGAGAAATAAAGCTTTTAGAGAGAATAATGGATGCGATCAGTTGTCTCCCACTCACCAGTAACGATAACCAGTGTCATTTTGATTGTCTTGATCTTGGCTCTTGGAATTACGCCCCTTGAGCTGGTCGAACAGTCACGAAAGCGAGCATTGTTGGCTGCTACGTAGAGTTGTCCCCCTGTAACACAAGTACTGGGGGATTAGGGTTTTCTTCACGCTAATCCACTGGAGGATTAGGGTTTTCTTCACGCTAATCCACCTACTCTTATTTCAAGTGGGATATATATATATATATATATATATATATATATATATATATATATATAATGTGTGTGTGTAAAGCCAGATTTGGATAAAGAAAACTATATTTCTGTACGAGACAATACAACTGTACGTCCCAATCCCAGGGGCTGGGGACCCCAGGGTCAAATAGAACACGTAGGTCCCAGAAAATCTTCTGCTAAGATCCTGCCGGTGCAAGAAATGGCGGGCTGCCGTGGACAGACAACTCAGCAGACGGATAAGTTGCAAGGTTAAGGCCCTTGCTTTGGTTAGACTCACGTGTGGGAGACCCGTGGGGGTTATGTAGAACTTGGTGAGTCGTTTCTCTTTCTGTATCGGCGCGATTTGTTCTTGGGCAGACGACGGCACGTCTGCTTCTGTCTGAAGGTTATTTGATGGCAGGGTAGGGTAGTGGGGTGGTAGGGTGGTGGGGTGGTTGGGTGGTAGGCTGACGGGTTGCTAATGAATTTTTTGTTAATTGACTGCTTAAATCTCATTTTTTAATGTACATGTGCTAAAAACTCAGAGTCTTTTTAAGCCAACCTTACAAAGCCGAAATTTACCTGCAATATATAGTCGTATTTAACCTATCACATATAGCCGTAGTTAACCTACCACATATAGCCGTATTTAACATACCACATATAGCCGTATATAGTTCTATTAACATTGAGGGGAGACAAGACACATTTATCAAACCCAGAGTTACCGCTCTTGACTATCCTAAAAAACAGGAACGTGACTTGAACAAACAAACTTACAAAACACATCTTCCCACAAGTAATTGACTTACTATAATAACAAACTTACAAAACACATCTTCCCACAAGTAATTGACTTACTATAATAACAAACTTACAAAACACATCTTTCCACAAGTAATTGACTTACTATAATAACAAACTTACAAAACACATCTTTCCACAAGTAATTGACTTACTATAATAACAAACTTACAAAACACATCTTTCCACAAGTAATTGACTTACACTAATAACAAACTTACAAAACACATCTTCCCACAAGTAATTGACTTACTATAATAACAAACTTACAAAACACATCTTTCCACAAGTAATTGACTTACTATAATAACAAACTTACAAAACACATCTTTCCACAAGTAATTGACTTACACTAATAACAAACTTACAAAACACATCTTTCCACAAGTAATTGACTTACTATAATAACAAACTTACAAAACACATCTTTCCACAAGTAATTGACTTACACTAATAACAAACTTACAAAACACATCTTCCCACAAGTAATTGACTTACTATAATAACAAACTTACAAAACACATCTTTCCACAAGTAATTGACTTACACTAATAACAAACTTACAAAACACATCTTTCCACAAGTAATTGACTTACACTAATAACAAACTTACAAAACACATCTTCCCACAAGTAATTGACTCTAATAACAAACTTACAAAACACATCTTCCCACAAGTAATTGACTTACACTAATAACAAACTTACAAAACACATCTTCCCACAAGTAATTGACTTACACTAATAACAAACTTACAAAACACATCTTTCCACAAGTAACTGACTTACTCTAATAACAAACTTACAAAACACATCTTTCCACAAGTAATTGACTTACTGTAATAACAAACTTACAAAACACATCTTTCCACAAGTAATTGACTCTAATAACAAACTTACAAAACACATCTTTCCACAAGTAATTGACTTTAATAACAAACTTACAAAACACATCTTTCCACAAGTAATTGACTTTAATAACAAACTTACAAAACACATCTTTCCACAAGTAATTGACTTTAATAACAAACTTACAAAACACATCTTTCACAAATAATTGACTTTAATAACAAACTTACAAAACACATCTTTCACAAATAATTGACTTACTCTAATAGCCGGTCAAGGTTAACAACAAAACGGAAATGCTTCATCTGGCTATAAATAGATGCGACTTCAAGAACTCACAAAAGCCTTGCTACTCAGTGAGGTAATTAAGTCAGATGGGTCATGTTTTATTGGGAAAAACTTTGACCCAGGTTTGTATCTAAATACTGGGTCTGGGTCAGACCAAATTCAATTTCAGCACTCCCCCCCCTTCCACACACACAGACACACACACACACACACACACACACTTTATCCTCTGTATTCACATCTTTTCTATTTTTTGAGTTAACTTCTACGTTAAAAAAGCCACTAAAAGTTAACTTTCAAGTTTGGATGGTCTTGGGGGCAGGTGAAGTAGACTAGACCTATTTCTACGACGTGAAAAGCAAAAGTGGTCAGTTCGAATCCCAGCCACCTGAGGGCAGGTGAAGTAGAATGTGATAAGTTCAAATCCTAACCACCTGTATCATCCCTGGTGTGTGCGCTGAATTTTGTTTTTGGTGGATAAAAGTGTAGGTCAAGGACATTTCTGGTTTAATTAACGAGACTTCTGACCTAGTTTATGTAAGCTATGACCTAGTTAACACAACCACTGACCTATTTTATACAACCACTGATGACCTAACCAACTGATAAGATTTGTATTGTAAATGACCAGCCTGGGGCTTGCTGCGTCATATGTGAGGTGCTTGTGGGGTGTGTGAGGGAAGTGTGTGAGTGAAGTGTGGGGAGGAGAGTGTGGGGGAGAGAACGACGTGGGAGGTAGTGTGTTGCGAGACGATGGGGGGGGGGGGTTGGGTTCAGAGGGGGGAATAGCGTTAGGGTGTGACGTGTAGGGAAGGGGGGGCAGTGGTCCAATATTTCTTTCAGACTTTTTTCTCCGAGGGGTGTGGGGACACTGGTAAAATTATAAATTTTCTGTATAAATTTTATTTCGTTAGGGGGGAGGGGGTAGACATGAGGGGTGTTGAGGTTAGACAGATGGTCTAATGTGTACTCTAGCTGTTAGTGGGGTTGAGGTGAGACAGATGGTCTAACGTGTACTCTAGCTGTCAGTGGGGTTGAATGGAGAAGATCAAAACACTTTATATCCCACTTTAAGACGACGGCCCTACGGTCATCACGTGGTCAACTGGTGTGGTCAGTTTTTTGTGACTGGTTACTTATGGACAGTGTACTTTCGCTCAGGGCAGCAACTATTTTTAGCTCTTGAACTTCAATTGCATTTCATTTAAATGTCCATTAGATTATACACAAATTTACATTACATTATTTACAAATTTACATACAGCGGATATGGTGTTATAACCTCTCGCTTTTTTCAAGCGAAAACGTTGAATTAATGTATTAGGCTAAAAGGTAGCCTAAATGCGTGTGCTACCTCTTGCTTGCTTCAAGCAAAAAGGTAGCCATAATGCGTGTGCTACCTCTTGCTTGCTTCAAGCAAAAAGGTAGCCTAAATGCGTGTGCTGCCTCTTGCTTGCTTCAAGCAAAAAGGTAGCCTAAATGCGTGTGCTACCTCTTGCTTGCTTCAAGCAAAAAGGTAGCCTAAATGCGTGTGCTACCTCTTCAAGCACTGAAATCTGTCTTCGAGACAAGGGATTAAAATCTCGCGTTAAATTACGACATTCCGCCATATTAGTTTTTGTCATTTGACCAGCTTTTAAACGGTAGATTTTCCTCTAAAATCCCCGGTTAATGTTTACTAATTATTAAATATTCAACGATTTCCTTTTATCATGAGATCAACACTATTCTAATCCGTCATTTAATCAAAGTATTATAATTCTCCGACAAAAACACCCAGCCACTAAATCTAAGGTTAGACATTTGTACAAAATATCCGCCCATCCTAGCGCGTTATTTTGGCGGGCGCATTAGAAACTGCGGCAGACGTCGCTAGGAAGCGCGCGCCGGTCCGGCTGATCGCCATTTGTAGATGACCTGACTACTTAAATCTCTGAATAGCCCCTAGCGGTGAAAGCCAAATTTTGTTTCAATCTTCCCATGAGAAAAACATCCACACCAGCGAGTCTAGCTGGAGCAATATCTAGCTGTAGAGATATCTAGCTATAGAAATATCTAGCTAATTCAATCAATGAACAGCGATAGAGTGTGTTCTCTTGATAGATGCTTTTGGGGGGCCTCCAGCTAGGGGAGGTAATTGCTTCACTAGATCTACATACATTTAGACTTCCGTTTGTGAGGATCGTCTCCCCGAAATAAGACCACCGTCAGCCATTTCAAGGTTGTGTCCCCTTAGACAGAAAAACTAGATCGCTATTTATTTTGATTAATCGTGTTTGAGTCGATTGAATTAATCACTTGAAATTAGCTTTAAGTGGACAGATACGTGTGTGGGTAGCCTCCCCTGATACTGATCATGCACAGGCCGATGTGTTTATAATCCATTAAAATTATCGATTTTTTTAAAATGCCGATGTCCTCCGTTAACTCAATTTATAATTTTTTTTTTTAAATGACTCGTACAACTTGACAATGTTATCTAGTTATAGGTCATGTTTCTGGTCTAGTCTAACTCCCCGTAGACGGTGTCTAATTTGTAATTTTGAAGACCGGTGTGAAGGTACTCAATAGACTTTTAGAGATTTGTCAGCTTGACTTTTTAGAGCGGTGTGAAGGTACTCAATAGACTTTTAGAGATTTGTCAGCTTGACTTTTTAGAGCGGTGTGAAGGTACTCAATAGACTTTTAGAGATTTGTCAGCTTGACTTTTTAGAGCGGTGTGAAGGTACTCAATAGACTTTTAGAGATTTGTCAGCTTGACTTTTTAGAGCGGTGTGAAGGTACTCAATAGACTTTTAGAGATTTGTCAGCTTGACTTTTTAGAGCGGTGTGAAGGTACTCAATAGACTTTGAGAGATTTGTCAGCTTGACTTTTTAGAGCGGTGTGAAGGTACTCAATAGACTTTGAGAGATTTGTCAGCTTGACTTTTTAGAGCAAGCAGTGGCCGAGGGGAGGGCGGAATACAAGGAAACCAAACGTGAATCTTCCTTTATAGACACTGGTATGGGGAGTAGAAAGGGTTAGTTTGGCATACATCGGATAACTATGTATCCTTGACTTTGGGCATATTACATCAGTATGAACGTCATTATCAATGTCCTTATGTTTAACTTTGTTTGTCTATATTTATCTGTGCGTAGGAATAGTCGTTGAAACTTGTTTTTGTAAACCCGTGTAAGTTTGTCTGTCTACGTCAATGTAAGTCTGGTCTGTATGTCTGTATGTATGTCTGTATTTCTAGACATACCACCCAACACAATCTACCCCTCACAAACCACCCAACACAATCTACCCCTCCCATAAATTCTAAAGACTTGTCGTGATGCCGAGCTTGGAAACGCCGTGATATAATTTCTCAAAATGTTTGTGATAGCCCATTTCTGCGGGATTCTCTTTTCTTGTGCGTGTGTGTGTGTGTATGTGTGTGTGTGTTTTTGTCTGACGGGTATAGATGTGAGGCTATCTACACAACAGTGCGAGCTATTTACACACCCATGCTACCTCTCCCTCCCCCGCCCATTGTACTCTAAAAACCAATTTGCTTAGAGGATTATTGTCTGTAATTGTTTCCTAACATTCAAATGACAATCAACCTGTTTACTGTTGCGTCACTATAGTGTCTCCCTCACAAAATGTGAAGCCGTTACGTTACGCCTGTTTGTCGCTGCTTTACGTCTGTTTGTCGCTGCGTTACATCTGTTTGTCGCTGCGTTATGTCTGTTTGTCGCTGCGTTACGTCTGTTTGTCGCTGCGTTACATCTGTTTGTCGCTGCGTTAGGTCTGTTTGTCGCTGCGTTACATCTGTTTGTCGCTGCGTTACATCTGTTTGTCGCTGCGTTACATCTGTTTGTCGCTACGTCTGTTTGTCGCTACTTTACATCTGTTTGTCGCTGCGTTACATCTGTTTGTCGCTGCGTTACGTCTGTTTGTCGCTGCGTTAGGTCTGTTTGTCGCTGCGTTACGTCTGTTTGTCGCTGGGTTACGTCTGTTTGCGGCATGTTTTTTGACATTGGCTTTGTCCGCCTACAAGTTTGGGCGAGGAAATTTTTTTTTAAAAAGAAATAAAAAATATTTTTTTAACTTTTTTTTTCAAAATATATGAAAATTGCGTAACTTTTTGTAACGCTATAGAAAAAACGTTTGTCGCTTATAAAATATATAAAGTTCTTTATTATATAATATAGCAACCTATTTTTTTATATTATATAAAAAGTGCTTTATATATTATATTTTTAAAGAAAATATATATTTTTTCCCTTTTTTTTAGTGCACATATCAAAGTTTGTAGTTAGTGTTTCTTCCAGACATCTTCCACCCCCCCCCCCCTAACGTAATGGAATTTACATAGAAAATATATACTTTCAACAGTGTTCGCCCTCTCAAAAAATTTTAGTCTGCCCCCCTCCCCCCCCCCCCTAAAATTTCAAGTGCCTCCTCCTCTTCCCCCCCCCCCCTCCAGGAGAAAAAAGTCTGGAAGAAACACTGTTTGTAGTCATTAATGTTTTAATGATTACTTTCTTTTTTTTTAGAATCTTTTTCGCTAGTACAAAAAGTTTGTATCATAACCATGTCCTGCACTTTAGTACCGGCTTCAGCATGTCCGGCACTTTAGTACCGGCTTCAGAGGCTTTTGTGTGGGCGGTGGGATGTAAGATTAGCCGGCATTCGGTAGAGTAGTACGGTATTCATGGCTTTAGCCGGCATTCGGTAGAGTAGTACGGTATTCATGGCTTTAGCCGGCATTTGGTAGAGTAGTACGGTATTCATGGCTTTAGCCGGCATTGTGTAGAGTAGTACGATATTTATGGCTTTAGCCGGCATTCGGTAGAGTAGTACGGTATTCATGGCTTTAGCCGGCATTGTGTAGAGTAGTACGATATTTATGGCTTTAGCCGGCATTCGGTAGAGTAGTACGGTATTCATGGCTTTAGCCGGCATTGTGTAGAGTAGTACGATAGTTATGGCTTTAGCCGGCATTCGGTAGAGTAGTACGGTATTCATGGCTTTAGCCGGCATTTGGTAGAGTAGTACGGTATTCATGGCTTTAGCCGGCATTGTGTAGAGTAGTACGATATTTATGGCTTTAGCCGGCATTCGGTAGAGTAGTACGGTATTCATGGCTTTAGCCGGCATTGTGTAGAGTAGTACGATATTTATGGCTTTAGCCGGCATTCGGTAGAGTAGTACGGTATTCATGGCTTTAGCCGGCATTGTGTAGAGTAGTACGATAGTTATGGCTTTAGCCGGCATTCGGTAGAGTAGTACGATATTTATGGCTTTAGCCGGCATTCGGTAGAGTAGTACGATATTTATGGCTTTAGCCGGCATTTGGTAGAGTAGTACGATAGTTATGGCTTTAGCCGGCATTCGGTAGAGTAGTACGATAGTTATGGCTTTAGCCGGCATTCGGTAGAGTAGTACGATAGTTATGGCTTTAGCCGGAATTCGGTAGAGTAGTACGGTATTCATGGCTTTAGCCGGCAATCGGTAGAGTAGTACGATATTCATGGCTTTAGCCGGCATTTGGTAGAGTAGTACGGTATTCATGGCTTTAGCCGGCAATCGGTAGAGTAGTACGGTATTCATGGCTTTAGCCGGCAATCGGTAGAGTAGTACGGTATTCATGGCTTTAGCCGACATTCGGTAGAGTAGTACGATATTCATGGCTTTAGCCGGCATTGTGTAGAGTAGTACGGTATTCATGGCTTTAGCCGGCAATCGGTAGAGTAGTACGGTATTCATGGCTTTAGCTGGCAATCGGTAGAGTAGTACGGTATTCCTGGCTTTAGCCGGCAATCGGTCGAGTAGTACGGTATTCATGGCTTTAGCCGACATTCGGTAGAGTAGTACGGTATTCATGGCTTTAGCCGGCAATCGGTAGAGTAGTACGGTATTCATGGCTTTAGCCGGCATTCGGTAGAGTAGTACGGTATTCATGGCTTTAGCCGGCATTCGGTAGAGTAGTACGATAGTTATGGCTTTAGCCGGCATTCGGTAGAGTAGTACGATAGTTATGGCTTTAGCCGGCATTCGGTAGAGTAGTACGGTATTCATGGCTTTAGCCGGCAATCGGTAGAGTAGTACGATAGTTATGGCTTTAGCCGGCATTCGGTAGAGTAGTACGATAGTTATGGCTTTAGCCGGCATTCGGTAGAGTAGTACGGTATTCATGGCTTTAGCCGGCAATCGGTAGAGTAGTACGGTATTCATGGCTTTAGCCGGCAATCGGTAGAGTAGTACGGTATTCATGGCTTTAAATTTAAGCTGGGATTAGAGTTGTTCGGAGTTTCATTGATGAGTTGTCTTCCCTCACACCGACACATTAGAGTTGTCTTTCTTCACACCGACACATTAGAGTTGTCTTCCCTCACACCGACACATTAGAGTTGTCTTTCTTCACACCGACACATTAGAGTTGTCTTCCCTCACACCGACACATTAGAGTTGTCTTCCCTCACACCGACACATTAGAGTTGTCTTCCCTCACACCGACACATTAGAGTTGTCTTCCCTCACACCGACACATTAGAGTTGTCTTCCCTCACACCGACACATTAGAGTTGTCTTCCCTCACACCGACACATTAGAGTTGTCTTCCCTCACACCGACACATTAGAGTTGTCTTCCCTCACACCGACACATTAGAGTTGTCTTCCCTCACACCGACACATTAGAGTTGTCTTCCCTCACACCGACACATTAGAGTTGTCTTTCCTCACACCGACACATTAGAGTTGTCTTTCTTCACAACGACACATTAGAGTTGTCTTTCTTCACACCGACACATTAGAGTTGTCTTTCTTCACACCGACACATTAGAGTTGTCTTTCTTCACACCGACACATTAGAGTTGTCTTTCTTCACACCGACACATTAGAGTTGTCTTTCTTCACACCGACACATTAGAGTTGTCTTTCTTCACACCGACACATTAGAGTTGTCTTTCTTCACACCGACACATTAGAGTTGTCTTTCCTCACACCGACACATTAGAGTTGTCTTTCCTCACACCGACACATTAGAGTTGTCTTTCTTCACACCGACACATTAGCAGACTGAAACTGATCATTCCCATGTTGTGGCACTGTTTCAACAGGATCAAAATCCACATTCTGTGAAATATCTCTAGACCTGTGAAATATCTCTAGACCTGTGAAACATCTCTAGACCTGTGAAATATCTTTAGACCTGTGAAACATCTCTAGACCTGTGAAATATCTTTAGACCTGTGAAACATCTCTAGACCTGTGAAATATCTCTAGACCTGTGAAATATCTCTAGACCTGTGAAACATCTCTAGACCTGTGAAATATCTTTAGACCTGTGAAACATCTCTAGACCTGTGAAATATCTCTAGACCTGTGAAATATCTCTAGACCTGTGAAACATCTCTAGACCTGTGAAATATCTTTAGACCTGTGAAACATCTTTAGACCTGTGAAACATCTCTAGACCTGTGAAAAATCTCTAGACCTGTGAAACATCTCTAGACCTGTGAAACATCTCTAGACCTGTGAAACATCTCTAGACCTGTGAAATATCTCCGGACCTGTGAAATATCTTTAGACCTGTGAAATATCTCCGGACCTGTGAAATATCTTTAGACCTGTGAAATATCTCCAGACCTGTGAAATATCTCTAGACCTGTGAACTGTGTCACCATGAGCACGCTCCACATTCTGTGAAATATCCTTCTATAATGTGCAGTCGACCAGTCTAGCCTTTAGCTCAAAGATTCGACTACTGCTCTAGTGACGTAATCAAGTGTTTGCGCCTGACCAAACCTCGTTGATAGAAAAAGAAGTCAAGATGGCGTGCTCTGGCGCACAGCCACTGAACACGTTCATTATTAGTGACGTCATTTCCTATCATTTCCGGCGTGTTTGGGTAAAAAAAATGGCGTCTGCAGTAGCTTTTTAGTCAGATTTTTTTTCACCAACAGCACAGAGAGTCAGCGTCATTGACTGGTGCAAGTTGAACACTGACCATGTAGACTTATCAGTCTGGGAGTCAGTGTCATTGACTGGTGCGAGTTGAACACTGACCATGTAGACTTATCAGTCTGGGAGTCAGCGTCATTGACTGGTGCGAGTTGAACAGCTAAGCCACGAATGTGTTTAACACAAACTAGAAAAGTATGGAGAACATCAAATCGGAATTAGCACTGGGCAGGATTAGGGGCTTTATACTAGGGCTGGTTTAATGTACACAGTATGGCAACATATCATACAAGAACCATTATATATATATATATATATATATATATATATATATATATATATATATATATATATATATATATATATATATATATATATATATATATATATATATATATATAATATATAATATATAAAGTTGAAGTCAGCGTTGACTTAGACTCAGCGGTCTGATTTAGTTGACTAGAAAATAAAAACTAAAAACTAAATATTTAAAGCAACACTCCTAGACAAGGTGAAATATTTCCAATCATGGCGCAGTGTTTGATTGGATAAAATCGATAGGCTTGGGTGGGTCCGTACTTAGGTAGTATCTGATAACCTGAGGAATTGGATATTGATTGGTGTAAGGAGGGGGGAGGGGGCACCCTGCCGTAGTGTCTGGGAGGGGGAGATAGCAGGTGTGGTTAAATTGGTCAGTGATTGGTGACCGATCGGTGACCGATTGGTTGTTGGGTTATTGATGAGTGGTGATTGATTTCTGAGTGCCGCTGTGTTGGCAGGTTTGACTGGGTGTCAGGGTAGACTTGCGTCAGGACGTCAGGGTAGACTTGCGTCAGGACGTCAGGTTAGACGTGCGTCAGGACGTCAGGGTAGACTTGCGTCAGGACGTCAGGGTAGACTTGCGTCAGGACGTCAGGGTAGACGTGCGTCAGGGCATCAGGTTAGACTTGCGTCATGACGTCAGGGTAGACGTGCGTCAGGACGTCAGGCTAGACGTGCGTTATGACGTCAGGTTAGACGTGCGTCAGTGTAGGACGTCAGGTTAGACGTGCGTCAGTGTAGGACGTCAGGGTAGACGTGCGTCAGTGTAGGACGTCAGGGTAGACGTGCGTCAGTTGGACTTGTGGCTGTTGATGTTTGTTGATTTGTGTGTTTGTATATGTCTATCTGTGGCTGTCTGTGGATGTCTATTTGTTGATGTCTTACTTTCTGTGGATGTCTGTCGGCTAATGTTAGGATGACACTGAGTTTTGACGAGAATCGGTGTGGTGCAGAGATTAGGTGATTAACTAAACCAATTAGTGTTGAGCATTTGCTAATTAGATCCTAGTTGTTTAATTAATCCAACATCCAGTTACTTCATTGCTTAGGTAGTTTTATAAGTTGTTCTGGTGTAAGGATTGATCAATTATAGTCTGGTGTAAGGATTGATCAATTATAGTCTCGTGTAAGGATTGATCAATTATAGTCTGATGTAAGGATTGATCAATTATAGTCTCGTGTAAGAATTGATCAATTATAGTCTGGTGTAAGGATTGATCAATTATAGTCTCGTGTAAGGATTGATCAATTATAGTCTGGTGTAAGGATTGATCAATTATAGTCTGGTGTAAGGATTGGTCAATTATAGTCTGGTGTAAGGATTGATTAATTATAGTCTGGTGTAAGGATTGGTCAATTATAGTCTGGTGTAAGGATTGATCAATTATAGTCTGGTGTAAGGATTGGTCAATTATAGTCTGGTGTAAGGATTGATCAATTATAGTCTGGTGTAAGGATTGATCAATTATAGTCTGGTGTAAGGATTGATCAATTATAGTCTGGTGTAAGGATTGGTCAATTATAGTCTGGTGTAAGGATTGATCAATTATAGTCTGGTGTAAGGATTGGTCAATTATAGTCTGGTGTAAGGATTGATCAATTATAGTCTGGTGTAAGGATTGGTCAATTATAGTCTGGTGTAAGGATTGATCAATTATAGTCTGGTGTAAGGATTGATCAATTATAGTCTGGTGTAAGGATTGATCAATTATAGTCTGGTGTAAGGATTGATTAATTATAGTCTGGTGTAAGGATTGATCAATTATAGTCTGGTGTAAGGATTGATCAATTATAGTCTGGTGTAAGGATTGATTAATTATAGTCTGGTGTAAGGATTGATCAATTATAGTCTGGTGTAAGGATTGATCAATTATAGTCTGGTGTAAGGATTGATTAATTATAGTCTGGTGTAAGGATTGATCAATTATAGTCTGGTGTAAGGATTGATCAATTATAGTCTGGTGTAAGGATTGATTAATTATAGTCTGGTGTAAGGATTGATCAATTATAGTCTGGTGTAAGGATTGATCAATTATAGTCTGGTGTAAGGATTGATTAATTATAGTCTGGTGTAAGGATTGATCAATTATAGTCTGGTGTAAGGATTGATTAATTATAGTCTGGTGTAAGGATTGATCAATTATAGTCTGGTGTAAGGATTGATTAATTATAGTCTGGTGTAAGGATTGATCAATTATAGTCTGGTGTAAGGATTGATCAATTATAGTCTGGTGTAAGGATTGATCAATTATAGTCTGGTGTAAGGATTGATTAATTATAGTCTGGTGTAAGGATTGATCAATTATAGTCTGGTGTAAGGATTGATTAATTATAGTCTGGTGTAAGGATTGATCAATTATAGTCTGGTGTAAGGATTGATTAATTATAGTCTGGTGTAAGGATTGATCAATTATAGTCTGGTGTAAGGATTGATCAATTATAGTCTGGTGTAAGGATTGATTAATTATAGTCTGGTGTAAGGATTGATCAATTATAGTCTGATGTAAGGATTGATCAATTATAGTCTGGTGTAAGGATTGATTAATTATAGTCTGGTGTAAGGATTGATCAATTATAGTCTGGTGTAAGGATTGATCAATTATAGTCTGGTGTAAGGATTGATTAATTATAGTCTGGTGTAAGGATTGATCAATTATAGTCTGGTGTAAGGATTGATCAATTATAGTCTGGTGTAAGGATTGATTAATTATAGTCTGGTGTAAGGATTGATCAATTATAGTCTGGTGTAAGGATTGATCAATTATAGTCTGGTTGTTTGCGACATTTTAGTCTGGCTATTTGTGACATTTTAGTCTGGTTATTTGTGACATTTTAGTCTGGTTATTTGTGACATTTTAGTCTGGTTATTTGTGACATTTTAGTCTGGTTATTTGTGACATTTTAGTCTGGTTATTTGCGTCATTTTAGTCTGGTTATTTGTGACATTTTAGTCTGGTTATTTGTGACATTTTAGTCTGGTTATTTGTGACATTTTAGTCTGGTTATTTGTGACATTTTAGTCTGGTTATTTGTGACATTTTAGTCTGGTTATTTGTGACATTTTAGTCTGGCTATTTTGCTGGGGGGGGGGGGGGGGGGTTAACGGAGGCTAGGTGGGTCACGGGGTCTATTATGGGGATCATAATAGATAGATCACGTGGTTAATGTGGGGGTCGGGTGGGTCATGATAGATGGGTACAGATATATGAGAGGGTCTAGATATTGTGTAAAGAAACGGGTTTTAAGTGATTAAGTGATGTATACTGTTAGTGGCTTGTTTCAGCTAGTTAACCAAACGTTTGTAATTACTGCTGATTAGTTAAATTTCAATTTCTCCTGCTCGGGGTTTAATGTCAGACCTACAACATTTGGACATGGACGGGTTTAAGATAAAAAGGGTATCAAAGGGAAGCTACCCACCGTTCTGTACAAACTGAGTTGTCTTCTCCGAACTTTCGCTGAGCGTTGTCTTCCTCCAGATGATGACGACGATGATGATGTAACAAACGGCGATGATGATGGCGGGGATGAAGAAAACGACGACACATATGCAGGTCATGTAGAGCTGTGAAAAGAAATTAGTCAAGCGATAATTAGATGGGAGAACAATTTAGCCAAGTGCTAATTAAAGTGCTAATTAAAGTGATCTACATGCGCACACAATAATTTAAGATTATTAATCAAAGAAAATTTAGAAGTGTTGGGGAAACACTTCTATATTGTTTTGTCTTTGGGGTATTTTAACAGATTAAAACAACAATTATGTGATTGCTTGACACGTTAAAGAGCTAAGAATTGATTGGATGACACATAGCACATTTGTTCCGTGAATAGATCGGCTGATTTGATTGGTTGATGTATGTAATTTTGTCATTGGCAAACTTCAAGTGTTGAAATTCGGCCGTTTACAGTACAATTTTAACCTTACCCTGTTTTTTTTTTTTGTAAACGTTGGACAATGATCAACTTAAAAACGTTTTTGGTTCTACCGTCACAGAACTGAACCCACCATCAACATCTCGTCTGCTAACCCAGCGCCACTACCTAACTACTTTCACCATTTTGTAACTTTCTGACCTACTTGTGCATCATATTGTAACATGCTGACCTACATTTACCGCCCCTAGTAACAACCTGACCTACTTGTACATCCTCATGCTGACCTACTTTTACCTCATCTTGTAACATGCTGACCTACTTTTACCTCATCTTGTAACATGCTGACCTACTTGTCTCCTACTGGTTTACGTGCACCGTCTTGACCTACTTGCAACATTTCCATCCCCACCCTCACCATCTACCACCAACTGACCTACTTGCAGCACCGCCGTTACCATGACAACCCAACAACCAACCACCGAGTTCCACGTCCCCCGTCACGTGTTACGCTTGTATTACGTCACCGGCCCTCAACTCTCCCACCCTCCCCGTCCCTCCCAGCATGATTATCTCATCAGTTGATTTATCTCACACTCCGCTCAATGCCTTCACGTCGCTAGTTATTTCCTCACACTGAGTGCTTTCCCTTTAAGCAGTATCTCCCCTTGTATGAGTTGCTTCCCTTCTTTAAACACCAATACCTTCTTTTATTAGCACATTTTTGTAAGCCGCATTTGAGAATTATTTGCTGTGTTAAAAAAACCGTTTTCTGACCTTTTTGCACATAAAACAAGTTATCACAAAAACTTTCAAAAATTTCTTATATTTTTAAAGTCACATTCTTAGAACATAATGTTGATGAACGTATGGATATTTTTTTTTAAAATCTAATTTTTTCCATTTTTTCTAAACAACCAAAAACTCATCTTTAAGAATCCCTGACTGACGACTAACACACACACATAACTCAACGTTTTACAAACACAAACCTAATTACATTTACATTGACCTATTGTAGACAGTAAACAAAAAGTTCAACACTGGACCCATGTACAAGTCTTCTTGAATGGCATCCGTTTTGTAAAGACGTACTGTGGATGAACTTGCTAATGACGTCATACACAAGGAATAGTCGTTCACATATAAGACAAACCTGCCACACGACGTACAGACGTACAAACCTGCCCCAGGACGTACAGACGTACAAACCTGCCCCAGGACGTACAAACCTGCCCCAGGACGTACAAACCTGCCCCAGGACGTACAAACCTGCCCCAGGACGTACAAACCTGCCCCAGGACGTACAGACGTACAAACCTGTCCCAGGACGTACAGACGTACAAACCTGGCACAAGACGTACAAACCTGTCCCAGGACGTACACACCTGCCGCCCCAGGACGTAGAGACGTACCTGCCAGACCCACTGTTCAGGGAAGTTGATCCAACACTGCCACTTGTCCCCCACCAGAGTCAACTTGTTGATGATCAACATGGGCACTGAGAAGACGAAGGCGAAGCTCCAGGCCAGACCAATCAGGAGGCGGATCCTCAGCCCTAGCAAACACAATTAGCTGAGGTCAAGGTCGCTCATTTATACAACACTCCTGTCCATTTCTACAACACTCCTGTCCATTTATACAACACTCCTGTCCATCTATACAACACTCCTGTCCATTTTTCCCACCGTTTATAATGTTCTAGCTGTCAGAAACTGCTGGCTAGTAAAAATGTTCTGTTTAAAAATTGAATTTAACAAGAATGAACCAATAAAATATTTTTTATAGTTGTCAGCTCCAGACACCTTTAATTCCCCCACCCCATTCCACATCACCCCCGCCCCCACCTCCAATCAGCATCTGATTTGAAACTAAAAGTATCCTTCATTAGTTCTTGAGATCGCACAAAGATTGGCTATTTGAATACAATCATTCCTCTGTTGGCAGTCAATTTTAGTCCGATGACAAAACTTGCCATCACGTGTGTTTTCTATTTCTCTTGTGAAATGACATCTGTGTGGGACAGAGTGACATATGTGTGTAGGACAGAGTGACATCTGTGTGTAGGACAGAGTGACATCTGTGTGGGATTTGGGATGAGTCAGATGACAAAGTGACCTGTCCTACTTCTTCTTTTCTTCTTCTTCGTTCTTAATGTTTAGTGTTGGAAGGGATCGAGCCTTATCTGCCAGAGGATTTTCTTTCTTCTTCTTCTTCGTTCTTAATTATTAGTGTTGAATCATGAATGGGATCGAGATTTATCTGCCAGTGGGTTTGAACTCGAGACTTCGTTCGAATTTATCAACCATGAGCTTTTTTGCCGACTCGACCACGCCTCCAACACAATTAAGCGTTACGTGTCAACTGGTTATGCGCCATTGAGGCCATTGACTCCGATTTCAGCCTGCTTTTCTTTTTGGATTTGCTTCCATAGCCTTTGTCCAACCAAGAACAAACTACAAGGCAGCAGTTGTTTTAATTTTGGAGTTGTCTCTCCTAGAAGAGTGGCTGTCCCCAGCTAACGAGCCTCATCTGCCCGAGGGTTCGAACTCGAGACTTTTCGGTTTAGCAACCATGAGCTCTACCGACTCGACCACCCCTACCCCTCCAGAGGATTTGAACTCGAGACTTTTTCGAATTTATCAACCATGAGCTTTTGCCGACTCGACCACGCCTCCATCACAATTAAGTATAAGTGTCAACTCGTTATGCGCCATTGAGGCCATTGACTCGGATTTCAGCCTGCTTTTCTTTTTGGATTTGCTTCCATAGCCTTTGTCCAACCAAGAACAAACTACAAGGCAGCAGTTGTTTGATTTTGGAGTTGTCTCTCCTAGAAGAGTGGCTGTCCTCAGCTAACGAGCCTCATCTGCCCGAAGGTTCGAACTCGAGACGTTTCTGTTTAGCAACCACGAGCTTTAGCGACTCGGCCACGCCGACCCCACCTGTCCTACAAAACTTTCTCCTAAATTTAGACATCACGTGATACTCTGGTTTAACACGTCGCTCTACTAGACAATTCTGTTTCATCTTTTTACTACATACACACTGACTCCATCCAAACACCATCCCTACACTACCCTTACACCATCCACACACCGTCCACACAGTGGCAGACTAGAACAAATTCCGACTAGAGACGTCTCCGACTAGAATGACTTCGGGAGACGCCCAAATAAAATGTGGGTGGGGTGATTGCCCAAGGACAGAGACGCACTTCTCCGGGAATTCCCAGATACTTTGTTTCTGACAGCTCGTTTTATGCCTTGTGAAATCTTGGAATCTTTCAAAAGGTTTCCTGGTCCAACACCCCCCTATCGACCGGAAATGATTGGACTCGTCTGCTCGGAAGTGACTTGTGCCGCCATATTGCAGACAAGTCGCTGGTGGCAGAGTGAGTTCATGTCTTGTCCAGATTTTTGGTGAGTTCATGTCTTGTCCAGATTTTTGTGAGTTCATGTCCTGTCCAGATTTTTGTGAGTTCATGTCTTGTCCAGATTTTTGGTGAGTTCATGTCTTGTCCAGATTTTTGGTGAGTTCATGTCTTGTCCAGATTTTTGGTGAGTTCATGTCTTGTCCAGATTTTTGTGAGTTCATGTCTTGTCCAGATTTTTGTGAGTTCATGTCCTGTCCAGATTTTTGTGAGTTCATGTCTTGTCCAGATTTTTGGTGAGTTCATGTCTTGTCCAGATTTTTGGTGAGTTCATGTCTTGTCCAGATTTTTGTGAGTTCATGTCTTGTCCAGATTTTTGGTGAGTTCATGTCTTGTCCAGATTTTTGGAGAGTTCATGTCTTGTCCAGATTTTTGGTGAGTTCATGTCTTGTCCAGATTTTTGGTGAGTTCATGTCTTGTCCAGATTTTTGGTGAGTTCATGTCTTGTCCAGATTTTTGGTGAGTTCATGTCTTGTCCAGATTTTTGGTGAGTTCATGTCTTGTCCAGATTTTTGTGAGTTCATGTCTTGTCCAGATTTTTGTGAGTTCATGTCCTGTCCAGATTTTTGTGAGTTCATGTCTTGTCCAGATTTTTGGTGAGTTCATGTCTTGTCCAGATTTTTGGTGAGTTCATGTCTTGTCCAGATTTTTGTGAGTTCATGTCTTGTCCAGATTTTTGGTGAGTTCATGTCTTGTCCAGATTTTTGGAGAGTTCATGTCTTGTCCAGATTTTTGGTGAGTTCATGTCTTGTCCAGATTTTTGGTGAGTTCATGTCTTGTCCAGATTTTTGGTGAGTTCATGTCTTGTCCAGATTTTTGGTGAGTTCATGTCTTGTCCAGATTTTTGGTGAGTTCATGTCTTGTCCAGATTTTTGGTGAGTTCATGTCTTGTCCAGATTTTTGGTGAGTTCATGTCTTGTCCAGATTTTTGGTGAGTTCATGTCTTGTCCAGATTTTTGGTGAGTTCATGTCTTGTCCAGATTTTTGGAGAGTTTTGTCAGCTGCCACTACACTTCCTGCTGCTAAATCTGTCACCATAGAATTTTGTGTAACTTGCTTAGGTTCAAAATGTAATGTTTATTTTTACTAAACGATTGACTTAAGTTATTTCACTATACTTTACATCAAGTGTAGGCATGAGTATGTTATATACTATGGCGGGACACACGTGACTAGCTTATTAAAATAACTGTGTATATCATGTTGTAAACAGAGGCCATTGGGAAGCAGAAAGCGGCCGCTCCACATTAGAATATTTATAATGAAACGGTGTAGTTTTGCTTAGTATCATCAGGTAGAAATGAGAACCTACTAACATTACAAAAAACCCTAGTCTAAAAACAAACTCAGGGTCTGATCTCTGGAGTATGGGCCGACCCCCCCTTAGCCCCCCCGAGGGTGTACAAAAAGCAACTCACGGTCACCGCTGAAACTGAGGGGCCGGGCGATGGCGTTGAGCCGCCCCCCCCCCCCCCCGAGGGTGTACAAAAAGCAACTCACGGTCACCACTGAAGCTGAGGGGCCGGGCGATGGCGTTGAGCCGCCCCCCCCCCCCCCCCCCGAGGGTGTACAAAAAGCAACTCACGGTCACCGCTGAAGCTGAGGGGTCGGGCGATGGCGTTGAGCCGGTCCAGGCTCAGGGCCACCAAGGCGTAGGTGGAGCCGTAGGTCACGACGCCCTGGCTGTACCTGACGATCTTGCAGCCGACACTCCCAGCATGCCACTCGATCGTGTTTTTCCAGACGATGTCCGTCAGCACGTTGACCAGACCGGCAGACAGATCTGAAACATGGGGGAATTTTTTTATCAACATGGGCGGGGCTTTGTTTCTGCTGAACTTTAATCAACATGGGCGGGGCTTTGTTTCTGCTGAACTTTAATCAACATGGGTGGGGCTTTGTTTTCTCTGAACTTTAATCAACATGGGCGGGGCTTTGTTTTCTCAGAACTTTAATCAACATGGGCGGGGCTTTGTTTTCTCAGAACTTTAATCAACATGGGCGGGGCTTTGTTTTCTGCTGAACTTTAATCAACATGGGCGGGGCTTTGTTTTCTCTGAAATTTAATCAACATGGGACTTAAGGACTGGTTAGATAAGTATTACTTCGCCTCACTCACTCTCTGCCCCCCCCACCCCACACCCCGCGGTTGAACGTGACATCCTGTTATTTTCGGTACCAGACACGGAGTTCTAGTATTCTAAACTAGTTTTCACCCCTCGCATGTGAACATAGGGCCTACATGTTCTAGAACTTCGGTCTTGTTCTTTTAAATTAAGTTCATCATGACCTAAGACTGCATAAAGTCTATGTCATGACCTAAGACGGCATGAGGTCTATGTCATGACCTAAGACTGTATAAAGTCTATGTCATGACCTAAGACGGTATAAAGTCTATGTCATGACCTTTTGTAAGTCTTGGCGTCTATGTGAAGACTTGTGAGAGCTACTAAACCGAACGGCTCAAAAAATGTAAAGTACATTTCATTCAATCTGCTAAAACTTGACATCTTTGTCCCTGCCCCAAACTCCCCCCCCCCCCGCCCCTGTCCCAGCCCGACTGTCGCCTCACCCCCCCCCCCTCACCCCCCCCCCTCCCCCCACCCCCCCCATATCCTGCTTATCCAACCACTCAAGGGATGCAACCCTCTCAGACTTTAATGCCTTTTACACGCATGCGCACTCGATGCAGTCATTGTGCACGTGTGGCCCAGACGACAGGAACGTTTTGTTATTCCCATCGCTTCCAGTCAGCCAGCTGCAGCCAGCCAGCTAGCGACAGTCAGCTAGCTACAGACAGCTAACTGCAGCCAGCTAGCTAGCGACAGTCAGCTAGCTGCAGCCAGCCAGCCAGCTACAGTCACCTAGCTGCAGCCAGCCAGCTAGCGACAGTCAGCTAGCTGCAGCCAGGGACAATATTTCTACGTCATCAGTCAGGTGAAATGCGATTGGTCGAAACGTTTTGATAGCCAGGCTTTCATCGCTGGTATCGTTTGTAATAAACACTGACTGACATAATATACAATAAACACTGACTGACATGGTATACAATACTTGGTCTATAATATAATGTCCTACACACGTCGTCTGTCATACAAATAGATTGTCCAACATTCAACTTTTTTCAATGGCTACTATCCAAAACGACAATAGCCACACACACTACAATTTTTTTCATAATAAACGTTTTAATAACAAGCGTTTATGTAATAATGCACTAAAAAGTAGAAAATAAATTATACACTACTATTCAAATAAATATAAAGAAAATCGTGGATCACTTTAGTATCTATTGGATACCTTTACTAATGTTTAGGAAGAGACCCACGCTTTTCTTTATAGCCACACCGCCACACCCAACCACACCGTCGCACACAACCACACCGCCACACCCAACCACACCGTCGCACACAACCACACCGCCACACCCAACCACACCGCCACACCCAACCACACCGTCGCACCCAACCACACCGCCACACCCAACCACACCGTCGCACACAACCACCCAGCCACAGTTTACTTCTGTAAAGATTAATGTATCTCTCAACCCCCTCCATCAACTCCCCCCACCCCCACCCCCTCCCCCCCACTCCCCCCACCCCGCCTCCCACCCCCCAACACTAAAGTCTATCAATCTAAATCTGGCTGTACTTGAATGAGAATTAAGCTCACACTTTTAAACTCTGGAGAGGGTGAGCTTAAATCGACGCGATGTAACCGACCCCAAAGTGAACCCCGGGTTCAGGTTCGTTAAACCCTGCTCCAGCGATCATCGATTCATCTCTCCCACCCCCTCCCCTTCCACCCCCACCTAAAGCGTCATGTCCACGGCAGTTTGACGGCCAAAAATTGTGTAAAAACGAAATTCGAGCGCCATCAATGTTTCGAAATCTCGGGAAAATTTTCTATTTTTTAAGCTCATTAGGTAAATAAAAAATATCCCATAATTAGTACATAACGATCAGCTAGAGGAATCTATGTGACGTGACATTTTTAAAAACAAATTAGGTTTTCGAATTTTTGAGTAATTACAGTACAGGACCAGTAGCAGACTTGAAGTCAAAGTTTTGATCCTAACGGCAACTTCAGGGGTCGATGGACGCTTCTAGAAGGAGTCATCTACTTAAACTAGCGGGTTAAATTTAAACCTGGTCCAATTACCGGGTTTTTCATCAAATTTACATGGTCCAATATGCGATTATTTTTCAGCAGAACACTTTAAATCAGGGTTCTAATAAATCTTTTATTGTTTACATTTTCTGTTTGTATTGTCATTTTTTATTGTTCAAATTAACATATTTTATCGGATCAAGTTATGCGTGTTCACAAGATGTGTAATGACCTGCTATTGACCTGCTTCTGACCTATTACTGACCTGCTATGGCCAAGTTGAGGATGATGTGAATGACCTACTGACCTGCTATGGCCTAGATGAAGATGTGAATGACCTACTGACCTGCTATGGCCTAGATGAAGATGTGAATGACCTACTGACCTGCTATGGCCTAGATGAAGATGTGAATGACCTACTGACCTGCTATGGCCAAGTTGAGGATGAAGATGTGCATACGTGACCTTCGTGACTTTGTGACGCAGATGGCGATGATGACCAGAGTGTTGCCCAACACGATCAGGGCAAACAGGATGTACAGGAAGGTCAGCTGTTCTTCCTGGGGAGAGAAGGTCAATGGTGGTCAACCTGGGACACGTCAGTGACCTACAGGTCAAAGTTTGACAAGTCAGGTGACCTACAAGTTTGACACATTACATCACGAAACAAATTAGACAACAGCAACAGCAGAGGGTCAATATAAAAAAAAAAATGAGATAAACTTTCATCAACAAACGTGTGACGACATTCTTCGTGTAAGAGGATCCAGCTCTATGTAGAGTCGAGGCTGACTCTCACAGTATGTAGAGTCGAGGCTGACTCTCACAGAAATGGCGAGTCAAACAACTCAAATGACTCTATCAACAGTAGCTGACCGCTGACGTCATGTCCAGTCCACAGTAGAATGATTACTCGACAAATTAACCCCCACCCTCCCCCACCCACCACGTGCCCGTGTAGAATGGAGGTTAAGTCAAGAGCAGAACAAGATGGCGTCATGTTGACCGCTGGCCCCTCGTGTCCAGTGAAGGACGAAATTGACCACATCCTTTGGTCATCTCCTCCCCCCACCCTCCCCACCCCTCCCGACCCGTTTCAGATTCCCTCACTCCGTTCGTTGAACAAAAGTCCCCAATGTCCGCCTGAAGGTCAAGCTATTCCGGCCATTATTCTAGACTATCGAACGTAATTAAATCTCATCCAATCATATCAAGTCTATCAGACATGTCTTCCTATTACAGCCAATCAAAACTTACTTTTCTTTATAGATCTCGTGTCTTAGGTGTAAGGGCTGATTACTTTAAGATTACAGTCGTGAGTACCCGGGTCCAGGGCGCTGTCCCCCCCCCCCCCCCCCGACTGGTCAGTTATGACAGACCGGATGTGACCGTTTAGTTCCACGGTGCCAGAACTCTTGGAGAGTTGTTTACATAACCCAGATCCTGGGTGTGTTTGCCTGGCTACCGTCTGTATCAATACGCCGCACTATGTTATCTAACTGTATCAATACGCCGCACTATGTTATCTAACTGTATCAATACGCATAGTTATGTTATCTTACTGTATCAATACGCCGCACTATGTTATCTAACTGTATCAATACGCCGCACTATGTTATCTAACTGTATCAATACGCCGCACTATGTTATCTAACTGTATCGATACGCCGCACTGTTATCTAACAGTATCAATACGCCGCACTATGTTATCTAACTGTATCGATACGCCGCACTGTTATCTAACTGTATCAATACGCCGCACTATGTTATCTAACTGTATCAATACGCCGCACAATGTTATCTAACTGTATCAATACGCCGTACTACTTTACTGTCTGTATCAATACGCCGCACTATGTTACAAAAATGTATCAATACGTCGCACTACTTTACTCTCTGTATAAACACATCACTCTATTTTACCTGACTCTCTGTAACAACACGCCGCACTACTTTACTATGCTGTCTGTATCGATACGCCGAACCACTAATTGGTCCGCCGCACTATTTTCCCTCTATAAATATTGTATTTCTCAAGGAACCCAACTTTATTCTCGAGGTTGTGGAGTGGCCGGTTGAGAACGTTCGAGTATTTTTTGTTCCTGTCCAAGTTTGGGCAGAAATGTTCTGGTTGGGTGCTCACACGGGTGGCCCGTGGTTGGGGAACGGATGGCCCGTGGTTGGGGAACGGATGGCCCGTGGTTGGGGGTTTTAGAACATAGAACAGCTCTTTTGTTTCCTTTGATTTGTTGGGGTAGGTTATTGTGTTTCAAACTGTCTCTAACTCATCCAACATGAGCGATAAACTTCAGATAAACATGACCCAGTAGCACATGAAACAGTAGCACATAAAACAGTAGCACATAATGACGATCGTATCAAATGGTTTACTCTGTATCTCCCCGTGATGACGACAGTTTATCCATTACTCTAGCCTGCATCAGGAGTCAGTAAACGATAAACAAGGTGTGAGCACAAGGTTCAATTGCCCAAGATTACCAGCTGTTTATAAACAGCTTCAAGACGGGAATTCAACAGACAAAAGACAGACTTTGGAATATGGGCTACTTGAGATAGCGGCCAAACATTTACATTGCCGTGCAAATAGTTTTAGTTGGGCAGGTAAGATGCTACTTTATCTTCCATTAGAGCGAGAAAGTATTTGGCTAATTTAACCACCTTCAGTGTCTATCAGGATATGGCTAATTTAGCCTTCACCAAGTTCAAAGTCCTAAGGTTTACAGATGTGAAACCAAACACAGGGGACGTAACCAAACAATTTTACGTTAGATTGCTGCCGCGAAAAATGTGAAAGGTTTCTGTGTTTTTGAATGTTGAGTTTACTTGATACAAACAGCCAAGTTCACAGGCCACTGGGTATAGAATGGTTTAAATAACCCTAACACAAATCTTAAACCTTTATCTAAAACAACACTTTACAAAAATGGCGTCAAGTTTATGTAGGTAAATATACATCACAAGAGAGATTAGCCACTGATCTAAATGGTTTTTGTTAGATTTCACCGACTGCTGATGTAGCATACACAGGGTGGTTGATGTAGCATACACAGGGTGGTTGATGTAGCATACACAGGGTGGTT
The DNA here is from genome assembly GCF_028476545.2 of Physella acuta. Lineage (NCBI taxonomy): Eukaryota > Metazoa > Mollusca > Gastropoda > Physidae > Physella > Physella acuta. The sequence goes on along the minus strand of NW_026732098.1, from coordinate 805,674 downwards.
GATGTAGCATACACAAGGGGGTTGGTGTAGAACAAACAGGGTGGTTGATGTAGCATACACAGGGTGGTTGACGGAGTGACAGTGTAGGGTAGAAACTTGATATATCAAGACATGTTATAGAAACTTGATATATCAAGACAGGTTATAGAAACTTGAAATATTAAAAGACAGATTATAAAAACTTGATTAAGACAGAAAATAATAGCTTGATATTTAGACAGATTCTAAAAAGTTGATATATGAGACAGATTCTAAAAAGTTGATATATAAGACAGACTATCAACTTGCGGGGAAACCTGTGTAAAATGTGCGTAGGTCAACCAAGAAGAGAATATTCTAGAACTCAATTAGCCCTTCACATTTCTCTAGATATTTTGTTCAGGTCATTTTTGTTCAGTTAAAGGTCAGCTCAACACACATCTGTCTACCTAACACTCTGGTGTCCTATGGTAGCCAGATCATGTGAAACACAATTCTCAAACGGATTGGTTAAAAAATCCCATTATAAAGTAATGAATACCAAAAACATTTAACAGCGAATTATTCCCCTTGATTCTTACGAAATAAATCCAGTGTATAGTAATGTATCCACAGTTTTAACATTAGAATCATCCACATGTATCACAGCTATGTTGATCTCAAATGTCGAGTAGTTTCTTTCAAACCCCAAAACAGAAATATCGCCGACCTTTTGTATCAGCGATATTTTAAAATCGATTCCTACCGGAAATAAAAATTTCCAGTGTTTTGTCTTCTACAGGAAAGTTGATTTGTTTAAAATAACAAGAAAAATTCAGACATGTTCTAAAGTGTTAGCTTTTTAGAAGAATTTTTTTTTACAAACTACATGTCGCAATAAATTGTAATTTATTTTTTAATTACCTTTGCTATCTACGTAACATACACCACCCTAATATCGTCTACCTGCCGCAGTATTTAAAAGGACAAGACGACGTCTGCCTCCCCTATAATATCAAGTTTTGAGCAAATCGCTAAAGCATCAAGTTTTTTAACCCATGCTACAGAAATAGCTGGCAAACTTGATTAGCTAATAAAATCCACGCTCAATAATTCCAGAATTATAGATCTTGTTATAGATAGAACATGCATGAGCCAGGAGACAAATTTTTGGAGCATGGAACAAATTTTTGGAACATTGAACACATTTATGGAACATGGAACAAATTTATTCATCATGGAATAAATTTAGTGAACAAGAAACAAATTTATGGAACGTGGGTGGGGCTGGGGGGGAGAATTAATTATTGCTGACTCGAATCGAACTCAGCATTTTCTGGTTAGCAGTCGTGTACTCTACCACGCGACCACGCCATTCCTGTAAGAGCCTAGACATTGCCTGGTGCCAACACTAACAATAGTTTTCTTTGAAACTGACGGTACATTGGACAGGTGAAGCAGAGTTCACCTGTTTCAGTGACCTCGGCTAAGTCGACCCGTGATCGCCCACCAGTCGTTGAACTAAAGTCGAATCAAAACATCAGGCCAAAGTTCTCTGCTCGTTAGCATAACTATCATTCCACTTCCGGCCATGCCACGTGGCTAATCACGTTGGGTATCAAGATCATCACCGCTCTAGGATCTCGGCAGGATGTGAATTACGGCGACATTAGCCGGCCAATCATTGCGGGGACGAATCCACGCTGGACACAAATTGTAGGCCACGCGAGAATCAGATACGGACCGAGACAAAGTTATAAGCACGTGACCTTTGATGACGTCAGCTAAGCACGTGCTGTATAATAATTCGACGCATGCGCATTCATAACTGTCTGGACCCAATCTCCAGCTCCAATTGCAAGAGCCCAATGAAGTCAATATTTCCAATCATATCGATATCTAGCCATATCGATATCTAGCCAGTTCATAACTGGCAAATCACTGCTAAATATATTTATCATAAATTTTATGCAATACGCATCTCTAAAAGGCTGAAATCAATATTTTCTAGCCCTTGCAATGCACTTGATTACAATAATTGAGGCTAATTAAGTCACTGTCTTGCAGTTTTATAAACTTTCACAGTAGTGTACATGACATTAGTGTACTTGACATTAGTGTACTTGACATTAGTGTACATAACATTAGTGTACATGACACTTGGTGCGGTAAAGTTAAGCCAATGAAGTACTTTGTTTCTAATGACATGGGCCAATGGAGTACTTTGTTTCTAATGACATGAGCCAATGAAGTACTTTGTTTCTAATGACATTAGCCAATGAAGGCCCAGCTTATAACGTGCCCATAACAATTTGTGGCCAAGTGTGACAGTGTTGGCCACTGAAGATTCTTGCATCAGACACAAGACACTCAAGTTGGCCAAGTTTCCAGCAGACATTTTGTCTGACTCGATGTGCCAGGCTGTCTCGCCCTGTGTGGGTATCTGACGTGAAAAATCTGGTCTGTCCTCTCGAGGGTGGGATGCGCATGGAGTGGGGGTGCTGTCACTTACGTAATTAAATGTTGGGGTGTGGGGGAGGGGGCTGATTCAGAGTGAATTTTTGGGGCCACAAAGGCTAATATAAAAAAAACTTACGGCAGAGAAAATTTGAAAAAAACAAATGTTTGTTTACCTATGTGAGTTTGTTTTGTTGGTGGACTTTCTTCAGTGATAGGTGATGTAATGTTTGTCTGTACTCTTGATGTTGTAAAAGAAATTATATCAAATCATTGTCATATATATATATATATATATATATATATATATATATATATATATATATATATATATATATATATATATATATATATATATATATATATATATATATATATATATATATATATATATATATACAGTCTATATATACAGTCTATATATAATGTGTGATTACCTCTGCCTGATTGAACACATTAACACGTATCACTGTACGTCTTATAAGATTCAATACATGACGTTAATGACGTTCATTCACACCCATCCTTATAGCCCCCCCCCCCCCCCACCCCACTCCACCCCACCCCCTGCATCCAACTACAATCAAATATTTTTTACAATCGCTTTTAAACAGGAATTAAGCATGGAATCTGGGGGGGGGAGTGAATTCAAATAATCCCCCCCCCCCCCCTCCAACCTTACATTGCTGAATAGGAGGATTGTACCAGGGGATTAAAAACTTGAAATCAATTAAAGTTGATCCATTCCGGTCTTTCTGTTTGAAATCCTGCCGGCCGGAAGCCGGTCAGTTTTTGTAATTGCCCTCTAAATGAAATCCTCCCCCCCCCCCCCTATCATGTCAACAATCAACTCTCGCTGGTCACGTGATTGCCGGGAGAGTTAGACGTTGGGGGTGGGGGTGGGGGTGGGGGCGAATAACGGGAACTCTTGCAGCCAACAAGTCGTGTCTGTAATAAAACAGTCAGGTACACTCTTGGGGCGAGTCACAATAGGTGGGGGGGGGGGGGGGGGGGGGAGATTTTTTCTGAATAATGTGGCTGGAATTTTCAGGATGGGATGGAGTAAAGAGGTGGGTTACTTTACGTTGTCTAGGTCCAAGTTTTTGGTGGGTGGTCCTAGACTTTGGGATGGGAGGTACTAGACTTTGGGGTGGGTGGTCCTAGTCTTTGGGGTGGGAGGTCCTAGACTTTGGGAGGGGGGGTTCTAGACTTTGGGGTGGGAGGTCCTAGACTTTGGGAGGGGGGGTTCTAGACTTTGGGGTGGGAGGTCCTAGGTGGGTGGTCCTAGACTTTGGGAGGGGGGGTTCTAGACTTTGGGGTGGGAGGTCCTAGGTGGGTGGTCCTAGACTTTGGGAGGGGGGGTTCTAGACTTTGGGGTGGGAGGTCCTAGGTGGGTGGTCCTAGACTTTGGGAGGGGGGGTTCTAGACTTTGGGGTGGGAGGTCCTAGTCTTTGGGAGGGGGGGTTCTAGACTTTGGGGTGGGTGGTCCTAGACTTTGGGGTGGGAGGTCCTAGTCTTTGGGAGGGGGGGTTCTAGACTTTGGGGTGGGTGGTCCTAGACTTTGGGGTGGGAGGTCCTAGACTTTGGGAGGGGGGGGTTCTAGACTTTGGGGTGGGTGGTCCTAGACTTTGGGGTGGGAGGTCCTAGACTTTGGGATGGGAATTCCAAGGTTTTGGGAGATCCTAAAGTTAAAAGGGTGTCCCTAAGTATTCCTGATGTTAGACTACAGCTATCACGTCTGGGTTTTGTTGCGTGTGTTGGCAGCGTGTATGATGAAATCTGTTGCGTCATCGTTTTTTGATGAAATCTGTTGCGTCATCTCTCAACCTATAACTTTTACGTCATAGCCTGACGTCACACACCTACGTCAGTCGTCATATCCGCCAGCTGATCACGTGGTAGGTCTGGTGTCTCAGATGTCTCACTTGGGCTAGCAGACATTCCAAAACAGCAGACATTCCAAAACAGCAGACATTCTAAAACGGCAGACATTCCAAAACAGCAGACATTCCAAAACAGCAGACATTCCAAAACAGCAGACATTCTAAAACGGCAGACATTCCAAAACAGCAGACATTCCAAAACAGCAGACATTCTAAAACAGCAGACATTCCAAAACAGCAGACATTCCAAAACAGCAGACATTCCAAAACAGCAGACATTCCAAAACAGCAGACATTCTAAAACAGCAGACATTCCAAAACAGCAGACATTCTAAAACAGCAGACATTCCAAAACTACAGATATTCTAAAACAGCAGACATTTCAAAACAGCAGACATTTCGAAACTGCAGATATTCTAAAACAGCAGACATTTCGAAACTACAGACATTCCAAAACTGCAGAAGTTTCACAATGTCAAGCCACCTTTACTTCCCCCTAACCCCCCCCCCCCTCCTTCGACACAAATTTTCTCATTACACCAAAACCACTGACAGGATATGACGTATTTCTTAATTAACCAATCAGAAACAACAGCTTAAGGGAAACCTACCACGTCACGGTCTGTTGAGTATAACAAGGTAGGGGGGTGGGGGTGGGGGATGACTGGGGGAGAAGAGATATGAGGGGGGGGGGGACGTTGCGCTACAGTAGGGGGACAAGGACACTCCCTCAGTATACGTGTGGGAGGGGGAGGTACCGCCGAGCCTAGCAGAGCCAGAAGTCTGTTCCAGGATAAATACAAACGGTATCTGCAGTGAGGTCATGCAATTAATATTAAACAGACAGTGGAGAAAATGGAGACAGTATTCCCGTGGCTTACCACTTTAATAAGAGTGAACAAAAAACTGACTTTTGTGTGTCCGCTAACCCCCCCCCCCCCCATACACTACGCTCCAACCCTACCCCTACACGTTGTCCAAACGTTCCAAGCAAACAATGTGTGTATAAAAGCGCGGAATAATACTATGCCTACTATATAAATTCATATGCAATGTTTGAGAAATCAGAAATTGCGTAAAGTACTACTTCCCTTAAACGGAATTTACTCAAAATTTGACAGAAGGCAGAGAATTAGATCTTTTACTTATATTTGAAATTGTGTCTATCTATTTGAAACAGTACTCACGTTATAGGCTTTTGAAGAACTAAAAGTAGAATAAGTTCCACTTCCGGAAATAGCTAAATAATCGAGACAGAACCTCAAATGTGATATAATACTTATAAATAAAATTTCATCAGACACATACACACACACATACACACACACATACACACACACACACGGACAGAATTGCAAAAACCCAGTTAAAAATAATTATGAGGAATAGCGTGGGTCTCCTCCTAAATATTAGTAAAGGTATCCAATAGATAGATAATAAAGTGACCCACGCTTTTCTTAATAGTTATTTAAAGAGTAGTGTATTATTATATATTTAAAGAAAATCATTTATTTTCTCCCTTTTAGTGCAATATTACATAAAAGCTTGTTATTAAAACGATTTTTATGCTTTTTGAAAATAAAATAATACCGATGAAAAAAAATAATGAAAGATTATTTTTTACGTACATTTTGTAGCAAATTATGTAAACATAATTAAGTTCTGAGAATATAAACAAGATCTAATGAGACAAAAACTGTCGCCGCAACATTTTTATTTGAAAACATTTTGGGCTAGGTTGTCTGAGGTCGTCTCAATTATTTTTGTCCAAGGACGAATTAGATCCCATGTTAGGTCCCTACAAATATTGGTCCCCGCTGAAAGGTCCCAACTAAAAGGTCCCATATTGACAGAGCTGCCAGCTACTTTGTTACATTCAGCACTTAACGCAGTGTAACACTAGTTACATTCAGCACTTAGCGCAGTGTTACACTAGTTACATTCAGCACTTAACGCAGTGTAACACTAGTTACATTCAGCACTTAGCGCAGTGTTACACTAGTTACATTCAGCACTTAGCGCAGTGTTACACTAGTTACATTCAGCACTTAGCGCAGTGTTACACTTGTTACATTCAGCACTTAGCGCAGTGTTACACTTGTTACATTCAGCACTTAGCGCAGTGTAACACATTAGCCATCTTTAAAGCCATCTTAATTAATTATTCTAATCCACTTCAAACACAATAATTAACATTTCAACAAATTAGTTTTATTACGATTTTGCTTTAATTACCTGACCTCAGCTTAATTAGTTCAAATACGTTACGTTTTTTTTAATTTAAGTGTATACAGCCATGTTAAAGTTGTCTAATTAAAGCGTTAATCACGTGTCTAATTAAAGCGTTAATCACGTGTCTAATTAAAGCGTTAATCACGTGTCTAATTAAAGCGTTAATCACGTGTCTAATTAAAGCGTTAATCACGTGTCTAATTAAAGCGTTAATCACGTGTCTAATTAAAGCGTTAATCACGTGTCGAATTAAAGCGTTAATCACGTGTCGAATTAAAGCCTTAATCACGTGTCGAATTAAAGCCTTAATCACGTGTCTAATTAAAGCGTTAATCACGTGTGACGTCTAACAATCCACGCGACACACTCAGCTAATAATGGTTGCTGGCATAAGTTGGTCTTTACAATTTTAAAATTAGTCTAGATTTTTGGGACCCGAAGATTTTGAAATCTTTTTAGGGATTTCGTTTCTTATCTGTTGTAGTGATATGCAATTGTAATACTCCTTATACATTTGTCGAGACTTCCCCTTCCTGTGTTGACGAGTGCATCATGGGATTAACGAAATATTTACAATACACGTGCTGGAAGTGGTTTGATAAGATGGGGACTGGGGATTGTTTTTGTTGGAGTGCTGTTTGGTTTGGTGGGGCTGTCATGGTGGTAGGGCCGGCGCCACCCATAAGGCGAACTAGGCGGTCGCCTAGGGCGCCATCCCCAGGGGGCGCAAAATGGTTAATCGCTATTATCAAAAAGTACCTAGATCTAATAATTAATAACTTTTATAAAGGAGTAGCGATCTATTTCGGCACCCAGGACGAATTATCAGTTTTGCACCCCCACCCCAAAAATAGGACTATATAGGCCTATATTTATTCGCGATGGTGAAAATGCAACCCCACCTCCCTAATTTGTAAAGGTCGGGGCGCTTTTTACCAGTCACATTGCCTTTTTAATTTGGTGTCACATAATTGATGTAGAAAACATTTAATAAATTCGTAATTTAGATTTCGAACATTTCAAACGGTTATCTAATTTTAATAGGGCTTGTAAGTCTCGTTTTCTCTTACTGCGAATTAGAAATCTGTTCTGGTGTATTGAGTTTTGTAATGACGGGGTGTTCAAAGTATTGTACTTGTTTCGTAATTTTTTGGGAGTAACAGTAGAAGGCTATTGCTGATATGGTTTCGTAGGTATAAAATATCGAAGTGTTAAAATGTCATAATTTTTATTCGACTGTTTTGTAGTTGAATCTAATGTAATCTGGTAATAGTTGAAAAATCTTTAGTTTTTTAGGTTTTTAGGAATCTATATTACCAGACTTAAAGTATTAATATATAATATTAAAAAGGATAATATTTATAACTAACGGTCAACTTTGAAATTTTTCAATTTCAATTTTTTTTTATATAATTAATCAATGTTTCTAGTAATGACTAAAACAGTTACAGTTAAACGTCTATATAAAAAAATATTTTAAAAAAATGGATCCCCTCCTTATATTGAAAAAAAAATTTACTGAGGGGATCCAAAGGCACAAAGAAGCTAATGAATACTGTAAAACGTATGTCATAATTGTTGAAGAGAAGAATGTTATAATAAAGCTACGGTTTTTAGACTTTCAAACAAAACCTGTAGTTAAGTATTCAATTGGTAAAATATATGTTTTTACAAGGTTACATGGTTAATATAAAAAAATTGTTATAATTATTATGTAATAAAATTTAGCACGTTATATTGTTTTTTTATCAAGCATATTTTAGTTACACTTGGTTAATTTAGCTATTCTTATAAAAGTTATTTCCCTTTAACAAAAATTTTCCTAATTGGACTGAAATAAGAGATAATTCGTTGCTTAACTTTACATTCATTTAAAATTCCTGCACCTTAGGTTGACCGCTTACATATAAATACAACTTTAAGTTATTATTTGCTATTGTAAAAGTTATATAGAGCTCAAGTTCTAAAGAAAATAGCTTGGTAGTTTTTTTTAGCATTATCAAGCTGAAAAACAAATACATCAGTAGCCGTTATAGATTGCAATACTTAATTAATGTTAGTAGACATACAGTCTTAGTTGTAAATTAAGCATCTAGTTAATTGTCTTTTCATATTTTTCACCCTCTCCTAAAGGATTTATATATAACAATTTTAGGCTGGAATCTATAACCTTTTATTTTTCAAAAAAAAAATCGTTACATATACACACATTATAGACATTTTACTATTATAACTAAAGACAGTCAAGCTTAAAATAGGTAAGTTCCGTTTTGGAACTCACCTTGGGAGAACTGCAGAGAGACCAAGACTAAAAGACCTTTTGTAAGTGGGTTTTTTCCACGTTTTTCTCCCGGGGAACTTGAAATTTTCTAAAGGGGGGGGGGGGGGGGGGCTATGTCGTAAAGTACAAAGTAGACTCGTGGACTTAGCAACATTTTCAATAAAATGTGATTACGCTTGCAAACTGGAAATGAAGGAATTGAAGGCACTGCGTGGTGGGCGGTGTTGTGTTTGACTGACTTGACGGCCGCTTTGACTCGGCGAATGTAAGTCATCCAGTCATCCAGTCATCCAGTCATGCTGTCATCCAGTCATCCATTCAACCAGTCTTCCACATCCAATCCTCCTTATCCAGTCATCCAGTCATCCAGTCATCCAGTCCTCCAGTCATCCAGTCATCAAGCAGTAGAACTAACGGCGACTGGACGTCATGAGGTGGTCAAGCAAGGAGAATTTGTGGGACACATTCATGGGCTACAGGGTGGGTATGAGTTGGGAGGGGGGGGTTGTATGGTGATATGGCTAGTCCAGGGGAGGAGGCGGTAAAGGAATGGTCAAAGATTGGGCAGATAGTGGTGAGAGGGTGGGGTGGGGTGGGGGTGGGGTGGTTAATAGGACGATCGAGTGGCGCGAGGGATAGGTGGTTGGTAGGTTTACTGGCTTGTTGGATTTACTGAATTGGTAGGTTTAATGAGTTGGTGGGTTTAATGAGTTGGTGGATTTTACAAAGGTGAAATTACGTTTATATTATTAACTTCAGTTTAGAGCATACATTTTACGGTATGCTAATAATTGTATTGTGCAACCCCACGTTTCCGTGGTGAGGGGTGGGGGGGATTTGACATTATGAGAGTATGGTGTTAGAAGTGCTATCACATGCCCCACTACCTACCCAGAGTTCTGAGGAATTTCCGAAAGTCTTTTAATTTAACCCAGCTCTATACATAAAAAAAACAACTCATGTTTCCATCAGCTACACAGTCATACCGTCATAACTTTTATAACGGAAGTCATTTTGACTTAAAAGCCGCCATATTCTAAGCTGACTTGGACAAACTTTGATGAGTGGAACGCGAGTCAACATCTGGAGTCTTGAGTTTTAGCAGCGTCACTAATTATTCATCATATCCTAAGACACTGGCCGGTGTGAACTAATGGCTCTTTCAGCCAATTAGACGCCGGGGGCGGTCAGATATCGCTCAGGTTTAAAGCGGCGTTAATGCAACACCCCACCCCCACACACCCATCCCCACACACCCACCCCCACACACCCATCCCCACACACCCACCCCCACACACCCACACACAAACGCCATAAGCACACAAACACGCACACACAACACACACACAACTTATAAATCTCGAGGACACTTTCACTCGTTCTCCCCCCCCCCCCCCCTCAAAAGGTTTCAATGGCAATTCAAAATATTGGGGAAAAATGACGAGCATAAATTCAAATTTTTAAATAATTAAAAAAAACCAGCAGTTCGGCTTATTAGAAACTCATCTTAAAATTATAAATTATTTTAGTTATTTCATGTTATAAAAGCGTGAGTGGAAAATTATTATTTCATACATTTTTCCCAGTGAATACATAATAGCAAACAATAAAAAAAAAATAATAAACCGGGAGTGATCTCCCCTAAACTTTCTCGAATATTCTTATATAAAATAACAGGGGATGGGAACTCGGGCTATAGACATGATTTTTAATCCATTTTAAATACTTAAAGTTTTAAAAATAGAATAAAATCTCGTAGACAAATTAATTGCACACCAAGTGAACGCCAAATAAAAAAGCGCATAATAGTGCGCAATATTATTAGTACTTTTAAAATTTACATTAGTTTTTTGAGAAATCGGAAGTAGCGTAAATTACTACTTCCAGTCAACGGAAATGACTCAAAATTTGACAGAAGGTAGAGAATTAGATCTTTTACTTACATGTGAAATTTCATTTATCTATCTGAAATAGTACTTAAGTTATAGGCTTTTGAAAAATTCAAAGTAGGAAAAGTACCACTTCCGGTTATCGGAAATCGCTCAAAAGTTGATACGGATCTACGATTTTGATAAAATACTTATATATGAAATTTCATCAACCTAGCTGTAACGGTACTCAAGTTATCGTGTTTACACACGGACACACAGACACACACACAGACATACGGACAAGATTGCAAAATTATGTTTTTCCGTATCAGTGAGGTGTAAAATGTCGAGATCTGTAAAAATCTCGATTTTTTTTTTGCACGATTACAATACTTTCTCTATACTTCGTATATACGAGAAAGTAATGACATAAGAATCAGATATTTGCTTTAAAGAAAGATCCAGGTCACTGGCAGACGTGAGCCCTAGCAGACGACAACCGTGGGTGGGGATCCTGGGGGGGGGGGCGACTGAAGTGATCAGAGTACCGAGGGTGTTGTGACATCAAAGATCCAAGTGGTCATAGGATGGGACCACGTGATGACCGTAGCAAACACATCAAAGTTAACACAAGTTTAGCTCAAGAACCCGAGAGTTTAGCTCAAGAAACCGAGAGTACAATGGCGAGAGCTGTCGTCAGAGTGTTAGACCGAGATGATACTTCAGGCAGACCACAACTCTACCAACAGGGCAGACCACACGACCACCACCACACGACCACCACCACCACACGACCACCACCACATGACCACCACCACACGACCACCACCACCACACGACCACCACCACACGACCACCACCACCACACGACCACGACCACCACCACCACCACCACACGGCACAGGCCATACGACCAACACCACACGACCACCACCACCACACGGCACAGGCCACACGACCACCACCACCACACGGCACAGGCCACACGACCACCACCACATGACCACCACCACCACACGACCACCACCACCACCACCACACGACCACAACCACCACCACCACACCACCACCACCACACGACCACCACCACACGACCACACATACCCCACCTGACCCAAGACCGGCCTATACAGATATCGATTTGACCATCGCTGACAACCCCAGAGATCAAAGGACCAATTCAAGGGGAAGCAACTAGAGCAAAAGATGAATGCGTCATTAGGTGTCCGCCCCCACCCCCACACACACACGCACACCACACAGAAGTGAGGTGGAGATGGCGAGTTATGACACTGTGTGTGTGAGATGATTTGTGTGAGAGTGTACACGCCAGTCAACCCACACTCATGGTAACACAGGGACTCAGGGAATGTCGTGTGTGTGGGGGGGGGGGGGGGGCGGGTGGTGACAGCAAATATGACAAAATACAAGGAGACCAATTGTCAAGATGTCACACCGTGATCTGTCACAACAGCACGGCCACACCACATCACACCTAAGGCGTGCTCCCAACAGCTAATCAGCACTAATTAAAACATTCCTCAGTCGTTATGTCCAGTCCGTCTCCCCCCCCCCCCACCCCACTTATCTGTGAGCGATAACTCTTGTACTCGTGGCCAACTCAACAACTGAAACAGCCGGCGTTACTGGCAGCTATTTATAGACATCAAATATGTATCAGCTTATAAAACCATCACATATGTGTCGGCTTATAAAACCATCACATATGTGTCGGCTTATAAAACCATCAAATATCTGTCGGCTTATAAAACCATCACATATGTGTCGGCTTATAAAACCATCACATATGTGTCGGCTTATAAAACCATCACATATGTGTCGGCTTATAAAACCATCACATATGTGTCGGCTTATAAAACCATCACATATGTGTCGGCTTATAAAACCATCACATATGTGTCGGCTTATAAAACCATCACATATGTGTCGGCTTATAAAACCATCACATATGTGTCGGCTTATAAAACCATCACATATGTGTCGGCTTATAAAACCATCACATATGTGTCGGCTTATAAAACCATCAAATATCTGTCGGCTTATAAAACCATCACATATGTGTCGGCTTATAAAACCATCACATATGTGTCGGCTTATAAAACCATCACATATGTGTCGGCTTATAAAACCATCACATATGTGTCGGCTTATAAAACCATCAAATATCTGTCGGCTTATAAAACCATCGATATGGTTGATGGAACTAGACGCTGCCACCTGCGTCCAACCCCACATACAGCGCCCCCACATAGCACCACACACATCCCCCCCCCCACATAGCTAAAAGTCAACATGGCTTCTTACAGGCCCTCAGGGTTTCTTTCGGACTTTTTTTATGGGCACGAGGGAGGGAGGAGGGAGGAGGGGGAGGGCACTTAAAGCTTTCTATAGTGGACGCTGGTTAAAGTATAGATTTTCTATTTAAAAAAACTTTATTTGAATTTGTGTGCCCGGAAGAAACTCTACTTTATCTCAAACTCTACTGCCTCTGGTTAAACCTAAACCACAACCTTCACCCTCCACCCCTCCCCACGTATTTAATTATAGGATTCGCAGTCTGGCCTTGACCTTCATCCACCATTGTACAAGAGCAGACGTGATGAACATTCTCGCTCACAGTCACATGACCTGCTCACAGTCACATGACCTGCTCACACATGACCTGCTCACACATGACCTGCTCACACATGACCTGCTCACACTTGACCTACTCACAGTCACATGACCTGCTCACAGTCACATGACCTGCTCACAGTCACATGACCTGCTCACACATGACCTGCTCACACATGACCTGCTCACACATGACCTGCTCACACATGACCTGCTCACACATGACCTGCTCATACTTGACCTGCTCACAGTCACATGACCTGCTCACAGTCACATGACCTGCTCACACATGACCTGCTCACACTTGACCTACTCACAGTCACATGACCTGCTCACAGTCACATGACCTGCTCACAGTCACATGACCTGCTCACACATGACCTGCTCACACTTGACCTACTCACAGTCACATGACCTGCTCACAGTCACATGACCTGCTCACAGTCACATGACCTGCTCACACATGACCTGCTCACAGTCACATGACCTGCTCACAAATGACCTGCTCACACATGACCTGCTCACACATGACCTGCTCACACATGACCTGCTCACACATGACCTGCTCACAGTCACATGACCTGCTCACACTCACATGACCTGCTCACAGTCACATGACCTGCTCACACTTGACCTGCTCACAGTCACATGACCTGCTCACACTCACATGACCTGCACACAGTCACATGACCTGCTCACACATGACCTGCTCACAGTCACATGACCTGCTCACAGTCACATGACCTGCTCACACATGACCTGCTCACACATGACCTGCTCACAGTCACATGACCTGCTCACACATGACCTGCTCACACATGACCTGCTCACACATGACCTGCTCACAGTCACATGACCTGCTCACACATGACCTGCTCACACATGACCTGCTCACACATGACCTGCTCACAGTCACATGACCTGCTCACACATGACCTGCTCACACATGACCTGCTCACAGTCACATGACCTGCTCACAGTCACATGACCTGCTCAAAGTCACATGACCTGCTCACAGTCACATGACCTGCGTCCTAAACAACAGACGACCCAACCAGAAGTGACGTGTCACTTTCTACGTCACTTTTCATTGACTCAAAAGATAGTTTTAAAAATAGTTCACTTCCGGCTAGACTAGATTGAATCTGGGGGCTCTTTGCCTCGGTACGTCGGGGTCAATATCGGTCAATTTTTTGTCAATATCGGTCAACATTCGTCAGACTGTAGTAACTAGGCGAGACGACGGGAAGACACGTAGTGGGGAAAGTAATCAGGAGTTATCTACCGTAGTCAGGAATTATCTGCCGTAGTCAGGAGTTATCTACCGTCATCAGGAGTTATCTACCGTAGTCAGGAGTTATCTACCGTTGTCAGGAGTTATCTACCGTAGTCAGGAGTTATCTACCGTAGACAGAAGTTATCTACCCTAGTCAGGAGTTATCTACCGTAGTCAGGAGTTATCTATCGTAGTCAGGAGTTATCTACCGTAGTCAGGAGTTATCTACCGTAGTCAGGAGTTATCTGCCGTAGTCAGGAGTTATCTACCGTAGACAGAAGTTATCTACCCTAGTCAGGAGTTATCTATCGTAGTCAGGAGTTATCTATCGTAGTCAGGAGTTATCTACCGTAGTCAGGAGTTATCTACCGTAGTCAGGAGTTATCTGCCGTAGTCAGGAGTTATCTACCGTAGTCAGGAGTTATTTGTTATGACGTCATAGCAGTTAATAATTATTTAATTATTTAATAATTATGTAATTAAGTGTATTCCTTACACGTTTAGTAGCCGAGCACTTGGACGGAACAAAAATTCCAGGTATCGACTAACACGTGTCTTTGACTGAGGGTGAAGTAGAGCTGGACTGTATTGATACAAAACTCACGTAACATAAAATTAAGTAGGACTTCATACAATCTCACGGCCTAAAACGGACAGTCTTTGTATGTGTGTGTGTGTTGCGTTCTTGCATGTATGCTTGTGTATATGTGTGTGTATGTGTTACGTTCTTGCATGTATGCTTGTGTATTTGTGTGTGTATGTGTTGCGTTCTTGCATGTATGCTTGTGTATATGTGTGTGTGTATGTGTTAAGTTCTACCTACCACACCCCACTACAATCTTGTGGATCTGCTTAGTTCTACTTCCCACACATCCACACCAATTCTACACGCCTTACTCCATCGTACAACCGTCACGAACTCTGAATACAATCAAAACATTCTCCCCGTCATTTGCCTAATTAGGTGCCACCGCAAATAGCCCGCAGCGGATAATTAGTTCAAACAAATCTTCTCCAAGCGCGACCAGTTTGTATAATCAACCACATTTTTTTTCTGTTCTGGTCCAACGTCGTAGTCAGCTCTACTCTACATCAAAACGTCCATTTTAAATTTTTATAATTTGTTTTGTTTTGTTTAATTCCAGCAGACAAATTAAAGAAACATTTTACTCAACGTCGAGAAAGGAAATTTGATATTCCACTTACATTGACATAAAGTAAGTTGATAGTTCTTTCAAAAACAGATCAATAAAACGTGATACTCATTCAAAAACAAAACTCTTTCCATTATCTGCAAGACATAAACCTTGACATGTCTCTCTTAGTCAGGTTAACTTGATTTTTGTTATAGCACGGGAGAAAGGAAACTTGATATTTGTGTCTAGCCTCAAAACTGAAACTTTTGATGTAGGGGAGGTAAGTTCGTGATGGAGGGGAGGTAGGTTCATCTAGCGGAGGTCACTAGGACTGGGAATCTTGTGTCCTAGTGAGCGTAGGATTGGGGCAGATTAGACAGACATTTAGGGGGTGGGGGTGGGGTGATCAATTTTTTTCTAATAGTAAAACAGCATATTCCACCTTCAAAACTCCACCAACAACAACCATAACCACCATCAAGACTCCACCAACTACCATATACTACCAATAAGACTCCACCAACAACTACCATATACTACCATCAATACTCAGCCAACATTAAGAGCCGAACTGTATCCCTTTAGATGAGGAATAACCCACCTACACCCTACTACATACACACACATACACATACAACCACATACTCTAGTTGAGCTATTGCCCAAACAACCGTCCATATTAAAAAAAAAACATCCGACGATGGTCGACTATTGTAGAAAGAAACTCGCCCTACAAACGCCAACAAATCCCGCCATGTATCTCCATGACAACAATAAGCCTTGCGGGATCAGCAGACGAATCAATCACGTGACAACTAGACCTATAGATCACGTGATACCCATCCGACCAATCGTTGCAGCTATTGGTGATAAGATATACACGTTGTGTTGAAAAGATATTTTTTGTCATTGCGAAACTAACGAGTTTTTGTCTACGAGTATTTTAGTTACATTTGATTAAAGGTTTGTGTGAAGACTGGCAATTACCTACTCATTAGAGACGCAGCAATTAGACTAGGCCATCCCTAACATCATCGCCACAAACATCCCTAACATCAGCACCACAACCATCCCTAACACCACCACAACCATCCCTAACATCAGCACCACAACCATCCCTAACATCATCATCACAACCATCCCTAACATCATCACCACAGCCATCCCTTACTTTAGCACCACAACCATCCCTAACATCAGCACCACAACCATCCCTAACATCACCACCACAACCATCCCTAACATCATCACCACAACCATCCCTAACATCAGCACCACAACCTTCCCTAACATCAGCACAACCATCCCTAACATCAGCAGCACAACTACAACCACCCCCATCAAACTCCAATGAAGTCTGTTGTAGCATCTTGCAAAAAGATCAGAACAAAACCAATAACAAACCATAAACAAACAGAATTGACGATATTGTTTCCCCAACAGAAGCCAAGGTCGACAACCCTAACAAAAAGAAATTAAAGTGTGTTCGTGGGGACGAAAGTACGTTCAACAAATAAAATACAATCGCATTGTGTGGACTGAAAAATATTTCGCGCCCGCGTTAAAAATAAAAAATAATAATTTGATTAAATTATTCGCTGATAGAGTTCAGTTCACAACAAAAATATCGAGTCAAGAAATCTTAATTCTCTTAAATCCTTTTTTTTTTATTTTTTTTTTTTGGTCGCGTTGTATCTGGAATGTTTGGTTAGCCTCTAACTCAGGAAAATATCTGTGGGAGATAGCTTGTCTAATTGATGCAGATAATATCTTGATTACAAACTTACAGATAGACAAACAGACATATTGTCCAAAGAATCATCTTGTAAAAGGAAAACAAACAGGAGTGAATTGAGCTAAACTCTAAACCTGTCTGAAATAGATATTCAAGTGTGTGTGGCGGTGTGTTTAGATGTAGAGATGTCACTGAAACTGTATTCTCTAGTCAATTGTTTGGTGTGTGTTTAATCGCATGTGCTGGTTGTGTGAAGTTGTTATAAATGGTGGTAATCAGTTACAACAAATTTGGAAATATTTTGTAATTCTAGAGGATCACTTAGTCTTACATATAAGATTAAAGTAGAAAAAATAATTTATAATCTTAAATATAACGGCTACTTTATTTATAAAAACAGAGAATTGCACAACTTCCAAACAGCTCTAAATATTACATACGAATGTTTTAACCTTTAACCCTTACCTAAATTGGACATAGTGTTTGAATTACCGCGATATTATTGCCGTGGTTCTAGGCGACTTATCTGTAGAAAGGTCACTTTTATGTATCGCTAACGACTAGCAAACTCTGGCTATGATGCTCTAACGACTGGCTAACTCTGGCACACAAGTTTAATTTAGCGCGAACTGGGAGCAGTCGTTGGTAGAAACACATTAGTCGTGAGTCTTACGGCCCCTGGGTGGGACGCGGGGGTGGGGGAACTAGAGATTGCTTCCTGGTACGTGTTCGCTGTAGCGAGGAGGGGGGGGGGGGGTGAAATGAACTTATTGGGCGGATTTGAACATGAACAAGAAATATCCGTGTTTAATGAATGTGTCGGCGTAGTAATAAAAGGAAGATCTCGCAACTTCTCGGCCCTGGTCCAAATGTCGCGAGATTTCAAGAGATTCTCTGGAGATTGGGGGGGGGGGGAGGGAGACAAAAGATTTCGGTCGTTTCATTCAGACATTTTTCTTCGTTGTTTTTCCCTCCTCTACATGTGGATAACTCTGTTCTCTCCACCCCAACACGGCTACACGGCTGGAGCCGGTATCGATCAACCGGCTAAATCAGTCAATCAGCCGGTTGGCAGACGACATCATTTAACATCACGCCTCCCGCCACACGACCACTTCCGGTTTGACCTTCCCGACTTGCCGTGCGCCATTTTCAGCTGGAGTTCCTGACGTCACACAGACGGATACAAAACATCGCGCGCTTCACGCACAATGCTCCACACCAAACCACATCCACACAAAACCACATCCACATCCACACACAAAAACATCCACACACAAAAAACGTCCCCACAAATCGGTATCCAGATAATTCCCCACAAAAAGTCAGCAGAAATACCTCAGATAACTCAGATCATAAATCTGAGGATGACTGGAGAAACTCAATCAGATGTTCAGTTGTTTTTTGTTTTTTTTTTAATTTTTGCCATGTTTTTTTTTTAAAAGCCAAAACATGAAATATTATTTGGCTTCAGAGAATTTCAAACACAGGAACTGGCCAGGAAGTGTAATGTCGTTTGTTTTACTTGCCCGATTGGCCGAGATCTTTCAGGTTCAACTGATACAGTGGGCTTGGGGTCACTTCATGGGATCACTACATGGGGTCACTGGATGGGGGTCATTGGATGGGGTCACTGGATGGGGTCACTGGATGGGGTCATTGGATGGGGTCACTGGATGGGGTCACTCATCTGTGCCTAACTGATGGTCAAGATGTTCACCTCAAAGATGGACTTAACAGAGTCTCCTCGCCTTGTATTTATACGAGCATATTTCAATTTAAAACTTGTTACGCCACATTTTACACGAGTGCTTTGTTCTGTCAAAGTTCTTTAAACTAATTTGATTCGCCTTCAACTTTTTAAAAATTTGACTCCGTTGTACGTGTACTTTAGACCATCCCTGTCCAGAGTCTATCATTAACCCCACATAACCTGTACTTTACCCACCAAAATCTCCACACGATGTTAGCGGCGTCTCTAAACTGGCCGGACCTTGAACACATCCATCACCACATGACGCGAGATTTGCATTGTCCAAAAACCTCACAGACAGCCCCACTGTGGTGTGTGACAGACAGCCCCACCCCACACATGTGGTGTGTGGCAGACAGCCCCACCCCACACATGTGATGTGTGACAGACAGCCCCACACATGTGGTGTGTGACAGACAGCCCCACACATGTGGTGTGTGACAGACAGCCCCACCCCACATATGTGGTGTGTGACAGACAGCCCCACACATGTGGTGTGTGACAGACAGCCCCACACATGTGGTGTGTGACAGACAGCCCCACCCCACATATGTGGTGTGTGACAGACAGCCCCACACATGTGGTGTGTGACAGACAGCCCCACACATGTGGTGTGTGACAGACAGCCCCACACATGTGGTGTGTGACAGACAGCCCCACACATGTGGTGTGTGACAGACAGCCCCACCCCACATATGTGGTGTGTGACAGACAGCCCCACACATGTGGTGTGTGACAGACAGCCCCACACATGTGGTGTGTGACAGACAGCCCCACACATGTGGTGTGTGACAGACAGCCCCACCCCACACATGTGGTGTGTGACAGACAGCCCCACACATGTGGTGTGTGACAGACAGCCCCACACATGTGGTGTGTGACAGACAGCCCTACACATGTGGTGTGTGACAGACAGCCCCACCCCACACATGTGGTGTGTGACAGACAGCCCCACACATGTGGTGTGTGACAGACAGCCCCACCCCACACATGTGGTGTGTGACAGACAGCCCCACCCCACACATGTGGTGTGTGACAGACAGCCCTACCCCACATATGTGGTGTGTGACAGACAGCCCCACACATGTGGTGTGTGACAGACAGCCCTACCCCACACATGTGGTGTGTTACAGACAGCCCCACCCCACACATGTGGTGTGTGACAGACAGCCCCACACATGTGGTGTGTGACAGACAGCCCCACACATGTGGTGTGTGACAGACAGCCCCACCCCACACATGTGGTGTGTGACAGACAGCCCTACACATGTGGTGTGTGACAGACAGCCCCACCCCACACATGTGCTGTGTGACAGACAGCCCCACACATGTGGTGTGTGACAGACAGCCCCACACATGTGGTGTGTGACAGACAGCCCCACACATGTGGTGTGTGACAGACAGCCCCACCCCACACATGTGGTGTGTGACAGACAGCCCTACACATGTGGTGTGTGACAGACAGCCCCACCCCACACATGTGGTGTGTGACAGACAGCCCCACACATGTGGTGTGTGACAGACAGCCCTACACATGTGGTGTGTGACAGACAGCCCCACCCCACACATGTGGTGTGTGACAGACAGCCCTACACATGTGGTGTGTTACAGACAGCCCCACCCCACACATGTGGTGTGTGACAGACAGCCCCACACATGTGGTGTGTGACAGACAGCCCCACACATGTGGTGTGTGACAGACAGCCCCACCCCACACATGTGGTGTGTGACAGACAGCCCTACACATGTGGTGTGTGACAGACAGCCCCACCCCACACATGTGGTGTGTGACAGACAGCCCCACACATGTGGTGTGTGACAGACAGCCCCACACATGTGGTGTGTGACAGACAGCCCCACACATGTGGTGTGTGACAGACAGCCCCACACATGTGGTGTGTGACAGACAGCCCCACACATGTGGTGTGTGACAGACAGCCCCACACATGTGGTGTGTGACAGACAGCCCCACACATGTGGTGTGTGACAGACAGCCCCACCCCACATATGTGGTGTGTGACAGACAGCCCCACACATGTGGTGTGTGACAGACAGCCCCACACATGTGGTGTGTGACAGACAGCCCCACACATGTGGTGTGTGACAGACAGCCCCACACATGTGGTGTGTGACAGACAGCCCCACACATGTGGTGTGAGACAGACAGCCCCACCCCACACATGTGGTGTGTGACAGACAGCCCCACCCCACACATGTGGTGTGTGACAGACAGCCCCACACATGTGGTGTGTGACAGACAGCCCCACCCCACACATGTGGTGTGTGACAGACAGCCCCACACATGTGGTGTGTGACAGACAGCCCCACACATGTGGTGTGTGACAGACAGCCCCACACATGTGGTGTGTGACAGACAGCCCCACACATGTGGTGTGTGACAGACAGCCCCACACATGTGGTGTGTGACAGACAGCCCCACACATGTGGTGTGTGACAGACAGCCCCACACATGTGGTGTGTGACAGACAGCCCCACACATGTGGTGTGTGACAGACAGCCCCACACATGTGGTGTGTGACAGACAGCCCCACACATGTGGTGTGTGACAGACAGCCCCGCCCCACACATGTGGTGTGTGACAGACAGCCCCGCCCCACACATGTGGTGTGTGACAGACAGCCCCACACATGTGGTGTGTGACAGACAGCCCCGCCCCACACATGTGTTGTGTGCGGCAGACAGGAGAAGCCGAAACGGAAGACAGCGCTTCTAGACATAAATAGACCAATAAAGACATGGCGATTTTTTTCTTCGGACAGATTTATTTCTGGGGGGGGGGTGGAGGGGGGGGTGTGGAGGGGTGTAGGCCTGGACTAGCTACACTGACGTACAAGTGGACAGACTGACCGACACAACGAGAGACTAACAGACAGACTGACCGACACAACGAGAGACTAACAGACAGACTGACGGACACAACGAGAGACTAACAAACAGACTGACGGACGAACATCATGATACAGCTTCTAGCTTTGACAGCCAAACAAAACGAAGACGGCTTGATTATAAAAAAGTAATTAGTTCAATTAGGGATTAGATATCTGTGGCGAGGGTTCAAACGACAAGTAACAAAAACCACTGGCAAAATATAAACACGACATTTGTTGTTTGAATAAACTGAAATTTGATGAGCCATTAGTTTAATAGGGAGTGGTGGGGGTAAGGGGGGGGGGAGCAGCAGGCCCAAGACAATGGGGGGGGGAGGGGAACTTTCAACAGAACCACGTCAAATCACATCACGACAAGTTTCAACACAACCACATCACAAGTTTCAACACAACCACATCACGACAAGTTTCAGCACAACGACATCACGAAAAGTTTCAACACAACCACATCACGACAAGTTTCAACACAACCACATTACCACACGACAAAGTGAAGCCCACTCTACGTTGGAGATCCCCAATTAAAAAGATTGATCTATTCGTAATTAAGTTCTTAAGTTACATTTTTCTCTGATGCGAAATTTCAAAGTTTATTCCCCGAGTTTAACATCGTAGATTTTCTCATGTAATTGCTATCGATGTCCTAATTATTCATGTTTAATTATTCTAAGTATTCGATTCTAAGTATTCGATTCAAAGTACTCGATTCTAAGTATTCGGGCTTTGGTCTGGGTAGATCAGAAAATCTTTCAGTTGCTGAATTTTTTTTTAACCTCTTTGGATCTGGTCACGTGGTCAGTCTAAGCTTAGCGTGGGTGGTGTAGCTGACTTAAGCTCAGTCATCGATCACTTCCGGTTTTACTCGAGCATCGATCACTTCCGGTGTTAGAAAAGAAATTATAATGGCGGTGTTTGTGCAATGTTTCCGACGTTTCGAGCTGTGGTCCGTTGTTTGGCCTGCTGCTGGCCCGAGGTTTGACATAGCTTATAGCTGACCTTGCTCAAGGTCATACATATGCTCAAGGTTGTTGGTCTTTCGCTTCTAGTGGCCACACAAAAGGTCATGACCTTGCTTTTATTAAGAAATTTAAAATCTTTTTTTTCTTTTCTTTTTTTTTTCTTTTTTTTTTCTTTTTTCTTTTTCAAAAACTTCTTCAATTATTTTTTTTTTTTCAGCAGTCTTTCATTTTTAACATAGAATTTATTCACATGTTGGTATTTTATAATTTTAAAATCACTGTTACATCTTGTACTGAACTTGATGAGTAAAATTATAACTTTCTGTACCTCACAGAGGAGCCACTATAAATAGCTTCACTGTACCACGACTCTCCTGTAATTACATGAAGACATCGGCTCTTACCTCCCTTGTCTAATGGTATCAGTTCTGTCCCTTGTTGAAATAGTTTTACATCGAAGTATAAGGCCTGTTCAAAGCTAGAGAGGAGTGGTCATATTTTTTCGTGACGTCGATTTGCCCAAAACTTCAACTGACAACGGTCAACTTTACTTAGTTAACATCAAAGTTTACCGACCCAAGGTGTTGTCAGCCAAGGCGGATTAGAGGAATAGAAAACTTCTCAAGGCTTAAGTTAACCTTGTGACCTTTTACCCAGGGTGGTATCAAAGAGTCATGACAAGCCTTGCTTTGATTTGAAATGCTTGAGACGTTTTTTTCCGCAGATAATTTTTCCGCAAATAATCGAGGTTTAATTGCATGTCTTCTAAGTTCAATTAATACAATAAAGCTTTGTATCGATACTTTAACAGGATTTGTATCGACTGGTCAACAACAGTCTCGATGTATTAAGTAATCGTACACACTCCTTTTCAATGAACCCTAGAATACTTGAATCGCAAGCAATTTTTATGTGCGCAATAAATATAAATAAGCTGCGTGTTTTATAGCGCATCTCGTGTGCGCATGAGCATGCACGTGTATCGAAGATAAAATGTCCTCCACCGAGAATCGTGTCATTCATTAACGAGTTAGCTTGATCGAGCGTTGCAGATTTTATTTATTCCAACGTGGCAACTAGCGGCCAGTCTGGCCAGGTTTTCTTGCCATCTCGAGATCTCGTTTTAAAAGCGAGATTTCACGTCCGCTTTAAGATGGTCATCTGCCGGGCACAGGTCACCCTAGGGCGCGCGGGGCGTCGTTTGCAAATCCGTCACGGGCGCCGAGTGTCTTGCCGGCAGAGCCGGCAATAAATCGCCGGCAAAGTGTGAGTACGGTCTGATTGATTGGTTGGGAGCGGTCACGTGGGGGAAGATATCTCCATCTGGAAGTTTTCAACGACTAATTTGTTTATTTAGAGAGAGAAAAAATGTTGAGGTAGAAAGGAGTGGTTTAATTTTCTGGGTTTCCACAAAAAATGTTGAGGTAGAAAGGAGTGGTTTAATTTTCTGGGTTTCCACAAAAAATGGGCGAGCACTTGTGCTGGCGTGATCGCTGATTGGCGATCAATTATCGGGAAATTCCTGCGCCTGCAGTCTCAGAGTCAGACCTACGTTCTATCATTTCTTACTTCCCCTGGATCCCGGAAGGTCGGGGAAAAAATTCTATTAAAAAAAACTAAAACGTTGCTTTCAGTCCTTGTAGTTGAGTAGTTTAAAAGTGTGGCAGTTTATTTTAAGTCCTTCGGTTGTTTGATGCAGACAATTTAGACTAGAGTTTATATTTCAAGGGCATTATTAGCAGTCTGTCTTACTAGTTTTTTACAGTTTTAACTAATTAGTTGACCTCAGTCTGTTCATTCAAGGTCACTGTACTGATGTTCTTTGATGAAAGAACATAAAGGCCACAGTACTGATGACGTTTTCCTGGTCCTAATCTCATTTCTCTAAATTTTGAAACTTACCGTAAAACTTTCGTCGCTCGTCTTATAAAAGAAAAGCCTTAACTCTGGTACTAAACATGTGTATTTGTACTCACGATAAAACAACATGTCCTTACAACATACATTTGTACTCACGATAAAACAATATGTCCTTACAACATACATTTGTACTCACGATAAAACAATATGTCCTTACAACATACATTTGTACTCACGATAAAACATGTCCTTACAACATACATTTGTACTCACGATAAAACAATATGTCGTTACAGCCTACACAAACACCCCCGTTCTTAGCCTCAAATAGAAAAAAAACAGCACTGAAAAATGTCGCCCCATTCTAACCCCACTCTGACAGAAGGTTCAATAATTTTTTTCTCGTACTATCAAATTTTTAATGAATTCCTTCACCAGGTGTTCGTGAAACTATTTTAAGAATTCAATTTGGGTTTTATACGCTTGAAACGGAATGACAAAAACTTTCTCGGTCGAGCGGTGAATTTCTAGATTTTGTGTTAATAAACAAACTAAAAGGTTTTCATAAATGTGGCCTTGGGTTGAATATTGGCCATGTGTCTGTCTTTAAATTCTGACCAATGGGGTTAATTATTAGAGCGCTGTGTTTAAATTCTAACCAATAAGATTAATTATTGGAACGGTTCCTATGGATAATAACTGAGGTAAAGCATTGATTTATTGAAACGTGGGTTTTGACGTCTTAGTACTTACGTCATGGAATTGATTTTTTGGTGCCTTGAAAATGATGAATTGACAGTGATAACTGTACACAAATTATACTTTAATTTAATTAAGTGCACCCCCCCCCCCCCAACCAAGTTTCCAGTGCCTCTCCCCACGGAGAAAAATGTCTGAAAGAAACACTGACGTTTAAGAGGTCAGAATGGCCTACTGTCTAATTAGGACTACATTCTATCTACTACCACTACAATTAGCACCATAAGACTCAGAAATCCCCACTCCATCCCCAAGATCCAACGACTACAGCAGTCAGTCGCTAATGCTCTTAGGGCGGGTTTTATTTGGGTAGTATAATGTATCAGGTCTTCGTGTTTGAAGTCAAATTTAAAATGTTTATGTTTATAGTTTTAACCATGTTAACTCGGGCGTTAATTAGCATTAAAGGGAGCAGCTAATTAATTCATGTTAGGTCGGAGCTACACAATTTGTATGACGGTTTCTTGCCGACATGGTACGTGATGGTGTCGTCTGCAACTATCTAGTGGGCGTCAACCACTGCTCACCTACAAAAACAGGGCAGGTAACTTTACACTGTCGGCTAATATTTTCTCAATTCGTTCACAATTATCTCCCTTGTCTGAAGGACATTAACTGGGCTGTTATCTCCCCTATCACGTGGCACAATATTACCATCGTTATCTCCCCTCTTTTCGTCTACTAATAGACAACTAAGTGTAGGCGGGACTACAGATTAGCCCACTTTTATAGACGTTTATAGGTTGAACGACATATATGTATATATATATTTATATATATATATATATATATATATATATATATATATATATATATATATATATATATATATATATATATATATATATATATATATATATATATATATATATATATTGACCCTAACATGGGAACCCATCAGAGCTGGGTGGACTCAGGGACGTTCCACTGATTTAAACTCGAGACTCTCGGGTTAGCAGTCTAGCTCTCTACCACTAGGCCACACCGTCCCTGGTTAGCTGTATAGCACCTGGTTATCCTAACTATGTAGGTTAGCATAGCTACACCAGGTTAACGGCTAATGACAGCTGGTTATTGGCTAATTGGCTAATTCTACCTGTTTAGATACGATGACACCTGGATATGACCCAGGTGAAGTGACGCGTGACCGTGCGTGACGCACCGTGACAGAGGTCACGCATCAGTGAGCACGGCGCCATGGTTGATTGACCACTGGGCGGGATGACGTGTCGCCGTTTGACTGGAATCATCCAGAGATTAAACTAGCTTCAAATTAAACACATTTTTAACACCGCTATAAATAGCTTCAATTTTAACACATCTTTAACACCGCTATAAATAGCTTCAATTTAAACACACTTTTAACACCGCTATATATATAACTTCAATTTAAACACATTTTTAACACCGCTATAAATATCTTCAATTTAAACACATTTTAACACCGCTATAAATAGCTTCAATTTAAACACAATTTTAACACCGCTACATGATCGCGATCAGAAATTAAAACAGTTACAACTACGTTACAAAATTACGGGTAACCTGATATTTTAATTTTCTAATGTATGAAATCATTTTTTTTTAAATAAACTTTTGATTTTTTGTACAGCAGACAGACTAAAGTTAACTCTAATTGTAATTTAATCAACAAACAAGTAGCAAAATGTTGCTAAGGGGCAGATAATCAAAAGACTTTCTTGAAATCCTTCACGCCATCAGACCAACATTTACCTTACCTGTTATAAAAACTTCTAAAATGACCTACTAGACGACCATTAGATAGACCTTTTATAAGACCTAAAGAAGACCTACTTGAAGCCCCTCTAGAAGACCTATAAAAGACCTAGCAGACGATCGAATACGAGACAGACCAGATTAAAGCGGCTGAGCTAAAGTAAACTGACCTACTCAATCCATCAAAACTAACCTCTATTAAACCAGTTAATCCACGGCTTTCACGCTAATCCCTGTTCACTAATCCAGCCTCTCTATCTGTCTAGATGCTGGTAGAATTACACGGCAAGAGAACATTAGTTTTTACTGGTCTTAAAAGACAATCTGTCTCAATCCCTGTCGCGTTACCTGTCTTATACCTAGTCTCACCACACGTCTCACCACACGTCTCACCACCTGTCTCACCACGTGTCTCACCACACGTCTCACCACCTGTCTTATACCTAGTCTCACCACGTGTCTCACCACCTGTCTCACCACGTGTCTCACCACTTGTCTCACCACACGTCTCACCACCTGTCTCATGCCTAGTCTCACCACACGTCTCACCACCTGTCTCATGCCTAGTCTCACCACGTGTCTCACCATACGTCTCACCACACGTCTCACCATACGTCTCACCACACGTCTCACCATACGTCTCACCACACGTCTCACCACCTGTCTCATACCTAGTCTCACCACGTGTCTCACCACCTGTCTCACCACTTGTCTCACCACTTGTTTCACCACACGTCTCACCACACGTCTCACCACCTGTCCTGTCTACCGAAGCATCAGTTGATTACTGAAGATGGGGCCTCGTTTGATTCTTGTCTAGCTTTCACAACAAGCCAATCTCCATGACTGGATTACCGCGGTAAGCAGAATCAGACAAGTCGGACATTTCTAGACAGCCGTCGACTGGTGTCCGGACAAGTCGGACATTTGGTGACGGGAACCAGCGGAAGTTAATTATCATTAGCGGACAATACGGACTTTTTTTCGTGGTCTGTTTTTGGAGGATTAGCGTTAAAATCGACTCTCTTTTTCTGAAATACAACGGCAAAGATAGCTATTTAAAAGACCAGAATAATGCCCTCCAACCAATGCTGGGAACTCACTGGGAGCTGGGTAGGCTCATTATGTGTCTACTGAAACCAGTCGCTAATTCTACGACAGTTGTTACACTACACAGCAAGTCCGCGCTGGGTACTAACCTAACTGGCTTTATACGTCTCTTTAAAAATCTGAATCATTTGATCAGAAGAAATAAACTTTGATCTAGGTAAAGATGAAATAAATCAAATAGTCTCTCTAGATTCCCAACATTGTCTTCAAGTAATTATGGCGGCAGCTGTAGGGCGTGAGTTCCTGATTGATACACGTAATTAGGGCACAGAAACTGATGACAACTTCCTACACGAGGCGGCTATAAATAGACGACCCATCTGGACTGCGGTTGTCTTGGGGGCTAGAACAATATCACTTCCGGTGAGATTAGGAAAATGTAGGTCAGTGATTAGCGGCTTTTGTCGCTGATACTCGTTCGATCAGCCGGCGGACAATCAGCCGGCAGACAATCAGCCGGCAGACAATCAGCCGGCAGACAATCAGCCGGCAGACAATCAGCCCCCACACGATCAGCCGGCAGACAATCAGCCGGCAGACAATCAGCCGGCAGACGACGATCCAGACGTCACCCACACGATCTTTGATTGCCAGCCGATCGTCTGCTCCAAATTGCCAGACATCTGTCACATGGTCACGTGTTTCCCGTCATTCAGCGCGTGCAGACAAAAACAGTTTGGGCAAGGATTAAAGGTGACTTGGTCAGGTGACTTGGTCAGGTGATTTGGTCAGGTGACTTGATCATTGCGACATTTCAAGGTTAAACTACAACATATATCAATCATATAATACTTGATCCTCCTTTTCCGAACTCTAATGGAGTCCGCCAACTAGTTTTGTAACAGAAAATGTAGAATTTTTTTGATTTAACAAAATGTTGTATGGTGAAGTACCTTTAAATTTACCATTCAAGTAAATGGCATTTCATGATACCAAATTTTGAAAACTAGCCGGTTGACTCTGTTAGAGTTGGATCAATGATTTATAACATCAAAATGTATGTTAGTTTTATAACCTTGCAATCTTCACAAAAGTTTTTTTTTCTTTTCAAAATGGCCGCCGTAGCGATGGTAACCATACTTTCAGAAGAGTCCCTGGTGCATGCAAATGTTTTTCTTTCAGTAATCTAACTTAGATATATACACATTAATAAATAATTATTAATTAAGGGGTTTTATTCCAGAGCCTACCTCTTTAAAAACATGTTTAAGTTAAACATTTAAGTGAGCGTCATCCACGATAGGGAGCTAACTCAGCTTTGATGAGTATCAAGCATGTTAAGGAAAGGAGACCAGGCATAAAAATAGCACCACAATTGCTTTATACGCCGAGGTCAAGAAATCATGTGAAATCTAGTCCATTTGCCTAATTGACTGCCAAATCCGAAACTGTGCTTTTCGGAGAGAATGGCAAATATATCAGTCCGTAGAGGTCAATAATACGTATCAAAATTATTTTTTCACCATTTTGTTTCAGAACCTGACACCCTGCATCTATTTCTGAACTCGAACAAGGGACAAGGTTGTAACCCCACACCTAAATCACCTTCTGGCGTCGTCTGCTGGCACTGGTGCTGTTGGTGGTGGTGATGGTGGTGGTGGTGGTGGTGGTGGTGGTGGTGGTGGTGGTGGTGGTGCCTGAAGGAAACCCATCAGAAGAAACCCTACCTCCGCGGTGGGGCGTTTGAAGGATTTCATCACTCGGTGAGATCAGGACGTGGTGTTACGTCATTAGAAAAATACCCGCCCACCCCGCCCACCCCTTTCATCCTACCCCCACTCCCCCACTCCCCCCCCCCCGTCAAATTTTTGCTTGACTTTACCAACGTTGGACTCTAAAAGTGCTGGTAAACAGGTCAAGGTCATGACGTCACACAACGATTTCCGGTTAAAGAGCGCCCAGTTCCAGGCGAGGGGTAAGTAATGTGTTGGAGTTAAGGTTACAAATTAACGCGATAAATAAATGTGCCGGCCTATCAGATCGTTTGGTGCTAGCTCAATTTGCATTATGGGATTCATCAACTTCGTTCGAGATGTTTTGGCGGGTGGGGTTGGGATGGTGGGTGGGGGTGGTGGGTGGGGGTGGTGGGTGGTGGGTGGGGGCGTCAGGGTCGCGGAGTCGAATAATTTGGTGTCAAAAATGTAGGTCGTTGGTAGCGAGAGCCTGGACAATTAGAGGGACATTATAGGGACATAATGGGGTTGGAGGATTAAATGGACATTAGTGGGTGTCGGAAGATTATACGGACATTACTGGGTCGGATAATTACCTATCAACTACAACTATTTGGTCATCTTTTAATACCCCACGATATTTCTTCATCTCTTCATAGACCTTTGTTCCTCTCCTGTGGCCCCACTATATTTCTTCATCTCTTCATAGACCTTTGTTCCTCTCCTGTGACCCCACTATATTTCTTCTTATAGTCACTCTAAACGTCTAAACGTTGATATCTTCAAAATAAAAGTGACGTTCTCTGCAATAGCAGTTCCCACACTTTGATGTTCTGTCGTTGCCATGACAACCGTTGCCCCAGGTGTCGCTAAAGGTTTGAAACTCAGTTGCCATGACAACCGTTGCCTCGGGTCTTGCTGAAGGTCAGCCCCCTAGTGATGACCCTCCGCCATAAATGTGTTCGTTTGGCCAGCTTAGCCTTCAGACGGCTGCATAATTTCCAGCAAATATTCGCGACTTCCGGCCCAGAGTCGATTGATTTGCTACTGCTGACGGCGGTGTTTAGAGGAAGGGATCAAAATTTGGGGCCTCTCAGGGGAGGCAACAAAGATCTACAGTAAGTGGGCTTTAGGGGCGGTAATCTAATGAATATCCATCGGATTTTATCCCCTTTGCTAGATATATAACCACGGAGATAGGATAGTTTGTCGATTATATTCGGCACCAAACCACACGGGTGAAATAAGCATCAATTTTATTTTCTAACTTGACTTGAAAACATTACTTTACTCGCGTTGTAAAGTTACACGATTTTATGGATGGAATCTGATAATAAATAAATGTAATGATTGACGAATGTGAAGTGGCAATTAGAGATGGATTTGTCACTTATTGATTAATTTAATGAGACAAAACTTTAGCCTTCTTTTGCTACAAACGAATATACCGAACAGCCACATTGTATCATACAACCATATTGTATCATACATCTACATTGTATCATACAGCTACATTGTATCATACAACCATATTGTATCATACAGCTACATTGTATCATACATCTACATTGTATCATACAGCTACATTGTATCATACAGCTACATTGTATCATACAGCTATCCTATACCAATTATTGACTAGCCTCCCTTTCTGCTTGAAGAAGTCTTGACTTTGAAACAAAGAAAAACAATTTGATGATTTATGGTGGTAGGATGGGGGGGGGGGGGGGGGGGGAGAGAGAGATAAGACAAACTTCTACCAAAAAAAACTTTCAGACCAAAATGTTTTTCCTACAGTCACACTGGGCTGGTCGGGGTTTTATTTAGGTGTAAACATTTGATGGTGCGGTGTGTCCGAACAGTAGAACACACGTTGGCTAACCCAAGTGTCCCGTGTTCGAACCCCGTGTGTTGTGTCTGTACACGTCCCTGGGTCCAGTTAGATAAGTGCTGGGGTCGGTGGGCATGATATTGATCACACCATCTGCAACAGCTCAACTCTACTTCCTCTTGAACATTCGGGTCTGAAAGTCTACTGGACCTCATGTTGCTTGTGTACAGTATTGTATCTAATTTTAAATTTGTTTTTTTTTTTATTTTTAACTCGCTAAAAATTTAAAAACCTCAACTTAAATTGATGTTGATCCGTTGACAGGTTAAATAGACTTGTAGAACCTGACTAGTTCTGAGAGTTTTAAATACATCTAGCATCACAGACTAGTAAAACCTGACTAGTTCTGACAGTTTTAAATACATCTAGCATCACAGACTTGTAAAACCTGACTAGTTCTGAGAGTTTTAAATACATCTAGCATCACAGACTTGTAAAACCTGACTAGTTCTGACAGTTTTAAATACATCTAGCATCACAGACTTGCACAAGTTGACTACATCTGACGTTTCCTGCCCAACACCCATTACAAATCGCCAGCTTGCTAGTTTTATCCCACGTATTTCCGATGAGTATTTATAGAGATCGGAAATTCCCGTAAATATCGTCGTAGACCGAGCTGCCAATGCTAATCGAACGGCGAACAAATCTGTAATCGATTCCTGCTCTAGGATCTCCTAGGACGAGTAACGACTCACTTAAAGGACGAATACGTGTCTGTTACACACTGCTTGGTCGAGGTGGGTGTGGGGGGGGGGGGGACAAAAAGGACGAATACATGTCTGTTACACACTGCTTGGTCGAGGTGGGTGTGGGGGGGGGGGGGACAAAAAGGACGAACACGTGTCTGTTACACACTGCTTGGTCGAGGTGTGGGGGGGGGGGGGGACAAAAAGGACGAATACGTGTCTGTTACACACTGCTTGGTCGAGGTGGGTGGGGGGGGGGGGACAAAAAGGACGAATACATACGTCTGTTACACACTGCTTGGTCGAGGTGTGGGGGTGGGGGACAAAAAGGACGAATACGTGTCTGTTACACACTGCTTGGTCGAGGTGGGGGGGGGGACAAAAAGGACGAATACGTGTCTGTTACACACTGCTTGGTCGAGGTGGGGGGGACAAAAAGGACGAATACATACGTCTGTTACACACTGCTTGGTCGAGGTGGGTGTGGGGGGGGGGGGACAAAAAGGACGAATACGTGTCTGTTACACACTGCTTGGTCGAGGTGGGGGGGGACAAAAAGGACGAATACGTGTCTGTTACACACTGCTTGGTCGAGGTGGGTGGGGGGGGACAAAAAGGACGAATACATACGTCTGTTACACACTGCTTGGTCGAGGTGTGGGGGGGGGGGGGACAAAAAGGACGAATACGTGTCTGTTACACACTGCTTGGTCGAGGTGGGGGGGGACAAAAAGGACGAATACGTGTCTGTTACACACTGCTTGGTCGAGGTGGGGGGGGGGGACAAAAAGGACGAATACATACGTCTGTTACACACTGCTTGGTCGAGGTGTGGGGGGGGGGGACAAAAAGGACGAATACGTGTCTGTTACACACTGCTTGGTCGAGGTGTGGGGGGGGGGACAAAAAGGACGAATACGTGTCTGTTACACACTGCTTGGTCGGGGTGGGGGGGACAAAAAGGACGAATACACGTCTGTTACACACTGCTTGGTCGGGGTGGGGGGGGTAGTGTTTGGAGGGGGGGTTATTACAGGTTAAATTGTCAGGTGTGTTGAGTGGGTGTTCACTGTCTCAGGCTGGTGTAGGTTGTTGCACGGAGAGATGGCGCTGAGTGGTTTTGTGTCGTGTTGGATGACTTGATGACTTGATGGACAGATGACTTGATGACTTGATGGAGAGATGACTTGATGACTTGATGGAGAGTTGACTGGATGACGTGATGACTTGATGGAGAGTTGACAGGACCTCGTACTTAGGGCGATACAAGTCAGTAGTGACTAGCAGAAATACTTTAAGTCAAGCTCTATTGTATCTGGAGATATCCTGGATATGGCGCTTAGTATCGAGGAAGGATGATTTGGGATATACACCAACATGTAGCTGATAGCTGAAGACAGAGGTAGGTAACACACATATGTCAACACACCAACATCAACACACCAACATCAACACACCAACATTAACACATCATCATCAACAAACAAACATCAATACACTAAATACAAACATCAACACACCAACATCAACACACCATCACCAACACATCATCATCAACACACCAGCATCAACACACCAGCATCAACACGCCTACATCAGCACACCAACATCAACACACATCTCACTAAAAAGTTAAAATTTAACATTAACCAACTTTTGTAAAAATCCATCTCTGATTAAAAAAATCACGAGCTCTCTATATGAGCAGGAAATCGCTGTGAGAATCTTGCAAAAAAAAAAAACCACCAAAGGGTCTTTCACCATAGACTAGACAGACAATTCACCGAACAAAAAAAATTGAAATCTCTATAAATACCTTATTAAAATATCTTCGAGTTTTTCAAACGCAAAGGGGAGGTTATTGAAATATAGTTGCATGCAAATCAGGGGCGATAAACAAATATAATGACACGCGTTCTAAACTAGACTCAACTAGATCGATATTCTAAATCGATCAGGTCTCTTCCTGTACTTTTCTATAACCTCTCTCAGTGACCGTTCCTGGTAACAAGTTTCGATTTGAAGTTTTATTTAATTCAGGCTTAATTAGCATGGTATCTGGAGATGGGATCAAAGATGATTAAATATTAATTAGGTTAATTGGTGGTCAACTACTGGTCCTGTTCTTAAAGGACAATGGCTATGCACTTGTATGAGAGGCGGATTCGTCCTTTTAGGACAATAGATTGGTACTTTTAGGACAATAGATTGGTACTTTTAGGACATTAGGTTATAGATATCAAGACTATAAATATTGATAGAATAGATTGACACCACTAGACAATAGATTGGCAGAATAAACGAACACATCTAGACAATAGACTGACACATCTAGAAAATAGACTGACACATCTAGACAATAGACTGACACATCTAGACAATAGACTGACACATCTAGACAATAGACTGACACCACTAGACAATAGATTGGTAGAATAGATAGAATTCTGCAGGGCGGTGGTTAATTAATTAGCACGGGAAGTGACGTCAGTGGCGCCACAACAATTATGTGTACGTGAAGTATGAAAGGGATCGTGAGTGAAAGCCGACATAAATTCAAAAGTCAACGCGGCGGAATGCTTTTAGTTTATAGCCGACGGCCCAAATAGCCGACATCCCGAATAGCCCGCCACAGTAGCATCGCGACCTACCCCGGGGGTCGGGACCCATAAGTTGAGAACCCTTGCTTTAAAGATCTAGCAACTGTTTTATTCGCTACGCCCAGTCGTTCCCTCCCCACCCCCCCCCCCCACCCCCACCCCCCTCCTCTGAGCTATACATCTTTGTTGGTGCGTGTGTGAAATAAATGTAGCTGAAACAAACCACGGAGTCGAACAAAAAGTTATCTTGTGCAGCGATCCCTACAGAACAAATAATTTTTTTTTTAAATTTAGAATCGTCAAATATCTGAACCAGAGTTTGACAAAAACAAAGTGCACCAATTCGGTATCTGCGCTATTTCTGTCCCTTTGTTTCCGGACACGCCCACATTAGCGGCCATGTTGTGAGGATCTCTGGGATATTATTTTCATCGGGGACTGGCCGTTTCATCAGGGCAAGTCACCTCATCAAATACCTCTCTTGACTTTATAAATACAAGAGTTGACTTTACAAATTGACTTAGAACTAAGGACCACCAGTATGAAACCAAACCTCGTTAGTAAACAACCTGTTTGATTTACTGAAGAAAGACGGAAAAAATTATTTTTTTCATAACTAGTAGTGATGGTCCAGTCGTTTGTCTTTTATATGGCTGTGTTCGGACATTAACTAGCAGGCCATGGGTAAGCTAAATTAGGACTAGGATTTAAAAAACTTGCTTAACATGTCCGAAATGTGTCCCACAAGTCCTGACCAATATAACTTGACCTACATCACGTGACCTACACCACTTGAACCACACCATATGACCTACACCATATGACCTACACCACTTGACCTATCACCAGATGACCTACACCACGTGACCTATCACCACGTGACCTACACCAGGTGACCTACCAACAACGTTAGCCAACCTCTGGCTAACACGAATGTCCACATAAACCTCCACTCGCTACCCAACGAATGTCCACATAAACCTCCACTCGCTACCCAACGAATATCCACATAAACCTCCACTCGCTACCCCAAATAACCGAGGGCTGACAGTACAGACCACACTGGTCCTACCTACAAAACGACGGGTCCTGTAACCGGACCAAGAAAAAATTCTGTAAAACTTTTTTTTTAATGGCAGTGGAAGAAGAGTTTCATAACCGGGTCGTTTTTTTTTTAACTATAAATTGTGTTCTTGACTTTTTGAAACTTTTGTTCATATAATTGTTCACACAATTTTGTCACTTCTCATAATGATGTCATCTTTTGGGGGAGGGGGATAGACTTTTGGGGGAGGGGGATAGACTTTTGGGGGAGGGGAATAGACTTTTGGGGGAGGGGAATAGACTTTTGGGGGAGGGGGATAGACTTTTGGGGGAGGGGGATAGACTTTTGGGGGAGGGGGATAGACTTTTGGGGGAGGGGAATAGACTTTTGGGGGAGGGGAATAGACTTTTGGGGGAGGGGGATAGACTTTTGGGGGAGGGGGATAGACTTTTGGGGGAGGGGGATAGACTTTTGGGGGAGGGGAATAGACTTTTGGGGGAGGGGGATAGACTTTTGGGGGAGGGGGATAGACTTTTGGGGGAGGGGGATAGACTTTTGGGGGAGGGGAATAGACTTTTGGGGGAGGGGGATAGACTTTTGGGGGAGGGGGATAGACGGGGGAGAGGGGTAGACTCGGGGGTGGGGTGGTATTTTCTTGGTTAAATCAACATCTTAAAGGAATTCCCACCGCCAAGGACAGGCAAACCTTTTTACAAGGGGACATATATGCCGGCAGTCGGCACATATGCCGGCAGCATAACCGGCAGTCAGTATCTCCGGCAAACGACAGATGTACAGCAGTTAACACATCATTGATTGACAGGGGGCGGGGCTTATGTCTGACATGATGGTTGCATAAAGGGTAGATAATCTTTAAAACTGCATGACGTCACTCTAGTCGTGATTTTTTTTTTCGTTGTTAGATGGTCAAAGCGCTACTCGATGGGAAACTGTTTTTTTAATTGGGTAACATCTGCTACAGTCAGTGTTAGGGTTAGTGTGAGGCTCAAGGTAGTGTCATGGTGTTGTTCAGTGTTAGAGTCAGTGTTAAGGGTAGGGCAAGAAATAGGACTAGGGTTAAAAAAACGCCCTTGGTGATCTTTGTTAAACCACCCTAGATTAGCTATCTTAAACCACCCAAGGATATTTTTGTTAAACCACCTTAGATTATCTTTGTTAAACCTTTGTTAAACCACCCTAGATTATCTATCTTAAACCACCCAAGGATATTTTTGTTAAACCACCTTAGATTATCTTTGTTAAACCTCCCTAGACTGTCATTGTTAAACCTTTGTTAAACCACCCTAGATTATCTATCTTAAACCACCCAAGGATATTTTTGTTAAACCACCTTAGATTATCTTTGTTAACAGTGTTTCTTCCAGACTATTTTCTCCGGGGAGGGCACTTGAAATTTTCGGGGGGGGGGGGGTAGACTTTCTTCGGGGGGGGGGAGGGCGGACACTGTTAAAAGTATATATTTTCTATATAAATTATATAAATTTCATTCCGTTCGGGGGGGGGGGGGGGGCGGTAAAAAAAAATTCGGGGCCCCCCTCGAAAAGATGCCTGGAAGAAACTGTTTGTTAACCCACCATAGACTGAGCCAAATTTGAAGTTAACCAGAAATTGATTCTGTCGCGTAAAATACAGTCCACAAAAAGCCATTACACTTCCACTAAATGGCTCTAGACACAACAACAGACGTCTAGACAAATTGCCACAGTGGCCAGCAAAAGTTGTACAAATACTCAAACAGAAATGTTGGATGTATCAACTTGCTGGCAATTCATCAGACTTGCCACGTAGGGTTTTTTAAATATTTTTATTTGCACAGTTTTTATATTCGATCATTTAGAGATTTAAATTAAGATGAATTAAATTGAGGGGTGGGGGGAGGAATTACTGATTTTTAAAAAAAATTATTTACTGCCTCTTCTGTCCTCGAGGGTGGGGTGACGGGGTGGGGGGTGATGAAAAGATTGTAGGAAAAAAAGTCACAGGAAAAAAAAACACAGGAAAAAAAACACAGAAAAAAAGTCACAGGAAAAAAAGTCACAGGAAAAAAAGTCACAGGAAAAAAAGTCACAGGAAAAAAGTCACAAATATATATTTGCATGATACTTGTTAATACTTTTATGTATTAAATATTCAGAGAGTGCAAATTAACTTAGGATTAATTAAATGTAATGTAATGTGTGTAGGCTGTATACGCATAGGAATTTTTATAATTCATCTAAAAATATTTAGTATGAAGTATGTAGATTGTAATTATTTTAAACTTAAGATTAGTAGCGTTTAATAGAATGCTCCAAAGTCCACGCTTTTAATCCTGTTTTTTTTTTTAAATACCAACATTAAATTAACGTGAAATGGTAAGTTCGTCTGACTTGCTGCCCTCAACTCATGGCCACAATAGTTATGTTTAGATGTTTAGTTCAACCACCTTTACTGCCCACATTTATCACGCTCATTACATAACAACACTTAGGATCAAAAAAGAAAGCCGACAAGGTTCAAATGCTGTCATTGACGCATGACGTCAACAACACAAAATATGTTCGGACAATGCCTACTGAGGAGAGGCCGACCAGAGAATAGCCTACGGCAAAATTTCTTTTATAATTAAATTTTCTACCGCGTTTTTAACTAAATACGTAACAAAAGTTGAGATTGTTGTGTAAATTATATTAGAGTATTTTTACTTACAATTGATATAAACCATAATGCTTTTAACGTCTATAAATAATTTATGCTATAAAAAAATACAACCCACAACAATAAACATACACAATTTTACATTTCTAAACAAATAAAGAAAATATTTCAAAAAATATTTTTGTGACTTTATTTCTGTGACTTTTTTTCCAAAATTTTTTTTCCACTGTGACTTTTTTTCTGTGACTTTTTTTCCTAGCAAAAACTGACTTTTTTTCTGTGTTTTTTTTTCCTGTGACTTTTTTTCCGTTTACCGATGAAAATGGGGGCGTGGAGGTATCAAATAGTTGAAAAATTTGACTAGGTTTCGAACTCAGGACGTACAATATAAAGCCGTAAAACTCTGACCACAAACTTAAGGAAACATACAGATTATAGACGTGTAGCGACTAGCGACGTGTAGCGACTAGCGACGTGTAGCGACTAGCAAAGAGCCTAGCAAGCTACTCACGCACTGTTGCACTGTAGTGGTGGGACAACGTGGTCGGGTGGTAGAGCGTTCAACTGCTAACCTGAAAGTCTTGAGTTTGGATCTCGGGCCTAGATTGGGTCTGCTGGAGAGTCCACCCGGGAGAGTCCACCTCATTCTGGTGGGTACTGGACTCAGGCATGGTGCTGACCACAGTATCCCTTCATATGTTGAGATTTAAAAACTCTACCTCACCTGCAGTACGAATCGATAGATCTAAAACTTTACCTACATAGTGTAGGAAATAGATCGTGTAATGTAAAACGAACACGTATTCGCACTCAAGACCCAAGCATCACATGACTAGCGCTCACACGACTGCTGACCACAAATCTAAGCTCCGCTTTAAGAGCTAGTCAGCTAAAGTCACTTGTTGTGTTGCAGCAAGTTTAGATTCACCCCCTCCCCTTTAGCTTCCCCCCCCCCCCCCCCCCGTCTGAAGCAAGAGCTCAAGCTCCCTGAGTGGAGCTTATCTTTCCCGGGACGAAATTGAAAAAAAAATTCCACCAGATTGTCTGTGGGTAAGGGGAGGAAATCTATCCCTGATCTGGATAACGATGGAGATATCGGATTCGCGAGTTGATTATGTCCCTTGTCTGTCGCCACTGTAACCACGGTTCAGAGGTTAAGAGTGCAAAGGTCGCTCAAATGTTTCTTCTTTCTTCACTGTAAATTGATCACACTAAACCACATTAAATCTATGCATCAGTTGTTCGTCTGCCGATTGAACTACTGATATCGAATTTTGACGTCAGTCCTAAATATTGATCTTAATCAAACTTTAAAAAACTTTGCTAAGGGAAGATAATCTCCCTGGATATGTTTATTACCTCCCCTTGGTAAAGTTTTTACACCATATTCATCGCTCTAACGCCACCTGGTGTGACGTCTGCCCATAGGACGTGTTTTACGACACATCTTGCCAGGTTTTTTAGCCTGTTGTTGCCATAATTTTTATAAGCGGGGCTGGGAATTTATTTTTTTTACCCCAAAATTTTGACAGCTCTAATGGACAGATAGGAGAAAATAGGCGGAGTTAATACTGTATGTACACAGGGGGGGGGGGGGCGGAGTGAATTCTGTATGTACACAGGGGGGAGTGAATTCTGTATGTACACAGGGGGCGGAGTTAAAACTGTATGTACACAGGGGGGGCGGAGTGAATTCTGTATGTACACAGGGGGGGAGTGAATTCTGTATGTACACAGGGGGGGGGCGGAGTGAATTCTGCATGTAAACAGGGGGGGGGCGGAGTGAATTCTGTATGTACACAGGGGGGGGGCGGAGTTAATACTGTATGTACACAGGGGGGGCGGAGTGAATTCTGTATGTACACAGGGGGGGGGGAGTGAATTCTGTATGTACACAGGGGGGGGGGGCGGAGTGAATTCTGTATGTACACAGGGGGGGGGCGGAGTGAATTCTGTATGTAAACAGGGGGGGGGGGGGCGGAGTGAATTCTGTATGTACACAGGGGGGAGTGAATTCTGTATGTACACATGGGGGGGCGGAGAGAATTCTGTATGTACACAGGGGGTAATTTTCTGTTTGGCGTCACGGGTGATATTAAGATTTTGACTGTGAAAAAAAATTTCTCAGACGGTCAAAATATTTTCTGTAAGACATTAACTAATTTTAAATTCGATATTTCGATAACTAGGATTCGATTCGAACGTAATTTCATCGCTGTTGACCAATAAATCATGCAGCGAATCGATGAGCTAACCGGAAATGACGATGAGATGAACTTTGATGACGCGGCGTCCCGTACAGGTGCTCTGGCTAAAGATGTCTGATCACGTGACCTCGCTCAAGTTGTTGTCATGACAGACATGTGTCTGGCACGCAACCAAAACCTCCGTCAAAGTCAGCTGTTGACAGCAGTCCATCTGCAATCTATTTCCCATCGACAGTGTTGTATGTGACAGCTCTTTATATATATATATATATATATATATATATATATATATATATATATATATATATGTGGTATATTTGAGCTCACTATAGTCATGATATATTTGGCATATATTTAGTCACGGTGTAAGGGACAGCGCTAAAGTTATAATGTGTACAGAGGCGTAGCGACAGATGCCGGCGCCCGGGGCGGATTAGCCGCGGACTATACATTTTGCGCCCCTCCCTCCCATTCTATTAATAGTTATTCCTGTCTTTGAAATGGCGCCCCCCCCCCCCCTTTTTAAAAGCGCCCCCCCCCCAAAGGTAAATAAATAAACAAATTGGACAGGTATGTTGAGCTTCTTACCAGTTACTATCCCATTAGATTTTCTATTTTGGTGCCACAAAATTGATATAGAAAAACAGTTAAATCAACGTGAAACGCCTTGAAGTCGTTTATTTTCGTAACTTTGACTGTATATAATTTAATACTTCAGCTTAAAATTAGCTTTTTAATTAATTTTTATCTAACCCTTTTGGCACCCCCTTAGGGTCGGCGCCCGGGGGAGTCACCCCACCCTCCCTCCCCTAGCTACGCCACTGAATGTACACACTTCTGGCGAGCCAACAACCCCCGCCAATGAGTCACAGGTGTATTATCAAACCGCCCACGGGATAATCCTAAGCCACTAGCCTACGACGCCTAGAACATTCTTTTTTTTTTAAGAATTTTTTTTTTTTTAAGTTGGGTGTAAATTAGTTTTCACAAAATCCAATGTCATCTCTGAAAGATGGTAGCATATCAATCAGCATTAGAACCGTCTAGAAAATGTGTCATTTGACACCAGCCGTCTGACATCTAATGGAGGCGAGTGATGATATATCAAGTGACACTCATCTACCCAAACAGTGACACGTCAGTT
This sequence comes from Physella acuta, assembly GCF_028476545.2. Taxonomy (NCBI): domain Eukaryota; kingdom Metazoa; phylum Mollusca; class Gastropoda; family Physidae; genus Physella; species Physella acuta. Next base: position 763,217 of record NW_026732098.1, on the reverse strand, counting down.
TTCTGACAAATGGCGAGCCGAATCTTTGATCACATGTCTTATCTAGTCTAAGAGGTAGAAACTGAGATAAACGTAAATAAAAGATGAAGTGGGAGATTTTATTCGAGTTATAAGACATGGGGAATGAGGAAGTAGGATTTCAACAATCGCATTATGGTGTGGTGTTTGGAATGGTGTACGGTATTATGTTGTATGGTGTGTGATGTGTTGTGTGGTGTGGTTTGTTGTATTGTGTGCTACAAAACATATGGTGTGGTGTGTTGTACTGTATAGTGTGTGGTGTGTGGTAATAGTCTGGTGTGTGGTGATAGTGTGGTGTGTGTGGTGATGGTGTGGTGTGGTGTGTGGTAATAGTGTGGTGTGTGGTGATGGTGTGGTGTGGGTGTGGTGATGGTGTGGTGTGTGGTAATTATGAGCAGTGAGTTAGAGGTGTAGTTTGGTTGTAGAGCAACAAAGATGAGATTTGACAAGGTGGGATGTAATATAAAAAAAGGGAAGTAGAGCAATGGATGAGACAAACAAACCTGATTCATTATTTAAAGCTTTTCAAATTGAACACGGTTTTAGTGACAAGTGTTGCATGCTTACACAGCGACGGTTAATGCGATTATCTAACACCAGGGCCTCCCACGTGTTTTGGTATTACATCTGACCAGAGAGCCAGATATTGACAGATAACTTGTAACAGGCTAGCACAGGACACCATCAAGGTGACAAGAGTGGGAACCTCTGACATGTAAATATGACACACAGATGCTCCTGAACAGAACCTCAGACATGTAAATATGACACACAGATGCTCCTGAACAGAACCTCAGACATGTAAATATGACACACATTAGATGCTCCTGAACAGAACCTCAGACATGTAAATATGACACACATTAGATGCCCCTGTACAGAACTCCCAGACATGTAAATATGACACACATCGGATGCTCCTGTACAGAACCTCTGACATGTAAATATGACACACATTGGATGCTCCTATACAGAACCTCTGACATGTAAATATGACACACATCGGATGCTCCTGTACAGAATCTCTGACATGTAAATATGACACACATTGGATGCTCCTATACATAACTCCCAGACATGTAAATATGACACACATTGGATGCTCCTATACAGAACCTCTGACATGTAAATATGACACACATTAGATGCTCCTGTACATAACTCCCAGACATGTAAATATGACACACATTGGATGCTCCTATACAGAACCTCAGACATGTAAATATGACACACATTAGATGCTCCTGTACATAACTCCCAGACATGTAAATATGACACACATTGGATGCTCCCGTACAGAACCTCAGACATGTAAATATGACACACACTGGATGCTCCTATACAGAACCTCAGACATGTAAATATGACACACATTAGATGCTCCTGTACATAACTCCCAGACATGTAAATATGACACACATTGGATGCTCCTATACAGAACCTCAGACATGTAAATATGACACACATTAGATGCTCCTGTACATAACTCCCAGACATGTAAATATGACACACACTGGATGCTCCTATACAGAACCTCAGACATGTAAATATGAAAGACGTGGGTTAGATCTTCCTGCACTGCCGCTGACAGCTTTACTCTGCGGGGTTTTGTGTCAGATGTAAGAAGCGAGCTGTCAGTAGTGTCACGACGAGCTGTCAGTAGTGTCACGACGAGCTGTCAGTAATGTCACGACGAGCTGTCAGTAGTGTCACGACGAGCTGTCAGTAGTGTCACGACGAGCTGTCAGTAGTGTCACGACGAGCTGTCAGTAGTGTCACGACGAGCTGTCAGTAGTGTCACGACGAGCTGTCAGTAATGTCACGACGAGCTGTCAGTAGTGTCACGACGAGCTGTCAGTAGTGTCACGACGAGCTGTCAGTAGTGTCACGACGCGTGCCAGATGTGACACTAGCATGCTGACCACGGGCTGTGAGTCCTTGAGGCGATTAGGTCTAGAAACAGGACATCTGTGTCTGACCCCAGCACGTGTGTCTGACCCCATCTGATCCCAGCATGTGTGTGAATTACATCAGCACGTGCGGGTGATTACCACGAGCCCGTGTGCTCAATACTTGCGTGAGCGGCTTTTGACGCTCTGAGACTCACGTGAAAATAAACTAAAGATTTACTGAAACTTTGTATCCTGGCGGAGAGTCTAAAACTACACTGCCGTGAAAAAAATGTTTAATGACTACATGTAGACAGTAGCACCAAGTTGACTACATGTAGACAGTAGCACCAAGTTGACTACATGTAGACAGTAGCACCAAGTTGACTACATGTAGACAGTAGCACCAAGTCACAAAAAGTTCGCTCACTGTGAAAGACTTGAGACATACCAGGACACTAAGATTGAACCACCAGGGTGCTACCAATTTAAAAATTCTAAAATTAAAACCATTCTTGTGGCATCAGGGTAAAATGTGTGGCAACAGTACGTCAGCACTGGCCATTTTTTATCCAACTCATCAAATTCTCTCCTTAAATCGATGCGTTCATTCTGCCCAGATTTTTCTTTAATGAATCAAAGAAAAATAACTCTTGCATGAAAACGTAAGGGAGGCCACTCAAGAATTGTTGTAATCTGTGTTTTTTTAACTTGTGATACAAGAGCCAGACACGACTTTATATTTGACAAATCACCCCAACAAGATTCTCAGACTTGCGGGAAATTTAGAATTTAGAGGAGTTTTAGGTGATATTTTAGAGGAGTTTTAGGTGAGATTTTAGAGGAGTTTTAGGTGAGATTTTAGAGGAGTTTTAGGTGAGATTTTAGAGGAGTTTTAGGTGATATTTTAGAGGAGTTTTAGGTGATATTTTAGAGGAGTTTTAGGTGAGATTTTAGAGGAGTTTTAGGTGAGATTTTAGAGGAGTTTTAGGTGAGATTTTAGAGGAGTTTTAGGTGAGATTTTAGAGGAGTTTTAGGTGAGATTTTAGAGGAGTTTTAGGTGAGATTTTAGAGGAGTTTTAGGTGAGATTTTAGAGGAGTTTTAGGTGAGATTTTAGAGGAGTTTTAGGTGAGATTTTAGAGGAGTTTTAGGTGATATTTTAGAGAGGAGAGTTGGATACAGTTTTAGTATTTTTAGCTAGGGGCTTTATACAAGATTTAAGATAAGAATTTGAGAAGTTTTAGAGAAATGTTTTTACTTGAAATAGACAGGCGTCAGTCACAAATCACATCAAGTTGTCACAAATCACATCAAGTTGTCACAAATCACATCAAGTTGTCACAAATCACATCAAGTTGTCACAATCACATCAAGTTGTCACAAATCACATCAAGTTGTCACAAATCACATCAAGTTGTCACAAATCACATCATGTAGTCACAAACCACATAAAGTTGTTACAAATCACTTGTCACAAATCACATCAACTTGTCACAAATCACATCAAGTTGTCACAAATCACATCAAGTTGTCACAAATCACATCAAGTTGTCACAAATCACGTCATGTAGTCACAAACCACATAAAGTTGTTACAAATCACTTGTCACAAATCACATCAACTTGTCACAAATCACATCAAGTTGTCACAAATCACATCATGTAGTCACAAACCACATAAAGATGTTACAAATCACATGTCACAAATCACATCAAGTTGTCACAAATCACATCAAGTTGTCACAAACCACATCACATCAAGTTGTCACAAATCACATCAAGTTGTTACAAATCACTTCACATCAACTTGTCACAAATCACATCAAGTTGTCACAATGTCACAAATCACATCAAGTTGTCACAAATCACATGAAGTTGTCACAAATCACATCAAGTTGTCACAAAAATCACATCAAGTTGTCACAAACCACATCACATCAAGTTGTCACAAACCACATCACATCAAGTTGTCACAAATCACATCAAGTTGTCACAAATCACATCAAGTTGTCACAAATCACATCAAGTTGTCACAAATCACACCAAGTTGTCACAAATCACACCAAGTTGTCACAAATCACATCAACTTGTCACAAATCACATCAAGTTGTCACAACTCACATCAAGTTGTCACAAATCACATCAACTTGTCACAAATCTCATCAAGTTGTCACAAATACATCAAGTTGTCACAAATCACATCAAGTTGTCACAAATCGAGTTGTCACAAATCACATCAAGTTGTCACAAATACATCAAGTTGTCACAAATCACATCAAGTTGTCACAAATCACATCAAGTTGTCACAAATCACATCAAGTTGTCACAAATCATGTTGTCACAAATCACATCAAGTTGTCACAAATCACATCAAGTTGTCACAAATCACATCAACTTGTCACAAATCACATCAAGTTGTCACAAATCACAGACTTACCTGGTAGAAGTAGAACACGCTCTCCCTGGTGGTGTTGGGTGTCACCGTTGTCATGGTAACCTCCCCCACAAGCCCCTCCTCCATGTTGGCTGGTTCTCGCGGCAGACGTCTGTCACGGCCGTGTAAACAAAACAAACATTAATGGCGGCACAAAATTAATGGCGGCACAAAATTAATGGCGGCACAAAATTAATGGCGGCACAAAATTAATGGCGGCACAAAATTAATGGCGGCACAAAATTAATGGCGGCATAAAATTAATGGCGGCATAAAATTAATGGCGGCACAAAATTAATGGCAGCACAAAATTAATGGCGGCACAAAATTAATGGCAGCACAAAATTAATGGCGGCACAAAATTAATGGCGGCACAAAATTAATGTCAGACGGAAATTAAAGTTGTGTGCAGCGATGGCTAGATAAAGTGGTGTAGACTTGGAGGAGGGGGGGGGGCAGCACGAGAGGTAGGCTTCGATAAATGTCCTGTTGTGTGTTTGTTTTTTTAAAGTTTGAGATCTCGTGGTAATTGGGGCTGCAGATATTGTTGTAATGGCCGAATAGGAAAATGCCCAATTATATATTGCTTAACGATTTTCAAAATGTAAAATTGGTGTTTATATGACATTAAAAATCCTAATATATAAAAGCCCATGTAAGCACCTCTCTCTTTCTCTCTCTCTCTCTCTCTCTCCCTGTAACGTATTTACCGAGGCTATTAGATCAATATCTTCAGAAATGTATGGTCAATTTAAAGATACGGACTTTTGTTGTAAATAATAGGGTGGATCTATTAAACGTATCAAATGAATTCTATTTAAAGACGGCAAATAAAAGTTAAGGCATATTTGAATGTAGTAACACCATAATTTTTAATTTTGCAACCGGAGAAGTGTTTATGGTTGTGACAAGAATGCAGTAGAGAATATATATGTAGCACAAAAACTATCACTAGCAAAAAGAATGACGTTACATGAAACAATTAGAAAAATATATTTACGAAACAATGTTAATAACATGTTTAAACTACGGAAAGTACACAACACTAATGGAGTCATTGATTGTAGGATAAAAATAGAATGAAACCTCGAATCTCGTAAATGATACACAATATTAATGACGTCATCTTCGATAAAATTTGCCTCCCACATCTTCCAATTTTAGAAGATGAAGAAATGAAGAAATGAAGAAATGAATTTTTTCATTCAGATTTGATTTAGATCTATAGATATATTTATCAAGATGTACGCTACAAAATGTACACAAATTACTCGCCAAAAATTAATAAAAATAAATTAGTTGAAAAACAACATGAATACCTTTGAAAAGCTGGGTTTTTAACGGAATCATTTAAGTCAGTGTGAGCATTTAATATGGAGTTGTGTTGACTAATAATGGATAGATTTTGTTTTAAATGTGTCGGATTTTTATTTTCTTGCTTTGTCACTAATATCGTTCAACGTGTAGTAAAGCACATAGCGTTTTGACCAATAACTATTTTATGAAATATTTTTCTCAAACAGGACAGGTATAACATTTTTAAATGTTGGCCTCTAATTCACGTGTAAATGGTACCCATGGTAGTGCACCGTCACCAAAAGTCGGACAACAAGAAAGATTTTTTTTGTAACCTCTAATGCTTGTGTGCCTCATTTCGCGCATGGCTGAAGATAGAAACACGTAACTCAGTGAAATCAGTGGCGGCCACATATCGCAAATACGCGAAATGAGAATGATAATTCTCCATAGTGTACGGGAGGGAGAGGTGTGTTTCTAACCAACTTAGCACCCCTGTCTATAGGGCTTGTAAGTCTACGGTCTCGAAATCTACTAGCAAGTACTAGAACGAGAAGTTGTGACCTACTTACAAGCTCTATAGCACTGATCTTACAGCCCATGGTTAAATGTGAACTGATATTTCAGTTGATCAGTTTATTGTACATGTGTATTTAGCAGGCTGGTATACATGAAGGTAGGGGTTCTCTTGTTCTGTTACCTGGGGGGGGGGGGGGGGGTCGAGGGAGAGTGGGGATTTATTCGGGCGGGGGGGGGGGGGTATCATGTTTAAATAACTTTATCAGCTCGGCATGGTTGGTAATTCAATCACTCACTAGCTCACTCACTCACACACTCACTCACTCGCTCGCTCAAACACTCACACACTCGCACACTCACTCACACACACTCACTCACTCACTCACTCACACACTCACTCACTCGCTCGCTCACTCACTCACTCACTTACACACTCACACACACTCACTCACACACACACTCTCACTCACACACACTCACTCACACACACTCATACACTCACTCACACATACTCATTCCCACACTCGTCCCCACACTCACTCACACACTCACTCACACACTCACACTCTCACGCACACACACTCATACACTCACTCACACACACACACACTCACACACACACTCACTCACACACACTCATACACTCACTCACTCACACACACTCACACACACTCACTCTCACACACTCACACACTCACTCTCACACACTCACTCACACACACTCATACACTCATTCACTCACTCACACACACTCAATCACACACTCACACACACACTCACACACTCACTCACACTCCTTCACTCTTTTACTCCCACTCTTTCACTCACACACTCACACACACCCACACGCCCCCTTATCCCCCCCCCACTCACCACACACCCACACATGATAATGTATGACTCGCCATCACCCCCCAAGACGCCACCTCGCCTCACCCCGTTTGGTTATGGAAATGTGGAGTCAGATCACGTGACCAGCAGGATCAGGGGGTTAATAGTGGGATTATTTTTTAGTGGCGGACTGATACAGTATCTAACTCGAGGCTCATGTCTTCATGTCTCCGGGTGGCGGAGTGATATAGTGCTGGTCTTGCTGTCTAGGGTGTTCCAGGGTGACCGGGGGGGGGGATTTATACCGTATGAAGATGTAAAGCAGAGAGATTAGGAAATGGAACTTTTGTTTTCGTGCGCTGTAAAATATTTTCTTTGCCCAATCTTGTCAACAAGTTGTTCCAAGTGAGCCGCAATTGGCCCTTCAATGAGCCGTGTGGGTTACGGAGCCGCAGGTTGTTATACAGTGAGCCATAATGGCCCATAACGATTTGCTTTTTGATGCAATTAAAACCTTGTAATTATAAAAGATTCAAAACTGTTTTATATCTACTTGTTAGTATTTTGATAAAGACAAATGAAAAAGTCGACACTTAGTGTTAAAAACAGTTTTGTATTTATTTTTTCACGCCGCTGACTCTACACCCCACGTGACCTAGTTCCTAACTCTACACCCTACGTGACCTAGTTCCTGACTCTACACCCCACGTGCCTAGTTCCTGACTCTACACCCTCGTGACCTAGTTCCTGGCTACACCCTCACGACTAAGCATGTTTTCTTACACCCGATACTTTACGTCCTGAGATTTCCTTAACCCTTTTCAACTTGTCTCCCCTTAAGATTTGTAAACATTCGTCGTGAACACCAGATTGAAAGAGCAATGGCAGCTAACTAGTTATCTCCCCTTTTGATATTGAATAATATATTGATCTCAAAATGTATGTATCAAGACTAATCTAAGATCTAATTTTATTGTAATTTAGCTATTCTGAATGTATTATCGGAAATGCAATTTTCGGAAAAGCTAGAAAGAAATCTCTCCAAAATTGAGTTTGTAGAATCGACCAAAATCCTGCCTCAAGACAGAAAACCATCTTGGTGTGACCCTGGCTCCCAACACGACACCCCCTTCCCTCCCCTTCCCCTGTGTCTCATATCTGATGGTCGTGCTGTTTAAAGGTTTGTGAATCCCTGCAGTAGTGTACTTAGACTTTAGAGTGTACGTAATTAATTATTTAATCCCCCCAGTCCGCTAGAATCCAATTATCAAATGCGAGAAGTCTGACATCCAAGGTTTGACTTTTTAAAATGACGACATGGTATTTAAGCCGATTAGATTGATCATTTGAACCAAAGTGTCTTGTCCGGGAATTAGGTCACGTATCAAAGTAATTTCCGGAACGAAAAATGATGCCAACAGATCAAATTATGACGTAGGCGACTGTTGAATATTTCGGCTTTTGTCTGCATCGAGCTTAGTGTTTAAATAAAAAATATTGACTTCAACCTTTTTTTGTGGGACTGTAAAAATAAACTAGTCATCGATATTGCTTCGTTGAGGAGGAGATACGACTTAAAGCCCGGACACACATTCATCCATACATTCATTCATTCATCCATCCATTCCCAGAAATGACGAGTTAATAAACGCAATTCTCCAGAATGGAAATTGCGCTAAAAACTTTGTAGTCTACATATATACAAATATACAAATATATGTATATATATATATATATATATATATATATATATAATATATATATATATATATATATACATATAGTATATATACATATAGTATATACCGAGGCTCCGCCTTATACAATTATCGGTTTATCTAAGAGAACCACTTGCCTACACAGACACTAAAATAATATTTGTGTTTCTCATAAAAAAAAGGTTGGACTAGCGATAGACAAACGGACGGATAAATAAAACCCTAAATAAACTTGGTTAGGTCCCCAGTGAAGGTCTTTCTCCCACACATTGCTTCTATTGAACAATTTCTCCCAACAATAATTCATACTTGAAGACTAGTTTAAGTGTGCTGACTTTAACATAGAAAAGGTTGAGTTTTTTGTGTCTGTCGTTCTGTTTGTAGCGAATCTTGAAACTCAATTCTGACCTACTTCTTAGGTAGCGACTTACAGATACTTTCGTCCCCGATGACAACGCAAAAATATATATAATTTTTTTTTCTGATAAGATATTAAACTAGCCATTAAAATTAATTTAAAGATTATTATAATCACTAACAAAAGTAGAGATAACAAGATTAAGTGCTCACGATAACCCAATCGACCAAAAGACGGTCAGGGGACTATCACGGTTGGTTGGTTCCGTCCATGCCTCGATAAGGGACAGATAACTGTCTTCTAGCGTTGGGATCGCGGCTACTAATTAGGTTTTAAAGCAATTATTTTAGGTAAAAAAAATTAAAATTTTACATTTTTTTGTTAAGTTTCCAATGCCCTTTTTAAACATTTTAAAAATAGCTGTCTTGAGTCAAGGCATTAATCGGACGTGTAAAACAGTTTATGCACGACATATACGTTTACTAATAACATAATGGTCGTTTTATTTTCCTATTTTTAATGCGTTAAAAGGATTGTTATCGTAAAGTGTTTTCAATATTTGTTTTTTTTTAACCCAAATCACCCCAGCTGTACTGTGATATTCTTTAACCGGTACACGTGTGGTGGTAACACGGACAACCAACTTATTGTAGTCCCCAGCTGGAGCCGTTAAACAAAATGTACTTTCACAGAAGCGCAAAGTTCCATTATAACTGATAATTATAATGTGTAGGTGTGTCTAGCTACGTCAAACATGTCCGAAGTAGTTGTGTTATTGGGACGAGGTGGGGGGGGGGGGGGAGATTGAAGAAGTAGGGGGTAGGTATAGGAAGATTGTTAGGGTATATTTCATCTGTTACGTATGTTACATTCTACAGCTCATTAATGCTACTGCAGATAACGTAACTAATTTAAAATTAAGCTCTTAAACGCCTTTTTAGATGTTGCGAAAAAATAAACAAAAAATGTTTAAATTAGATGTAACCAAATTCGTTGGATTCATTACTTTACTTATGTATTTTATTTTTTTGTTTAGCTATATTATATATATATATATATATATATATATATATATATATATATATATATATATATATATATATATATATATATATATAAAGACCTTTGATCTGCGGGTGACATATTTCTCCACACACTTCAGCTAATGCAACAAAAAAACTATGACAGAAAACTATGACAGAAAACTATGACTACAAGTATACTGACAATGTTGATGTAATTTAAAATTATTTTTTTTCAGAGTTAAAATTACCTAGAAGTTTATTATGCGATTTTTAAAATAACTATTTAAAAATACTTTTTGTACATTCCGAAATTTTTGTAAAATTGTGGTTTGAGAATAACATTCGGTTGTAAGATGGAATTAAGTTTTTAAAATTTACAGGAAAACGATAAAATATTTAATGTAATTAAACTCTTAAAACTTACATGAAAAACATTACAATATTGAATCTAGCCAAACGTTTTAAAACTTACACGAAAATCGTTAAAGTATGTAAGTAATAAAAAGCTGTAAAACTTACATCAGCAAATAATCCTCATGGTTGTATATTAATCTCACTTAATCTCACTCACATTATCTCATCATGTGCTCTACATCAAACCACAATGGTCACGCCGCTAATGTTAATTAGCTTGATTGAATTCTTATCTTGATGAAAAAAGCCAAACAATGTGTACACAAGTTGTCTCGCACAATCCACAACAAGAATGGCACCTGATTAACTTGAGGACAATAAAAAAATTAATCAATTCATCCAATTTTTCCAATTGACATGCAAGCGGTGAGGTGAAGGAATCCTACTAGGCCGACATTGACGCGAACAAATTTTTTTCGTATTAACAACTGATTAGCAGCGAACACACACTAGCCCGCGCGCGAGCTCTAAGCGCGAGATCTCGCCCACCGCGTGAGATCTCGCCCACCGCACGAGAGACGTCTGGTCAGCATCGTGTGCCTCACCCCAGTCGGGTATTGGACCACTGGTTGTATACTTCCGGTCAGGGTTTTCTGTCAGCATTTGCTGTCAGTTTTCTTCGAGAGTTGTCTGTCATAGTTTTCCGTCAAAGTTTACTGTCATAGTTGACTGTCATAGTTTTTTCAAGAATTGTCTTTCATAGTTTTTTTATATAGTTTCCAGTCCTGATTTGACGTGTTTATTCAGTCAGATTTATTTCAGCAAATGTTTTGTCTCCTTGTTTAGTTAGCCATACCAGCTAGCAGACGTTTTTCTAAAGGCTGTCTTCTGGTCAAAGTTACCTCCCCTCCAGCCTACCCACTTTAAAATATTTATCTGGCAACTCTTCCCAAATGGTAAACAAAAACAAAAAGCTGAATGAAAAAACAACTTGAATAAAATAGTGATCCCTAGGTCCGGTCTCGTCTAGATATTCATTGGAAAAACACAGTACATCAACAGTAGAAAAACCTTTTCAAAACAAAGTACACCAACAGTAGAAAAACCTTTTCAAAACAAAGTACACCAACAGTAGAAAAACACAGTACACAAACAGTAGAAAAACACAGTACACAAACAGTAGAAAAACACAGTACATCAACAGTAGAAAAACCTTTTCAAAACAAAGTACACCAACAGTAGAAAAACCTTTTCAAAACAAAGTACACCAACAGTAGAAAAACCTTTTCAAAACAAAGTACACCAACAGTAGAAAAACACAGTACACCAACAGTAGAAAAACAAAGTACACCAACAGTAGAAAAACCTTTTCAAAACAAAGTACACCAACAGTAGAAAAACCTTTTCAAAACAAAGTACACCAACAGTAGAAAAACCTTTTCAAAACAAAGTACACCAACAGTAGAAAAACACAGTACACCAACAGTAGAATACCCTTTTCAAAACAAAGTATACCAACAGTAGAAAAACCTTTTCAAAACAAAGTACACTGTTCAAATATAAACAACCTATTTTTCAGGAACCTACAATGTTATTAGAGAAAAAATATGTTCTCCGTTATTGTTTGAGATCGTGAGTTGTCATAAAATGTAGTCGTGGCGAATAGAATTTTGGTGGACTTGTTTCCCACTAAATATGGCGAATGTTTAGATCGGGCGAACGTTTAGATCTGGCGAATGTTTCCCTCTAGATCTGGCGAATAGAATCTTGATGGACTTTTTTCCCACTAAATCCGATTATTCTTTTCTTATGTTTCACTTGTGCGCTGTTTCTTTTTTAATCAATGATAAAAACATAAACCTGTATCCCACCCCGGCTCTAACCCCCCACCCCCCACCCCCCATCCTAATTCCTTATTTAAAAACCAGATCTCCCCCCCACCCCTCCTCCCCATCCTCCCAGCAGAATGAAGCCAGACGACAACCTCTGGCACCCGTAAGAAAATATTTCAGCAGATTCCAACCTTGAGTCGTCTAGATGGACACGACACACAAGCCGATTGGGGGAAATTTAAATGATAAATCGGGGGCTTAGAATCTAGAGATGATAGCAGTTGCATGTTCGTAATGTTAGGCGTATATAGCTAAGTAACTTAATTAGCGGCATCAACTCACTTCAAACCATTAATAGATAGTTCCCCTGCCCATGTAGATAGTGCCCCTGCCCATGTAGATAGTGCCCCTGCCCATGTAGATAGTGCCCCTGCCCATGTAGATAGTGCCCCTGCCCATGTAGATAGTGCCCCTGCCCATGTAGATAGTGCCCCTGCCCATGTAGATAGTGCCCCTGCCCATGTAGATAGTGCCCCTGCCCATGTAGATAGTGCCCCTGCCCATGTAGATAGTGCCCCTGTCCACATGTGGGTAACCACAAGGACGGACGTACAAGGTTACCACACCAATATTGTGTGGCGTATTTTTGTGTCTTCTCATGTATCAATCACGTGACAGATTTGCATATGAGTACCCCACGTGACACTCCCATATTTATACGACACTGTCGTGAGAACCTGCCCACACGTTTCAATGACGTCATGTTTTTATGGGTTGGGTGGGTGTTGGGGGTGGGAAACTTTAAAACATAGCTGAGAGCTGATGGGTGCCATCTTACAACAAAGTGCTCTGTGGGTGGAGATTTCGAAATGTTGGATATTTTGACGGGGACGGAGTGGGGGGGGGTGGTTTAAAATTTTCTGATGGAAATATTGTCTATGGTTATAGCTGCTTATGGTTGGTCTAGTAGGTTTGTTATTTGGGGCTAAACTAGTATCGTTTGGTGCTAGAGTAGTATCGTTTGGTGCTAAACTAGTATCGTTAGTGTTGGAGTAGTATCCTAACGATCGGACACACTTAACGATAGGACACACTTAACGATAGGACACACTTAACGATAAGACACACTTAACGATAGGACACACTTAACGATAGGACACACTTAGCGATAGGACACACTTAACGATAGGACACTACGATAGGACACAACAATAGTACACACTTAACGATCGGACACACTTAACGATAGGACACACTTAACGATAGGACACACTTAACGATAAGACACACTTAACGATAGGACACACTCAACGATAGGACACACTTAACGATAGGTCACACTTAACGATAGGACAATTAACTATAGGACACACTAAACAACATGATACAACGATAGGACACAACGATAGGACACACTTAACGTTAGGAAACACTTAACGATAGGTCACATTTAACGATAAGGCACACTTAACGAAAAGACACACTTAACGAAAGGACACACTTAACGATAGGACACACTTAACGACACTTTTCATCTGTTTTCAAACCTCTTACATCCATTACATAATCTCGCGTGAACAGTGCAAGCTGAGATGCATGTAATCAAATTTTTTTTTTTAAACTTCCGGTTTAAAAACAATTCCAGCATTCTGTACAAGACTTGTATTTCCTATATGGGCGCTTTGTTTAACGGTTGAAATACGAAGATGTTTTGTTTAACCGACACTGCCGATAGTAAAAATGGCAAGAAAGTTTATGAAATATGATTAAATAAATCCTTCTTTAATATCCTGTTTTTAATCTTCGATACTCGGTGAAATGCAAAAAAAAAAAAAGCTGATAAAAAAAATTGCAACGACATTAGCCAATCAAACAGCAGTTTTTTGTGACACGTGATGTAGAACGTTTCTCATTGGCTGGTAGCAAACATTTTTAGCAGCGCGCGCTGTGGGTTTTGTTGATAAAAGATCATAAGGTTAATGGAGTTCCCTCCCATGGATGGACATACTCTTTAAAATATTAGCCAAAACTGTGCAGGGAGACGACATGGTGCGGGGGGGGGGGGGGGGGTCTCTGCTGTTTATATTTTTGATGTGGCGAGTACCGAGACATGGGACACATTCAACATGTTGACTCAAATCTCAGGTTTTTCTACACAATCGTTTTCTCTAAAATCTAAAGCAGCGGATTTTTTTAAAGAATACTTGTTGAAAGATAAATTAATAGTAGGTCTTCCCACACCAACCTACATCTTCCCACACCAACCTACATCTTCCCACATCAACCTACAACCTCGAGTTCGATCCCTCGGGCAGATGAGGCTCGTTAGCTGGGGACAGCCACTCTTCTAGGAGAGACAACTCCAAAATTAAACAACTGCTGCCTTGTAGTTTGTTCTTGGTTGGACAAAGGCTATGGAAGCAAATCCAAAAAGAAAAGCAGGCTGAAATCGGAGTCAATGGCCTCAATGGCGCAAAACCAGTTGACACGTAACGCTTAATTGTGTTGGAGGCGTGGTCGAGTCGGCAAAAAGCTCATTGTTGATAAATTCAAACAGTCTCGAGTTCAAACCCACTGGCAGATAAATCTCGATCCCATTCAACACTAAAAACTTAAGAACGAAGAAGAAAGAAGAAGAAGAACCTACATCTTCCCACACCAACCTACATCTTCCCACACCAACCTACATCTTCCCACACCAACCTACATCTTCCCACACCAACCTACATCTTCCCACACCAACCTAGATCTTCCCACACCAACCTAGATCTTCCCACACCAAACTAGATATTCCCACACCAACCTACATCTTCCCACACCCCACACCACCTACATCTTCCCACACCAACCTACATCTTCCCACACCAACCTACATCTTCCCACACCAACCTACATCTTCCCACACCAACCTACATCTTCCCACACCAACCTACATCTTCCCACACCAACCTCGATTTCCCCACACCAATCTCGATTTCCCCACACCAATCTCGATTTCCCCACACCAACCTAGATTTCCTCACACCTCACACTAACCTAGAACTTAACACATCACTTAACGCCCACACAAAACTTGACCCTCGCATCGTATCGATACATAAACAAGTAATCGATTACAGACTTTCAAATCAATGACTATATCGTGCCCACGACCTTTTAAACCTATTCAAATATTAATCTTGTCAATAGACAAGCTCAGTGTTTGAGGCTGAATATTAAATGGATTCAATCAAAGATTGGAAGCCTCTCCATAGATATACAACTTTTTCTTTTCATTCGCCTAACCTGATTAGCTGAAGTGAGCTGAATTATATATAAAGAGTGGGGGCGGCTGCACCGAAATCTATAAATAGCCTAGGGATGTTTGAAATATCAAACAGGCACTGTCGGCATTTATTGTGTGAGGTAAGCCTTCATTGTCGGGTTAGACGGGTTAAACACTGGCGTTAAACCCTGTCAAGGGGTGTAAAACAAATTCTCCAATACCCGTACAGTTAAACTTTAGCGTTAAACCCTGTCAAGAGGTGTCAAACAAATTCTCCAATACCCGTACAGTTAAACTTTAGCGTTAAACCCTGTCAAGAGGTGTCAAACAAATTCTCCAATACCCGTACAGTTAAACTTTAGCGTTAAACCCTGTCAAGAGGTGTCAAACAAATTCTCCAATACCCGTACAGTTAAACTTTAGAGTTAAACCCTGTCAAGAGGTGTCAAACAAACTTACAGAGTTAAACTTTAACAGTGGAGAAAGTAGGTCAACCGGAACGGATTAATGACATTTCAATTAACTTCTAAGGTGAAAATTGCTTTGAGATACGAGCAATTTTAGGTAGTGAATTTTTTTGAAGGCATTAATTTCGCATCTCGAGGTAGCACTGTATAAAAATAGCTTTTGTGTTACTAAGTATGCTGTTTAAAGGGTACTCTTAGTTAAGTCTTTCAATCTTTATCGAAATAGCTATCTGTATGCCATTACGATATAATATCAAGTGAGACTTTATGGGTTAACTTAATGTTTATAAAATTTGTTTAACTTTATAAAGCTAATTTTTAAAATGTGCAGTAAAGCATTTGTTAAACATCGAAGCCAAAAACAAAAAAACATTTTTTTCTCACATTTTTTGAGTTCCTCGGAATATTTTTCCTCAACATTGCTGGGCTTCTATTGCTGAGAATTTTTTTTTTTCGAGTTTTAACTTTTTATCTTTTTAATTAAACTAGAAACGGAATACTGCAGTTTTTAAATGTCAAAGTTCGCACTTGAAAGGCCGCGTAAAGTAAGCGTATTCCAAGAGTTTGGTTTCTGTGTGTGCAGTTTTGGAAATTTGACACGTTGGGTGAGGGGGGGGGGGGGGTCTAGGGTGTCTATAATTTTGAAATACGTAGAATATTTTGTTACATGCACTGAGCCGGCGTTATAACTTTGTGAAACTCTAGAACTACAACGTCGGCTGGCACTGGTCATGTCTCTCTGGGAGATGGGTGGGGTGGGGTGGGGTGGGTGGGCGTCTCGCAATGAGCAGGTCTCTCTGGGAGATGGTGGGGTGGGTGGGCGGCTCGCAATGAGCAGGTCTCTTTGGGTGATTGTAAGGTGGGGTGGGTGGGTGGGCGGTGGGTGGGGTAGGGGTGGAGTGGGGTCTACCAGCTGTTGACTTGAAATATTAGAGTTCTATTGCTTTAAACTTGGCAGATGAAGAAACTTTCACGAAAGATTTTTAGCGCAATTTCCATTCTGGAGAATTGCGTTTATTAACTCGTCATTTCTGGGAATGGATGGATGAATGAATGTATGGATGAATGAATGTATGGATGAATGTGTGTCCGCAGCTTTAAGTCGTATCTCCTCCTCAACGAAGCAATATCGAGGACCAGTTCCAAAAGCAATTATTTTAAGCAAGTTACGAGGATGATCATAGGCCAAAAAAATTCCGGGTTTCTTTCATGAATTTCCCGGAAAAGCCAAAAAACCTCGAAAAAAATGCAGTTTTTTGCCCATATCTCGGCAACCAGACCACTTAGCGACTTGAAACATGTACCAATCGATTTCTGCCATAATTTAGAACAATATTGCCGAAGAAAGTTTTCAAAAATATCCTTTCGTTCGGTCACAAATTTTTTTTTTAATTAATTAAAATTTGGACCGAATTAGAAGGCATTTTATGCAACCACACCACACGCGTCATCACGTTCAATAGCTGCGCCATCACGTTCAATGGCTGCGTCATCACGTTCAGTAGCTAGGCGCGCAATAGTTTTTAGTCATGTAACTCTATTGTATATAAAACATGTAAAATACTGAAAAAAATTAATAAAATACGTTTTAATAACTAACCAATGGTTTTACCAACCCTGCTCTTGATTTACGCTACGACAGAGCTATTTTTAGATAACATAAGGAAATTGCGCTAAAATTGTCACTAGACTTTTTAATTACCTTGTTTGTTTTGCGGAGAATGTAAGAACAAGTCCAACATACAGTATATAGTGAGGTATGGGGGAGGGGGATCTAGGGTGGTGCCTCATGTTGCCTGAAGTTCTAGAGCGGTGTCTATGTACAAACCTGAATATCTATCCTCCAAACATCCCCAACCCCACCTCACCCAAACCCTGCACAGGCCAGAGAGTGTAACACTTCTAAATATGTTTTCGCGTTACCTTAAGGAAACTTCCGTCCTACAAGACAATGGATTCAATGATTTTTTTTCAATAAGTTTGAGGGAAAATATAAGTATTACAATAGAACGTTTATTACAACAGTTACGGTAGTACACAAGACGGCCAAAAGTGGCTGTGTCGGAATGTGTCAGTGGACCATTGTCTCGCGGGATTTGAACGAGAAAGGTCAAGAGGGGCGTTTTTATTTTCTACCGTCAGTTTTCTATTTTTTCATGACTTTTCTCAAACCACTATCGACTGGTCTTTTCCCCATTCAATCAATATATAGTAGTGAAAGTTCAAATAAACTAGAAACAGAATGAACATTTCCAAACAGCGACAAAAAGGAAAAAGTCGCAAATCTCCAATATCCGGTCTGTGAGCCAGGAACTCTAGCAGTGCTGCCTCTTTAGACCGTCCATCAACCGACGCCATTGTCTTAATGTCAAGGTCGCTGACCTTGCTTGCTAAAATAACACTCTAGCATGTCCTTACATTAAGCTAGGATTGTAGGAAAAAATTCATAGAAAAAAACGTTTCAGGAAATAAAGTCACAAACTTGTTTTCCCGTGGCATTTGTTAATACTTTTGTACACAGTGTATTCAGAAAGTACAAAATGCAATTAAATAAATGCAATGTAAGCATTAAGATATATATGCGTAGATTGTATGTGTATGGTAATATTTATAACACAGATAAAAATGATTAACCTGAAGTATATATGTTTCAGTTCCGTTATACATACAATATTTAATAGAATTCAATAGAATGTTCCGACCTATTCAGTTTTCATCGTGTTTTTAATTCTCACTTTGAATTAGCGGGCAACGGGAAAAAGGTAATATTATTTGCTGCCCCCTACTCATCGCAACAAAAGTTCAACCACCTGTACTTCCCACATTTATCACGCTCATTATCCTTTACCCTATCCCTAATCCTAACACTAATCCTAACACTAATCCTAACCCTCGTGTTGTTTGATGATTAAGGCTACCTTGGCTTGATTAGATTAAGCCATATATTCAAAGTCACGTGCTACATACACGTGACACAGCCCCCCCCCCCCCCCCCCAGAAAAACAATCTTGACTCGGTTCTCACTAACGAAACAATAGCGCCAGTCTACAGCAGTCTACAGCAGTAAGCCTTCCAGCCGGCCGTCAATAATGGTTCCATTTCCTGTTGGAGCCAAGTTGCCAATCGTTCTCGTGATGTTTCGTCATCTTGTCTTCGTCTTATTATTGTTTGGCTACCCTGTCTACGTCTTATTATTGTTTGGCTACCCTGTCTACGTCTGTTCTTGTATTGCTACCCTTTCTACGTCCGTTCTTGTGTTGCTACCCTGTCTACGTCTGTTCTTTAGTGGCTACCCTGTCTACGTCTGTTCTTGTGTTGCTACCCTGTCTACGTCTGTTTTTGTATTGCTACCCTTTCTACGTCTGTTCTTTAGTGGCTACCCTGTCTACGTCTGTACTTGTGTGGCTACCCTGTCTACGTCTTGTTATTGTCCGGCTACCCTGTCTACGTCTGTTCTTTAGTGGCTACCCTGTCTACGTCTGTTTTTGTGCGGCTCTAGTTTGGCTACCGTGTAAGCTGGCAGCTTTATTTACATGCTTCCTACATTAAGCTGACGTCATTTTCGGTGGTTCTAGATTAGTCTGGGCGGATGAAACTCTACTCCACCTAAAACAAATCGTGGTTTTAAAGTTCACGTCATGGAATATATAAAATTATATTTTGGATATCATTATCAAACTTTCCTATTTCCGTACTTGTTAAACTTTTATGTTGAACTTTTTGAAGTTGTTTAACAATTTTACAGGTACTCGTAAACAGGAAAACAAAAATTCCTCTCAGACTAATAACCCCTTCCCACCCCCAACCCCCCCCCCCCTAATTCAGATACACAGCTGGACAAAACATCGGCTGTTTAATACGTTGGACATTGTGACTTTAACTCAGATGCTTGTCCATTGGGACAGAAAAAAATGGACATCACGACTACGGATTTCAACATTTCATTAATTGTTTTAATTAATTTTTTACTAATGAGAATTAAAATGTAGCTGAAATGTTAGAGAATTGTCTATCCTGATGGCAAAAGTTTGACAAATCACGATGTAGACATGCTCCAGGCGAAGTTTTAAATTGTGTCGTTTAAATTTGAATGTCGCAATCGCCAATCGCCATCGTCTATCTGCAGCCAATACAAGAAAGCCAAACGTACAGACAGGGCTTGTTATATTTTTAAAAAGGGGATTATTAATATTATTAGTGTTGTAGGTACTTTTGTATTTAAGAAACATCCTCTAGGTAGCAACCCACTTTCCTTCCTGTAACCTCTCATTCCCCTCCAAGTGGATAAAAAGGCATATAATAACTGAAAGCATTTGATCAGACATACAACTGCAAAGATTATATTTAAAAAACGTATAAAAGTGTAGACCTAAAAATCATGTTTAGAAATGCTTGGGGTACACTTCATAGTTTAAAAATATTGTTTATTGCATCGATTTTCTTGTTTTATAATTGTCCTGGTAGGCTAGTCATTCTCCCATCTTTATATGTTGATCATTGACTCCGCATAAAGAGCAGAATTCATAA
Source organism: Physella acuta (assembly GCF_028476545.2). Taxonomy (NCBI): domain Eukaryota; kingdom Metazoa; phylum Mollusca; class Gastropoda; family Physidae; genus Physella; species Physella acuta. Next base: position 742,681 of record NW_026732098.1, on the reverse strand, counting down.
TCACACACAAATTATTTTCATGTTTTCACAAATAACAATAGATTGTTAAAAACCTGCCATATTAATTGGCGTGTATGTGTGTGTATGTCTAGCTTATGGGTCTCGTCGTCCGACTGACAGTCCCACTTTTTAACACAACTAGTTTCATGTTAAAGGGAGGGGTGGGTCTGTAGACTTGTAAATTATTTTAAACCAAAAAAAATCCCATTCCCACCACCTACGCTTCTCACACCCCTCCCCCCCCCCAAATGCTTGTTTAACCTAAGGGAAATAATCTATAAAATGATTCATTAATTTGTTGCTAAATTGTTTCCCTTACCTGTAAATAATTTTTCCCTTTAGTTGTGTAAAATAAAATGTACAGGGGTTGGGGGTTAAACCTTGACTTGCCTGCAAATGTTATACCGCAGTGAGCTATATATAGGCCTACGAGGCTTAGTGAGCTAGATCATAACTCACGTGAGGGTAGGTTTTTGTATGTAGCACCTAAAATATGAGTAAGGAGACATGCATATGGATTCAATACATTTAGTTGACCATACATTATGGGGTATAAAATCTATAAAGCGAATAAAACAAAATCATGTCAGTAGCCAACCTTGAATCAACAAAAGTATACACAGTAATAATGTTACATATTTTTTACAAAAGTTTTTTTTACAAGATTTAATCTAAGTTTATACAACAAAATATAATGCTATTAAATATTTCCAAACCCTGAGTAGTAATTCACAACCTACTACAACTACCGCATCAGTTAAATGAAACTTTTCAGACATTTTGCTATAGATAATTTCAAGTGAATTTTTTTTACAATTTTTGTGTAAAATGAAAACAATTTAAACCTTCTGATATGTGAGGTGAAGTTCTCCATCCATGAGAAACCTACTTTACATGACTGGACAAATGTTTATATCTGGACCAGAACAACCTCTCTAATCAAACCTACTTTACAAGGCTGGTCAAATATTTATATCTTGACCAGAACAACCTCTCTAATCAAACCTACTTTACAAGGCTGGTCAAATGTTTATATCTTGACCAGAACAACCTCTCTACCCATTGGCTGGTCAAATGTTTATATCTTGACCAGAACAACCTCTCTAATCAAACCTACTTTACAAGACTGGTCAAATGTTTATATCTTGACCAGAACAACCTCTCTAATCAAACCTACTTTACAAGACTGGACAAATGTTTATATCTAGACCAGAACAACCTCTCTAATCAAACCTACTTTACAAGACTGGACAAATGTTTATATCTTGACCAGAACAACCTCTCTACCCATTGGCTGGTCTTGATCCCAAGGTTTATATAAACTTTGTCGTTATAAAATTAATTTATTATACAGCACTAAAATAATTAATTCATGTCAATAATTACAATGCAATTTTATCTCATTCCACAAACATTATGTCAGTAGAGATGTAGCGTTGTCTACATAATATAAGCATTATCACATGAATGGTAATTCCACAAACATTATGTCAGTAAAGATATAGCGTTGTCTACATAATGTAAGCATTATCACATGAATGGTAATTCCACAAACATTATGTCAGTAAAGATATATTGTTGTCTACATAATATAAGCATTATCACGTGAATGGTAATTCCACAAACATTATGTCAGTTGAGAAGTTCAGCACTAAAACAGTGAATACAATGAGGTTTATGTACATTGTGGCAAGTCATCATATGAGGCAGCTATAGCCAAACATACAGTTAACTCTTCAATAGCTAAATGTTCTAGTAGTTAACACTTTAGCAGCTGAACATTTTGACTATTTTTTTTTTGCAGCTGTTAAAAATCAATCAATACTTCAGCATATACGAACTTTAGCATATATGAATTTTAGCAGTAAATTTTGCCACTGCAAATGTTAAAAATTAACTCTTTACAACCACAAATTCTAAAAATTAACCCTTTAGCAGCCACACATTTTTAAAATTAACCATTTGGCAGCTAGAGGGCCTCACTTAACAAAAATCCATCACTGGTTTCACTGGGACTTGATTTTAATTCTACGAGCTCAATGTCATAGCTGCCTGTGTTATTTTCCTCCCTGCTCGACACACCTTGTGGGCGGGGCTCTGTGTGTTGTGGGCGGGGTTGTGGGCGGGGTTGTGGACCAACTGTCCACTCTGATTCAGCTTCACGTTCTATCTGGACACGTGTCTCAATCTGTGACCTGATTCTAGGAATCTGGCCGTCTGCCTCGACCTGTGACCTGATTCTAGGAATCTGGCCGTCTGCCTCAACCTGTGACCTGATTCTAGGGACCTGGCCGTCTGCCTCAATCTGTGACCTGATTCTAGGGACCTGGCCGTCTGCCTCAATCTGTGACCTGATTCTAGGGACCTGGCCGTCTGCCTCGACCTGTGACCTTGACCCATCTTCATAGCGCCGGATGGCAGACAGCGCGCTTGGTGCCGAGGATCTGTGCAGCATTTTTCGATTTGTTTTCATCAGGTCGAAGACATTCTGCACCTTCCCCTTGAGGTCGTGAGATCTCTTGAGAATGTGCTCCTTCATCTCTTTGTGGCGGCTCAGCTTGGCAATGGTGGACAGATTCTCTTTCTCAAAGCCTTTAAAAATGTCTTTGTTGACCATAGATTCCACTTGAATCTAGCCATAAAAACATGGTTAGGGTTTAGTGGTTGGATAACTGAATGGTAGTTGGAGGGAGAGTGGTTGTATCGTGATATGGTTACATGGTTGTATCGTGATATGGTTACATGGTTGTATCGTGATATGGTTACATGGTTGTATGGTACAGTTTCAAGAAAAAAGACAGAAGGATTAGGACTATGTATAGGAAAAAAATCACTCCATATATGTGAGGTCTATCAGCACATTAACATGGGAGAATATTTGAAATTTAAAAAAACTGAAAAAGACATAAAACCTCACCAGCTAACAATTCCCCTCACCAACACATCAATCCCTCCACATCATCTACCATCCCACCTGCATAATACCCCACCATCCCAACAACCTTTGACCCCCCCCCCCCCCCCCGCCTCCACCCTTCCCCAAACACTAAACTCTTCTAACACTCACCTCATCTGTTGATGAATCATGTAGTTGTATTGCCAGCTTGTTGTACCGCTTTAGGAAGTTTCTAGACAAGGACTGAGGGCCCTGGAACAAAATGTTAACAATGAAATATTGCCAGTTTCTCACCTTTAGAAGTTCAAGATATCAGCTCAACTATACTGGCTGATCCAAACACGTGATCCAACCCTAGACATTGACCACCATAATTAAGACATTGACCAACCCAAGACATTGACCAACAATATTAAGATATTGACCAACACAAGACATTGACCACCAACATTAAAATATTGACCAACCCAAAAACATTGACCAACCCAAAAACATTGACCAACCCAAGACATTGACCAACCCAAGACATTGACCAACCCAAAACATTGACCAACCCAAGACATTGACCAACCCAAAGACATTGACCAACCCAAAGACATTGACCAACCCAAAAACATTGACCAACCCAAAAACATTGACCAACCCAAGACATTGACCAACCCAAGACATTGACCAACCCAAAGACATTGACCAACACAAAACATTGACCAACCCAAGACATTGACCAACCCAAGACATTGACCAACCCAAAAATGATGACCAACACGTCAACAATATTGACTTCCCACAACAGGAGGAACACTGACCAACACACGAACATATTGTTTTATTTTATTAAATTAATCTTAACTTCAGCACTTCATTGGTTACTTGCTAAATGCAAATGACCCACTCACGCAAACCCTAACCCTGTGATGTGACTTAACCAAGCTACTACTTCCATAAGTCTAGACTTAAACCACCCAATCAAAACAAGCAGGTACCTTGACCACACCACTCAATCAAAACAAACAGGTACCTTGACCACACCACTCAATCAAAACAAACAGGTACCTTGACCACACCACCCAATCAAAACAAGCAGGTACCTTGACCACACCACTCAATCAAAACAAGCAGGTACCTTGACCACCCAATCAAAACAAACAGGTACCTTGACCACACCACCCAATCAAAACAAGCAGGTACCTTGACCACACCACCCAATCAAAACAAGCAGGTACCTTGACTACCCAATCAAAACAAGCAGGTACCTTGACCACCCAATCAAAACAAACAGGTACCTTGACTACCCAATCAAAACAAGCAGGTACCTTGACCACACCACCCAATCAAAACAAACAGGTACCTTGACCACACAATCAAAACAAGCATGTACCTTGACCACACAATCAAAACAAGCTGACCACACCACCCAATCAAAACAAGCAGGTACCTTGACCACCCAATCAAAACAAGCAGGTACCTTGACCACCCAATCAAAACAAGCAGGTACCTTGACCACACCACTCAATCAAAACAAGCAGGTACCTTGACCACCCAATCAAAACAAGCAGGTACCTTGACCACACCACCCAATCAAAACAAGCAGGTACCTTGACCACACCACCCAATCAAAACAAGCAGGTACCTTGACCACACCACCCAATCAAAACAAGCTGACCACACCACCCAATCAAAACAAGCAGGTACCTTGACCACACCACCCAATCAAAACAAGCAGGTACCTTGACCACACCACCCAATCAAAACAAGCAGGTACCTTGACCACCCAATCAAAACAAGCAGGTACCTTGACCACCCAATCAAAACAAGCAGGTACCTTGACCACACCACCCAATCAAAACAAACAGGTACCTTGACTACCCAATCAAAACAAGCAGGTACCTTGACCACACCACCCAATCAAAACAAACAGGTACCTTGACCACCCAATCAAAACAAGCAGGTACCTTGACCACATCACCCAATCAAAACAAGCTGACCACACCACCCAATCAAAACAAGCTGACCACACCACCCAATCAAAACAAGCTGACCACACCACCCAATCAAAACAAGCTGACCACACCACCCAATCAAAACAAGCAGGTACCTTGACCACATCACCCAATCAAAACAAGCAGGTACCTTGACCACACCACCCAATCAAAACAAGCAGGTACCTTGACCACACCACCCAATCAAAACAAGCAGGTACCTTGACCACCCAATCAAAACAAACAGGTACCTTGACCACCCAATCAAAACAAACAGGTACCTTGACCACCCAATCAAAACAAACAGGTACCTTGACCACACCACCCAATCAAAACAAACAGGTACCTTGACCACACAATCAAAACAAGCTGACCACATCACCCAATCAAAACAAGCAGGTACCTTGACCACACCACCCAATCAAAACAAACAGGTACCTTGACCACACAATCAAAACAAGCATGTACCTTGACCACACAATCAAAACAAGCTGACCACACCACCCAATCAAAACAAGCAGGTACCTTGACCACCCAATCAAAACAAGCAGGTACCTTGACCACACCACTCAATCAAAACAAGCAGGTACCTTGACCACCCAATCAAAACAAGCAGGTACCTTGACCACACCACTCAATCAAAACAAGCAGGTACCTTGACCACCCAATCAAAACAAACAGGTACCTTGACCACACCACCCAATCAAAACAAGCAGGTACCTTGACCACCCAATCAAAACAAGCAGGTACCTTGACCACCCAATCAAAACAAGCAGGTACCTTGACCACACCACCCAATCAAAACAAGCTGACCACACCACCCAATCAAAACAAGCAGGTACCTTGACCACCCAATCAAAACAAGCAGGTACCTTGACCACACCACCCAATCAAAACAAGCTGACCACACCACCCAATCAAAACAAGCTGACCACACCACCCAATCAAAACAAGCTGACCACACCACCCAATCAAAACAAGCAGGTACCTTGACCACCCAATCAAAACAAGCAGGTACCTTGACCACCCAATCAAAACAAGCTGACCACACCACCCAATCAAAACAAGCAGGTACCTTGACCACCCAATCAAAACAAGCAGGTACCTTGACCACACCACCCAATCAAAACAAGCTGACCACACCACCCAATCAAAACAAGCTGACCACACCACCCAATCAAAACAAGCAGGTACCTTGACCACATCACCCAATCAAAACAAGCAGATACCTTGACCACCCAATCAAAACAAGCAGGTACCTTGACCACACCACCCAATCAAAACAAGCTGACCACACCACCCAATCAAAACAAGCAGGTACCTTGACCACACCACCCAATCAAAACAAGCTGACCACACCACCCAATCAAAACAAGCTGACCACACCACCCAATCAAAACAAGCTGACCACACCACCCAATCAAAACAAGCTGACCACACCACCCAATCAAAACAAGCAGGTACCTTGACCACATCACCCAATCAAAACAAGCAGGTACCTTGACCACACACCACCCAATCAAAACAAGCAGGTACGTTGACCACATCACCCAATCAAAACAAGCAGGTACCTTGACCACACCACCCAATCAAAACAAGCAGGTACCTTGACCACACCACCCAATCAAAACAAGCAGGTACCTTGACCACCCAATCAAAACAAACAGGTACCTTGACCACACCACCCAATCAAAACAAACAGGTACCTTGACCACCCAATCAAAACAAGCAGGTACCTTGACCACATCACCCAATCAAAACAAGCAGGTACCTTGACCACACCACCCAATCAAAACAAGCAGGTACCTTGACCACACCACCCAATCAAAACAAGCAGGTACCTTGACCACCCAATCAAAACAAACAGGTACCTTGACCACACCACCCAATCAAAACAAACAGGTACCTTGACCACCCAATCAAAACAAGCAGGTACCTTGACCACCCAATCAAAACAAACAGGTACCTTGACCACACCACCCAATCAAAACAAGCTGACCACACCACCCAATCAAAACAAGCAGGTACCTTGACCACACCACCCAATCAAAACAAGCTGACCACACCACCCAATCAAAACAAGCAGGTACCTTGACCACACCACCCAATCAAAACAAGCTGACCACACCACCCAATCAAAACAAGCTGACCACACCACCCAATCAAAACAAGCTGACCACACCACCCAATCAAAACAAGCTGACCACATCACCCAATCAAAACAAGCTGACCACATCACCCAATCAAAACAAGCTGACCACACCACCCAATCAAAACAAGCTGACCACACCACCCAATCAAAACAAGCTGACCACACCACCCAATCAAAACAAGCTGACCACATCACCCAATCAAAACAAGCAGGTACCTTGACCACATCACCCAATCAAAACAAGCAGGTACCTTGACCACACCACCCAATCAAAACAAGCAGGTACCTTGACCACATCACCCAATCAAAACAAGCATGTACCTTGACCACACAATCAAAACAAGCTGACCACACCACCCAATCAAAACAAACAGGTACCTTGACCACACCACTCAATCAAAACAAGCTGATCACACCACCCAATCAAAACAAGCAGGTACCTTGACCACATGTTTCCTGGAGTTGATGCGGTTTAAAACACTGTAGCTCTTTTTTCTGATCATAGTGCCAGGTGGTGTTTCTGATGTTTTCTTTATGTCTCTAGTGTCATCATCACTAATGTCATCTTCACTAATGTCATCTTCACTGACATCACCAGAAATGGTAGGCGCCAGAGAGTTTGTGTCACCATCAGAACTTGGCGCCTGCATTTTTTTAGCCAGACTGACTGCTTCCTCTGGGCTGGGTGCGCTACTGTCTTTGTCTTTTCCAGTCTTCTTGCTAGGTTTCTTTTAAAAAATGTTTTCATTCATCACAGAAATTCTGCTATAATTGTGTAATGTGTTTAGTAAGGTCATTGATTTCAATTTGCATTTTTCAATTATAAAAAAATATTTAAAATAAATTTAAAAAATAGGACTTTAATCAAGTTTTTTAATATATATATTAATATTTTAATTATTTTATAAATAAATGTAGCCTTAAATATTGTCTTAACTTAATAAGGCCTAGTATAATTTGTTTATTATCAGAATGGTGTCCTAACAAAGGGGAGATAATGTGGGTATATCTTGAGGCTAGTGAACTAACAAAGGGGAGATAATGTGGGTATACCTTAAGGTTAGTGATCTAACAAAGGGGAGATAATGTGGGTATATCTTGAGGCTAGTGAACTAACAAAGGGGAGATAATGTGGGTATACCTTAAGGTTAGTGATCTAACAAAGGGGAGATAATGTGGTTGAGGTTAGTGATCTAACAAAGGGGAGATAATGTGGGTATACCTTGAGGTTAGTGATGGCAATGACATGCAACATCGTGGAGTAGCGGTGAAACAGCATGGCAATAAACTGCAAGGTCAGCATAATCCCAAATACCAAGGTGAAGGCCACACTAATAGGCTCAATTTTCTCTCCTTTGAATCCAGCCATCTCACATGGAATCTGCAGAAGAAACCATTGAGTCAGTCTTCATCATGTTCACGTGACTGAGTCGTGTACAGGTGAAGTAGAGTTCACCTGACAGTCATATTCAGTTTATTCTAAATACAGATGTGATACCTTACTTAATTTATTTAGTTTTTAGTCATTCACAAAAAGTTATCTAGCTTTGCAGCCTCTCACTGATTACCTCCAAGAAACACCACCCCACCCCCAGCAAACACCACTCCACTCCCACCCCCACCCCCAGCAAACACCACTCCACTCCCACCCCCAGCAAACACCACTCCACTCCCACCCCACCCCCAGCAAACACCACTCCACTCCCACCCCCAGCAAACACCACTCCACTCCCACCCCACCCCCAGCAAACACCACTCCACTCCCACCCCACCCCCAGCAAACACCACTCCACTCCCACCCCACCCCCAGCAAACACCACTCCACTCCCACCCCACCCCCAGCAAACACCACTCCACTCCCACCCCACCCCCAGCAAACACCACTCCACTCCCACCCCACCCCCAGCAAACACCACTCCACTCCCACCCCACCCCCAGCAAACACCACTCCACTCCCACCCCACCCTCAGCAAACACCACTCCACCCCTCAGCAAACAAACACCACTCCACTCCACCCCCAGCAAACACCACTCCACCCCCAGCAAACACCACTCCACCCCCAGCAAACACCAATCCACCCCCAGCAAACACCAATCCACCCCCAGCAAACACCAATCCACCCCCAGCAAACACCACTCCACCACCAGCAAATACCACTCTACCACCAGCAAACACCACTCTACCACCAGCAAACATCACTCCACCTCTGTTTTTATACCATCTCAAACATGACATAACCCTTTAATTTTCTGAAAAACAATCTATAAATCAGTCGCTGATTCATTCCTTAACTAGCACCTACAGCACATTTCATGATTGGCAAATATTTTACCTTGATGGAGAGGTTTGTTGTGTACTCTGATATTGTCTGTAGTGTGTAGACCAGGATTATAAATAGAATATTTATGATGAAGAAAGCCAAGCACGACTGAAAAGCAAAAAAATAAAATAAAAAACATCATTAAATACATTTATATACCATTTTAAAGTGTCATTAAATACATTTATATACCATTTTAAAGGGTGAAATTTTCAATCTATTATTTGTGTATTACTATTAATGTAATATAAAAAAATCCTATCAGTTTGAAACAATTTTTAACTCCAGATAGACATTAATATGAAACTGAATTGATTTAAAATGTTAGAATAAGTAGACAAATCAGAAATTAATCACAACATAATTAGTCACTGTTCAGCCTGTATAAAAGAACTTGTATACAGTTAAGTGCATTACAAAGTCGAACCTTATTTCTGAGCTTTAGAAGTTCCTTCTGCACCTGCTCCTCATGGGCTTGGTTTGTATCCAGGGGCTTGAGATAATTTTCTATGAATGTCGTCCAAAATTCAGTCTGTTCAACAAAAACATTTGGAAGTAAATTTTATTAAGATACAATAAATAACTTCTATTATTACTTGAATGTCTATATGTTGTCATGTCTTTAATTAAAGACATGACAAATTTATTTTTAGCATCAAATCAACTTCCAACCCTCATCACAAGAAAGTAAAAGTTTTGAGTGGCAACAAACTTGTATAAAAGTTAAAATTATTATGGATTAGTTTCAAACAAGCTTGCATTAGTGTATTCAACTTTTGTTTGAATGATTAGTTTAAGCAATTTTTAATTCAAGAGCTAAAATTTTGAAGCATTAGTTTAAGCACTCTTTAATTCCAGAGTTAAATTTTTAAGTGATTAGTTTTAAACAAATTAGCATAGGTGAGTTGACTTTTTTAAAAACACAAACCTCGTTCTCGTCTAGTTTTAAACAAATTAGCATAAGTGAGTTGACCTTTGTAAAAACACAAACCTCGTTCTCGTCTAGTTTTAAACAAATTAGCATAAGTGAGTTGACCTTTTTAAAAACACAAACCTCGTTCTCGTCCAGTTTTTCTTCCTGACCTTTGCCCAGGTCTTCATCATCAATCCACTTGGAAGGGGAGGTAATCTTGCTCTGTTTGTTTTCTTGTAGCCGATCAACTGGTGACAAAATGAAAGACTACAGTAATCTCTGACCAACGTTTCTTCCAGACTTTTTTCTCTGGGGGCACTGGTAAAAGTATAAATTTTCTGTATAAATTCCTTTTCGTTATGGGGGAGAGGGGGGTAGACTTTCTTTGGTGGGGAGGGGGGCGTAGACCCCCAAAGAGATGCCTGGAAGAAACTCTGAATCTGACATTTCCAACATTGCATCAGTTTGTTTTCTTTTATCGACACAATTTAATAAAATATAATTTATTAACAGATAGTGCAATTTGGTAAACTGTGTGAGAAAAATACATAATTTTTAGTATTTGATTGGCATTTTCTTTTAATTTTTTTACTCCAAAGTGACATGTGAGGGACACAGTTTAATGAAATCAGATAAAGGGAGCTCACTTTCATCAGCTTCATTAGTACCATCTGGATTGTCTCCCTTCAAGTTACTGGAGAAACTCAGTTGTTTGTGCAGCTTATTGTGTGGGGATCCTGTGAGTTTCTTCTCTAGGCTGTCCACCCTGTCTAAGATGGCTTGCAGCTTAAGTTCAGACTCGTTGACTTGCTTACGAGGACAGCACAAACAGCTGAACAGGTCACCAAAGGAAATGCTGTAAGCAGACGCATTGTTCTTGTTCCCAGTCAAGGTTTCCAACAGCTCTAGAGTAGCAGGAAATAGGCAGAAAATAGGAACTTTTATTGAGGAACTGTTGAGGAACTGGTACAGGGGGGGAACTGGTACGGGGGGAACGGGTATGGGGGGACCGTACGGGGGAACGATACGGGGGAAACGGTATGGGGGGGGGGGGAACGGTACAGGGGAGGGAGGGGGGGTAAACGGTACGGGGGGATGAAACGGTACGGGGGGATGAAACGGTACGGGGGGATGAAACGGAACGGGGGGGGGGGGAACAGGTACGGTGGGGAATGGGTACGGGGGAGGTACGGGTATGGGGGGGGGGGGGACCATACGGGGGGAAACCGTACGGGGGAACGGTACGGGGGGTATGGGGGGTGGGGAAACAGTACGGGGGGATGAAACGGTACGGGGGAAGAGGGGGGTAAACGGTACGGGGGGGGGAGGGTTAAACGGTAGGTGGGGGGGGGAGGGTTAAACGGTAGGTGGGGGGGAGGGTTAAACGGTAGGTGGGGGGGGAGGGTTAAACGGTAGGTGGGGGGGGGGAGGGGGAAACGGTAGGTGGGGGGGAGGGGGAAACGGTAGGTGGGGGGGAGGGGGAAACGGTAGGGGGGGAGGGGGAAATGGTAGGTGGGGGGAGGGAAAGGGGGAAACGGTAGGTGGGGGGAGGGAAAGGGGGGAAACGGTAGGTGGGGGGAGGGAAAGGGGGAAACGGTAGGTGGGGGGAGGGAAAGGGGGAAACGGTAGGTGGGGGGAGGGAAAGGGGGAAAGGGTAGGTGGGGGGAGGGAAAGGGGGAAAGGGTAGGTGGGGGGAGGGAAAGGGGGAAACGGTAGGTGGGGGGAGGGAAAGGGGGAAACGGTAGGTGGGGGGAGGGAAAGGGGGAAACGGTAGGTGGGGGGAGGGAAAGGGGGAAACGGTAGGTGGGGGGAGAGGGAGGGGGAACGGGGGGGGAACGGAACGGGGGGGAACGGTACGGGGGGAGGGGGAGGGTTTAACGGTAGGGGGGAGGGTTTAACGGTAGGGGGAGGGTTTAACGGTAGGTGGGGGGGGAGGGGGAAACGGTAGGTGGGGGGGAGGGGGAAACGGTAGGTGGGGGGAGGGGGAGGGGGAAACGGTAGGTGGGAGGGGGAAACGGTACGGGGGGAACGGTACGGGGGGAACGGTCGGGGGGGGGGGGGAACGGTACTGAGGGAGGGGGGTAAACGGTACGGGGGGGTACGATACGGGGGGATACGATACGTGGGGGAAACGGTACGGGGGGAAACGGTACGTACGGGAGAAACGGTACGGGGAAAAGGTACCGGGGGTACGATACGGGGGGATACGATACGGGGGATACGGTACGGGGGGAAACGGTACGGGAGGAAACGGTACGGGGAGGAAACGGTACGGGGGGGAAACGGTACGGGGGGGGACGGTACGTACGGGAGAAACGGTACGTACGGGAGAAACGGTACGGGGGATGGTACAGGGGGAACGGTATGGGGGAACGGTACAGGGGGAACTGGTACGGGGGAACTGCTATAGGGGAAATTTAATATAGGAAATAGGAAAAAGTAGACGTAAAAAATTTTTATAGTTAACTGATAAGCCTAGTATTAAATGTAGATATAGCTCCTGAAAGTTTGCTAATTTATCATAGAATCGTATCAAAGAGAGACAATGTAAGAATAAAACACAAAATTACTTGAGCCCTTCTCTGTGTCTTGGCCTGGATCAGGAGCTGGAGCTTGTTCCTGGGGAACTTCCCTGGTGCCCCAGGAGACAACGTGGAGGTTGGCCAGGGAGTAGATGATGAGCAGCATGGAGGTTGATGGGATGCTGGGGAGTGGGGGTAGTCAGATACATACACAATATATACATGCTTTATATAAAGTACTCATGTTATTTGAGAACAATAAAAGAACTAAATGTACAAGCATCAGCCACCAACCAGAGGAAGTAGAGAAACCCATGCAGCAGACATGTAAACTCCATAGGATGAAGAAGGGCTGTAGCAACAAATATACTGATGACTGTGACAAGGAAGATGGTGGAGACGGAACAAAAGCCGTAGGTGGCAGCTTGCTTGATCAGCCCCACCAGGACCAGCATCATCAGCATGGAGTAGACCAAGGATATGATGGCAGCATACGCCAACTGTCAACACACAAAACAAGATTTTATCAGCATGGAGTAGATCAAGGATATGATGGCTGCATACGCTAACTGTCAACACACAAAACAAGATTTTTTTTTGTTTTGTTCATTTTAAAAGAAAACTAATTTTTTTTATATAATACTAAGTATTTCATATGTAACATTGAATTAACTATAATAACTTTTATGTGCAGCTATTTTGAATGTTTGAAGTTATTCTATTCCTTGAGACTGTAATACAATATGTCATTTTTTATAATTCATTAAACCATATACAATCAAGGTGTCCAAATTTTTTCTTCATGAAAAAACCAACAGACTTACAAAGTCTGGCAGCCAATCAGATTGGTTTTTTTAACATAATTTTTAATTAAATTAACTAATTATCCTGCAGTATTAATTATAGAGTTATACCAAAATATTGTACCAGCCTACTTGTGTTAAAATACTAACCTGAGTTTTAGAATTAGATTTGAAGCACAAAATGACAAAAATGACAACAGGTATAAGATTGATGAGTAGGGCTCCGTACAGTGGGATATCTGGGTAGGCCGTGTTGATTGCTCCAAGGATCAGCAGAAAAATTGTGCCAGGAGTTATCATACCTGGACAGTCAAGAAAAAACTGGTCACTTAGAAATTTTTATTTTAAATTACAATATACTTTCCCTTAACATCTACAGAGCAAAACAAGTTAATAATTATCAATCAGACAGGTTTTGTTAATTGCTTTTATATTATATAATAACTACTCCCTGTTTAATGTGTTTTTATAACAAAAATTTGGATTTGGTATTCTCTATAAACAAATACCCAAACAATTGATGAACTTTGTAAGTAGGAGAGTCACTTGCCTGATGCTAGCAGGACTAGCTGGTAGAAAATGTAGAGAATATTAATGTCAGGGTTATTCTGGGTTGTACTGCGCCAGTTCTGCAGGGAAGAAAAAAATGTATAATGGCCATTTTAGATTGTCATAAAACCAGTAAACTTGGCCATTTTAGATTGTCATAGAACCAGTAAACTTGGCCATTTTAGATTGTCATAAAACCAGTAAACTTGGCTATTTTAGATTGTCATAAAACCAGTAAACTCAGCCATTTTAGATTGTCATAAAACCAGTAAACTTAACTAAAAATTTTAATTTTCAAAACATATTTTAAAGCTTTTTGTAACCAGATGTTTGCATGCAAAATCTGTACTAGTCGTCAAGTGGTTCATTTGAGTATTTTACTTAAAAGACACGGTAATAGTCTTAGCATAGATAATTAACTTTACAACAAGAGTTTGTAAGACTGTAATCAGACCTCGAGTAAGTCCATAATATTTGCAATAGTTGAAGGTGTCCATCTTCTGCGCTGATTATAAAATTCACTGAAGCCTTCAGGTGCAACCGTGTAGCTGTCCGAGGCAGCGCAGTACTCAACTCTGTAGCCTTGCTGGAGCAGAAGTGTACACAACCACCTGTCCTCACCTGCAGACAACAACCAACAAAATTAGGTCATCTACAACATCTACAACATGGCCAATGAAAGCTAGACTTATGCTAGATACAGGACTAAATGTATCATACACTTTCTACTTCTATTAACAAATTCTAATACCGCGTTTACACTTGCGACATGTATACTATACATGTCTAGAAAAAAAGCTTCGCAGTAAGTGAGTAGGCTCCCCCATTATCTTAGGCCCTATAGCGAAGTTTTTTTTTTCCCTAGAAATGTATAGTATACATGTCACAAGTGTAAACGCGGTATAATATTTTGTTTATTATTATTAAATTTGTCCAGTTGGAAGGGAACTTGGTGATAATTGCTAGTTTTGTTGTGTTTTGTACAAAAACGGGGTTAACCCTAACTTAAAGTTTATGTTCCTAGTTTTGTTTTGTACAAATTTGGGATTAACTCTGAGTTTGAGTTTATGTTCCTACCCTGATCATACTGGACGTAATGCCTGGCCTCTGTAGGGGGCGTGGTGTAGCGTTTCATCACATTATCATCCATCAGGGCTGAGCCGCGGAACAAGCTGAAGCATCCGGGGCTACAGAGGACACACCCTAGCATATGTTCTGTGGACTTCTGTAGCCAGTGGCTGATGGCGTATTCAAACTTCTGGTACCACGCCATGGGACCTGCACAGCAAACGATGGAGAAGTTTTAGATTTTTTACACTCCTCATTTTATTTCAGCAAAAAAAGAATCAGTTTCATGTTGTAGACAATTTTTACAACAAATAAAGTAGCAGGTTTTATTTGTTACACTTTTGATTTTATAAAGCACACAAGCCATTATATCAATACATCCGATTCTATCAGAGTAGAGATTTTACAAACTAAAATGGTTCTCCAATAAATTCAGCCTTATCTTAGACAAGAGATTGAACAAACTAAAAGAGTTCTCCAATATATCCAGCTCTATCTTATCTCTATCTACTAGTACCTATAAAAGTAAATCTGACAGTCTATGGGGCAAGTGAAGTAGAGTTCACTTGTTTCTGTGACCTCGGCATATGAAGAGATAGTACCTGCACCAACCTAAAACCTACTAGTACCTGCACCAACCTAAAACCTACACCAACCTAAAACCTACTAGTACCTGCACCAACTGGGTGAATTCTCCCACAGGCAGCACCAAGCCCTGGGTTTTTCTTCATGCGGTCGACCAAAATTTTTACAGCATCCGGCTGAAAGTCAATGTCTCCTGGGAATTTGTGAAATTCATACCACTGAGATAAAATTATTCCATTTGTTAATTAGTAAAATTAGTAAGATATTTAAATTAGCCTTATCTTGGGAGCATTCACAGCTATTATTAACATTTTAAAACTAGTTTATTTTTAACCTTTTTTTTTCCTACAACAAAATTTAAAAGCAAACTATAAACCTACTTTGTTTATTTGGAAAAAAAAAGCTATTAATGAAGAGAATTATTATTTCTTTGAATTTTCTTTTATCTAAAAAAATGCTAATATTTACTTATTATAAAATGCATTTAAAAACCAATGAGACTATTTTATTACCATCTAAAGCTAAAATAAATGTGTTGTCTGCTTGAATTCTTTTATCTTTTCTGCTCTTATTGCTGGACAGAAGTTGGTACCCCAGGAAATAGTACATGTACATGACCTGTAGAAATATAGTGAAATCTGCCTGATGATTTTTTTCTTAATGATCACCAACACTTGTAAATAAAACTGTGAAAACTTAACAAACTTTCTGCTAAAATTTTAAACTCCCATTTCAGCATAAAAAAATGCAAAAACTTTGAAGAAAAATAATTTACCTGGCTCCATCTTTTTCTGTGTCTAATTTTCATCTTGTCTTTTAGATGAGCCGTCAGCTTGTTGCCACCTGGTAGTATCCATTGAAGCCTGCCACCATAAGGGGTCTCATAACGTTTGGGTGGAGGCAGTTTGATCACTGAGTTGTAGACAGCGCTGTATCGTGGATTAAAAGATAAATCAGCTGACATACCTCAATGGTCATAGATAGTTTTTTTCCTCCATAACTTTAGAAAATTTGCAAACTACTCCATTTCCTGGAAGTCTTTATAATTAGAAATCAGTTGCATGTGATAATCAATGAGATAAATTCTGTGTAAGGAAATGTTACCTAACTGCTACATTGACCACTGCCACCAATTCCTTAACAAAACTGTTCACAGTGAAGTTTGTGTCGTTTTCACGATGGAGTTTAAACGCATCATCAAAAAATATGTGAGCTAAAAAATATGAATCAGTCACTTGTAAAAAAGGTAATACATTCAAATTACTAAATATTGTCAACAACTGATATATAGTAAATATAACTAATGGTTTTTTATTATAACTTTTATCTATAAAAAAACAAAAATAAAGTATGTAAAAAAATAACTAGTTCTAAATCCAGGATTTTTTAAACTGTCGTTCTGGTCAATGATTTTTTCTAGATAGTAAATATTGTAGGCCTACGTGTGTGGCCATCCTGTTATAACTACCTTCCAGCTCATAGTAATCCGGGTCCTCTATTTTAAAACCAAGCTGAGCATTTGTTCTGGCACTCTGGTCCTCATCTAATCTGTGGAGAAAACAAAGTGTAACAAACTAGTAGCAACAGTTTTAGATATTTGAAAATTAAGTTCAACATAGCAGAAATAGCAGTTTTAGATATTTGAAAATTATGTTCAACATAGCAGAAATAGCAGTTTTAAATATTTGAAAATTAAGTTCAACATAGCAGAAATAGCAGTTTTAGATATTTGAAAATTAAGTTCAACATAGCAGAAATAGCAGTTTTAGATATTTGAAAATTATGTTCAACATAGCAGAAATAGCAGTTTTAGATATTTGAAAATTAAGTTCAACATAGCAGAAATAGCAGTTTTAGATATTTGAAAATTATGTTCAACATAGCAGAAATAGCAGTTTTAGATACTTGAAAATTAAGTTCAACATAGCAGAAATAGCAGTTTTAGATATTTGAAAATTATGTTCAACATAGCAGAAATAGCAGTTTTAGATATTTGAAAATTAAGTTCAACATAGCAGAAATAGCAGTTTTAGATATTTGAAAATTAAGTTCAACATAGCAGAAATAGCAGTTTTAGATATTTGAAAATTAAGTTCAACATAGCAGAAATAGCAGTTTTAGATATTTGAAAATTAAGTTCAACATAGCAGAAATAGCTTGACTTCATAAACCTGTTCTATCAGAAATATTTTGCAAATGGTTGCAGATTGGTGATTCTTGATTGAATGTTTAATTATGTGGCTATAAGAACCAAAAATATATATATAGATTTGAAGGCAACAAACTGTAAAAAAAATGTGTATTTAGAACAAATCAACTGCGGTAGCTGTGTAATTATACAAGTTAATAGTTTGTACCTTAAAATAGTGGCTGGTAAAATTGTATACCTTTAAATGATGGAAGGTAATAATTTGTACCTTAAAGTAGTGGAATGTCATTTTTTGTACCTTAAAATGGTGGCATGTAAAATTTTGAACCTGTAAATGAAGGAAGGTAATAGTTTTTCCCTTAAAATGTTAAATGGTGGTAGAATCTAGTTACCTTAAAATGGATTTCAAAAGTTGAATCATTTCGTTATGCGTTTCATGCCACATGGTGGCGCAGACATGAATTATGGGAGTGTTCTCCCCTCTTAATTTAGATCGTGCCTCCTCTAGGTTTACAAATTCTTCACCAAATGGAGCATCCATCCACTTTGCGATATGCTGAAATTGTTGTTTGATGCAAGAAATTGTGTAAAAAATAAATATGTAGAAATTGATGTGTGTTAAGATGAAAAATAATTGAAATAAATAAAGCATTTAGATTTACACCGTAATTACTTTAAAATTAGAAACATTTAATTAATTACAAATGTAACATGAAACCTACCTTATCCTCCTTTGGCTCATTATCAAACCTACGCCTGTTGCCCATGATAGATTGTTCCAGTAAAATGCCACAGTACAGAGGCTGAACAAACAATCTACAGACAAAGCAAAGTCAACCTGCATTTTTTCATAAAGTCAACCTGCATTTTTTCATAAAGTCAACCTGCATTTTTTCATAAAGTCAACCTGCATTTTTTCATAAAGTCAACCTGCATTTTTTCATAAAGTCAACCTTCATTTTTTCATAAAGTCAACCTTCATTTTTTCATAAAGTCAACCTTCATTTTTTCATAAAGTCAACCTGCATTTTTTCATAAAGTCAACCTGCATTTTTTCATAAAGTCAACCTTCATTTTTTCATAAAATCAATGCTTGTCCTTCTTTATTGTCAACTTTCATCCTTAAATAAATCAAGGATTAGGGTCTAATACTTGTAGGCCTACAGAGACCTGATAAATGTGATTTCATTTATGTAGTTTTGATTTTAACAGGTCATTTAGCCATTAATACTACAACATTCTGTAACCAGCAGTAAAAAAAAAAAACCTGCCTACTACTAGCATAAAAAAAAAAAAACTTCCAACAACAAGCATTAAAAAAACCTGCCCACACCTAGCAGTAAAAAAAAACCTTCCCACACCTAGCAGTAAAAAAATACCTGTCCACACCTAGCAGTAAAAAAAATCTGCTTACTTCTCAGTTCTTGCCATCCTCTCAGCTTTGGATGTCCAGACATGGTTTGTGACAATGAGAAATGATAAGTAGCCAAACACCCCCACAATGATCCAGTATCTATCCTGCAAGTTGCTGAGGTATTCTGCTAGCGAACTGTCAGTCCCCACATCAGACCAGGATACGGCACATCCAAAAAATTTCTATGCAAAAGGTTTCAAAACATAGATAAACATTTTTTTTTTACTTTTTACTTTTTTTCATCACTCATCCCAGTTTCATCTTATTAAAGATGAAGTTATTATATAGGCCAGGGCTTAAAATACATAAGGTATGCAGAAAACTACACTTCACTACCTCTTTGGGATATATTCATGATAGAATTTGCTGCTTTGTTAATGAATAATTGATACACTGATAATACCTCCAAATATTCTGGGTGCTGAGGTATTATGCACAAAATCAAATCATTGATATACTGAAATTACCTGTAAATATTCTGGGTGTTGATGCATTAGGCACAAAATCAAATAATTGATATACTGAAATTACCTGTAAATATTCTGGGTGTTTGTACATTAAGCACAAAATACCAAAAGTGACAGGTGTTACCAAGGACAAGGGGAGGGCAAAACTTGTCGTCTGCAGCAAAACTTGACAAGCAGATTTACTGAACTAAGAAAAAAATATTTTTAAATTACATAATGAATTCCTATTTTTTATGTATTATTTTAAATATTAAAAAAGTAAATCGCACCACTTAAGACAGTATCAGTAAACATTCAACCAAATCAACCACTGTTGGTTACCAACCTTGTAACAAGCGTTACTGGCTACAACACTAAACACAGCAATGAAAACGGGAATCAATGTGTTACAGTATGGCATATCCAGAATCTCCACGTCATTGGATAAAGTAAGGTCTTTAAACACTGAGCAGTTTTTAGAGGAATCTTGCAACAAGAATATAGTCTTCACACATGCTTGATCACCCCCACTGAAGTACAGGACAGCGTAAACTGACAATACAGATGATAATTTTAATTATCAAAACAACTTTAATATGTTTCATTAATTAAAGATGAATATTTATTTTATATTATAGCCTAGCAACTAAATAAATAGTTTCAAGCGCAATTTTAATTAAAAGTTTTATTTTGCAATTGTATTTTATAGTAAGCTGGAAATTCAGTCATTTAAATGGAAGTTTCCAAAATAATAGAAAAAATTCCAATTTTTTATTTGTTAGATGAATTATAATGTATATGGCTTCTTAGTCTAATAGACTGTTAGATGACTGTGTGTTGGAAATCAAAGTGTAAATTCTGGGTCTTAAGTTGAGAAGGGCCAGATGTTGCCTGTGTATCACATCCCCTCTCCCCACAATAATGGATGGACCCAAGGGACAGGATGTTACATACGCAACTTGGAATTAACTAAGAGCTGTCCAAAGGAAACCAGAGTTGGTAACCACATTTGGCGAAGGGGCTCCACTCCCGTTTAAGTTCAGAATATTATTTTGTCCCCAGCTGACAAGCATCATCTGCCCAGGGTTCAAACATCCAAACAACCAAACATCCAAACAACCAAACATCCAAACATCCAAACAACCAAACAACCAAACATCCAAACAACCAAACATCCAAACAACCAAACATCCAAACATCCAAACAACCAAACATCCAAACAACCAATTAACATGAAGTAAAAGTACACTTCAGCAAAACAACCAATCAATTGTAATGAAGATTCATGGTATAAAAACAACAAAATAATGTCATATTTTTTGTTATAAAAAACTAAGCAATCAAAATGGGTTTTTATGGTGAAAATCAACTAACCGTGTAAAGTTTAAATAATTAAAAAAGTTGAAACAAATACAGACTAACCAATTGTAAAACCAATCTTCCATAAGCTCATCAACAGGGAGATTTTAGTCCTTCTGGTCAGTAACTTTAAAAACTTCCTCATCTGTGCACTACAGCCATCATCTCCTTTTTTTGGTGAATTTTTATAGATGAAATAGTTGTCCCAACTGGCAAGTGAGACAAAGACAAGTGAAACTGGCAACAAGATGACCATGGTCCAGGAGCTTGTGTGGGTGTAGGCTCTGTACGTCCATAAGGCAATGGCCGCCCAGTGAGTCAGGCAAGACACTAAATTCAGCAGCCTCCACAAGAATTCACTGAAGAGTTCCAGAAAAAAGTTTAATGCATGAACTGTTTAAAATGTATACTGATGAGTTGTCTAACCTGTAAGTGACTGACCAATGCTTAATTTATGTAACTAGTTTAAATAATAGTTAAATGACACCTGATTTATATAACTGGTCTATCTATTAAGTAATTAATTTAATTAAAGACATTTTTTATAATCTAAAATTATTTTTGCAATCAATTTTGGAGTATACAATACTAAAAAACAAATTCTACTACACCGTTTTTGACATTGATTTTAAAAATTATGTAATAGTCATAAAACACTTTCTAAACAAAAACAGACCTACAATATTACATTTAGAATGAAGTTTTTTAAAATTGATTTCAAAGCTTTTTAAATAGAAACAGACCTACAATGGAGTCCAATTTTTCCTTCACTTATTAACTCATACCTCTTTATATCCACTGTGTGGGGTGGTGCAGCTGTGTGGGGTGTGAGGGTGGTTAGTACAGCTGGCACAGCAACAACACAGGTCAACAGCAAGTTACCCACCAGCGGATCGTGGTGGGGGAGGACGTAAAAGACCAAGGTACACAGGCCGAAGGAGTGGAGACTTTCTTTGACCAGCGCCTGGAAAAATTGTACACATGGCATTAACACTATCACACAATGTATGCATCTTCAGAACCAGACTGATCTTACTCCAGTTTTAAGTTTTGTTTTCCTTAACATTTCTATATTAAAGTTTTTGGTCAAATGGAATGGTTGTGTAACTTGTTTTCCTTAACATTTCTATATTAAAGTTTTTGGTCAAATGAAATGGTTGTGTAACTTGTTTTCCTTAACATTTCTATATTCAGTGTTTGGTGAATGAAATGGTTGTGTAACTTGTTTTCCTTAACATTTCTATATTCAGTGTTTGGTGAATGAAATGGTTGTGTAACTTGTTTTCCTTAACATTTCTATATTCAGTGTTTGGTGAATGAAATGGTTGTGTAACTTGTTTTCCTTAACATTTCTATATTAAAGTGTTTGGTCAAATGAAATGGTTGTGTAACTTGTTTTCCTTAACATTTCTATATTCAGTGTTTGTTGAATGAAATGGTTGTGTAACTTGTTTTCCTTAACATTTCTATATTAAAGTGTTTGGTCAAATGAAATGGTTGTGTAACTTGTTTTCCTTAACATTTCTATATTAAAGTGTTTGGTCAAATGAAATGGTTGTGTAACTTGTTTTCCTTAACATTTCTATATTAAAGTGTTTGGTCAAATGAAATGGTTGTGTAACTTGTTTTCCTTAACATTTCTATATTCAGTGTTTGGTCAAATGAAATGGTTGTGTAACTTGTTTTCCCATTTCTATATTAAAGTGTTTGGTGAATGAAATGGTTGTGTAACTTGTTTTCCTTAACATTTCTATATTAAAGTGTTTGGTCAAATGAAATGGTTGTGTAACTTGTTTTCCTTAACATTTCTATATTAAAGTGTTTGGTGAATGAAATGGTTGTGTAACTTGTTTTCCTTAACATTTCTATATTCAGTGTTTGGTGAATGGAATGGTTGTGTAACTTGTTTTCCTTAACATTTCTATATTAAAGTGTTTGGTCAAATGAAATGGTTGTGTAACTTGTTTTCCTTAACATTTCTATATTAAAGTGTTTGGTCAAATGAAATGGTTGTGTAACTTGTTTTCCTTAACATTTCTATATTAAAGTTTTTGGTCAAATGGAATGGTTGTGTAACTTGTTTTCCTTAACATTTCTATATTAAAGTTTTTGGTCAAATGAAATGGTTGTGTAACTTGTTTTCCTTAACATTTCTATATTCAGTGTTTGGTGAATGAAATGGTTGTGTAACTTGTTTTCCTTAACATTTCTATATTCAGTGTTTGGTGAATGAAATGGTTGTGTAACTTGTTTTCCTTAACATTTCTATATTCAGTGTTTGGTGAATGAAATGGTTGTGTAACTTGTTTTCCTTAACATTTCTATATTAAAGTGTTTGGTCAAATGAAATGGTTGTGTAACTTGTTTTCCTTAACATTTCTATATTCAGTGTTTGTTGAATGAAATGGTTGTGTAACTTGTTTTCCTTAACATTTCTATATTAAAGTGTTTGGTCAAATGAAATGGTTGTGTAACTTGTTTTCCTTAACATTTCTATATTAAAGTGTTTGGTCAAATGAAATGGTTGTGTAACTTGTTTTCCTTAACATTTCTATATTAAAGTGTTTGGTCAAATGAAATGGTTGTGTAACTTGTTTTCCTTAACATTTCTATATTCAGTGTTTGGTCAAATGAAATGGTTGTGTAACTTGTTTTCCCATTTCTATATTAAAGTGTTTGGTGAATGAAATGGTTGTGTAACTTGTTTTCCTTAACATTTCTATATTAAAGTGTTTGGTCAAATGAAATGGTTGTGTAACTTGTTTTCCTTAACATTTCTATATTAAAGTGTTTGGTGAATGAAATGGTTGTGTAACTTGTTTTCCTTAACATTTCTATATTCAGTGTTTGGTGAATGGAATGGTTGTGTAACTTGTTTTCCTTAACATTTCTATATTAAAGTGTTTGGTCAAATGAAATGGTTGTGTAACTTGTTTTCCTTAACATTTCTATATTAAAGTGTTTGGTCAAATGAAATGGTTGTGTAACTTGTTTTCCTTAACATTTCTATATTAAAGTGTGTGGTGAATGAAATGGTTGTGTAACTTGTTTTCCTTAACATTTCTATATTAAAGTGTTTGGTCAAATGAAATGGTTGTGTAACTTGTTTTCCTTAACATTTCTATATTCAGTGTTTGGTCAAATGAAATGGTTGTGTAACTTGTTTTCCTTAACATTTCAATATTCAGTGTTTGGTCAAATGAAATGGTTGTGTAACTTGTTTTCCTTAACATTTCTATATTCAGTGTTTGGTCAAATGAAATGGTTGTGTAACTTGTTTTCCTTAACATTTCTATATTCAGTGTTTGGTCAAATGAAATGGTTGTGTAACTTGTTTTCCTTACCATTTCTATATTCAGTGTTTGGTCAAATGGAATGGTTGTGTAACTTGTTTTCCTTACCATTTCTATATTCAGTTTGGTGAAATGGAATGGTTGTGTAACTTGTTTTCCTTACCATTTCTATATTAAAGTGTTTGGTCAAATGAAATGGTTGTGTAACTTGTTTTCCTTAACATTTCTATATTAAAGTGTTTGGTCAAATGAAATGGTTGTGTAACTTGTTTTCCTTAACATTTCTATATTAAAGTGTGTGGTGAATGAAATGGTTGTGTAACTTGTTTTCCTTAACATTTCTATATTAAAGTGTTTGGTCAAATGAAATGGTTGTGTAACTTGTTTTCCTTAACATTTCTATATTCAGTGTTTGGTCAAATGAAATGGTTGTGTAACTTGTTTTCCTTAACATTTCTATATTCAGTGTTTGGTCAAATGAAATGGTTGTGTAACTTGTTTTCCTTAACATTTCTATATTCAGTGTTTGGTCAAATGAAATGGTTGTGTAACTTGTTTTCCTTAACATTTCTATATTCAGTGTTTGGTCAAATGAAATGGTTGTGTAACTTGTTTTCCTTACCATTTCTATATTCAGTGTTTGGTCAAATGGAATGGTTGTGTAACTTGTTTTCCTTACCATTTCTATATTCAGTTTGGTGAAATGGAATGGTTGTGTAACTTGTTTTCCTTACCATTTCTATATTCAGTGTTTGGTCAAATGGAATGGTTGTGTAACTTGTTTTCCTTACCATTTCTATATTCAGTGTTTGGTCAAATGGAATGGTTGTGTAACTTGTTTTCCTTACCATTTCTATATTCAGTGTTTGGTCAAATGGAATGGTTGTGTAACTTGTTTTCCTTACCATTTCTATATTCAGTGTTTGGTCAAATGGAATGGTTGTGTAACAATGATAAAAAAAATATGGTCACAATTCTAATACAGTGTTGCCTTAGTGGTATAGAACAAAATGGTGCATAAATGATGAATAAATTGATACATTACATTTGAACAATTGGGATCTGGGGCAGCAAGATTTATGTGTGTGTGTGTATTATAGTGTGTATAAATGTATGTTTATATATATATATATATATATATATATATATATATATATATATATATATATATATATATATATATATATATATATATATATATATATGCATATACACTAGCTTACACCAGGGGTCTCCAAATTGCGGGCCGGATACGGCCCGCGAAGTCCTCTCATCCGGCCCGCGGGGATCATTTTGTCCACGGAAAAAAACGTTTGTTGGTGATAGCTGAGGAACTTTGCCCAGAAAAATCAAATACATGCCCGGAAGAAACTGGCCCCCGATCTGAAATTCGATAGTCGGACTGAAAAGTTTGGAGACCCCTGGCTTACACCCATGCTTCGCTACTGTGTTTATTGGATTTTACCTCAGGGTATGGGAGGGGGGGGGGGGGGGGGGAAATAAGCATTGATATCAGGCCACAAGTTATGACGTCATATCTGCCTTTGGTGACGGTTCGTGGTGGTTGGGGAAGGCGGTGCAGGGGAGTAGACCAGTCGGATTAAGACTTACTGCTTTACCAAATTTTTGAGGCAGTTGTGATTTGATTATTGCAGCAATTTAAATAAAATATCAAAAGCTCTTTAGACTTGATTTGTTTTTAAATTGAGGGCAATGAGATTATATGGGATAGAATAGTCAGCCCAGAACTCTTGAGTAGAGTGGGAGGGGGGGGATCTCCCTGGCTAGCACATTAAAACCCCTACAACTTAAAACTTACAACAAACAGCATTCCCTTTGAGATCCTATTTGTCACGTTGAAAATAACTTTCCAGGCTGCTGCGCAGAAGATGAAGCAATATGGCGCCACGATGATAAGCAC
Source organism: Physella acuta (assembly GCF_028476545.2). Lineage (NCBI taxonomy): Eukaryota > Metazoa > Mollusca > Gastropoda > Physidae > Physella > Physella acuta. The sequence goes on along the minus strand of NW_026732098.1, from coordinate 716,311 downwards.
CACTGACCACACCCACCTAACATCAGTGCTGGGATGGGTCCTTGTTAAAAATATGTGCAGACGTTTTACACCACGTGCATCGATGGTAAACGAGTCGTCTGCCCAGCTCGAGTTCTTAGGACGCAGATAAAACGTTGTGATGAGCAGCGTTAGGCGGGAAAAGACCGCGAAGGTCAGGACCGCTATGGAGCAGACGACGAGAAAGACTAACTTGAGGACAACTCGCGCCGTCTTCCCAGAATTCGCCTCGGAGGTCGACTTGACCTCGTCCCCGGGGTTGGCGTAGAATACATCCCATGTTTTCCGTCGGTTGGGTCTGCAGGCCAGAAATAAATTAGTGTTAGATTCTAAATATATAAAGGAGGTCAAGTAAATGGAGTTCGTGGTAACTTTGTTTTGTCTTCATGTTATTGACTGTATGACCGAATGTATGTGGTGCTATGTACTTTACACCCTACTACATGTTATGTTACATAGTATGCTTCTTACTGTAACTTAGTTATTCGCCTACGTGTGATTAATTTTCTGGGAAAGGGGGGGGGGAGTTGTTTCACATGATGTGGAAATGTTTGCCGGCTAGAAGAGTGACCTCAAAGTGAGGCTTGACCTAGATCAGTTTATCGGATGAGCGAAACTATGGACAGAGAACTACTCACTTTAAAGACGATTTCCTGTGGGTCAGGTTTTCAGATCCATTCGTAGACTGACGTATGTCTCCTGCTATGACGTCATTCTTGATAAAGACTTCATCATCCACGGAGTCAGCACGCTCCAACGACTCAACGGCGTCACTGACGTCATAGCTCTTGTGGTCTGGCATGTCCGTCTCATAAGCAAAGTTGACATGGGCTGGCCCAGCTCGAGAGCCCCGCCTCTCGTACCTGCCACCCCCGGTCTGGACGAGTCCAGTTTTGTCGTGAAGTTTGTACAGAGTTCCGTGGTTGGATGCGACCCCCGGAAACGCCATCAGGCTTGGGAATATGTTGGGGTCAGGTGATATCTAGAACATTCGACACTCTGTTATATAGAAGTCGCCCATACAATGGTGTCTGGATATAACAAACACATACAATGGCACACATAAGATTTGCCATAAAAATGTACTTATATGTATGCACATCTGCTCTCCTACTTCAGATCCATACTCGACGTAGCTGAGTTCACCCAGCTCTTATAAGTACCTGACTCATGTTTGGGAAGGCGTCTGGGCCTAGTGCTGACCACATTGTCCCTTTATGTGCCGAGGTAAAAGAAGTAGATAAACTCTACTCCATCAGCCCCATGAATCACCAGGTCCGAAAGAGTCATTTTACTTTTACATTTATGCAGATATATAATTAAAAAGTGTATCATTTATATTGTATACCACACACATAGGTTACCAAGGCCTATACGTATAAATATGCTTATTTATTTCTAAACTATGTATATATATATATATATATATATATATATATATATATATATATATATATATATATATATATATATATATATATATATATATATATATATATATATATATATATATATATATATATATATAAACGCACATATTTATTTCTAATCATGTACAAAAAAGATAACCTACATATTAAAACATCACGCACTATAATCCCAGTGTGAAATAAGAACCACATTGAGTGTTTGAAAACAGATTAGCATCTACATGATGTAACGATAACAGACCCATCTGGTGGGTCAGAGTTCAAATGTAGGGTCAAGAAACGTCCAATCGTGTACGGGTGGTTACGCATGACGTCATCTGCTGACATCAGGCCGAGCGTGAGCTCATCTCGAAATAGTACACTGTGAAGCTTGTCTAACGCCTTGTATCCCAGGATATTTTTTTTAAATCTACTATAGATCTATATCTATGTATCAGGTACGGGCCAATGCTGTGTGAGGGCTTGTATTTGTTCCTCCTCCGTCTACAGTGACAGATACAGACAGATACACACAGATACACACAGATACACACAGATACAGACAGATACACACAGATACAGACAGATACACACAGATACACACAGATACAGACAGATACACACAGATACACACAGATACACACAGATACACACAGATACACACAGATACACACAGATACACACAGATACACACAGATACACACAGATACACACAGATACACACAGATACACACAGATACACACAGATACACACAGATACACACAGATACACACAGATACACACAGATACACACAGATACACACAGATACACACAGATACACACAGATACACACAGATACACACAGACCATGAAACTGCCAGCCCCACATCAATAAAGATGTAGAATACTGTAGATGATCTTGAAAAATAAATATTGAGATAACTAAAGTTAAATTAAGCTGTTAGATCATTCTTCAAATGTTTGTTTAATATCACATAATCTATTCTCGACAACTGGATTCCCGATTAATATTAGATCTTTTTTCACGTTATGTAGCTAGAGATTCAAGTTACAGAGGTCAATAAAGCAGATGAAGTAGAGTTTATGTGTTACCGAAACATCGAACATGAAGAGGTAGTACCCAGCCGCTTTTTGGATAGACTCAAGGCTTTAGTTTCTGTAGCGAGTAATTTGTTTTACGATATAAGGTTGCTGACCGTATGCTCAACCCCCAACCTGGAGGACTGGGGTGCTAGCTTTCGTCTGACCCCTACCCACGCAGACCTTCCCAGCTTGGTTGAACCTACTAGGAGTTTACACTGCCGCTGGTATAGCTCTGGGGGTGGTCAGGATACACAAGCTGCCAAGCCACGACAAGGCCCTAGCACCAGATGACAGGAGGAAGAAAACACCAAGAAGATTGGATACACCTGGGGACAGTTGGAGAGACTAGCCTGGATACACCTGGGGACAGTTGGAGAGACTAGCCTGGATACACCTGGGGACAGTTGGAGAGACTAGCCTGGATACACCTGGGGACAGTTGGAGAGACTAGCCTGGATACACCTCGGGACAGTTGGAGAGACTAGCCTGGATACACCTGGGGACAGTTGGAGAGACTAGCCTGGATACACCTCGGGACAGTTGGAGAGACTAGCCTGGATACACCTGGGGACAGTTGGAGAGACTAGCCTGGATACACCTGGGGACAGTTGGAGAGACTAGCCTGGATACACCTCGGGACAGTTGGAGAGACTAGCCTGGATACACCTGGGGACAGTTGGAGAGACTAGCCTGGATACACCTGGGGACAGTTGGAGAGACTAGCCTGGATACACCTCGGGACAGTTGGAGAGACTAGCCTGGATACACCTCGGGACAGTTGGAGAGACTAGCCTGGATACACCTGGGGACAGTTGGAGAGACTAGTCTGGATACACATGGGGACAGTTGGAGAGACTAGCCTGGATACACCTCGGGACAGTTGGAGAGACTAGTCTGGATACACCTGGGGACAGTTGGAGAGACTAGCCTGGATACACCTGGGGACAGTTGGAGAGACTAGCCTGGATACACCTCGGGACAGTTGGAGAGACTAGCCTGGATACACCTGGGGACAGTTGGAGAGACTAGCCTGGATACACCTGGGGACAGTTGGAGAGACTAGCCTGGATACACATGGGGACAGTTGGAGAGACTAGCCCAGGACAGGATACACCTGGGGACAGTTGGAGAGACTAACCCAGGACTGAGACGTCTGGAAAGCTCTTGTCAGCGGCCTATGTCCCAGTAGGCAAACCTAACCTAACCAAGCTCAGACTTGAGTAAAGAACCTAACAGGTGATTTCTAGAAGACTGGGGTCAATAACCTAACTGGTGATTTCTAGAAGACAGGGATCAAGGACTGGTGATTTCTAGTGTGCTCTACTACCAGACCACGTCATCTTACTTACATTTGTACAGTAGTGGTCTAAATATTCATGTCAAGTCAAACTTTTTAATTTTTAAAACAATTTCTGAACTTCGACATTTAAGGAAGTGTAGCGTAATTTTTGTCGGGTGGGGATATGATTAAAGCTAAAGGAGCTTGATTTTTCAGTAAAATAATTACTTTTTAAAAGTTTTTATTTAACTCACTTCCTTGTCAGTCTGTCGCCAGTCTGTCGCCAGTCTGTCGCCAGTCTGTCGCCAGTCTGTCGCCAGTCTGTCGCCAGTCTGTCGTCAGTCTGTCGCCAGTCTGTCGCCAGTCTGTCGCCAGTCTGTCGTCAGTCTGTCGCCAGTCTGTCGCCAGTCTGTCGCCAGTCTGTCGTCAGTCTGTCGTCAGTCGTCATTCTGTCGTCAGTCGTCATTCTGTCGTCAGTCGTCTATCGTCAGTCTGTCGTCAGTCGTCTGTCGCCAGTCTGTCGTCAGTCGTCAGTCTGTCGTCAATCGTCAGTCTGTCGACAGTCTGTCGTCAGTCGTCAGTCTGTCGTCAATCGTCAGTCTGTCGACAGTCTGTCATCAGCAGTGGCGGAACTAGAAAAAATGGGCCACCCCGCAAAAAAATTTTTTGGGCCCCCGTATGTATATATATATATATATATATATATATATATATATATATATATATATATATATATATATATATATATATATATATACATATATATATATATACACACAAACACAATACGAACATAGGATACTCATTTCTGGCCTGATCGGGTTTTGAAAAGAAAAATTCAATTAAATCTAATCACAACATGTCGTGTGTATGTGTGCATTGGTCTGTTTTTTGAATATCTGTTTTCTTTTATGTTTACCTTAATACCTCTAATTATTAAGTCGGTCAAAAGTATATAAATCATGAAGCTTTGTATAAGTAATGGTGTCTCGGGTTATGTTTATATTTATGATTTTTCGTATTTATATTATTCCTTTTAACTATGTTTCATTTTTATACTTTACCATTCTTTAGTACTTATTTTTAAAAAAAATAATAATTAAGATAAGTAATTGCTGTTTAATTTGATTATTACAAATCTATTAAAATTAGCTTATAAGCACCCCTATTTGACTATTTCAAAAAAGGGAAATAATTTATGGAAGTGATTTGAACGTTTATCTTTCACACTACAGCTCGTGTGTATATTTTTTTTTTAAATTTTACGCAACAGCATGTCTTAGCTACTATATACATCACAACAGTATTAGATCTGTTATCTGTTTGTTATTTTACAAAACCACTAACTATCAAGGTGCCAGTGACGAAACTAATATATGTATATATATAACACGCTATCATTCGTGTATTTATTTGAGGCGTTTGCCTTGTTTTTTAAAACAGTGGTTATTAAACGTAAACAATGTCGGTACTTTATTTCTTGGCTATTAGTTGTTAGAGCGCTATTTTGTCAACACTACCACCGATACGAGGCAGCTTAGTTGTTGGGGCGCTATCTATTCGCTTCTTGTAAGGCTAAGAGCGGGAGGGGAGGTCTGAGAACGGAACTTAAAAGGGACAACAAAGCACCGATGTGCTTTTATCCATCAGTACCAAATTTGGGATGGTCTCAAAAAGCCGTCTTAATATCTAGCGGCCTCTCGTGCAATTGATGTTTTTTTTTAAAAATTTTGCCGACAACAGTGTGTGTTTGATTGTAGGAAAAAGAATATACAAGAGCGTAGGATGGTGTCTATAGAATAAAGATACTACAACCGCAGCTACAGTATTCTTTTTTCAAAACAACCATCAGGTCAAAAATGCAAGAAAATTAACTTTAACTATAAAAAAATTATTATGGGCCGCTGTGGGCCCCCTAAACGGCGTGGGCTCCCCCGCATTGCGGGGTCTGGCGGCACTGTAGTTCCGCCCCTGGTCATCAGTCTGTCGTCAGTCTGTCGTCCGTCTATCGTCAGTATGTCGTCAGTCGTCTGTCGCCAGTCTGTCGTCAGTCGTCAGTCTGTCGTCAATCGTCAGTCTGTCGACAGTCTGTCGTCAGTCGTCAGTCTGTCGTCAATCGTCAGTCTGTCGTCAATCGTCAGTCTGTCATCAGTCTGTCGTCAGTCTGTCATCCGTCTGTCGTCCGTCTGTCGTTAGTCTGTTTAGATCGAAATGCCCGAGCGAAATTAGAGTCACTTCTAACTGACAGATACGGTTCGTAGTTAGTACGTGGGTCAAGACATGAAAACTACTTGAAGACATTATTTTTTTAATGAATTAATTAAAATTGTGTCTAATTAGTAGGTTGTGAACGCAAAACAAAATATGTATAATAGTGCGGAATATTATTAGTACTTTATAAATTTATTTACATGCGTTGTTTTTTTTTTTGTTTTGTTTTTTGATAAATCGGAAGTAGCGAAAATTACTACTTCCGGTCAACGGAAATTACTCAATAGTTGCCAGAAGGCAGAGAATTAGATCTTTTTACTTACATGTTAAATTTCATTTATCAATCTGAAATAGTACTAGCGTTATAGGCTTTTGAAAAATTGAAAGTAGAAAAGTTCCACTTCCGGTTATCGGAAATCGCTGAAAAGTTGATACGGATCTACGATTTTGATATAATACTTATATATGAAATTTCACCAACCTAGCTTTAATGGTACTCACGTTATTATGTTTACACACACACACACAGACACACAGACATACGGACAAGATTGCAAAACTATGTTTTTCCGACTCGGGTGTACAACGTCGAGATTTTCAAAAATCCTTTTTTTTTTTTTTTTTTTTTTTTTGCGCGATTACAAGACTTTCTCTATACTTCGTATATACGAGAAAGTAAAAAATTAAACTTCGGTAATAAATTCATAAAAAATGTTTTTTAAACGTAGGGGGGGGGGGGTAACTAAGTGGAGTTTACGTTAACGGAGGGGTGGGGGTGAAGGAGGGGGGGTATCGTCCTTAACGAGCTACTTATAGTGTTTTAAAGAAATATTTTCAGTGGCAGCGTTGGTACTGTCGAATTCACAAATTATGAATTACTGAAAAGTAGAAAAAACAACAACTAAATAGCGGCGTATGGTATGCCGCGGGCCGGCTCGTGCACTAAAAAGTAGAAAATAAATTATACACTACTATTTAAATAACTATACAGAAAAACGTGGGTAACTTTAGTATCTATTGGATACCTTTACAAATATTTAGGAAGAGACCCCAGCTTGTTATTAAAACTTTCTTTATGAATTGTTTTAGTTTAATTTTTTTCTTTGTATGTCATGTTGAAGAGAGGGGCATAAATGGAAATAACTCGTGCTTACCTCGCTGTAATTCTCGCCCATGATCGCAGCTATTTCGTCACCCACACACCGCTGACATTGTACAGTTCAAGTTCAGTGTTGGCTGTATTTATAGACCAGCAACACTAATAGACTGACCAGCAACAGTTATAGACTGACCAGCAACACTAATAGACTGACCAGCAACACTAATAGACTGACCAGCAACACTAATAGACTGACCAGCAACACTAATAGACTGACCAGCAACACTAATAGACTGACCAGCAACACTAATAGACTGACCAGCAACACTAATAGACTGACCAGCAACACTAATAGACTGACCAGCAACACTAATAGACTGACCAGCAACACTAATAGACTGCCAGCAACACTAATAGACAGTCCAGATCGTGATATCGAAACGAAGAACTGAATTTCACCGGGCTTTTTAACCTAACTTTAGCAGCCGATATCTAATTATCTGCTTCAGTATATCCTACACAGATATTTGATAACGTCTGTTATCTGTTGAATTCTTCCAACCAATAAATAGTTGAAGACTAGACAGAGCATCGTATTTGTAATACTAATACTTTATTAAGGGGTAAGGGGGTCATCCGTAAATGACGTCACGCTTTTTGACGTGTTTTTTTTTTACCTCCCCCGTCCCCTCAGTCACACATCGTCACAAAAAGCCAGAACCCCTCCCAGTGGCGGAACTAGAAAAAAAGGGCCACCCCGCAAATAAAATTATTTGCGGGGTGGCCCTTTTTTTCTAGTTCCGCCATTGAAATTTTTAAAAAATAATAATTAAGAGAAGTAATAGCTTTTTAATTTGTTTAGTACAAATATATCAAAAGGAGCTTATGAGTACCCATATTTAACTATTTAAAAAAAGGAAATAAGTCTTGGAAGTGTTTTGAAGGTTTGCCTATCTTTCACACTACAGCTCAGGCATGTATGTTTTTTTCTATGCAACAGCATGTGTTAGTTACTGTATAACATCACTACTGTAGTAGATTTGTTTGTTATTTATAAAAGCTTTTATCGTCAAGTCAAGAATGCAAGAAAATTATTTTTTTAACTATAAAAAATGTATTATGGTCGGCTATGGGACCCTAAATGGCGTGCCCCCCCCCCCCCCCCTCAAAATTGCAGATTAATTTTTCTTAAAACATCGATATTTTTCGAAAATCGTATATAGACTCTGTCAACCTAGAGTAATTTAATCACTTCCTATATCAATTTATTAAAACAGTTTTCTAAAACGCGAAACAATGGCTAAATTTCGTATTCTAACACTGCTTTTTTACTTTCTCGTATTTACCAAGTCTTGTAATCGTACAAAAAAATCGAGATTTTTGCTCATCTCGACGTTTTACACCTCCCTGAGTTGGAAAAACATAGTTTTGCAATCTTTTCCGTATGTCTCTGTGTGTGTATGTGTGTGTCTGTAAACATGATAACTTGAGTACGGTTACAGCTAGGTTGGTGAAATTTCATATATAACTATTATATCAAAATCGTAGATCCGTATCAACTTTTGAGCGATATCCGATAACCGAAAGTGGAACTTTTTCAATTTTTCAAAATCCTATAACGTTAGTAATATTTCAGATAGATAAATGAAATTTCATAAGTAAGTAAAAGATCTAATTCTCTGCCTTCTGTCAAATTTTGAATAATTTTCGTTGGTCGGGAGAAGTAATATTTGTTATTTCCAATTTCTCAAAAAAAAAATAGCATGAGAATTTATTAAGTACTAATAATATTCCGCGCTATTATACACATTTTGCTTGGCGTTCGCTTGGTGCGCAATTCTTTTTTCTACGAGATTCTATTCTATTTCAAAAAGTTTAAGTAATTGAAAATCATGTCGATATTCCGAGTTGCCATCCCACGTAGTGTTATATAAGAATATTCGAGAAATTTAGGAGAGATCACTCCCGGTTTATTTATAATGCAAAAGGTTGACGTCACAACATCTGAACCCCCTCTCCCTCATCACACATCGGCATAAATTTACGGACCCCCTCCCCCCTACTAGTTTGACATCATTCGACTATATGTTGAATTACCTTTTTTTTAAGGAGAAGATAGCTTCGGACCTGGGAATAGCGTGTGACTCAATTTTTTTTTTTATTTATTAGAAACAGACTGATCAAGTTATAACTTTTTTTTTTTAAATATTGCTTGTATTATTTGAAGGATCAGATGAAAAATATCTTTTTGAGGCGGCTTAAAATTTTAAACATTTTTAACACAAATGGTTGATCCTATCTTCTGCCGCATCGAATAGCAAAAAAATTTTTTTTTTATTTGTATAGTTTAGTACACCTAGCTATGTATTAGTATTAGTTATAAGCCTACGACTATTTTAGCTTACTTTAAAACAAGAAAAATTAAAATTCTTTGTTTTTACGGGTAGTCCATAACAGATTATATGCCAAGTCACTTGGGTCAAGTATACCAGACAACGTGTGACCTTGAGCCCCACCTTCCCTACCCAATGTGCAGGTCCAACAGATGTGGACTGGTGACGTCACTGTGATGTCACCAGCTCACAAGCCGAGATAGTTTTCGGCGAGATGAAGACGGATGTAACGCGTAATCTGATTGGTTCGTAGAAAAGAACTTCCTCCTTCTGAAGTTATCTTTGTGTGAAGTAGAAATTTGAAGTCATCAAACAGTTGCCTACTTTAAAAAGTGATGTTATCAATTACGTGTAAGTGGATACAGGCCACCATTCAATTAACTCTTATCAAAACCCTTAACCTATCAGCGTGGCGTAGCTAGGGCATTTGTTGTCTGGTAATTACTTGCTGTTGATGTATCAAAACTTAAGGGGAAAAAATACCAATATATTTAGTGCCCTTTCTCATCAGTAGTGTGGGCTGGTTGTGACAAAGTGGCCCGGGCAATAAATAAAAGCGTCCCCTTTCAAAAGTAAAATTTCATAGCATTTTTCATACATTACACAACCCATGCGCCCCCTCCTCCCACCCCACCATTCGTAAAAGTTCTATGTAAAACACCCATCCTTTTTTAAGTTTATTTAAGGCGACGAGCCCAAAACGTGTGAGGTTGATCAGATTTAATCAGATGTCTTTACAGACAATCAATGTTCCCAACTGTAGGCGCCGTTTTGTTCAAGTTCCATTCCACTTCCTTACATAAACACGATTCTCTCCTAATTTAGCGTATCATAATTTTCACCACATTTTTGTTTAGAAGATACGAAGTTTGTTATGTCAAGTCACGTGGTAACAAAGGTCAGAATGACCCTTAGCCCTCAAGTTGGTGACGTCTTTAATTCACTGATTGATGACGTCAGGTTGGCAACGTCTTTAAAGGACGTCTGTTCACCTCATTGTGACATAAATTGTAGCTTATCACATGTGCCATCAGTAGTTATAGATGCCTACTGAGCTGTTTATTACGGTTGACATCGGTAGTTAAAGATACCTAATAAGCTGTTAGACAACTTACCTCTAGTAATAGAGGTTGACTGGCACCAATGTTTTGTGAAAATGTTTGAGTACTTTGTTTTGTGCATTCTGGATTTTATTGATGTATTCAACGTTTTATTGATTTTATTCTGGATTTTATTGATAGATCAACGTCAATAAATGTTATCGTTTTGTTCTTATTATCTTGTTTTCTAGCTTGAAATATAACAAAAGCTGGCTTACCTGTAAAATCTACCTGGCACTAAGCTCTGACTACCAGGATCCCTGAGATCAAGAACGTTTGTTCTGTGGATGTGTGAAGTGTAATCCAGGCAAATCAGAACTTACAGCATGCTATAGAGTTCAGAACTTACAACACAACATGTTATAAAGTTCAGAACTTACAACACAACATATTATAGAGTTCAGAACTTACAACACAACATATTATAGAGTTCAGAACTTACAACACAACATATTATAGAGTTCAGAACTTACAACACAACATATTATAGAGTTCAGAACTTACAACACAACATGTTATAGAGTTCAGAACTTACATCAATGCGTATTATAGAGTTCAGAACTTACATGTTATAGAGTACAGAACTTACATCAATGCGTATTATTAAGTTCAGAACTTACATGTTATAGAGTTCAGAACTTACATCAATGCGTATTATTAAGTTCAGAACTTACATGTTATAGAGTTCAGAACTTACATCAATGCGTATTATTAAGTTCAGAACTTACAAAACTGCATGTTCTAGAGTAGAGGCGCCCAAAACTGACAAGTCCACCAACGCAATTTTTAGTTGCTTGTTAACTTAGACCTTCCCACGCCCTGTCAAGATTGACAAGTTATTTTTGTCATTGTCTTCAGATGGCTGTGTGGGATGAGTCGAGATTGTGGGGGGGGGGGGGACAAGATTCGCATCAACGCCTCGGGTCAATCGAGTTTCTAGGTGCAAGAGGTCACGTGTACATAACGATAAGGCTATGTAACATCTGAAAGGTCGGACAGGCGGGGACCTGGGCCCAATGGGGTCCGTTCTTGTGGGGTCCAACCCAGCGGGACCTCGGCCAAATGGGGTCCAACCCAACGGGACCTCGTTCCGTTCCAATGGGGTCCAACCCAGCGGAACCTCGTCCCAATGGGGTCCAACCGAGCGGGACCTCGGCCTAATGGGGTCCAATCCAACGGGACCTCGTCCCAATGGGGTCCAATCCAACGGGACCTCGTCCCAATGGGGTCCAACCCAACGGGGCCTCGTCCCAATGGGGTCCAATCCAACGGGACCTCGTCCCAATGGTGTCCAACCCAACGGGGCCTCGTCCCAATGGGGTCCAACCCAACGGGACCTCGTCCCAATGGGGTCCAACCCAGCGGAACCTCGGCTTGACTCGACCTAATGAAACTCCATACTGGCTCATAGTTTATTGATGCTGATATTATTACCTTTGTTTATCACATTCAAATGTGACAAATACTAGACCAAAGTATAGTTTCTACTTCATCAAAACTGTAGGCACGCATACCTGAAACAACCCTTGAAATGAGTTTAAAGGATGACTCGATTTTTTTTTAATCCAGTTTTTTTTAAAATTTGGTACCTTTCGGGTTGTACGAGATTTTTACCTGTCTCTGACCATTAGCGCTTTTGCCTAAACGTATTATATTTGTGTCAAGTTGAGCAATTCTAGTCAAGCACTGGCAATACTAAGAGAACACCCTTGAGCTACATGAAGATGGACAACACAAGCAGTGTTTCTTCCGGATTTTTTGTTCTCCGGGGGTGCTCTCGAAATTTTCGGGCGGAGGGGGGGGGGGGCGGACAATTTTCGGGGGGCGGACACTGTCAAAAGTATATATTTTCTATATAAATTCCATTTCGTTCGGTGGTGGGGGGGGGGGGGTGGTAGACTTTCTTCGGGGGGGGGGGGGGAAGAGATGCAGGGAAGAAACTCTGAACACAATAATAGATTACATACTTATTTAACAATACCACATGTATGCTATATCATTCAAATACACGGATGCCGATGCTTACATACCATGCAGCTTTGTCGTAAAATAATACAGTGTTAATACAGTAGGACAATATAGATCTACTTGAATATAATGCCAACAAGTATTATAAATATACATTATAATGAACTCACTTCACATATCTAGTCCGCAACATGTGGCACTAGTATGATATAAAATCATAAAGCCCTTCATTAGGTCTATATACATTACTCTAGTTCTTCTATGTCCGTGTCAGTATACTGTCCTGATCACCCGCAGACTGGGGTTTGAATCCAGTTGACACATTCACAACTACACAGAGGTCACATGACATGGGAAACACGGGGAAACATTGCTCACCGAAGAGCACAAAAATAACATCAACAGTTGCGGTTCCACATGGGCCGCTACCCAGAAAAAATGGTTTAAAATCTCAGGGGTCTCCAAACTACGGCCCGCGGGCCGGATGCGGCCCGCGAGGTCCTCTTATCCGGCCCGCGGAGATTTTTTTGTCCACGGAAAAAACGTTTGTTTGTGATGGCTGAGGAACTTTGCCCAGAAAAATCAAAGACATGCCTGGAAGAAACTGGCCCCTGAACTGAAATTTGATAGTTAATGCGGCCCTCGGACTGAAAAGTTTGGAGACCCCTGGTTTAAATAATCCCCCCTGAATGATACCCCATGGTATCTGTTGCATTATGTTTTGAGTTTGACAAAAAAAAACATTTCTATTAAAAAGGGTTCGGTTAAAGTCGGTGGGGTTAGGAACCACTGGCTGGTAGGTAGACGGCCATAGAATAGATACCACTAGCAGAGCCGGCGTTAGGGGGTGGCAAACGGGGCGGCCGCCCCAGGCCCCGCGCTTGAAGGGGCCCCGCGCTTCAGCAAGGCCATTGTTGCCTGAATTAGTTTGTAAACTTAAATAATCTTTGCCGAATTAAATTTAAAAAACAAAAAAACTACTAAATGGCCGAAGTTGTTGTATGTTAAAACTGAGGCCAAGGCTGATGTTAGTGAGTTATCCTCTACTCTACATGGACTGGGACAGACTGTTATTCTAAAGAAAGACATTAGTGTCACAAATCGCTGACACGGTCGACTCGCTATTGTCCTGAGGTGACTAGAGATGGCGGTCGCGAATTAGCCCCCGACCTGACATGGGAGGTAAAATCGGGAAAAAACGTAAAAAGATACCCTATGGACCGTTGAAGACGTTTTTTTTAGTGAGCAGGCGGGGGTGTCTGTAGTAAACAGTCAGTGACCTAATGATGTCTTGCAGAGGAGGGAGGGGGGGGGGGAGAGCGGATGGGGACATGCCCCGGAAATCCAGATTATTTATCCCTAAAATCATAATTTATACACTGTATGGGCATCTTTTGTGTAATTATGCATATTCACCACGATACGTTTGATAGGCATCCATACAGTAATTATGTTCATATTTATTTTATATATTGTCAGGTCATATTTAAATACATTATACTTGTATTTATGTTTATATTTTTGAAGAGCATTTATACAGTAATTATGTCCATTTTCATTTTGGTAAACTTTAACGGTATTCGTAAAGTGATTAAGCACATGTTTATTTTAATTAATTGTAGGGACAGTGGCGTAGCGAGGTCGGGTGTCACCCGGTGCGGCACTTAATGGTGACACCCCCCCCCCAGAGGCGTAGCGACCCTTCCCGGGAAAAAACCCTTTCAAATTTTCGATTTGCACCCCCCCCCCCCTCAAACTTTTGATTTGCACCCCCCCCCCCACCTCAAACTTTCGATTTGCACCCCCCTCAAGTTTTTCTCTATATATTTTGCTATTTTTTGCCTTGGTGTGACCCCCCTTAATAGTGTCACCCGGTGCGATCCGCACCCCCCCCCCCCCCTCGCTACGCTTCTGTGTAGGGATGTTAAGTATAATAGTTAAGGCCATAGTGATTCTTGTTTTAAAATAGTGTAGGCACACTAAACAAATTATAAAGTCTATACTGTTTGATACATCGGGCCGAGACTGTTTTATGGTAAAGTTCTCCTGATTTCTAAAACGTCTAAATTACCGGCATCGCGAAACTCATAAATAACATGAAGCTGGCTGTCACATGGTTCACTTTCTAATTATAGATACGGACCTTCTCTTGTGAGAACGCGGTCTTAATCTGTAATGTAATACTCGGACGCTCTATAAACACGCACCTTCTCTTGAATGGCTGCGGTCAGAGATCATTAACGTAGTACCCGAACTGATTTTTTTTTTTAGGGTTTGGCGACCCATAGATTTAAATGTACAGTTATCCTTCACGGGCTTCACCTCACCCCACCAACTGTCACTCCCCCCCCCAAGTGTTCCACCTTACTGAGCGTCCGTGATTACATTTGAGAGTCATTTCATTTGGATATCTATAGCTGTAAACAGTGTTTTTCACGATTCGAGCTTATTCCGAAATCTATCAATGTTTTGCTATTTTCCCCGGCATCCACACACTTTGAATGCCCCTGTTAACACTCGATAAATTGAGAAAATATCGATACTATCACCTGCCACTGTGGACCGATTTAATGATGCTTTAAAGTGCCCGAAGGTATTAAGTCAGCCAAACAGTGCCTTCAGTACATTTGGAGTATTGGGGATTCCTTTCCCAATACGGCGATCGCCTACAGAATCTTGCTAACAGTTCCAGTCACTGTGGCAAGTGCCAAAAGAAGTTTCTCCAAACTGAAGTTGATCAAGAACTATTTGAGGTCAACGATGTCCCAAGACAGGCTCTGCGGCCTGTCGATTCTGTCAATAGAAAAAGACATAGCCTCCAGTTTAAACTATGATGATATAATCATGGAATTTTCCTCACGAAAGGCAAGAAAAGTAGATCTTCATTTGTGAACGTACTGGTAAGATTTTCATAAATAAACATTAATGGAAAAAAAATCAGGTTTGAAGCTGACGTTCATCGTCTCTTTAATGCGTGTCTCAAACTTATATCTGTTTTATTTTTTACTTTTCAAACAAAAAGCCTTAACAGAAACAAGCAACGTTTCAAAAGCACTTCTAAGTAAACAAATTATTTGTTAATGTGCCTTAATGTTAATACGACATTGATAAACAGCTTAAAAATATCATATATATCGTTATAAATATTAATTCGCTTTGAGAAGAAAGAAAAACGCCTCACTGTACATGTTTTATTTAATTATACACCAATGAAAAAAATATAAGGCCCCGCGCGGATGGTTGGCCATAGGCCCCGCGTACCGCTAACGCCGGCTCTGACCACTAGATTATAGAGAATCACGCAGGGGTTTATGAAAGTAAGTCTTCAGAATAAATAGAGAATGGGGTAAAATGAATTAGTGTATTAACTAATCTTATAATAAGAGCACATAAGTCTAGATTACTCTAGATCTAGATCCCATCATCAAGTAGTTTACAGTAGATGGAGTAGAGTAGATCTAGCTCTTTACTACTGGCAGTAATTAAAAGAAACCCCATACTAGCTAGTTCTAAATATAGGACCTAACGTTTTAAAAACTACGACTAAAATAACAAAACTATTTCGACTTTATTCGACTTCCTGCCTGTTCTTTGTATTTGTAAACATTAGACTAGACTCTAGACTATTTACTATTTTGTTACTCTAAGTTACCACTCTAGAATCCAGATCATTTTAGCTTTTATAAATGTAAACAAATTATGGCTAAATTTGAATTATAAGGTCTAATCTATATTTAAAATGATAGATTATAGATTTATTTGAATTACAGAGGGAAACTCGATTATCAACCTGTCAAACAAGTCCCTAAAAAATAATAGTTACGTCGGATTTTGCTAAATAACCTAATTCCGATAACATTTAATTTCGACTGTTGGACTTTTTAAAATTTTGCAGATTAAAATAAATGTCATTATGATTTGGTAAGTAACGTAGTTAAATAGTTAGAAATAGGGGCCTACAATAATTAATAAATACAATAATATTTGTAGGGATATGATTTATGATTGATGCCAGTTTTACGAGAGACTAAAAAATATGATATGTGAATTTTTTTGTTGTATGTGACTATGTATGTGAACATCTGATTCTGACTAAATTCTGACCAAACAGTCTGTCACTCATCAATTTGATTAAAGAATAAAATATTTTAATTACTATATTTATTAACTAGGCCTACGCCTAAACATTTTAAAATAGGCCTATAGGCCCTAAATTAATTATATTCTCTAGGGCCTAGCCTAAATCTGATAAAATAAAAAAGGATGCCTGTTGTTTTTATTATTTAATTTTAACTAGCCTATCCTATAGTATAATAAGGGTAAGCAAATACCTGGACTAATTAATAATAATTAGGCTAATTATTAAAAATCCAATAGGCTAACAAATGGGTTATAAAATAAAATAATATTTAATGATTATCAATGTTTTAGTTTCCAGTACAATACTTTTTTATCTTATTTTTCTTTTTAAAATGTGTGTGATCACATCACAAATGAGAAGAATTTAACTACACTTTGTTTCATTTCGTTGTCACACATTGCCATTTGGCGATATGCACTATGAAAAATTCTTTAAAATATAAAAATCCTTTCAAAACTAATGAAAAAAAATTTGAGTGAAATGAAATTCATGATCTGAACCCAGAACTTGGTTCGACAGTAGTGTACCATTTGATCATCATGCTAAGCCTCGCATTGCCATCTTTGCTATATTTATTTGTCATATAGACTTATGATTATGCCAGTCAGAAATGTTATAGTCACAGATTTAATTTGGAGAATATCTATAAAATATCAATCATAGGTGGCAGTAGTGGCACATCCTCTTTTAATAAAAATTTTATAAATTGACTTAGTGATGATCTGCTGTAATGTAAGGGAGTGGTTAATATTGGCTAAAATATTGTAATTTCCTGAAATATAATAATGGACAACCCCTTACTAGCTACTACATCGAATGTGGTGGAAAACTTCTTATTTATATATATTGATTCATTTTAGGCAAATCTATTTGGTTAGTTTTATAATGTTGTTTAATTCTATTTATTAATAATTTGTCTCATTTAATGTTTTTTGTTTTAAAAAATTTCTCCTAGGTGTTGATGAGAGGTGTGAGAGCCCCACCTTACCATGGATATAGTAGTGGCTGTGATCAAGCCTGCCAAACCTGGCCATGCTACCATGACCTACAGGCCCCAGCTGTACGAAATACTTTTGTTAGACAGCAAAATGCCACCTGGGGAGAAGGTATGGGTTGTCAACACTGTATGTACTCAACACATCAAACACACTAAACACACTGAACACATTCAACACACTGAACACATTAAACACACTGAACACATTACAAAATGCCACCCGGGGTGAAGGTATGGGTTGTCAACTTTTAGTTTCTACTTAACACAGTGAACACATTACCAAATACCACCTAGTTGCCAACACTGTCTGTACTCAACACACTGAACACATTAAACACACTGAACACATTAAACACACTGAACACATTACAAAATGCCACCCAGGGAGAAGGTATCGTATGGGTTGACCAAACTGAAGACATTGATCACTGACCACATTTGAAAACCTTGACCCAACTGTTTTATCAGAATGCAGCTTTGTTGATGTATAATTACTACAATGTATTGTAGTCAGATGTTAAATTACTGTTTTGAATGAATTGAAAATGTAAAAAACTAAAATACTATTCTCAAGACTGTACAATGACATCATATGATGTTTAAAAAACTGTATTCTCAAGCCTGTACTAAGACATAATATGATGTTTAAAAGACTGTATTCTCAAGACTGTACTATAACATCATATGATGATTAAAAGACTATTCTCAAGACTGTACTATAACATCATATGATGATTAAAAGACTGTACTAAGACATAATATGATGTTTAAAAGACTGTATTCTCAAGACTGTACTATAACATCATATGATGATTAAAAGACTATTCTCAAGACTGTACTATAACATCATATGATGATTAAAAGACTGTACTATGACATACTATGATGTTTAAAAGACTGTATTCTCTAGACTGTACTATGACATCATAAGATGTTTAAAAGACTGTATTCTCAAGCCTGTACTATGACATGATGTTTCAGGGTAAACAAAGTAAATATCTGCCCATGATGACCATCAAGTCTATGGATGAGGAACCCAGAGAGCTAGTGCTGACCCAAGTCCACAATTTGACTGGGATCAAAGGTCACTGGGGGTTTTATGCATAAATTTTATGTAGATTTTAGTAACGTTTTCTTTATATATTTTGTATGACATTCCACCAACATTGTTATCGTCTGAAAACTTGACCTTGAACAAATTTCCTGTTTGTCTAGGTGAGCGTGCCCTGCTAGTCCAGTGGAATAACAGCCTCCATAGTGCTCACAGGGAATCATTGGCCAGATTTTCATTGTACTTTGTCCCTGTTAGTCTAAATGGTGAGTTCATCTATCTAGATATGGTTGTTCTTTTACTATACTGATATCCTGTCAAATTTGCAGCTGTTTTTTTTTTTTTTTTTTCAAATAAATTCAGAAAGATTATAATTAATTGTACTTTATATTTTTCAAGTTTGTTCTTTCACAATTGATTTGTGATGCTATTTTTTGTTTTTCTCAAACTTAAAAAATGGGTTTGCTATGAAGTGAACTTGTTAATAAAAAGAAAATTTATTATTGGTAAAATTTAATTCTCCCATGTAGATAATATTTGCTTTAAAATGTATTAACTTATTTTGATTCATCCCGTATGTAACAAAACAATTTTAATCACCTTTACATTAACTAAAAAAATAGTTAAATATTTCTATTTATGAAGAATTTATCTTCCAATGCATGCAAAAATTTAATTTTTGTCTAGAGCTTGTATAATTTTTGTGTGTTGCAACTGAAGTAATAACACTGATTTTACTGTAACAATATTTGTCTCACCTGTTGAGTTACTGTAACAATATTTGTCTCACCTGTTGAGTTACTGTAACAATATTTGTCTCACCTGTTGAGTTACTGTAACAATATTTGTCTCACCTGTTGAGTTACTGTAACAATATTTATCTCACCTGTTGAGTTACTGTAACAATATTTGTCTCACCTGTTGCTATTAGTTACTGTAACAATATTTGTCTCACCTGTTGAGTTACTGTAACAATATTTATCTCACCTGTTGAGTTACTGTAACAATATTTGTCTCACCTGTTGAGTTACCGTAACAATATATTCTCTCACCTGTCTGTCCAGCTGAAGTGGTGAAGAAAGTCACTGACCCAGCCCAGACCCCACCCAGCTTCTACCCACTAGAGTACGTCATCCACACGGTCAACCACAACTCTATCCACTTCCCCTCACCCACACGGACATTTTTGTTACAGTTGGAGAGGTCAGCTCTTTTGGTCACTTTTTAAATAATTTTTTATCTACTTCACAATGTTTGTTTGTTTGTTGGTTGTGGCAGATATTTGTAGTCGTATGTGGTGTCAATTACAATAAGAATGAATTACAAAACAAGAGAAAATAAAACAAATTAGAAAAAAACTTTATAATAATAAACTAAAAATTAAAAATAAATAAAACTTGCTTATAATTATTTAATGAAGCATTAGTAGCTCCTCGTTAAATCTCTTGCACATTTTGGCGACTAATGCGTTTTTAAAAAGAAGCAGGGTAGATGAACCTAACTTCATTCAACTTCAATATCTGGTTGGTTAGAGTTTAATGATTTTTTTATGTTATGCTTTATTTTTGTGCTTTGAGAAAAAAATTCTTTAAAAATGTTTTCAGTTGGTTGGAAGAAAAACATCAGCGTCAAACGGCCATTGAGTTTATGTTCCAACAGAGAGCCGACTACCGCATCCACTTCACCGTACACAACCCCGTCTTCATTCATAGTCGCCTCTCTGTCGACGTCGACTCAGGGTCCAACGGTAAAACTGGGAACGTCCCCCAGGAGATTGTCAAGACGGCCAACGAAGCCTTGGCCAAAATGTTGGCCATAGAGAAATGTAATACGGTTGTGATCAATCCACTTTTTGGATCTGCCCTGCCCTACAAAACAAAGGTCAGTTCCTGGGAACACCTGTAGTAATGGGGGGAGGGGAGGGGAGGAGGGGGGGGGGGGGGGCTTAACTGCAGCTAGCATTAAAAATTTGTTGAGAAGTCAATTGTGTGTTATTTATTTTCTGATATGATCAACTAGTTAAATGTTCTCTCCCCTACCTCTCCAAGTTATAAGCTTCACAATGTGACCACATATAAGATTAAATAACTGATAAAATATTAAATTGAATAAATGATTAAAAATGTGTTAAATAACTGATCGACCAAACTTTTCAGCCAAATACGTATGTGATAAACCAGCATTGGCCAAATATGCCCAGCGTACACGTCAGCAACAACTCCACGTAAGTTTGGCTACCATTCTCACTATATACGATATACAAACAATAGGCAGGGGGGGGGGGGTGGGAGCACTTTTTATTTTATGTAGGCCTAATTTTAAAATTTATTTTTATCATTAACATAGGTTCATATCTATTGATGTTGTGCTTGTTTAAACCGTATGTTTTTCTCTTGGTGTCTCTGATAGAGGCAGCAGATGGCAGGACAGATACCCCTTATTTTAACCGTATGTTTTTCTCTTGGTGTCTCTGATAGAGGCAGCAGATGGCAGGACAGATACCCCTTATTTTAACCGTATGTTTTTCTCTTGGTGTCTCTGATAGAGGCAGCAGATGGCAGGACAGATACCCCTTACATAACTACGCTGCTCAGGGGGAGAAACGTACAGTTGAGCTACTGTTGAGACAAGGTTACTCCCCTTCAGTGCTGGATAATGTTGGTTGTGCACCTATCCATTATGCTGCCAGGTTGGTTGGTTTGTGGAGTGGGGGGGGGGGGGAGATGTATCTCATTAAAAAAATATTTGGGGGGATGTATCACATACAAAAATTATTTTGGGGGGGGGGGGAGATGTATCACATACAAAAATTATTTGGGGGGGGGGAGATGTATCACATACAAAAATTATTTTTGGGGAGGGGGATGTATCACATAAACAATTTGTGGGGACATGTATCACAAGAAAATTTTGTACACTAACTAAATTATTACACGGAAATTTTTTTGATAGCTTTTTCATTTCTCTCTATTGAAGGAAATTTTCTGCTTTAAAATTTGATAGATTTTTAACACCTGAAATGTTGTATATAGCCATGTTTGCCATGTTGTCTATATATAGGTATGGCCATGTCAATGTTGTCTGTATAACGGTATGGCCATGTCAATGTTGTCTATATAAAGGTATGGTCATGTCAATGTTGTCTATATAAAGGTATGTCAATGTTGTCTATATAAAGGTATGGCCATGTCAATGTTGTCTATATAAAGGTATGGCCATGTCAATGTTGTCTATATAAAGGTATGGCCATGTCAATGTTGTCTATATAAAGGTATGGCCATGTCAATGTTGTCTATATAAAGGTATGGCCATGTCAGTGTTGTCTATATAAAGGTATGTCAATGTTGTCTATATAAAGGTATGGCCATGTCAATGTTGTCTATATAAAGGTATGGCCATGTCAATGTTGTCTATATAAAGGTATGGCCATGTCAACGTTGTCTATATAAAGGTATGGCCATGTCAATGTTGTCTATATAAAGGTATGGCCATGTCAGTGTTGTCTATATAAAGGTATGTCAATGTTGTCTATATAAAGGTATGGCCATGTCAATGTTGTCTATATAAAGGTATGGCCATGTCAATGTTGTCTATATAAAGGTATGGCCATGTCAATGTTGTCTATATAAAGGTATGGCCATGTCAATGTTGTCTATATAAAGGTATGGCCATGTCAATGTTGTCTATATAAAGGTATGGCCATGTCAACGTTGTCTATATAAAGGTATGGCCATGTCAATGTTGTTGAGGCGCTGTTGTTTGCTGGATGTTCCCCTAATCTGGTGGACGTTGAGAAAAACACAGCTTTACACACGGCGGCCAAGAGAGGCCACGTCCAGTTGGCCAAATGTTTGTTGCAGTGTCCTGATATAGACCTGGTAGGTACTCAGTACATTTGTAGACCTGGTAGGTACTCAGTACATTAGCTGACATGGTTGTGGATATGATATTTTATACAAATCTTAGAATAAAGTTTGTAAGTTATAGAATGGCGTAGACTTATTCAGCCATAACTTAGCTGTAGCCAGTACGTAGCTGCAGCCATAACTTAGCTGTGGCCAACATGTAGCTGTAGCCATAACTTAGCTGTGGCCAACATGTAGCTGTAACCAACATTACCATGAGTTGTGTTTGTTTGACCAGAGCATCAAGGACAAAGATGGCAACAGGGCTGTGGACATCTGCGCCACTGTGCTGGACAAGACGGTCAAGCATGAGGAGGTGGAGAAGCTGATCAAAGAGGCCGCCAAGAGACCTGTGAGGGACACTTAAGTTTGGTTGTGGGGGGGGGGGGGGGGGAAGTGGAGAAGTTGATCAAAGAGGCAGCCAAGAGACCTGTGAGGGGCACTTAAGTGTGGGGGGGGGGGAGAAGTTGATCAAAGAGGCAGCCAAGAGACCTGTGAGGGGCACTTAAGTGTGGGGGGGGGGGGAGAAGTTGATCAAAGAGGCCGCCAAGAGACCAGTGAGGGGCACTTAAGTTTGTTGTGGGGGGGGGGGGGGGAGAAGTTGATCAAAGAGGCTGCCAAGAGACCTGTGAGGCATACTTAAGTTTGGTGTGGGGGGGGGGGGGGGGAGAAGATCAAAGAGGCCGCCAAGAGACCTGTGAGGGACACTTAAGTTTGTTGTGGGGGGTGAGGTGGAGAAGTTGATCAAAGAGGCCGCCAAGAGACCTGTGAGGCATACTTAAGTTTGGTGTGGGGGGGGGGGGGGTGAGGTGGAGAAGTTGATCAAAGAGGCCGCCAAGAGACCTGTGAGGGGTACTTAAGTTTGGTGTGGGGGGGGGGGGGGGGTGGAGAAGCTGATCAAAGAGGCCGCCAAGAGACCTGTGAGGGGCACTTAAGTTTGTTGGGGGGGGGGGGGGGGGGAGGTGGAGAAGTTGATCAAAGAGGCCGCCAAGAGACCTGTGAGGCACACTTAAGTTTGTTGTGGGGGGGGGGGGGGGTGGAGAAGCTGATCAAAGAGGCTGCCAAGAGACCTGTGAGGGGCACTTAAGTTTTGTTATGGGGAGGGGGGCTAGTGGAGAAGTTGATCAAAGAGGCCGCCAAGAGACCTGTGAGGGGGGGGGGGGGGGTGGGATGGTCAAGTGGTAAGTCACAAGTGGCTGACCCAGAAGTCTCATGCTCACCTCTCAGACTGCAGTATGACTGAGTCTACTCGGCTCTGATGGGTGCTTGACTTGATTCTGTGAATGTTGGCTGGACATAGTGCAGACCACACATTCGGTTCATAGAACTAGTTGAACTCTACTTTATCTGCCCCATGTGGGATATCAGTTCTAAAAGAAAACTTTATAGCTTGGCCAACAATGGTTAGAATTTTCCAACATTGTGTATTTAGTGATTTCATGGTTTGTTAAGTTGTCTCAAGGATTGTACAGCTTCCCCTTACTAGGATTATTTATGAAAACGTAAACAGCAATATTTTTAAAATGTTTAGATGTTCAACTGATGTTTTTACATTGAAAAGATGTTTGATGTTTTCAAACAGAGCTTCACCGTGGCAGTTTTCTTGATGGACAAGTCCAGTAAAAACCTCAAATTGATCTCAGGTTTTAAGACAACAGTCCAGCAACTCAATGAGCAGCTCATGAAGGTACACTCCTCATGTGTACCTGATATTTACCTGTGTACCTGATATTTACCTGTGTACCTGAACTTGACTTGTGTACCTGAAGTTTATGTGTTTACCTGTTTCTTACTGCATACCTGTTGTTTACCAGTGTACCTGAAGCTTATTTGTTTACTTGTTGTTTACTTGTGTACCTGATATTTACCTGTGAATTATAAAAGGTTAAACAGTTCACCTTGTTTTTCTTGTAAAAATTTCAATCAAATATTTCTCCCATGTCAGGAGTTTAATCTACCACAGAATTATTCCGACATTTTTACATTGTGGATTGGCTCTAAGAGTTTGGGTAAGTGGTCAAATTTTTGGGGTGATTGGTCAAATTTTTGGGGTGAGTGGTCAAATTTTTGGGGTAAGTGGTCAGATTTTTGGGTAAGTGGTCAAATTTTGGGGGTGAGTGGTCAAATTTTTGGGTAATTGGTCAAATTTTTGGGTAAGTGGTCAAATTTTTGGGGTAAGTGGTCAAATTTTTGGGGTAAGTGGTCAAATTTTTGGGGTAAGTGGTCAAATTTTTGGGGTAAGTGGTCAAATTTTTGGAGTAAGTGGTCTAATTTTTGGGGTAAGTGGTCAAATTTTTGGGGTAAGTGGTCACATTTTTAGGTAATTGGTCAAATTTTTGGGGTAAGTGGTCAGATATTTAGGTAAGTGGTCAAATTTTTGGGGTAAGTGGTCAAATTTTTGGGGTAAGTGGTCAAATTTTTGGGGTAAGTGGTCAAATTTTTGGGGTAAGTGGTCAAATTTTTGGGTAATTGGTCAAATTTTTGGGGTAAGTGGTCAGATATTTGGGTAAGTGGTCAAATTTTTGGGGTAAGTGGTCAAATTTTTGGGGTAAGTGGTCAAATTTTTGGGGTAAGTGGTCAAATTTTTGGAGTAAGTGGTCTAATTTTTGGGGTTAGTGGTCAAATTTTTGGGTAATTGGTCAAATTTTTGGGGGTAAGTGGTCAGATATTTGGGTAAGTGGTCAAATTTTTGGGGGTAAGTGGTCAATTTTTTGGGTAATTGGTCAAAATTTTGGGTAAGTGGTCAAACTTTTGGGTAAGTGGTCAAGTTTTTGGGTAAGTGGTCAATTTTTGGGTAAGTGGTCAAATTTTTGGGGTAAGTGGTCAAATTTTTTGGGTAAGTGGTAACAAATTTTGGTAAGTGGTCAAATTTTTGGGTAAGTGGTCAAATTTTTTTTTTGTCCTGGTCATGTATTTACCACACGTTGACTGAACTTTTTGTTTTGGACACTTAACTTTTGTATAGAGTTGTCATGTACTGAGCTAAGACTGACCATAACAAAATCTTTATATAGGGCTATGTAAGTAGTACTGAGCTAAGACAGAGCTAAATATTTCCCCAGAGCTGCAGCTGAAGCTAGAGAGTGAGGTGGTCAAGGAGCTGCAGCAGTGGTACACACGCTGCGTCAACATGCTGACCTCCAGGAGAAACCCATCTGATGAGGAACCTATCCTCACATGGCGGAGAAATGTTAAAGTCAGTGTAGAGAAGGAGAAACAGGTGGGTCAGGTAAACAGGTGGGTCAGGTGGGGACATGGGTCAGGTGGGGACATGGGTCAGGTAGGTGGGTGGGTCAGGTGGGGACATGGGTCAGGTAGGTGGGTGGGTCAGGTAGGGACATGGGTCAGGTAGGTGGGTGGGTCAGGTAGGGACATGGGTCAGGTAGGTGGGTGGGTCAGGTAGGGACATGGGTCAGGTAGGTGGGTGGGTCAGGTAGGGACATGGGTCAGGTAGGTGGGTGGGTCAGGTAGGGACATGGGTCAGGTGGGGACATGGGTCAGGTAGATGGGTGGGTCAGGTAGGTGGGTGGGTCAGGTAGGTGGGTGGGTCAGGTAGGGACATGGGTCAGGTAGGGATATGGGGCAGGTAGGGACATGGGGCAGGTAGGTGGGTGGGTCAGGTAGGTGGGTGGGTCAGGTAGGGACATGGGTCAGGTAGGGACATGGGTCAGGTAGGGACATGGGGCAGGTAGGGACATGGGTCAGGTAGATGGGTGGGTCAGGTAGGTGGGTGGGTCAGGTAGGTGGGTGGGTCAGGTAGGGACATGGGGCAGGTAGGGACATGGGGCAGGTAGGTGGGTGGGTCAGGTAGGTGGGTGGGTCAGGTAGGGACATGGGGCAGGTAGGTGGGTGGGTCAGGTAGGTGGGTGGGTCAGGTAGGGACATGGGGCAGGTAGGTGGGTGGGTCAGGTAGGTGGGTGGGTCAGGTAGGGATATGGGGCAGGTAGGGACATGGGGCAGGTGGGGACATGGGTCAGGTAGACGGGTGGGTCAGGTAGATGGGTGGGTCAGGTAGACGGGTGGGTCAGGTAGACGGGTGGGTCAGGTAGATGGGTGGGTCAGGTAGACGGGTGGGTCAGGTAGACGGGTGGGTCAGGTAGACGGGTGGGTCAGGTAGACGGGTGGGTCAGGTAGACGGGTGGGTCAGGTAGACGGGTGGGTCAGGTAGATGGGTGGGTCAGGTAGACGGGTGGGTCAGGTAGATGGGTGGGTCAGGTGGGGACATAGGTCAGGTAGACAGGTGAGCAGAACTCATCAACTTGTGACCTTTGACATAAACTTGTGACTGCTGACATCAAGTCATGACTGCTGACATCAAGTCATGACTGCTGACATCAAGTCATGACTGCTGACATCAAGTCATGACTGCTGACATCAAGTCATGACTGCTGACATCAAGTCATGACTGCTGACATCAAGTCATGACTGCTGACATCAAGTCATGACTGCTGACTATGACAGCTGACATCAAGTCATGACTGCTGACATCAAGTCATGACTGCTGACATCAAATCATGACTGCTGACATCAAGTCATGACTGCTGACATCAAGTCATGACTGCTGACATCAAGTCATGACTGCTGACATCAAGTCATGACTGCTGACTATGACTGCTGACATCAAGTCATGACTGCTGACATGTCATGACTGCTGACATCAAGTCATGACTGCTGACATCATGTCATGACTGCTGACTATGACTGCTGACATCAACTTGTGACTGCTGTACCTGACATGAAGCCCCCCTGTCTACAGCTCCAGCACCCAAAAGCCCTGGACCTGTTGTTCTATGAAGCGCGACACAACTACAGGAGTGGCTTGTACCCGTGTGGGGATAAGGACACCATCAGCTTCGCCACCATCATCTTCAGCCTGCAACACTGGGGCGCCACTAACATCAAGTCCATCCTCTCCAAGTAAGGCTAGAATATACACGGATACAGTCTGTTAGTCATTTAGTCAGTCAGTCATTTAGTAAGTCAGTCAACCATTTAATCACTGGGGCGCCACCAACATCAAGTCCATCCTCTCCAAGTAAGGCCTGGATATATAGTCAGTCATTTAGTCACTCAGTCATTTAGTCAGTCGGTCATTTAGTCACTCAGTCATTTAGTCACTGGGGCGCTACTAACATCAAGTCTATCCTCTCCAAGTAAGGCTAGAATATTTAGTCAGTCATTTAGTCAGTCAGTCATTTAGTCACTGGGGTGCCACCAACATCAAGTCTATCCTCTCCAAGTAAGGCTAGAATATTTAGTCAGTCATTTAGTCAGTCAGTCATTTAGTCACTGGGGTGCCACCAACATCAAGTCTATCCTCTCCAAGTAAGGCTAGAATATTTAGTCAGTCATTTAGTCAGTCAGTCATTTAGTCACTGGGGTGCCACCAACATCAAGTCTATCCTCTCCAAGTAAGGCTAGAATATTTAGTCAGTCATTTAGTCAGTCAGTCATTTAGTCAGTCAGTCATTTAGTCACTCAGTCATTTAGTCACTGGGGCGCTACTAACATCAAGTCTATCCTCTCCAAGTAAGGCTAGAATATTTAGTCAGTCATTTAGTCAGTCAGTCATTTAGTCACTGGGGTGCCACCAACATCAAGTCTATCATCTCCAAGTAAGGCTAGAATATTTAGTCAGTCATTTAGTCAGTCAGTCATTTAGTCACTGGGGTGCCACCAACATCAAGTCCATCCTCTCCAAGTAAGGCTAGAATATTTAGTCAGTCATTTAGTCAGTCAGTCATTTAGTCACTGGGGCGCCACTGTAACGTTTACCTATCTACCAGCCAGATAGATGGTGAACGTCCCCGGATTCTTTTTTCGGGGCTGTATGCAAATGACTTAAAGCCTAAATGAATGAACACTAACTCAACAACACACTAGGGCTCGATTTGATGTCTAGGGAAAACTAGTGATACTATTGAAGTTAACACTCATCCAATCTGCATACAACCTTTAATAAGCGAACACAGTTGTGGCAGAACACTAGGTTAAACGAGATAAAATATTTAATTTAGAAAATAACAAAACCCAACTTACAAAGCGTAAGAAAAAATACTATCACAGATTTTAACACTGTATAAAAATAGCCACAGGTCACACAACACTGCTATAGCTTCAAGAATCACTTGGCGACAAGTAATATTATACTAGAAGACTAAAACAACTTAAGAAAGCGTGGCACACTCAGGACTTAAGTTCTCTCACGTTCAAATGGTCAGAATCTATTGCCGGACAAAATGGACGGCCTGGTCTTAATAGACCGTTTGATCAAGGTAGACTGCCTCGTGTCGCGTGTGTGCGACCTAGTTAAAGACTTAGGCAGGGCTGCCTACTTGTACGGTTTTGCCCGTAACTTTACGATTTTGACACCCAGGTTACGGAATTACGATTATGCTGCAAAATTACGGTTTTGATTTCAGTAGAGATCAAAATCGACTTTAGTGTAAAAAAAAAAAATTTCTGGTGGTAACTTAACTTTATGTTCCCGGTCTGAGTTATATACTTTAATTTAGCTAGTTATATTTCAGTATTTCATTTCAGTGTGTTATCCGGTTCTAAGGTTCTCAGCCTCTTCCGTAACAATCCCCCCTCCCCCCCGCGAGTGGTCTGTTACCTTATGAGTCGGTGTTGTCCGTAGAGGAAAAAAAAGGGCGTGGCCTAAATCATTGAAAGTCTCATCGCGCAGCCTGGCGAGACATATTTGCTGAGGCGGTATTACGGCTAAATGCCTAAATAGCGAGATATCGAGGCATTTTGTTTGAGATGTGCGAGAAGACAAGATTTTACTAAACAACGAGATCTAGGCTCACCTAGATCAATTACGGATCATATTTTTACATTGATAAAATGTAGATTTTAAAAAAATATTCAAGAAATATGCTAATTCTAAACATCGTCACCCGTCGGCCGCTTACGTTTTCTTGTTCGCGGGAGAAAAAATCCTGACACACACACAGTCGAGGGGTCACTGAGTTCACATTGGTTTAGATATCCGTAGTGTTGGCCTATAACATACGTCATACTACTCATTGCAAGAACAATTCCTATTTGAAATTTTCCATTGTCGCCTTACATTCTGAATTTCACGGCGTTTTTTAAAAACTAATTATTAGTCCATAAAATAAAAAGTAGCACGAGTCGCCGACTGTCATCATTACGCTGATGAGCTTTACGATCATATAATATGGGTCTTATTTACATTGTATTTAGAAAAATGTGTAAAAATACGGAAAGTTACGGAAAATTACGGAAAACCTATGCTCTTGTTACGGGGAAAAAATTTTTGGGGTAGGCAGCCCTGCTTAGGCCACAGGGGAGGTTATCCTCAACTCATGTAGCCATTGGTTGGGGTAGTCATCTGATCCGAATCAATCAATCAGATCTTGATGGAAAATTTCTTAGTCTTAGACACCCTTAATAAGACAGTGGAAAAACCCCGGTAGTTGCACCATCAATCCATATAAGGTATTATACAATGTCAAAATAAAACATTACTGTGACCTAAGTAGGTCACACCACCAACATCAAGTCCATCCTCTCCAAGTAAGGCCTGAATATATAGTCAGTCATTTAGTCAGTCAGTCATTTAGTCAGTCAGTCATTTAGTTAGTTAGTCAGTCATTTAGTCATTGGGGCGCCACCAACATCAAGTCCATCCTCTCCAAGTAAGGCCTGAATATATAGTCAGTCATTTAGTCAGTCAGTCATTTAGTCAGTCAGTCATTTAGTCAGTCAGTCATTTTGTCATTGGGGCGCCACCAACATCAAGTCCATCCTCTCCAAGTACGGCTAGAATATATAGTCAGTTATTTAGTCAGTCAGTCATTTTGTCAGTCAGTCATTTAGTCATTCAGTCATTTAGTCAGTCAGTCATTTAGTCAGTCAGTCATTTTGTCATTGGGGCGCCACCAACATCAAGTCCATCCTCTCCAAGTAAGGCTAGAATATATAGTCTGTCATTTAGTCAGTCAGTCATTTAGTCAGTCTGTCATTTAGCCACTAGGGCGCCACTAACATCAAGTCCATCCTCTCCAAGTAAGGCTAGAATATATAGTCAGTCATTTAGTCAGTCAGTCATTTAGTCAGTCTGTCATTTAGCCACTAGGGCGCCACTAACATCAAGTCCATCCTCTCCAAGTAAGGCCTGGATATATAGTCAGTCATTTAGTCAGTCATTTAGTCAGTCAGTCATTTAGTCAGTCAGTCATTTAGTCACTGGGGCGCCACCAACATCAAGTCCATCCTCTTTTAGTTAGTCAATCATTTATTCAGTCAGTTACTCACAAAGTCATCCAGTCATTCCTTCAGTCAGTTACTTGTTCTGTCCATCTTTCAGCAGAGATTAAGCTTTTCTTATTGTTATAGGAAATTTTTTTTTTTTTTTACTTTTAGAGATTTTTTTTCAAAGAGTAATTTTTTTAAACTTGAATTTTATTTTTAATTTACTGTTGTTGTTTTCTGCAAGAAATTTCTGAGATGTGTTGTTTGGAGAATTGTGGCCGTCCAGATTTCTGCACCTCTGCTAACTGTAATGCGCTCATTAGAACAAAATGTTTATTTCAGCTTAAACCACCCCCAGCTAGTGGAGCTAATGCCAGCTGTTCCCATCAAACCCAAAGACACGCGGCACTGGGTCAACAAAATCTCTATAGAGTACGGCGCCATCAAAGACTTGTCAAAACAGGTGAGTAATTATCATTTAATGGGTCAACAAAATCTATAGAGTACGGCGCCATCAAAGACTTGTCAAAACAGGTGAGTAATTATCATTTAATGGGTCAACAAAATCTATAGAGTACGGCGCCATCAAAGACTTGTCAAAACAAGTGAGTAATTATCATTTAATGGGTCAACAAAATCTATAGAGTACGGCGCCATCAAAGACTTGTCAAAACAGGTGAGCAATTATCATTTAATGGGTCAACAAAATCTATAGAGTACGGCGCCATCAAAGACTTGTCAAAACAAGTGAGTAATTATCATTTAATTTTAAGCTTTCAATTAGGGCCAAGTGTAGATTTGTGGTTAAAACTTGTAGCTCAGTTTTGACCCATGCTAAATGTGATGACAGCACAAGAATATCTTATTTTAAATCACTGATCTGTGTGTCATGGTCATGTGGTTTAAAGAACATTTAGTCAGGTGAGGACTGGGTACTTAGGAAAGGTTGGATACGAAGGTAGAAATATTTTTATAGGGTTAGAACAAATTTTAACATACATCTTTTATTTTTTCATTTTTTAAATACTAAATAGTAGAAAATAAAGCTGATACTACACTAAAATAAGAATAAATGTTACTTTTCTTTAAAGGCTATAATTTTAAAAGTGTTGGTCACTTTAAGTATTTTACTGACCGCTGTTTGACTACTATAGCATTTAAAAAGTGTATTGATGTAAACATTTTATTCTTGTTTTCTAACATGTGAGAGGTAGAAGCTCTCATGTTGAAAAAGTTTAACAATTTGTGCAATACAAGCATATTGTGGCTCTGTTTCCAGCAACTCAAGTCCCAGTTCCTTAGCGCATGTCAGCGGCTCACAGTGTACGGCTCGGCTTTCTTTACTGGGACAATTTCCTCACAATCTAAAAGGGCAAGTGGAATTTTTTAATTTCTAAAACAAAATAAGTTTTAATAATGCTAAAAATTCAGTACTCTATTACATTGTTTATCTTATCTTGTTCTTCACGTTTAATAATTTTTAAAAAATGTCTGTAGTCTTCCAGCTCAAACACCCACTGTTACGTCGGAGTCAACGACATCGGCATCCACATCATCAGCGTACAGACTAAGGTAGAATTATGTCAGCTTTTTTAGTTGAAATTATGTGGACACTGAATCTAGATCAAATATCTAATGGGTTTTTCTGCAAAAAGCATAATTTATTTTTGTACAGCAGTTTTTTATTATAACTTTTTTTAAAAATTGCAACGCAATGCAATTTTTATTCATACAGTTTTGTTATAATATCTACTTAAATTAATTTATTATGTGCAGCTCCTGTATGATGTTAAATTAAAAAAATATACAACTTTTGTTTCCCCTAGCAAATGATCCAGTCACTGAAATATAACTTTTGTTTCCCCTAGCAAATGATCCAGTCACTGAAATATAACTTTTGTTTCCCCTAGCAAATGATCCAGTCACTGAAATATAACTTTTGTTTCCCCTAGCAAATGATCCAGTCACTGAAATATAACTTTTGTTTCCCCTAGCAAATGATCCAGTCACTGAAATATAACTTTTGTTTCCCCTAGCAAATGATCCAGTCACTGAAATATAACTTTTGTTTCCCCTAGCAAATGATCCAGTCACTGAAATATAACTTTTGTTTCCTCTAGCAAATGATCCAGTCACTGAAATATAACTTTTGTTTCCCCTAGCAAATGATCCAGTCACTGAAATATAACTTTTGTTTCCCCTAGCAAATGATCCAGTCACTGAAATATAACTTTTGTTTCCCCTAGCAAATGATCCAGTCACTGAAATATAACTTTTGTTTCCCCTAGCAAATGATCCAGTCACTGAAATATAACTTTTGTTTCCCCTAGCAAATGATCCAGTCACTGAAATATAACTTTTGTTTCCCCTAGCAAATGATCCAGTCACTGAAATATAACTTTTGTTTCCCCTAGCAAATGATCCAGTCACTGAAATATAACTTTTGTTTCCCCTAGCAAATGATCCAGTCACTGAAATATAACTTTTGTTTCCCCTAGCAAATGATCCAGTCACTGAAATATAACTTTTGTTTCCCCTAGCAAATGATCCAGTCACTGAAATATAACTTTTGTTTCCCCTAGCAAATGATCCAGTCACTGAAATATAACTTTTGTTTCCCCTAGCAAATGATCCAGTCACTGAAATATAACTTTTGTTTCCCCTAGCAAATGATCCAGTCACTGAAATATAACTTTTGTTTCCCCTAGCAAATGATCCAGTCACTGAAATATAACTTTTGTTTCCCCTAGCAAATGATCCAGTCACTGAAATATAACTTTTGTTTCCCCTAGCAAATGATCCAGTCACTGAAATATAACTTTTGTTTCCCCTAGCAAATGATCCAGTCACTGAAATATAACTTTTGTTTCCCCTAGCAAATGATCCAGTCACTGAAATATAACTTTTGTTTCCCCTAGCAAATGATCCAGTCACTGAAATATAACTTTTGTTTCCCCTAGCAAATGATCCAGTCACTGAAATATAACTTTTGTTTCCCCTAGCAAATGATCCAGTCACTGAAATATAACTTTTGTTTCCCCTAGCAAATGATCCAGTCACTGAAATATAACTTTTGTTTCCCCTAGCAAATGATCCAGTCACTGAAATATAACTTTTGTTTCCCCTAGCAAATGATCCAGTCACTGAAATATAACTTTTGTTTCCCCTAGCAAATGATCCAGTCACTGAAATACAAACTTTTGTTTCCCCTAGCAAATGATCCAGTCACTGAAATACAAACTTTTGTTTCCCCTAGCAAATGATCCAGTCACTGAAATACAAACTTTTGTTTCCCCTAGCAAATGATCCAGTCACTGAAATACAAACTTTTGTTTCCCCTAGCAAATGATCCAGTCACTGAAATACAAACTTTTGTTTCCCCTAGCAAATGATCCAGTCACTGAAATATAACTTTTGTTTCCCCTAGCAAATGATCCAGTCACTGAAATACAAAGAAATCTCTTGGAGACATGTACAGGAGAAAACAATTCTTGAGGTAAGGCTGGCCTGTGTGGGTGTGTGGTGGTAGCAACTGTGTGGGTGTGGGTGGTGGTAGTAGCAACCTGTGTGTGTGTGGTGGTGGTGGTGGTGGCAACTGTGTGTGTGTGGTGGTAGTAGCAACCTGTGAGTGTGTGGTGTTGGTGGCAACTGTGTGGTAGTGGTGGTGGTGGTGGCAACTGTGTGGTAGTGGTGGTGGTGGTGGCAACTGTGTGGGTGTGTGGTGGTGGTGGTGGTGGCAACTGTGTGGTAGTGGTGGTAGTAGCAACCTATGAGTGTGTGGTGTTGGTGGCAACTGTGTGGTAGTGGTGGTGGTGGTGGCAACTGTGTGTGTGTGGTGGTGGTGGTGGTGGCAACTGTGTGTGTGTGGTGGTGGTGGTGGTGGCAACTGTGTGGGTGTGTGGTAGTGGTGGTGGTGGCAACTGTGTGGTAGTGGTGGTAGTAGCAACCTATGAGTGTGTGGTGTTGGTGGCAACTGTGTGGTAGTGGTGGTGGTGGTAGCAACTGTGTGGGTGTGTGGTGGTGGTGGTAGCAACTGTGTGGGTGTGTGGTGGTGGTGGCAACTGTGTGGTAGTGGTGGTGGTGGTAGCAACTGTGTGGGTGTGTGGTGGTGGTGGCAACTGTGTGGTAGTGGTGGTGGTGGTGGCAACTGTGTGGGTGTGTGGTGGTGGTGGCAACTGTGTGGTAGTGGTGGTGGTGGTGGCAACTGTGTGGTAGTGGTGGTGGTGGTGGCAACTGTGTGGGTGTGTGGTGGTGGTAGCAACTGTGTGGGTGTGTGGTGGTGGTGGCAACTGTGTGGTAGTGGTGGTGGTGGTGGCAACTGTGTGGGTGTGTGGTGGTGGTGGCAACTGTGTGGTAGTGGTGGTGGTGGTGGCAACTGTGTGGTAGTGGTGGTGGTGGTGGCAACTGTGTGGTAGTGGTGGTGGTGGTAGCAACTGTGTGGGTGGTGGTGGTGGTGGCAACTGTGTGGGTGTGTGGGTGGTGGTGGCAACTGTGTGGGTGAGTGGGTGGTAGTAGCAACCTGTGTGTGGTGGTGGTGGTGGTGGCAACTGTGTGGTAGTGGTGGTGGTGGTGGCAACTGTGTGGTAGTGGTGGTGGTGGTAGCAACTGTGTGGGTGGTGGTGGTGGTAGCAACTGTGTGGGTGTGTGGGTGGTAGTAGCAACCTGTGTGTGGTGGTGGTGGCAACTGTGTGGTAGTGGTGGTGGTGGTAGCAACTGTGTGGGTGGTGGTGGTGGTGGCAACTGTAAGACATTGTCAGAAGTGGTGTGTACATTGTGATGTTGTTACATTTGTAACCCTTGACTTTTTCACCCTTGACTTTTCCAATGATCCGTAGGTCAAGGCCACAAAACCAGAGAACCGTAACCAACGAGGGGTCATTGAGATCAAGACGCGCCAGGCAGGTCTGATAGACCACCTCATGCAACAGCTGTCACGCATGGCCGGAGACTACGCCAACCGTTGAGGGAGTGGGGGTGTGTGTGAGGTCCTTGTGTCTGCTCACACATTTTTTAATGTGTGTGTGTGAGGAGTGTGTGTGAGTGAGCACTTAAGTGCCTGCTGACGTAGATCCCAGAGAAATTGTGTTAACCACAGGGTCAGTGACCAGATTTAAGTAGAAAATATATTTTGTGCTTGTTGTCTTGGGCTTAATTTGAGAAATGACATCCAAGCAGGGTAGGTTGATACTAGGTTGATACTAGGTTGATACTAGGTTGATACTAGGTTGATACTAGAGCTTAGTTTAGCTGGACCTCGTTGATGCATAATTTATTTTGTTGTTTTAAATTAATGTATGCTCTAATGTTAACATGGATATATTGACAAATAGTATTGCAGCTTGGATAAAAACTAATTAATTTAATTAATAATTAATCACCAAGCAGCTGATAATGTTGTGATAAAAAGTGACCTTATTACATTTTAAACCAAGGTTAAGGATGTGATTCATTTTGTTGATTAGAAAGTGTCATGTTGGTAATTGCCCTGCCTTGTTAGCATGTTGCCTATTAGGTTTAACTTGTTGCCTATATAGGTGTTACATATTGAGCATATAGGTTGGGCATGTTGGCCATATAAATTGGACATGTTGCCCATATAGATTTCACATGTTGCCCATAAAGGTTTAACATACCATATAGGTGTTACATATTGAGCATATAGGTTTCACATGTTGGCCATATAGGTTTAACATATTGCCAACATTTGGGCATGTTGGCCGTACAGGTTTGACATATTGCCAACATTTGGCTAAACATTACGAGATCTGATCTCTGAGACTTCCCATTTTACATTCCAGTCTGTGTCTGCTTTGTTTGTTGTTTTGTCTGTTTTATTTTTTTGTTGGTTGTTTCATGTGTCTGTTTTATTTGTTGGTTGTTTCATTTGTCTGTTTTATTTGTTGGTTGTTTCATGTGTCTGTTTTATTTGTTGGTTGTTTCATTTGTCTGTTTTATTTGTTGGTTGTTTCATCTGTCTGTTTTATTTGTTGGTTGTTTCATTAGTCTGTTTTGTTGGTTGTTGCATTTGTCTGTTTTTTTGTTGGTTGTTTGGTCTATTTTATTTGTTTGTTTCTGTATTTATGTTTTGTTTGTGTTTAGATGAGTAAAGTTGTAATTGAAAAGAAACAGTCCTGTTTGTCTTGTATTTGTTGACTAGCTGTATCCTTCAGTTGAAACTAATAGTGGTAGCTAGCAACCCTTCATGTTGTGTAGCAACCCTTCATGTTTTGTGGCAACCCTTCATGTTGTGTGGCAACCCATCAGGTTGTGTAGCAACCCATCAGGTTGTGTAGCAACCCATCAGGTTGTGTAGCAACCCATCAGGTTGTGTAGCAAAATTTAGCCCGCTAATTTCAGCCTTTGTCCAATACAATAATAATCTACAAGTCAGCAGTTGTTTGAAGTTTAGGATTCATCTCCTAGTTGGGCTGCTGTTTCCAGCTAACAAATCCCATCCTAGTCTGAACTCAGGCCTTTGGAGTCAGCTATCATGTGTTCTCCCACCCGACCACGCTGTCCCTTGGCTTAGCAAATCCTCACCTCCACCTGGCTCTCTAGCTCTCGAGCTGTTACATACCTGTATAAAAAAAAAACAATCTCTCACCTGTCTGGTGCCTTTGTTGTCTACCATGCTATCAAACTTGACAGCAAACTTGACTGAAAATTGTAACTTTTTTAGACTTGCAAATTTAAAACCACCAACACTATCTCTAGCCAATAAAAATATTGTGTTTATGACAAAGCTCATTTGAACAGAGCTCATTTGATCTAATGATGTTGGTTTTCCTGTTGAAGTTAGGTCATTGTTTTATTTGCCATGTTGGATTAAGATCAAAATAAAAATGTTCATTGTTTCAACTGCTTACAAATTGTAATTTATTTTGTAAAAATATTGCCATAATCTTACACAGATGTAAATAGTTATACCAATTGTGCTTTAGCAAACTTAACTTTTATGATTTTAGAATGAGGTGTAATTGAACGATGTGATGTTTTACAATTTATTTTTTATGAAATTTTGTTCATTTTGAATGTAAGACTAGCAGTGTAGAATATTTTTATGGCAAGAATTTGTGATAACAAATAAATAATAACAAAAACATTTGGTGTGATTTATTTGTTTGCTGTTCTGCGTGGTGTTACAGTTAAATGTGTGACTGTCTTTACATTACCAAATCAATTTCCGGGGGAAAAAAAAGTCTTTCATATTTAGTCATAATGAGTTTTCTCCACCAATGGGCCATAGAGGAAATAAGAATTGTGTGTATACATTAGATGCTACAAAAGATGCTTATTTCATCAATTCATCCAACATTTTTAATCTTTGCTCTCTTACATGAAATTAAATCATGAATGCCGTTGCCACAATACAGTAAGAAAAAAAACCCAAGTTTTTTTTTGTTGCACTTATACTTGAAACATACCCCAAAATATTGCGTTTTGAAACATCCGTGAAACTAGTTCAAAAATTATATAAATAAGTTGGCCTGTAAAAGAAGCTAACTATAACTCGCCAAAGTGTTGTTAATTATGTCTGTTCTATAGCTATAATAATCATTTCCCACATATATCCAGGTACATTGTGTAATGATAGTGTTTATAAATAGC
This sequence comes from Physella acuta, assembly GCF_028476545.2. Taxonomy (NCBI): domain Eukaryota; kingdom Metazoa; phylum Mollusca; class Gastropoda; family Physidae; genus Physella; species Physella acuta. Next base: position 677,824 of record NW_026732098.1, on the reverse strand, counting down.
TCATTCTGACAAAATCCTAAAGTTGACATTTTCTCCATGCTTTGCTGAGGTTTATGTATTATATAACTATAATGTGTGTATTTACCCATACACATCTGAGAAGTAACATAATTATTTAAATAATAAAAACAGTTTTTATTAAACAATTATTTAAGCAATAAAACAATCCTTTTTTTTATAAAAATCATTTTTATTGTGAATAGTTGACGTTAAACAACATTTTGGAATGTGTTTATTAAAAAACACTTTTACAACTGAAGTTTACAAAGTTTAGACCATTGAATATACATGTGAAAAAAAGAAAACTTTTTCGTAATGAAGAATTATTTTTCATTCTCCTAACTCGGTTAACAAAACAAAAAATTGTATATGCTAATTAATTAGGTACCTGGAATCAAATAAATTTTTAGATTGATTATAAAATAAATGAGTTGAATGTGAAGGCCATTAGAAAGTGACATGAGCTAGTGATAATCAAGTGTTACATTATCAAAACCCCACAGGTTAATTCATTTAACAGATACAAGAAAAGTTCTAAGAACAAGGTGTACAATCAGAGAAAAATATAAGTTTATTTATTTAGGACGGAGAGCCTCAGACTCAAATACTGGTATAAAAATGTTTTAATTGTTACGTATTAAAACGATAACGTAAAGTTTACAAACAATAAACATACTGTTGTAATGCTAGTGTATAATATCACATGAAACAACTTGAAAAAAAAAAAACATAATATGTTACATTTGTTATAAGGTACAGTAAAACCAATATCACAATTTTTTTTTCATTAACACAACTTATTTTAAACAGGATAAAGCTCTCTCATATTTTACAGAATTAATAACTAAATATTTGTATGCATTAAAACTAATAGTATGATAATGTTCATAAATTATAGTTTTCACTATTAAAGAGTAAACATGTTTTAGATCCATAATAAAAATATAACAAATATATATTTACAGTAACATTCTCACTAATACTTTCTTTAAATAATCCTGTCAGTCACAACACAGGTAAAAAATATTTAATTGAATAGCAGAAAATAAATGTTAATCTACATAAACTATGCATAGGCTTATTTTTTATGTTTAGATCAAAGTAAAGGATCGCTCATGCAAATTATTGTTACTGTGAATAACTGTATTAAAGAATAAAGGAAAATTTCAAAGTTCCCTTTTACTTTGTATTGACAAACCAAGAAGCCTGAATTCTTTAGCTTGTGTGTCCTAGTCACCTAGATCAGCCACACAACCACAGCAGTACCTCACACAACCACACCCCACCTAGTCATCTAACTGACAAAGGAGTGCCACACCTCTCCGTACCCAATGCTGTTGTGGTTTATCTGATGGAATCATCATCCCAATAACAAAGTTTGTAGAGTGACCAGTGGTAGACAACGTGCCCCTTCTTTCACTGGTCTTGTAGACTGGACATCTGTATGCTTGTTTATCTGACAGATCTGAGCGCTTGCATGGTTTCAGCCACATCTAAACAAATTTATTGCAATTTTTTTTTAAATAAATTTAAATACAGCTCACACAAAAATAAAAAGTAAACTCTTGCGCTTGATTTGACAGATCTAATCAGCAGTTACAACCAAGGTAAAAAAATGACAAAAGTTTGTGAAGAAAGAGACGACCACTTACTGTTGGCATAGTATCAAACAGCTGTTTTGGGATGGACTCGTTCAGTTTCTTAATCTTCCGGTCCCATCTGGCACCATCAACATACAGACCCTTGACAAACACACCTGTAACCAGACAATTACACACCATCAACATACAGACCCTTGACAAACACACCTGTAAACAATTACACACCATCAACATACAGACCCTTGACAAACACACCTGTAACCAGACAATTACACACCATCAACATACAGACCCTTGACAAACACACCTGTAAACAATTACACACCATCAACATACAGACCCTTGACAAACACACCTGTAACCAGACAATTACACACCATCAACATACAGACCCTTGACAAACACACCTGTAAACAATTACACACCATCAACATACAGACCCTTGACAAACACACCTGTAAACAATTACACACCATCAACATACAGACCCTTGACAAACACACCTGTAAACAATTACACACCATCAACATACAGACCCTTGACAAACACACCTGTAAACAATTACACACCATCAACATACAGACCCTTGACAAACACACCTGTAACCAGACAATTACACACTGTTTTAACTACTGCACAATAATATTTATTGAATACCAGATACTCTTAGGATCATAAAAGAATATTGAATTTAAAGTTGAAGGTAAAGTTACCATCTTCTGGTGGTGTATCATAGTCTTTGTCTTCTAGCACATCGTAATCATAGCCTAACAGATCAATTGGGATGGTGAATCTGGAACCAGGCATTATAAGTACATTGTAACATTATATGATTGTAACACTTTATTACATTGTAACATTATATGTACATTGAAACAATTCAACAGACTACTCTTCCACTGGCAGCCTATAACTAACGTCAAGAGGGAAAGTGCAACAAAAAAAAACTAAAATAAAATTACTTTTTATTTTTAAATGAAGAGGATAAACATATAGTTTTAACATAAGTTTTTTAACAGTAAATATTTATGAATCGGTCTTATTTTTTTGTTTGTGAAAACCCAATACGTCTCCAACGCCACTTACTTTCTAGCATAGTTCTGCTGGGCGCCTGTAAGGAAGGCCTGTGTGAAGAAGAATCCGGAAATCCAAAAAACTGAAGGCGGTCCATTGTCATACCAGTCTTGTAGGAACTTGAGCCTTGTGATGAAGTCGTTGATGTAGCTGCCCAGAGGTTTCAGGGAGGGGTAGGACCTCTTCATCCACATGCCCGGGATCTTGCCCTTCAGGATGCTGAGGGTCACCTCCTCTAGGTCCGCTGACATCACCACCAAACCCTAGTCGTGGGAGAAATTAACTTGTAGGACCTTAAGACTCGTACAGGGTTCATTGGTTCTTTCACACACAAAATAAATATGTTTTAACTGTAGAACTGGTTTATTTTATTAGCTACAAAATACTGAATAAATAAGAACTTACAAAAGAAGACTTTGATTAATTAGACAATTACCTTGATTGCCTTTTTAATGTTAGCCAGACTGGTGCGTACAGTAGCCAGAAGTCTGTTGAATCTGACCATCTCCTGGACCAACACTGTGTTCATGCTCTGACTGGGGAAATAAAAAGTTCAACTTTTGTTTACAATGGAACAAAAGTGTTCATGCTCTGACTGGGGAAATAAAAAGTTCAACTTTTGTTTACAATGGAACAAAACTCTGTTCATGCTCTGACTGGGGAAATAAAAAGTTTAACTTTTGTTTACAATGGACCAACACTGTGTTCATGCTCTGACTGGGGAAATAAAAAGTTCAACTTTTGTTTACAATGGAACAAAAGTGTGTTCATGCTCTGATTGGGGAAAATAAAAATTTCAACTTTTGTTTACAATGGACCAACACTGTGTTCATGCTCTGACTGGGGAAAATAAAAATTTCAACTTTTGTTTACAATGGAACAAAACTGTGTTCATGCTCTGACTGGGGAAATAAAAAGTTCAACTTTTGTTTACAATGGAACAAAACTGTGTTCATGCTCTGACTGGGGAAATAAAAATTTCAACTTTTGTTTACAATGGAACTAAACTTTGTTCATGCTCTGACTGGAGAAAATAAAAAGTTTAACTTTTGTTTACAAAGGGACAAAACTGTGTTCATGCTCTGACTGGAGAAATAAAAAGTTTAACTTTTGTTTACAATGGAACAAATAACTAATACCAATATTTTTTTTATGCCTTTGTCAACAAACCACTTTGCAGAGGCGTAGCGAGGGGTGGGGGGTGCGGACCGCACCGGGTGACACCATTTAAGGGGGTGACACCAAGGCAAAAAATAGTAAAAATATATAGAGAAAAATTTGAGGGGGGGGGGTGCAAATCGAAAGTTCGAGGAGGGGGGTGCAAATAAAAAATTGAAAGTTTGTCCCCGGGAAGAGTCTCTACGCCTCTGGAAGGGTGACACCATTAAGTGCCGCACCGGGTCACACCCGACCTCGCTACGCCACTGCCACATTGCACTAATGAAACCTGACAATAAAAATTCTCTTCACACATGTCTTATGTTCCATAATAAAATGTACCAGAATTTACCTGTAAGATGTTTTTACCTGTAAGATGTTTTTACCTGTAAGATGTTTTTACCTGTAAGATGTTTTTACCTGTAAGATGTTTTTACCTGTAAGATGTTTTTACCTGTAAGATGTTGGGTATTTACGCAATGCAGCATCTGTATCAAAGTTGGGTGGGAGTTTGCTGAGAATGTCTGAAGCCACATCATCCACGATGTCGTCAGTGGACCTGCCTCCCTTACTGGATGCTTTAGCCTGAGGTCAACGTGAACGTATGAGTCAAGACGTAACATAGCACGAACATTTTAATTTCTAGTGGATCTTCAATTACCCAGTACAAAAACAATGTAATCTTTGTTATTTCCACACAGTAATTTCATGCACAATTTTAATTAAATGTTCAAATTCTTTTTTTTAAATATTGTATCAATTCCTATTCATATCGTTTATAGAAAAAGAAATCATAAAAGATGTAGTCTTTAACAACATATCTATGAATATAGGCCTAATTTAGTTGTTGAAAAAAGTGTAAATATAATTACTTTTATTGACTAGCAGTAATATAACTATAATGTAGTCAGCTCAATTATGTATTTCTCTCTTACAGTAATCCTACTACAATATTATAATCTTACATTTTTTTAATTTAAAAAAATATATTTCCAGGTAATCTTTTTAAATGGGTATAAGAATTCATACATTAAAAATGAAAAGAAAAAGCAAATCCAATAAAGTATGATAATTATCAAAACAAATTAAAATTAGTTCATAAACAGAATTAAACAGACATTCAAAAAATAGACATTTAACAGCATAAACATATGGAGCAAAGTAAACAGCTAAATATAGTTAGACAGACCTATTTAATATATTTATAGCTACATTAAAGTATATGCATAATGAAAGGATTATATATATATATATATATATATATATATATATATATATATATATATATATATATATATATATATATATATATATATATATATATATATATATATATATATATATATATATATATATATATATATATATATATATATATATATATATATATATATATATATATATATATATATATATATATATATATATATTAATAATAATAATAATAAATACCAGAATATGTACTTTTGATTTGAAGACTATTTAATATAAAAAGATATAAAAATAAATAGATCAATAAATATGTAGTACATTTTTCTACATGAAGATAATGTAGTTGAGTTTTTTTTTTAAACTAAAAACATAAACCTAGCAACAAACAGAAGATAACAGTTTTGTTAAAGATCTAAATATATATGTTTTGTTAGTAACTAATACTGCAATGACACATTTAAAAAAATAATTTCAGGTTAATAGTTTTTAAACTGCTATGACCAGAAGATTTTAAAGGCCATTGTTCTGGCATGATGGTGACTCATTATGTAATCATTGCAGTAATCAAACCCTAATGATAAAATGTTAGTTCAGAAATTGAAAATAAAACAATGGATCTTACCCTTTTCTAGAAAGAGAGATCAAAACAGAGCATGGAAATAAGTACTTAACAAATTTAATGTGTCAGTTATTTGTGTCGCAAATTAAATTGTAAGGGACAAAATTAAATGAACATAAAAAAATGGGCATCTTTATTACCTGGCAAGAAATCTTATTTGTAACAATAAGCATAATAGAAATTATGCTTGAGACTTTTCAAAAGAAAATAATATTTTATTAGAGAAGAATTTGGGCATTTTAGTTTGAACTAGGGCCTACTGATGTAAGATTTAATTGTTTATATTTTGGGAAATTTAGAGAGGCATTGTTCAGATTTTACTGTAACCAACTTCATTAAAATTGTACTCGGTAGATAAAAGAGTCTATTTAGTAAGTAACGGCACTAAAGATACAACAACTAAGTATCACAGCACACAGCTGATGTGCCAATCTGTACCACACCACACAAGGATTGTAATACAAATCAAGGTTGAACAAATAATTCAAGTGTCATACATCAAATGCCAGGAAAAAAAACCTGCAATATGATTTAGATTTGATTCTGGCATATAGATTTACAACAGTTTTGATGCCTTGATGTTTGTTTACAACTCATTTTAAAAAGTGCAAAACACATATTTAATTAAATTATCTATTTTGTTAAACACACAAATCACACACTAAAGTCACTCTCAAATTATCTATTTTGTTAACACAAACGTGCACACATTTTATAACATCTTGATGTCATGTGATAATCACTTTTACTGTCAAAGTGTAATGGATTGTGGATTCCATACAGAAAGAAAGTGTAAACTACCTGTGTCAGCAAAATGTTGTCAAACAATAACTGAGTAGCCTTTTGATCCTTGGTGATGTCAGCATTAGCATGCATGCCAAAAATCTCAGGTGATGGGTTCAAGGGCAGGTTCCTTGTGTACTCCAGGTAGCTCTCATACTGAAATATTGGTTTAACTAGTTTAACTGGCTCTCATACTGAAATCAATGGTTTAACTAGTTTAACTGGCTCTTATACTAAAATGGTGCACCAGTTTAACTGGCTGTCATGATTAATATTGATTACGTTGACTTACACACCCCCCCCCCATTGATTGCATTACTTACACCCCCCTGATTACACTTACATCTCCCTCCTTGGGACTGTAGTAGAAGCCACTGTCATCAAAGAAATAGTTGTCCTTGTTGATGATGTCTGGACAATAGAACTGGTTGAGTATGGTCAGCAGCGTCCTGCGATCCCAGTCATCCGTGACACGGCCGCCGTAGTTGCACTCACCTGTCAGGTAGTGGAGGGCTTCGTACTGGACTTCCTGTGGGCAGTCAAGTCAAAGTTTTATCAGTGAAACTGAAAAACTTAAGTTAAAACAAAACAAATAAAATAAAACTTTTATCAATGAAACTAAAATGCGAAGACTTACTTCATACTCGTTTAGGAACATCTGCAGCTGCTGGACGCTGATGCGCAGGTCTGTCTCATTGTACTCGTAGGGAATGTTCCAGCCCAGGGGTCCAAACTTCCTCCTCTCTTGTACCAGGGCATGGAAGAAACACAGACCATACAGGAGCTTCTTGAATCTGGCCTGTGAAAAAACAACAAGACTAGTGCTGTGACCGTTTAAATGTAATTTAGGTAAACTATTCTCAGCAAATAATGTTTAAATCAGGTTATCCCCTACTATGAAAGTTAAAGATTTTTGGACTACGGATTGGATTATATTTAGTGTTGATAATAGTAGGTTCAAGTATGGTAATATAAGTTAATAATTGAAGCACTAGCAACATCTTCTTCTTAATCCTGTTCATGCCCAAGACACAAGGGCAGATGAAGTAGAGTTTATCTGACTCATTGACCTAGGCATATGAAGGGACAGTGGGGTAAGCACTATTTCCAGCAGCCTAGATCTAACATACTTTCTTGGAAGATATGATAATAAAGTCACTTTCAAACACTGGTTTGAAATTAATACACCTGTTTTAGGTTTCTATGTTATAAAAAAGTAGCCATTAAAATTTCAATTTTGGCTAAGCGAATAAAAATAATTTTAAAGTTGTTTTTTTTTGTTTGACTTACTGGTTGTTTGCATCCATTAAAGAATTCCTGGTCAGATATCGGGTCACTCATGTAAGATTTGATGATGTTAAACCTCAGACCACTGGGCGGCTCGTTGGTCATTTTGACACCATTTTGGAGGATGGACACAGGGAAGTTATCCGATGGATAGGATGTGAGCCACAGACGGAAGTCTGGGTGGGTTGTCTCGGGGTTAAACTCCTGCAGGCAAAACGAAACTTGTTTGAAACTAAAACAATTTTACATTTATGGAATGTTTACATTATGGATTTTCATGATTTGTACCAAATAAATTATTTAAATGTGTGTAATTACAAATTGTATGTAAATGTCTACTTATTAAAACTACATCAAATACTAAGAAGATTTTAGAATGCAGTGACTTAAGAATTTTTACCTCACAAATTTTCTCCAGTGTTGGCATCCAAGACGAGGCTAGATGACAATTCTGCAGCATGACCCAAGTCCCTTCTTTCACACCTTTTTCTATCATTTTCAGAGCTATTGGGCCTTGACCTTGACCAAGGGACAGGGAATCAAATTTCCCACCACCAAAGCCCTATAAATAACAGAATGAAAAAATAATTAGAAAAACCATTGGTTAGTATAGATCTGTGGCCAGATAAATATTTTTCTGATATCTCCAGTTAAAGTTTTTAAAAGTTTGACCTGGTCGTCAGCAAACTTGAGCAGGGCAGCCATTGGGTCGGCACCAGGAGACAGGACAAACAACAGCGGAGCGCAGCAGTTGCTGTCACCAAAAGCTTTCGGCAGATCAAAGGGCGGAGGCTCGATGAAATGTTTACCAATTTTCTCAGTGACAAACTCCTGCACTGCTGGTATAACCTGCACGGTAAATACAACAGGAAACCCATCAGTAAATACAGAAATCTTTTATTTGGAAAACCAAATTTCTGCATACATCAATAGCTATCAAATGAAAGCATTTTCAAATCTTCCTTTGATTTTTAGTTTATTAGTGTCTTAATTCTATACAATACTAATTTCGTCTTTATCAGGAAAACAGCTAAATTAAAATATAACTTCATATACAATAAGATTTATGTAGACAAACAATTTGAAAACTTTTCTTATTCATTAAAGTTATTGCAATCTTATTACTACATTACAGTGCTCCTGAATTTATTAATTATTAGTATGATTTAAAATAACAATAGCATTTAATAACAATATATGTATTGGATTATTTTAATTTATATAGCATATTTACAGTAAAAATGTGACTTATGAGAAAGTCGCTAGCAACAAGTGCCAGAAAGTCTAGCAACAAGTGCCAGAAAGTCCAGCAAAAAGTGCCAGAAAGTCTAGCAACAAGTGCCAGAAACTCTAGCAACAAGTGGAACAGAAACTCTAGCAACAAGTGCCAGAAACTCTAGCAACAAGTGCCACAGAAAGTCTAGCAACAAGTGCCACAGAAAGCCTCTAGCAACAAGTGCCACAACCCCTTACCTTATCAGGTCTAAAACAGCGCAGCACAAGAAGTCTCTGGAAAGATCCCAGCTTTTGGTTCCAGTCACCAGGCAGGGTCTCATGGTGAGGTTCCTGCAGTTGGAAGAATTTGGGAAAATCAGAAATCTATTCTGTGTAAACATTTTGTAAGTCAACAAATATTCCACCTACAAACTATAACAGTTTAAGCTAAACAAAAATAAAATATTTCTCGTGCTAACATGTACAACGTACCAAGCTGTCATAGAGAACTTTCCATTGTTCCTTTTGTGTCATGAGTTTCTTGCGGATGTCCTTAAAGTTCTCCATGTCATCCAACCTACACAGCTCATCCCAAGACTTGGAGGGCAACCAGGTGGTTGGGTTGGAGTGAGGGTTGTCCAGGCCGATGCCTCCGGTCAGCAGGAAGCGCCACTCATCCTCGTTGACCTCCTTGTTGTGTTTTTGTATGTTGACACACAGCAAGAAGGAGAAGAGAAGCTAAGGAACAACACAAGGGGAAAACTTGATCAATTGATAGTGACAAACTTGCAGCACACTTATATTCATGATACATTTATATTGATTTTATGACAGGTTAGCTGTGCACAAATTGAAACTCTTGTGGATGTTTATTTTGTAAAAAATATATTTTTAAAATTTCAAATGCAGTATTTAATTTTATTTGATGCAATGACTTTTTAATTTGACTACCCATCAAGGAAAAATAAATTATGACTGACTTTTGTGGACTTAATTCATAATATACAAGTTAAAGATTGTTAACAAAACAATACATAGGAGTTGGTTTCTAAATTTTGAAACCATTTATTCTGGTCCAATTTTTTCTGGTCCAACCAACCTTGTCCTTCTCAAAGAGAGAGCGACACACATTGCAGTACAGAGAGTAGGTAAAGTGGTCGTGTAGGTTGTGCAGGCGCTGGTCAAGGTTCTCTGACTTCTCAGCGTTCTCAATGGACAAAATAAACAGGTTGATGAACCAGGTGAGGGAGTACTGGTACATGGGCTCTATGTTGGCCAGGTCAGCGATGGAGAAAAACAGGATGGTGCTGTGGATGGCGATTGGTTTGTAGCCCATGCGAGCGGTGTCAATCTTCTTCTCTGTCACTTCTGCAATGGCCTGAGGATTTAAGTTTACATTTATACAATAAGTTAATGTATGCTTGCATTATAGTTTTGTATAATATATATTCTCAATTTATTTAAGATTATTTTTTCGTAATAATTTTTTATGTACTGATTAACATTTAGAAGAAATTTAAAAAATTATTTTTATAACATTTTTGTAAAGGTCTAAAGTTTCTCCAATAATAAAAACTAAAACTTATGGCTGTACTTGTTTCTCTGAGATTTCATTGGCTAGTTTTTTAGATGAAGACAAAACTTTAATGGCTGTCTCGTCTTCCAAAATGTTGCCTTCTGATGAAGACAGAACTTCCAAAATCTTGTCCTCAATCTCTTTCAGTTGCCTGGAAGAAAAAACAAAAAGTGTTTAGATTTTTAAATCCTAGGTGGGGTTATTTGCAACAAAAAGAAAGCATTAATGAAAAAAATTTAACATGAAAATTTATACCAATATGTTGACATGTATCCTTCTAGAGTAAAAAAAAATATTTGTACTAGTTATCATTGATATTACTTTAAAAATACAAAATACAATAATTTTACATTACTTTTTGTTAGCTGCACTTTGAAGTATAAGTTGATTTTTTTCCTCTTCTAATTCCGGTCGCTCTTTTGCAACAACAATACCAAGTAACTGATCTTCCAGACCTTCTGGCGTGATCATAAAGTTCAGCAGGGTGACCTGAAGATTGCAGACAACAGCAGTTAAGTTCCCAATTAAATTACAATAATACCTTTTTTTTTAGTTAAACAAATAAGCACTTTATGTTTTTTTTAAAAAGCTCTTCATTAGAAAAACAAGAAAAAGCATTGAAAAATGTAGATACACAATGCCATGGAAGCCATATTGGTTTGTTTACCTTGACAGCGGTCTCAGGCAGGTAGTGTGGGTTCCTGAGTTTGGTTGTGATGTAGAACTTGAAGTCACTCGAGTACTCAATGGTGGAGTCTCCCAGCTTGATGCACAAGCTCCCTCCTTGTTTGAACGTCTGCTTGAGCAGCAGAGACTCCAGGATAGGGTCCAGCTCCTCGTTGATGTTCTCTAGCAGGACCTGCGACACACATACAAGGTTTAGGTCATAGGACATGAGACACACTGATATTTGTGTTATCTAAATTAATTCAACACATGTGTAATCAACAGAGTATCAACAAGACGAATGCAAAAGGGGTACCAATGATCAACAGGACACAAATCAACTAAAAACGAACATAAAACAGGTGTAAAAAACTTACTGGGGTTCCAAACTGTATGCAGTTCTCCAGCGTCCTGACAAAGTCTGCGTCGCTGAGTTTGATGACGTGGAGGTTGTTGGCCTTCTCCATGTTCTTGACCCACTTGTTGGCCTGACCCTGGGGGTCAATCATCAGCGGCCAGCGACGAGCATTGCTAGGGGCAAAATATTTAACCAGTCGTTAGTTCCATTATTTACTGATACAATTAGTTATTAGATCTAAGAAATATTACTTTAATCTATCATTAGCAAATGTATTCAGTGGATCAATACATCATTTAACTACTCGATGAGTTCAATCTGTCGTTTGATAAATCAATCAGTGGTTTGATCAGCATTCAGTAATTGGTTAGGTAAACTTTCATATTGAACTATGTTATTATGTTAATAAAATAAAATGTATTTTTGTAAACTGAAATTCTGATATAAAGCATGACCTTAAACTTAGACAGTGTGGTATGGGTTAGTCAGCCAAAGAATTATGTGAATGCTTGCCTAAACAAAGTGTGGCATGGACTAGTCCCAGATGTATGTGTGGTCAGTCTGTGTGGTCAGTCTGTGTGGTCAGTGTGTGTGGTCAGTATGTGTGGTCAGTATGTGTGGTCAGTATGTGTGGTCAGTATGTGTGGTCAGTATGTGTGGTCAGTATGTGTGGTCAGTATGTGTGGTCAGTATGTGTGGTCAGTGTGGTCAGTATGTGTGGTCAGTATGTGTGGTCAGTATGTGTGGTCAGTATGTGTGGTCAGTGTGGTCAGTATGTGTGGTCAGTATGTGTGGTCAGTGTGGTCAGTATGTGTGGTCAGTATGTGTGGTCAGTATGTACGGTCAGTATGTGTGGTCAGTATGTGTGTTCAGTATGTGGTCAGTATGTTTTGTCTGCCAGTTTACCTGATGATGATGCCATTCTCCAGCGAGAAGTTGTCTGTGGGCAGTATGTGTGGTCAGTATGTGTGGTCAGTATGTGGTCAGTATGTGGTGTCTACCAGTTTACCTGATGATGATGCCATTCTCCAGCGAGAAGTTGTCTGTAGGCAGACCTGCGATGTTCCACTCTCTAATCTTGACTGGCTCCCCCAGCGTGTTGATTAAACTAAAGTCTGAGGAACAAGGGAGGTGATTCTCCTGGACTGTTTTCAACCACTCATGGGATGTTTCCTGAAAGGCAAATGTTACATTAAATCAATGTTTAGCTCTAAAAACAAATGTTTTACAAATGAATGTTAAGCTCTAAAAACAAATGTTTTACAAATGAATGTTAAACTCAGAAAACAAATTTTTTACCAAATGAATGTTAAACTCAGAAAACAAATGTTTTACAAATGAATGTTAAACTCTCACTAATGAAGTCAACACAGTCTAAGCCACACTACCTGTCTGAAAGCCGTGGTAAAAGCCCCCAGGTACGCTACAATCCCAGCAGACACTAAAACATCCCCTGTCAGGTTAATGTATTTCTTCCCAAGATCCTTTGCAGCTTGGCTCCACCTGTTGTAAACAAATTATTTCACTCATTAAGAGCACATACTATAACTAAGTCATTTCTTTTCATTAGTTTCAACATTTGTTCTGCCTCCCATTCCCACCAACAATTGTGATTATGCAATGTTCACAACCTGAACCTAATCAATCTCTCAAAGAAAAATGTTCACAACCTGAACCTAATCAATCTCTCAAAGAAAAATGTCCACCTCAATCCTCCATGTTGGAACTGACCTGTCTCTCTCGCCACCCAATCCACCAATCAGCTGCTCAGCCCTGGCCAGTTTTTTAGTGCAGAGGTCAACCTCATTCTCCAGCTCAGCTTTCCTGGCCTTGTTGGACTCCAGTTTTTGCTGCAGCTTGTTCAGTTTTTCCTGCAGAGGAAGTTTTAGTCTAGAACCTTGGAATTACTTTTGTAACCTTCTTGTCTTCAAAACAAAATTTTAGTCTAGAACCTTGGAATTACTTGAGTTACCCCCTTGTCTTTAAAACAAAATTTTAGTCTAGAACCTTGAAATTAGTTTTGCTACCCCCTTGTCTTTAAAACAAAACTTTAGTCTAGAACCTTGAAATTAGTTTTGCTACCCCCTTGTGTTTAAAACAAAATTTTAGTCTAGAACCTTGAAATTACTTTAGTTACCTCCTTGTCTTTAAAACAAAACAGGTTGGGCCAGTACCTGAACTTCCCTGAGTGATGCTCTCTTCTTCTCTAGGGATGCCATGGCAACAGCTAGTTCACCCTCTGCTTTCTTCAGGGACTCTTTCTTTGGTGCCACGACTTTGGCAACTCTGTCATTAAAAAATAGTATTGGAAGGAGTAGGAAAATATGGTAAAAAATAGCATGGCAGGGTGTTGTAAATGCACTATGCTGCACTAGGAGTTGAAAAAGGTAAAGATGAAGAAAAATAAAAAACACTCAAAATATTCATATTGCAAATATAAAAGAGTAATTTAGTGACCTTTGAGATTTAAATATGTAACTAAATAATTGTCAGGTTATGAACTTGTAAACAATAAGAACAAGTTAACATAAAACCAAAACACTCCACCCCCCCCACACACAAACCCACACACACCTACACTTACTTGTCATAGGTGTCCATAGCCCTGACCCATTTCATCCCACCCCACACACACCCCCACACCCCACACACACCCCACACACACCCACACTTACTTATCATAGGTGTCCATAGCCCTGACCCATTTCACCCCACACATGCCCCCCACCCACACACCCCCCACCCCACACTTACTTATCATATGTGTCCATAGCCCTGACCCATTTACATAGGCCTTCACAGGCAGTGGACGCAACTTTAATTTTATCTGGGTCAAAGTCGGGGTTGGGGATGTACTTGGCCCGAATGGTCTTCATGTAGGCCACAGGGATATTGTCCTAAGAAAAATGACCAATACTTTTTTTTTAATTTCCTTCAGAACAAGATATGTTACAAAATTTTAAACTTAAAAACTAAATATTTTAATGACATTTGTATCAAATTAAGATACCTAAACTTAAAATATAGCTGTTACAGAATTTTAGAGCAATAAAAAATAAACTCTGAACAGACCTTGTCAAAAGTGTGGAGGTTTTCCAAAAATTTCATGTCACCCAACAGTTTTTTAGAAGGTCCCCAGTAATCTTCAATTTTTTTCCCGGAGCCTGACGGGTCAGGGATACGATCTGGCTTGACACCCCTCAGCACACAGATGCTCTCCATGACAAGACGCACGCCGTAGGGAGGGGATTTCATCGACTTGACAATTGTTATGTCCTGAGGGGAAAGTAGGAGGAAAATTAAAATAAAACACATCAATGGTTATCTTTAATTGTTTAATAACAGGGACGGAGAGGATAAAGCTTGCTGATTGGTCAAGTACAATACAGAAAACTTAAAGGCAAACTGTCCTGTTGTTCAAGAGATAGGTAAGCTGACCTGTGGTCTTAGAGGAGTAAACTGACCTGCTGTCTGATAAAGAGGTAAACTGACCTGCTGTGTGAGAGTGTCCAGTGCAGCGAGGGCGGCGTTGAGGGCTGGCAAAGCTTCAGCTAAATCAGAGTCACATTCATCTTTAATGGCTTGAGCTGCTCTAGCTTGTTCATTGGCCACCGCCTCATCAGCTTTCACAACCTGCACAACACAAAATTTTTACATTACACTATTTATTGACAAAAATTATTCATAGTTGTCATTACATTATTTATTTCTTATTTTCCTAGAATTATCACTCTTTGCAAGCAGACACATTTTGAAACTATTAATGATTTCTGTTTTGTAGAACTTCATACAAGTTCATAAATTGTTATCCTTTAATATTATAAATAAAAATGAAAACCTATTATATTTTTATTCTTCAACACAACAAACAAACAAATACTAACCAAACTTATATAAAACTCAAATGAACCAATGAGTATATTTAAATTAACAATCATGCTATGTAAAATAAGTTATTTTTCCCTGTCAAAGGTTCACCACCAAAACTGACCTTCTCAACTTTAGCAACTTCAATAGATTCCTTCTCAATGACCACCATGATTTCTGACACTTCCTTGGAGGCGATGACAAGCTGAGGTTGAAGGTCAGTCAGCTCCTTCTGCATGACTGAGACTTGGGAGGCAGCAGAGTCCAGCTTCTCCAGACCAACCTCGTAACGCCTCTTCTGTTTCATCACTTCCCTGCACACAAAAATTATTCCAGCAATCGTAAGCTATATAGGTTTACATTTATTGACATGCTTTAGCAAACAAAATAATGTACTATTTAGAATTATTTATTGAACTTACTCTCTTTTTTTGTCCAGTAAAGATTTGAATGTACTAATAAGCTCCAGATATGAGGTAGGAGTCACGTAGTTGTGACGCTCAAGTTCTAGAAGGAATTTTTCTGATACCTGGAAAAAAAGGTCATAATTTTATTTTATTTTTTTTGAGAAAAATATTTTTTAAATAATGTTATTTTAAAATCTGTTATGCTGAAAACCTTGTTACTCTAGTTAAAGTGTGAAAATAATTTTATAAAAATCTGGCCTAATTCTTACTTCTCTAGTGGAGATGTGGGGAAAGTATTTAATTAAGATTTTATTTTAAAATTTAAAAAAAACAAGTGGAGGTGGGGGGAAAAGTATTTAATTAAGATTTAATTTCAAAATTTAAAAAAAAAACTGGTCAAAATCTTACATCTCTAGTGGAGGTGTGGAAATGTTTACACATTTTGATGCAGCCTGCCCTCTCTTCCTCTCCCATCTCAATGTCCTCCAGGAAACGTGAGGCAACAGCTTGTAGAGCATCCTCTGGCCAGCTCTGGACAGTCCAGGTTAAAGGTTAATTAGGTTCAGGGGCCAGGTATAAGGTTAATTAAGCTTTAACAATTACTTTTTACAATCAGAATGAGATTAATCAAACAATGATTAAAGCAGTCATGTGGAAATCTTTTTGTACACCTATTTTAATTTTATTATTACCAAAACTTGCACAGAAATTAGACCTAACATTGGGAAGTCTATCTGTTGAGTAAATTAGATCTACCATTTGGGAAGTCTGTCTGTTGAGTAAATTAAATGTAACATTTGGGAAGTCTGTCTGTTGAGTAAATTAAATGTAACATTTGGGAAGTCTGTCTGTTGAGTAAATTAAATGTAACATTTGGGAAGTCTGTTGAGTACAAACCTGGAACCAATCTATTGTGCAGCAATTGACCAGGGATGGAAATTTCCGAAGGCGGTTACGGAAGGCATCACCAATGGGGCTCATTGCTAGAACAATGTGCAGCTGGTCCCTCACACGGGACACAAAAAGGTTGAACAGAGCCACAATTGAGCCATCCGTCTGCTTGGTTTTGTCACGTTGTCTGTTGATTAAAAGTTGTGAATGTGGAACAATATATAGTTTGTTTAACTTAATCAATGTTTTTTTTATATATTAGTGATTCTAACTAACAAATATATATATATATATATATATATATATATATATATATATATATATATATATATATATATATATATATATATAAAAAAAATTTTTAAATTTGATTTCAAAATTAATTTTCAATCGTGTTTCTAAAAAAATGTAATAACCAGTTAATTTTTTAAAATAATTTATTAACTTATTTACACACAGTGTATGTAACAGTTTGTTTTGATATCTGCACTAACCTGTCAATAGTTCTCATCTTCTCACAAATCTCAGCCTTCTCGTCTGTTGGGTACAGGTTGGGCACCTCTCCTGCATTGAGCAGGTTGTTGATGTCTTCAAGGAAGGACTCTTGTTTGATCTGGGAGTTTGGTTAAAATTTATGTCACAAATTTCTCTCTAAACTAAAAATAATCAAACTTTCACAGCTACAAGAAATCCAAATAGGTTACTAAAGGCCTTAAAAGGGAAATAAAGTTTGCACATACTTCACATAGAATGAATCTTTGAAAAACCTATGACATGTTAAAAACTACATAAAGAAGAAATCCAATACCTCCACACAAGCAGGTTTCCATAAACTTTTCAATTCATATTTAACATTAAATTCTTTTTAAAATGCTCTCAGATATAATATTTAGGTACTTAAGTGTTTATTAAACATGTGACAGAAAATATCATTGAGCCTATTTGAGAGAGTATTTATGTTTAGAGCTGAAGTCATCACAAGGGTGAGGGCTAGGTGTCATGTCTAAGTTTCAAATTGTATTACTTATTGTATTACTTCAACTTTAATAACAGAAGAGTTTTTTTTTTCAAATGTAAACTTTAAAATAAATCATTTCTTGTAGGTAAACACAGTTATTTTTATATTATCCTACAATATCTATTAAAAAAAACTCTTAGTGACCATGCTTATATTAATGTGAAAAGTAATTATTTTAAATAACAATTAAAATTCTTAAAATATAACATTTAGTGAAAAGAAAAAATATAGACCTGAAAAATATTGATAATTGAAAGTAAAATGAAATTGTTTATTAAAACAAGAAGAAAAATATTGCATTTGACTCAAAATACTATGGCAAAAAAAGAAAGCATTTGCTGTCAAATTGTAAAATGAATATTTTTGAAAAAACAATTGAGTGTCCAATAGAGAAACACAAGTATGTGACACGTAAAAATAAGAAAATTATCTGACCCAATCATGAGTTGGAAAAAATCAAATGGAAGTGAATATCAATGAAAAGTAATTTTTGTGTTTTCAGGTGAGTCAAATGTGAAGCTTTTTATGAAATTTTTTATAAAAACTTTTAAAATCAAAGTTTTTTACATCCATAATAAACGGTTTACTGTGAACAATTGACTTCATATGGTGAAAAAAAACTTTTTGCCTGTGATCGACATTTAGACAATACCTCAATTTCAGAAGGGGACAGAACTTCAAATTCCTCAGTAAATAATAGATGCCGCATCTTTATAAATAATTTGTTTACATATAACATATTGATATTAAGTTGATATAAACTATGGAAAGTTTCATTATTAATAATATTAAACACAGAATTACATAAGTTTCATTATTATTAATAATATCACACAATGAATTACATAAAACCAAGAAGAGAATATAAAATTTCCTTTGTTTTTGAAAAATTGGATAATTTCAGTGATACAATGACCATTTCTAGAAACTGAAGAAAATTATTTCAATAATTGGAATCAGAAGACCAAAGTGACCAGCATTCAAGTCTCTGTATGTTTTAACTCCTACATCAAACTGAGAGCTAACCTTTGTGGTTCTATTTAAAATTTCAAATGGTACCCATAGTAAAACAAAATTTTCAATATGATTATACTACTGCAGAAAATCTATGTTTCACGATTATTATTTTTATGGCGGAAAAATAGCAATTAAAAGTTTTGGAATATCATCTTTGAATAATATCTGACAATTGTGGTTAATGAGCTTATTGATTAGTGGCACTAAGTTTAATGAATATCTGACCTGTGTATCAGAGAACAGGAAAACTGCATGGTTCTCTGTCTCTGTGGATTTCCTCAGAATTCTCTTCAAATCTTCTCGCCATTCTGTGGTTGTGTAGCTCTTTGAAATTTCAACCTAGGGAAATAATTTTTAAAAATTTTTTTTAAAAATTTGGTCAGCTTATTTCCACACAAAACTGTTAACATATACCTGCCAATTGCCAGGTTTGAAAACAGATGTTTGTTAGAAACCAAATAAAACTACAAAAAATATAACAGAGTGAGAACAAATCAGTTTCACAAAAATATTACTAGTTCAATTTTCTGCAAACCCAATTTTATTTAAATACTTATCAGAGATTTTTATTTATTTCTGCACTGCATTAAAAAAAAAGCTTCCCCAAACGATTAAGTGATAAAGTGTTTTTTTACCTGGAAGAGATCGTAGTCTGCCATGTGGGTAGCCAGACGTGTCAGGGACTGACGACCTGACCCACCCACACCCACCAGGAGGGCGTGGCTTCTGGGCTGTTTGATGATGCGAGCAATTCTTGAGACATGCTCAATGGCAAACCTGAGGGGTGGAGTTACAACAATACATGTTTAATATATGCTCAATGGCAAACCTGAGGGTGGAGTTACAACAATACATGTTTAATATATGCTCAATGGCAAACCTGAGGGGTGGAGTTACCACATGTTTAATATATGCTCAATGGCAAACCTTAGGGGTGGAGTTACCACATGTTTAATATATGCTCAATGGCAAACCTTAGGGGTGGAGTTACAACAATACATGTTTAATATATGCTCAATGGGGTGGAGTTACAACAATACATGTTTAATATATGCTCAATGGGGTGGAGTTACAACAATACATGTTTAATATATGCTCAAGGGGGTGGAGTTACAACAATACATGTTTAATATATGGTCAATGGGGTGGAGTTACAACAATACATGTTTAATATATGCTCAATGGCAAACCTGAGGGTGGAGTTACAACAATACATGTTTAATATATGCTCAATGGCAAACCTGAGGGGTGGAGTTACCACATGTTTAATATATGCTCAATGGCAAACCTTAGGGGTGGAGTTACCACATGTTTAATATATGCTCAATGGCAAACCTTAGGGGTGGAGTTACAACAATACATGTTTAATATATGCTCAATGGGGTGGAGTTACAACAATACATGTTTAATATATGCTCAATGGGGTGGAGTTACAACAATACATGTTTAATATATGCTCAAGGGGGTGGAGTTACAACAATACATGTTTAATATATGGTCAATGGGGTGGAGTTACAACAATACATGTTTAATATATGTTCAATGGGGTAGAGTTACAACAATACATGTTTAATATATGGTCAAGGGGGTGGAGTCACAACAATACATGTTTAATATATGCTCAATGGGGTAGAGTTACAACAATACATGTTTATTATATGCTCAATGGGGTGGAGTTACAACAATACTTGTTTAATATATGCTCAATGGGGTGGAGTTACAACAATACATGTTTAATATATGCTCAATGGGGTGGAGTCACAACAATACATGTTTAATATATGCTCAATGGCAAACCTTAGGGGTGGCGTCACAACAATACATGTTTAATATATGCTCAATGGGGTGGAGTTACAACAATACATGTTTAATATATGCTCAATGGGGTGGAGTTACAACAATACATGTTTAATATATGCTCAATGGGGTGGAGTTACAACAACACATGTTTAATATATGCTCAATGGGGTGGAGTTACAACAATACATGTTTAAAATATGCTGAATGGGGTGGAGTCACAACAATACATGTTTAATATATGCTCAATGGCAAACCTTAGGGGTGGCGTCACAACAATACATGTTTAATATATGCTCAATGGGGTGGAGTTACAACAATACATGTTTAATATATGCTCAATGGGGTGGAGTTACAACAATACATGTTTAATATATGCTCAATGGGGTGGAGTTACAACAACACATGTTTAATATATGCTCAATGGGGTGGAGTTACAACAATACATGTTTAATATATGCTCAATGGGGTGGAGTTACAACAATACATGTTTAATATATGCTCAATGGGGTGGAGTTACAACAATACATGTTTAAAATATGCTGAATGGGGTGGAGTTACAACAATACATGTTTAATATATGCTGAATGGGGTGGAGTTACAACAATACATGTTTAATATATGCTCAATGGGGTGGAGTTACAACAATACATGTTTAATATATGCTCAAGGGGGTGGAGTTACAACAATACATGTTTAATATATGGTCA
The DNA here is from genome assembly GCF_028476545.2 of Physella acuta. Taxonomy (NCBI): domain Eukaryota; kingdom Metazoa; phylum Mollusca; class Gastropoda; family Physidae; genus Physella; species Physella acuta. Next base: position 656,568 of record NW_026732098.1, on the reverse strand, counting down.
ATGGGGTGGAGTTACAACAATACATGTTTAATATATGTTCAATGGGGTAGAGTTACAACAATACATGTTTAATATATGGTCAAGGGGGTGGAGTCACAACAATACATGTTTAATATATGCTCAATGGGGTAGAGTTACAACAATACATGTTTATTATATGCTCAATGGGGTGGAGTTACAACAATACTTGTTTAATATATGCTCAATGGGGTGAAGTTACAACAATACATGTTTAATATATGTGTTAGGGGGGTTTAAACCGAAAGTTGATCTTATTCACTCATCCGTGCACCTTTGCGTGGTGACAAAGGGGTCTAATAGACCTGAGCAAAACTAATTTACATCTAAACAACACCAATATTAAACTAAAAATAAAACATAGTAAACACACATAAAATGCATTTATTTATCTTTGACGTCACAAAGGTTTATATGTTAAAAGCAAAAGACACAATACAAATAAGACCTGGCCAGTCTTTTATATTCAAGAAAACACCACTTGAATTTCTAATACAAGTAAAAAAGACAAAAAATAATCAACTTACATTTCGATGTGGAATTATTCACAGTAGTTACTGACATTAATTCATAGAAAACACATATATAAGTGTGGATAGCAAACCTACATTTACACAACTCAGAATTTATACATATGAATGTCATTTCCTCTAGTCCTAACTTAAATACTTGCATTGCTTATGTAATCTCAGAATCACACTTGTCAAAGTTATTCTTCCTAGTCCTAATTTCACTTGTACTGCTATGTAATCTCAAAATCAAAAACGTAAATGTCATCGTCTCTAGTTCTAACTTTACTACTTGCACTGTTATATAATCCCAGAATCGCACGGGTAAATGTTATCATCACTAATTCTGATTCCACTAATCAAACATGGTTAAAGTCCATCTATGAATACTCATCAGTACTCACAACAATCTAGCTCGACACTCAAGCGGCAGGAAGATTTCCAGCCACTGAAATAAACATTGAGCCACTGGTACAAACATCGGGCCACAAAAATAATGGCCACTGGAACGAATAACATATCTACACGGCAGGAAGATTTCCAGCCACTGGAATAAAACATCTGGCCACTGGTACAACATCGGGCCACAAAGATAATGGCCACTGGAACGAAGAACATATCTACACGGCAGACGTTGGCCACTGGTACAACATTGGTCACATGTATAAACATAGGTCACATATGTAAATATCTGGAACGAAGCACATATGTACAGCAACAAAACATCGGCTGGGCCAATAATCCAGCCTTAGTGGCCAGCCTTAGTGGCCAGCCTTCAAGGCTGCCACCATCCGAGGCCTAGACCATGGTGTCTAGCCTATGTGTCTGTCAGAGAAAAAGAGACCCCAACATAGTCGCCCTTCCTCATATATAGGTTAGTCTCACCCCCTTATCATCTCCCTAGAGCTATAGAACCCGAGTTGGGCTCCGTACCATCTCTCGACGTTCGAGATAACACCGGTCACTATGCACCCATGCGTTGAACACCCGATAACTGACCGCTATATATCTTCACGTTGTCTCAGGGCTAACGATCGTGTCATACACCGCTCGAGCTAACGCACGACCACGCGGTACTCCCGCCGCGTTTCACACCTGACAACTGACCACAACAGAGATCATGAGTAATGATTCTACCGGGACGTCCAGCGGCATGTCCGAACTCAACTTTAGACATAAATCACCGCGGGTGTCTTCCCATCATTACGTGTCACTCATGCACCTGCATAGAGCTCGCAGCCATTAACGACCAGAGTGAGCCAATAACATTTAATTAAATTTTAGATTTCCCCTGGCCTGTTCATCCCCAATATCTTAGATTAACCCCTTGGGTTTCTGTAACTAGTCATAGTCACCTAAACCCCTTTAATAAGCACCCAAGTTACCATTTTACTTAAAAATAAACAATATAATACCAGCCAACATGCTTACTTAAGAATCAACAATTTGGTACCAGCCAACATATGCTCAATGGGGTGGAGTCACAACAATACATGTTTAATATATGCTCAATGGCAAACCTTAGGGGTGGCGTCACAACAATACATGTTTAATATATGCTCAATGGGGTGGAGTTACAACAATACATGTTTAATATATGCTCAATGGGGTGGAGTTACAACAATACATGTTTAATATATGCTCAATGGGGTGGAGTTACAACAACACATGTTTAATATATGCTCAATGGGGTGGAGTTACAACAATACATGTTTAATATATGCTCAATGGGGTGGAGTTACAACAATACATGTTTAATATATGCTCAATGGGGTGGAGTTACAACAATACATGTTTAAAATATGCTGAATGGGGTGGAGTTACAACAATACATGTTTAATATATGCTGAATGGGGTGGAGTTACAACAATACATGTTTAATATATGCTCAAGGGGGTGGAGTTACAACAATACATGTTTAATATATGGTCAATGGGGTGGAGTTACAACAATACATGTTTAATATATGTTCAATGGGGTAGAGTTACAACAATACATGTTTAATATATGGTCAAGGGGGTGGAGTCACAACAATACATGTTTAATATATGCTCAATGGGGTAGAGTTACAACAATACATGTTTATTATATGCTCAATGGGGTGGAGTTACAACAATACTTGTTTAATATATGCTCAATGGGGTGGAGTTACAACAATACACGTTTAATATATGTGTTAGGGGGGTTTAAACCGAAAGTTGATCTTATTCACTCATCCGTGCACCTTTGCGTGGTGACAAAGGGGTCTAATAGACCTGAGCAAAACTAATTTACATCTAAACAACACCAATATTAAACTAAAAATAAAACATAGTAAACACACATAAAATGCATTTATTTATCTTTGACGTCACAAAGGTTTATATGTTAAAAGCAAAGACACAATACAAATAAGACCTGGCCAGTCTTTTATATTCAAGAAAACAGCACTTGAATTTCTAATACAAGTAAAAAAGACAAAAAATAATCAACTTACATTTCGATGTGGAATTATTCACAGTAGTTACTGACATTAATTCATAGAAAACACATATATAAGTGTGGATAGCAAACCTACATTTACACAACTCAGAATTTATACATATGAATGTCATTTCCTCTAGTCCTAACTTAAATACTTGCATTGCTTATGTAATCTCAGAATCACACTTGTCAAAGTTATTCTTCCTAGTCCTAATTTCACTTGTACTGCTATGTAATCTCAAAATCAAAAACGTAAATGTCATCGTCTCTAGTTCTAACTTTACTACTTGCACTGTTATATAATCCCAGAATCGCACGGGTAAATGTTATCATCACTAATTCTGATTCCACTAATCAAACATGGTTAAAGTCCATCTATGAATACTCATCAGTACTCACAACAATCTAGCTCGACACTCAAGCGGCAGGAAGATTTCCAGCCACTGAAATAAACATTGAGCCACTGGTACAAACATCGGGCCACAAAAATAATGGCCACTGGAACGAATAACATATCTACACGGCAGGAAGATTTCCAGCCACTGGAATAAAACATCTGGCCACTGGTACAACATCGGGCCACAAAGATAATGGCCACTGGAACGAAGAACATATCTACACGGCAGACGTTGGCCACTGGTACAACATTGGTCACATGTATAAACATAGGTCACATATGTAAATATCTGGAACGAAGCACATATGTACAGCAACAAAACATCGGCTGGGCCAATAATCCAGCCTTAGTGGCCAGCCTTCAAGGCTGCCACCATCCGAGGCCTAGACCATGGTGTCTAGCCTATGTGTCTGTCAGAGAAAAAGAGACCCCAACATAGTCGCCCTTCCTCATATATAGGTTAGTCTCACCCCCTTATCATCTCCCTAGAGCTATAGAACCCGAGTTGGGCTCCGTACCATCTCTCGACGTTCGAGATAACACCGGTCACTATGCACCCATGCGTTGAACACCCGATAACTGACCGCTATATATCTTCACGTTGTCTCAGGGCTAACGATCGTGTCATACACCGCTCGAGCTAACGCACGACCACGCGGTACTCCCGCCGCGTTTCACACCTGACAACTGACCACAACAGAGATCCTGAGTAATGATTCTACCGGGACGTCCAGCGGCATGTCCGAACTCAACTTTAGACATAAATCACCGCGGGTGTCTTCCCATCATTACGTGTCACTCATGCACCTGCATAGAGCTCGCAGCCATTAACGACCAGAGTGAGCCAATAACATTTAATTAAATTTTAGATTTCCCCTGGCCTGTTCATCCCCAATATCTTAGATTAACCCCTTGGGTTTCTGTAACTAGTCATAGTCACCTAAACCCCTTTAATAAGCACCCAAGTTACCATTTTACTTAAAAATAAACAATATAATACCAGCCAACATGCTTACTTAAGAATCAACAATTTGGTACCAGCCAACATATGCTCAATGGGGTGGAGTCACAACAATACATGTTTAATATATGCTCAATGGCAAACCTTAGGGGTGGCGTCACAACAATACATGTTTAATATATGCTCAATGGGGTGGAGTTACAACAATACATGTTTAATATATGCTCAATGGGGTGGAGTTACAACAATACATGTTTAATATATGTTCAGTTGAAAACATTGTATGGAGTTAAAAAAAAATTCTTGAAACACACTTGATAGCAAAGGTAAGGTTAAGAATTGCAACAATACATTTTAAATAGAAAACTAAAGGTGTAAAGTTATGAAAAAAAAATGTTTACAGCAAACCTAAGGTTTGGAGTATTTTTAAAAGTTGTTTTTAATACATGTTTGATGAAAAACTTATTGTTGTATGTAATGTGAAATATGTTCTTAAAACATTCTCAACAACTAATCTAAATATCAAGTGATAAAAGTAAATTATTCTTGCCTTTCAACAGGCAAACAATAAAGGGATTGGTATTTTATTGAGCAACAACAAACAAAAGTTCTAAAGGTTTTAGACGGCTGGTAGAAAGATGCTGACCTTTTAATCTACTAGCATGTATGGATTTATTTACGTATTTTACCTCCAGTTGCCTACAGTGGCTTACAATAACATTTCTTTTGTAATTAATTGTAAACTCAACACGTGAAAGTTAAACGGAAGAATATAAAAACTTTAGCCTGTAGCCTGAACAAAGTGAAGGTTTTGGCTCACCTAAAGAGGACGAGGTTCATTGGTTTCCTGCTCATGTTGTTGAACTCTTCCAAGTAACCTTCTGTGATGTGACGCAGGTTTTCCAGATCCCGCACTTCTACATAACTACGAGAGTCTGATTTGGGGTCAGCAAAGTCACAGTACATCAACGATCGCAAGTCATCCTCTGTCACCTGGGTAAGATATAGTGTACAGTTATCCCTCTTTGCTGAGGTTTTTTTAGCTTGCATTTACATTATTTACACATTTTTGTAACAGATTATTTTTGACAAAAAAAATTATTTTACTTTTCCATCATTATCTGCATCAAGATGGCTGAAAATATGATCAAAGTCTTCCCTCATTTTGTCCTTGATGATTTCTCTGGTGGTCTTAAAAAGCCAGTCTCTGTCTCCATCGTCAACTAGACGATCATAGTAAACTCTAAACACCTGAAAAATAGACACAAATTAAAATATATCTTTCTACAAACGTCTATTAAGTGAACAAAAGTGTTGTAAATTTCAAACATAAATTTCTATACTATTTTTTTTTATCCAATTTGTCAAGTAGAAATAAATTAACAAAATTACTTTATATAGAGATTTAATGTCTATTGTTTATAATTATATGACATTTTTATATAAGCTATAAAATCGCAGCAAACTAATACGAATAAGGTAAGTTTTTCTGTAATTGCAACAGTAGGTGAAATCTCAAAATTTCTTGTAACTAAAGCTGAGTTGAAAGAAAAGAAAAAAAACATCCACAGTAGTGAGAACACACCTCATGCACCCACAGCCTCTTCATGGAGGTGGGCTCCTCCATGGTGTCAGGTGTTGACAGCAGAACACCTTGAATGACGCGGGAGAAGTCTCGCAGGTTGAACAGGTAATGTGATTTAGCGGGGGTGGGCAGCAGGTTCTGCAGAGCTTCCTTGTACACCTGTAGTGTTCCTAACACAATCTGCTCGGCACACAGCTTGAACTCGTTGCTGAAACCTCTGGAGATGGGTGGCAACAGAAGGGTTGTAAACAGAATGGTTGTTAACAGAAGTCACCACAAAATGTTTGTTAACCCAGAATATTTCAAAATATAACCATTTTGCAGCATATTGGGCAAAAGAAGAATTTTAATTTTGTCAGAAGATTTCTAAAAAATCAGGCACTTACCTTGCACTGATATGCCAGTCCATGATGTTTTTGAAGATGGTGACCATGGTTTCATCATCAAACTCATTGATGGTTATTGTGTTCAAATGACGCAAAAATCTGGGAGTGATTGGGTTGCGACCACCTCCTACAAGTAGAGTGATTTGTTGGATAATAAACTAAAATAATAGCAACATTTATATGCATGAAAAAGCTGTATGAAAAAACAATTTATACTCATTAGCTTCAAATGTAACATTTTTGTGCTTTTTATTTGAAAAAAAATCAAAGCTTAGGGTTTAAATACAAGTTTACCAACTATAGAAAAGATAAGAATAAAATGACAAGTGACCTGGAGGTCCCATAGCACCCATAAACTGTATGTCAATCAACTTAATTCCAGATGTGTCCTTCAGGTCATACCAGTTCCAGTGGTCAAGCCACTGCCGCAGCAGCTCAATGGGGGGTTGTGCTCCGTAGGTCTCCTGGAGGGGCATGTTCAGGTCATCCACAAACACAACCTGGCAACACAGATATTCACACAATTGTTTTTATTTTAGTCATCCACAAACACAACCTGGCAACACAGATATTCACACAATTGTTTTTGTTTTAGTCATCCACAAACACAACCTGGCAACACAGATATTCACAAGATTGTTTTTCTTTTAGTCATCCATAAACACAACCTGACAACACAGATATTCACACAATTGTTTTTCTTTTAGTCATCCATAAACACAACCTGACAACACAGATATTCACACAATTGTTTTTGTTTTAGCCATCCATAAACATAACCTGGTAACACAGATATTCACACAATTCTTTTTGTTTTAGTCATCCACAAACACAACCTGGCAACACAGATATTCACAAAATTCTTTTTCTTATAGTCAACCACAAACAGACCTCAATTACAGTATAGTAGAAATGTATTTGACAAAAATTATAACTAGTGTTCAGTTTGGTATCTCATTTTTTTCTTACAAAAAGCACATTGCTCATATTTGCTTTCTTATAAAGGATCTCACTCCTAGAATGACACATAAAAAAGCCTAAATGTTCATGGCTCACTATTTAAAAATAATATTCTCTACAATTGTTCTACTTTTGGTATTTAGACCATTCTCCAAAATTTTAACAAATAACAAGCTTATCCTAACCAAGTAATATTTGAACTACTAGAAACTCATCATCATTATTTTAATCTAGATCACTCCTTCAAGCAATCATAAAGATTGTAATCAATCATATCGTACCGCCTTCTTGCCCAGTGGGGGTCCAAACACTCCCTTCCTCCTTCTGTCCAGCTTGGACATGATGATGTTCTGTGTCTGGTTGGCGCTGGTCTGGGCTGAGAAGTTGATGATGTTTGGTTTGTAGACGTCTTTGTTCAAGCGGTTCAGCAGGAAGTCCTAGACACAATGGAAGGATGGTGTAACATTGGTGGAGGCAGGTGAAGTTAGACACAATAGAAGGATGGTGTAACATTGGTGGAGGCAGGTGAGGTGTGGTACATTCAAACTAAAGACTTGCAGATATTAAACTCTCATTACCTATAGACTTTCATAACATTTACTACTAATAAATGATTAATTATATAAGTTATGTGAAAGAAGCAATGATGCCTAGAACAAACATATCATAATTTTTAGCATCAATAATATTAATACATATTTATTTTCATAGAAAACAAAAGCTAGCAAAATTCTAACAAAATTCAGTTTTATTTCAAACTTACTAAAGTTTTAATTCACAATACTGTAATTTGAAACCATTAGTGATGAAGGGGCATATGAAAACTTACAGTAATGTAACAACTTTTGCCGGTACCAGTTGGGCCAACAAACAGACATGGCTTGTTGTGTAAAATCATCATCTCCATCAAGGCATTGTAGCGCACAGTGTCAATTGTTGGAACTATGATTTCGTTGAACTGCGCTTCTTTAGGTATTGGGGGTGTGTCCTTGATTTCATCTGACCACGGCACCCACTTTCCAGAACCCTGACCAATGATGCAATTAGTATGAGTTAACTTATAATTTATTTGAGTTAACTTATAATTTGTATGATTTAACTTATAATTTATATGAGTTAACTTATAATTTGTATGATTTAACTTATAATTTGTATGAGTTAACTTATAATTTGTATGAGTTAACTTATAATTTGTTATAGTTCCTGCCATATTGGTTCTAAAAATACATTGTTCTCAGCTTTCCCATTTTAAAGAATGTATAAATATAAGAGAGATTTGTTTTTTATGTTAAATGATAATATAATATAAAATTCTAAAAGTTAATGTATAATTCCACTGGAATTTCTATCTAACCAAATCTTGTATACTAGTATAAAATTATAAGAGAAAAAAGTGCACAGACCTCTTTCACAAACTTGTAGTCATAAATTTTGCCTTTGGGTGGATGAGGATTAACGTAAGGTTTCATTGGAGGCTCAATGAGATCAACGAGGCCAATAGCTTTCCTGGTCTCTTCTGTCATTCCACCCTAATGTCCAGAAGTCACAAGTTTTACATTTTAAATACCAGATAAATAGTTGTTTCCAAATGCAATGAATAACAGATGACAATATTGTCACAGATAAATAATCGTTTCCAAATGCAATGAATAACATTAGATGACAATATTGTTCATTTTCAAATTTTTAAATGTAAGATAAATTTAATAATGAAAGAAAATATTTAACAAGGAAATATTTTATATAAAGATAGGCTGCCCAATTCAGTAAAAACTGGCCACCATGTATTAAAAGTACTCACAGAACTCAATTCTCTGACCAACTTGTCAAATCTGAGCCGACCTTTGTCATCACTGCTGGCACCCAGTGACCAGGTCAAGGCAAAGAAGAAAATGCTCTAAAAATAACAAGAATTTTCATTGGTTGTTGGCTTTTCTTACTTTTTGTATGTGTGCATTTCAGTAAGATGCAGTCTTATTTGAAAATCTTAGTAAGCTGAAATTTACAGTTTATTTACCTCAACATAAATTACATGATTTTCATTTATTAAAATGAGATATATATTAGAAGCACAAGATGTTACAAAAATGTCACAAACTAGCAAAACACTAACCCTGATGCAGGAAGATAAAATGCTAGAAAATCCTGGATATGTGAATAAATTGTAGGAAATGTTTATCACAAATGTCACTGACTTAAAATGACATCATCTATTTATTAGACAGACCTCCAACCATGTAATAATTTCTCTCTCCTCTAGTTGAGCTATCTTTGACTTAAAATTACATCATCTATTTATTAGACTGACCTCCAACCATGTAATGATTTCTCTCTCCTCTAGCTGAGCTATCTTGGCCTCATCATGGAATTCATCAAGCTGGCAGTCAATCAGATTCATCAGCGCCACCACTAGATTGGAATCTGTTGTGGGAGATAACTCCTGTTGGTGGGACAATTTACAATATTTTTATTTATGTATATTGTCCGTAACCTAAAACATAATTTCACAAATATCTGAGTAGCAATGAAATTTAAAAAACAATAATTTTATAAAAAAAACCAATGCAGCTTTTCTTTATTTAAGCATCCAATAAAGTTTCTAAACTATCTGTAAGAAAGATAAGCACATTCTGAATTTATGTGTACATTATTTAATCATAATAATACAGCTTATGGAATTCTGTATTTTTAACTAACAAATTCAAAAATGAAAAAAAAAGTTTTAACAAAATTGTGAATCTAACCTTGACCCCTGCCCTATGAACCAGCTGTAAACCGGCATCAACAAATCTTTCAAACATGTCATTGAGGATTCCCTTATGAACTTCTGACAGGGTTGATGGGAGTTTGTTCATCCAGGACTTGACTAGAGGGCGCCACCCAAGTGTCTGAGGCTCCATGTAGATCATACCACAACGAGACACCTTGAAATGGAGTCATAGTAACATATGATTATTGTTTTTGGTCCCTTAGCCTAAAGTACATATTTATAGAACTTTTAAAAACATTTCTTGATTTTTTAAAAAGAAATTCAGTAACAATAGTATTGTTTTTGTGTGTATTTTTTATAAAAAACTTACAGTGGCAGGGGAGGCCACCTCCAAGTCCATTGGCTCAAAGATGAGATTGGTGGTGGGGGCCAGCTGAATGATCTCACCACTCATCAGACAGAGCTTCTTGTTGTCATCCAGCACAGTGTTCATGTTCTCAATCCAGATGGCGTCAACTGGACCATCAAATATCAACCACTTGCGATCATCAGACTAAAATCATAAAAATATCAACTTTATGTTTTTATGACAATTATTTTACAGTTGTTATCACAGTTGAATGCCACAAGAACATCCTGCATTCAAAAACAGAATTTGATTAATAAAAATTTAATTTCCAAATCATTAATTTATGCAAAGTTTACACAAAGTTGAGATGGATAAAAACAACATATATGTTCTTAATGGAACAATAGCCAAGCCCTAAAACTTACAGTGGATGTAGCAAAGGCTCTGTAGGACACAGCAAGTACACCATCTGACCATTCATGAGAAACAGGGTCAAACTGACCATACAGCTGACCCATTGTGATGGCCTTAGGGTTGATGACTGTTATCTGTACTTTGTTCTCATTCATCAGGTCCTGCATAGTTTAAAATTATTGTCATTAGCTCCATATAAACAGTACAAAGTTATGATAAGAAAAAGTACACAGCTGTGGTAAACACTTAGCAACCAGAAAACAGGCAGATCACCTTCTCCTTGAGGGTAGCCAGGGCTTGAGCCAGGGTCCTGTAGGCGCTTGTTTTACCACCCAGTGGTTCACCCACAATCATGAAACCATGACGGACAATCATCATCTCATAGATCTTCAGAGTTATGAACAGATTAATTATTAATTAAGTACTAATGTTTAAAACACAGTTCTTCAGATTTATAAAGAGATTAATTATTAATTAAGTACTAATATTTAAAACATGGTAAAAAATTGTTTTTAAGTATGGTTTTTAATGTAAATTGATTTTTTTCTTTAACATTTTGACTACTTTGTGGATTAGAAATTAACTAAAGCTAAAAGTTTCACTAAAGTTTTTTCTCAGAATTTTAAAAAAAAAATAATTTTATAAATATAATGTGGTTTTTTTTCTATTTAACAAAATAAATATACTACACAGACATAAATGTTTGATAAGATGTAAAATGGCTACCTGTTGTATTTTCTCTAGGAAGAAATTTGTGCACTGTAGGTTCTCCTTCTCACAGTTTTCCTTGATGGCAGCATTAATATCCACATAGTCTGGCTCTGGGAGTTTGATCCCTGGGAAAAGGTCAGAGGTTATGCCATGGAAAAGTGGGAGGTCATGGTTCAAGAACTTGGGGAGGTTGACATCAATGATGGAACGCAACATCAGAATGTTTTCATCTTCTTCTGGGTATTTCAGCTGAAACATTCATTTAGATGTTTAAAGTCATTTTTATCAATATATTTATATTTTCATTGTATCAGGCTATCAATTGATTAATTAATTTGAATTATTAAAATACTAGTTAGATGAACTAGATTATATTTTTAATTTACGGTTGAAATATTCAGTGTAGTAAAGTGTGATTTTTTATTTCACAGATTAGTGATTTTAACAGTTTGGATTATCTATAATGTCCAAGAGCCCATCCAACTAAAATGAGTACCTAACATTTGCTGAGAAGAATTACAGGTGGTTAAATTTATGAAATTCGCATAATTCCAAAGTGTGGTTTAATTTTAGAAACAGCAAAATTGTACAATGTCTGCCCTATTGACACCAAAATAATCAACATTTATTTTTTAGAAACAGTAAAACTGTGCAATACCTGCAGTACTTCCACCCACAACTAACACAAATTATTTAACAAGAAGTTTTCTCACCTTAAGATTGGCAGCAGCTGTGAGAACAGACTTGACGGCACGCATGCCATAATCATAATGGTGCTGAGATGAGAGCTGCTCGGAGCACAGACGGTACACAGCCACAATCTTTACAGACAAGGGGCGGGCGTTGACGAAGCCGCAGGAGTACAGAGAGATTTCAGCAATCAGGGCATAGTCTGGCACCATCATGGCTACTGTTCTGAACAAAGCCTGCAGAAAATTTAGAGTAGAGATTTTTATTTCAAGCATATTTTCACAAATATAACAGAGTTAATAAATTCTAAGTTTTAAAAAAAATTGTATATTAATACATAATTAATTCAGATTTTTTAGATTATTTAAAAACAAATTCAAACTAAAATTGAAATTTCAATGTTGACTTTCAAACCTTAAGATTATCTGGCAACTCAGATCTGCCAGCATAGCCAGGATTCATGGTGATAAACACAGAACAGGTGGGGTCCAACTTGATCTCTGTTCCCTCAAACATGAGTGTGTCTGAGCCAGCCAAAATACCTGCCAGAGAAATATACAATTGGTACTGTGAAGATAACTTGAGATATTTGTATTAGCTGCTAACATTTTTTTAAATTCCCATAATTTGTAAAATAATAAACTTGTATGTCGAGTTCCCACCTCTTTGAATGGTTAGGATCTGTTGGGCAACAACAGACAACACTTCCAGGTCAATTCTGTTAAACTCATCAAAACATGACCAGGCGCCACAAGAGGCAAGACCCTATGGGTAGTAAACAAAAATATCCTTGCATGTGTGTGAAACAACTTATGTTACTCCATAATTTAATAACTCTTAAAGTTAATGGTAGTCAATGTTACTTTAAAAATAATTTGTAATATAACTATTATAACAATTGTAACTAGATAAAAGACTAGTGCACAATTATTTTAAAAAATTAATAATCATTATTTTCTAATTTTTAAAAAGAAAAATAATCTTTTTAAAAAGCCTATAAACTATATTATTTGTACCTTAAAAAACTTTCCAAGAGCAATGTAATCCAGTCCATCTGAGCAGTTAAAAACCACACACTGCTTAGCTACAGCCTTGGCCAAATCTTTGGTTGTTTCTGTTTTTCCTGTGCCAGCAGGGCCTTCAGGGGCACCACCAAGGTGAAGGTGAAGTGCCCCAAACAAAGTTCTGGAAACATTACATGAAATGTAAACAAAGTTTTGGGAAAAGTTACAGGAAATGTAAACAAAGTTCTGGGAAATTTTACAGGATTTTAAAATTTCTCCCACTAGTAGTTAAAAAAGAACTGAGGTCTGGCATGCTGGTTTTATTTAAATTTAGGAACAAAAAACTTGCTGAAACAAACCTGTAGCATCTGTCAATCCATCAACAACAAGCATGATGGTTTTATTTAAATTTAGGAACAAGAAACGTGCTGAAACAAACCTGTAGCATCTGTCAGTCAGGGGGGTGATGACCAGACGTCCAGAGTTCCCAAGGTACTCATAGCCATAGGGCAGTTTGGAGTTGATCATTCTAGTCACCATTTGGTTTTCCTTTCAAAATAAAAATAATAATTAAATCTACTACATATTCAGCTTCTAAATCAAACATTATGTATTAAAATAATTACAAATAATAATTTATTTGAGGCTTTTGTGTTCACATTGCAAGTTATGTTTTTTTTTAAATAATCAGACAATATAGAAACAACATATCTGACAAAATACTGAAGAGTACATCTTAAGATAAAAGCCCAACAGTATCATATAAAATTCAAATAGTGGCCCCTAAACTGTTTACTGTCTGAAGACAATTTGAGGCCCCTACCTCCCCTAAACTACTGTTGAGGTCCCTACCTCCCCTAAACTACTGTCTGAAGACAATTTGAGATCCCTACCTCCCCTAAACTACTGTAAAAACACGATTTGAGATCCCTACCTCCCAGTAATAGCGCAACTGGCTCAGCCACTTGAAGTCCAGTTCACTGGAGACCTTGTCATCAACCAATGTGGCCAGCACGTCCCTGGCGTGGACGTCCAGCACAATCAGAGCCTGCAGGGTCACACGGTTCTGCTTGGACAGGTCCCCTCTGACAAGGGCCACAACTTCGTCAATCTGCGTGTTGTTTAGCTGAAGAAAAACATAAAAACCTTGAAAAAAAATCAAATTCAATTTCATTTATAAAAAAATAGTGAAATTTTGATGTACTGCATGAATAGACTTGTATGTTGGATGACTTACTTGAAGGTAGTTAGCAAGGGACTCATGTCCTATCCGAATGGACTCGTGGATAAAAGATGTCCAGTATTTCTGTGAGACACACAAAACTGCTTGACCTGGCCAGTTCCTGACCCAGTCACGGCGAGGACTTGTATTGTAGGCCAGAATGGACTCTCCAATCACCTAAGTTACAAATGGTTCAAAAGAAATAAAATTAAAAACAACTTTTGGCCCAATTACTGCTAGAAATGTTGTTTAAAAGGATGAAAACTATTACATTTTAGATAAACCAAAAAAAGTCTAGAAATTTAATATGTTAACAAAACTCATTAAATAATTTAGTATAGTTTTCAAGTAAAAATATGTGTTAATCATTTTATTACAGTTTTAAAGTTAAAATATTTGTTTATTCTTTTTTATTCCACAAGTTCTTCCCCTTAGTTCTTCATTGTCCCAAAGGGGAAATATTTTTGTATTTTGTATCAACATAATATGTGCCATTTAGCCAGTTAAATCTGACTAGCTTGTCTGTCTAGTGTTGTACAAGTGATTGTCTGTCTAGCACTGTACAAGTGGTTGTCTGTCTAGTGTTGTACAAGTGGTTGTCTGTCTAGTGTTGTACCTTGTGTATAGAGCCAACCATGTCAGCCTCTAGCTCCAGCAGCCATTTCTCCACCTGACCTCTGGCCTTGGAGGTAGAGATCACATCCTTGAGCAGGACAACTTCACCCTCACTTGATTTCATGTGGGTAATGTCTAGGACATCAGTGAACTCCAGAGTTGCGATGCCCTCAAAACATTTCTTCAAATGTGGTTGTACACTGTGAGTAAAATAAATTCATTGAAATTGATTTTGTACAAACATTTAGTTGGTGATATGTTTATTTTTATTTTGGTGCAATTCAATTGTAATCACATAGTAACATTTCAATTAATTAACATGGAAACTAGCCCAAAAACTGACATTCACTGTAAAATTAAATCAACGTCATACATATTAATTCATCACTCAAAATTAACTGCTTTAAAAAATTAAGCAGGATGAATATTTTTTTACTTTTGAATTTTCGCTCACACGTGTTTTTTAAAAAAAGTCTAACTTTAAAGTAGGCTACTTAAACTGTTTTTTTAACTGCAGGAAATAATAAACAAAGCTCTCTAATATCCACACAAAAAATTTCTCAGAAACACATTTTGGATAGTTTACAGTTGATCTATCATCACCCAAGGACTACTGGTTAAACTTAAAGAAATCATCATTAACAAAGCTGAAAACTTCAAGATCAGACAAACAGTTTAAACCAATACAGAGGATGCCAACTATGACAGTGTGTAAAGCCTTACCGTGTGGGATCCTTGGTCTCAGACAAAATCTCAAGAAGTTCATCATTAGAGAGAAAGAAGAAACGCGGGAAGTAAAGTCGTTTCTTCTCCAGATACTCATTCAGTCCCTAAGAGAATGCCAAAAAAAAACAATCAACAAAACTTAGTTTAATCAAGTCTATCTAGAGATTTAATTATAGTCCTCAATTTCAACTCAGAGATTTTCAAATAATAATTAGGTGAATTGTTAACTTAGGAGACTAGCTGAATCTTATAAATTAGCACCCTTTTCTCATGAATTTATTTATTTACATGCTTTATTTCATAAGTCTGTATAAGACTATACCACTTAAATGTGTGTTAATTACAATTTTATTAGTTTCACACTAAATAAAAAGCAAAAAGGAACCTTTTGGATAAGTTCAAGAAGCTCATTGGATTTCTTCAATCTCTCTAGGATCTTGTCAATATTGAGCACGGCCAACACGTGTTTGTCAATGTTTACAGATTTCATGATGTCTCGCCAGTTTTTGTCAACTTGTAAAATAAAGGTTAAAGGTTTTTTTTAATTAGGTATATTTTACAAATAAAACATTTTTTTTTAAAAGTATCTTTTAAAACTTAAGTAATATGACCAACTGTTTACCAAAAAAAATTAAAAGCTTAAATATACCACTGAACCAGATCAGTAAAAGTTTTAGAGTGTAACCCACCTGTGGCGAATCGCCTCCCTTCCTCCGGCATCTGAGCCATGATATCAGGTGAACTGAAGATGGGCTCTAGGTACAACCAGGTGGCCTGAACTTTGAGCCACTCATCCAGAATATCCTGCAACAGCATCAGCTTGCCTTCCCATTCCCTGAAACCCACAGTGTTTAATCCATATTAAAAATGAATGCATTACAGTCTGAACAGTTAAAAAATTACTAAACTTGTATTCCTAAAGGTAATAAAAGCGTAATAACGTTAGCCAATTTTAAATCACATATTCCTGGATATCCTTAGTTTGACAGTTTTAAGGTAACAGAAAGTGATAGTTCAACATTAAAACATGAAACTTGATGAGCATCAAATGTAATTGTTTAGATAATGCAGCCAGACTTTTACTTACTTAATTTCTTGTTCAAATGGTTTAATGAAGGGGGAGCCTCGCATGGTTTGTGTCTTGACGATGTGGTCGTCCAGCAGTTGCTGAATGTCATCAATGGAAGACAGGATTGACGTCCCTGTCTCTCTGTATGGTATGACTACAAACTCAAACTGTGGACCAGAAAATTTTGCACTAGAACAATGATAGCATTGCTTACTTTAACTATGGTGGCCAAAAATTATCTATGTAAATATATTCGTGTATAACGTGTTGATGAAAACAGCTTTTTATAAAAATTCAGTGAACTTATATTGGTAAGTTCTCTATTATCATTTGAAATTTTTATGGATATCAAAAATTTTAAAAATAATGAACTGAATTTAATTACATTATACAACAAAAATTAAATATTATGCTATTTGGAATTTTATTATGAGATGATGAAACGTTAAGTACATGCTTCTTGAAAAAAATTTTAAGAAAAAAAATGAAATATTCTTTAATGCTTAACAATTGTTTTTTTTTTTTTAGTTTTACAAATCTATTTAAATTTTACAATAGATATAATAATATACAAATACAAGTACTGCTATTTCAAAATAATTTTCGTAGTAGACTATATTGACAGAGGCAATAAAAACATGAAAAGTAAATACCAGTGAAACAAAAACATCAAATATTTATACTGAGAAGATTTCACACAGCTCCCACTAGTAAGAGTGACTCATGCATTATATCATTAGTTGTCTTAAGTAAATGCAAAATTAGGATCAATTAGGCATCAATAACACATGTGAACATTTAATTTTAACCAGAGATATTTTAAAAGAAGTGGGATGAAACATCCATTTAAAACATTAGAGCAGCTTCATTGTGCAGATAGTAGATGGAAAACAGGCTGAAAATTAATAGGCTAACAACATATCATTTTATGACGGCCCACAACAGAAAAGTAGCATTGTGTTGCTTTGTGTAGTGTCTGCGATCTCCGCGGGGACATAACTCTAGTGACATAACATCTGCTGTCCTAGATGCATGCAGGACTCAATACACATGTGGATACCACTTCTTTCATTCATCAATAAAGTAATTGATATAGGTGATTTGAATCAGACGTGAAGCAACCATTTATGTTCATACACACATACTTACTGGCTGTGAATCAACTTCATCCTGATTATAAGCATTAAATGTCAATTTAAAAATATACTTTTTAAACAAGTAAACCAAAAAAGCAAATTGCATGGTTCATGTTTCTAAATTATTGTTTAGACAAATTCTAGCACCCAAAACTTCAATCCAATCAACATGTTAAAATTGGTCTTACCGGTGCCCATTCTTTCTTCATGCTCTGCATGGCTTTCTCCAGTGAGAACTCCTTGCTGGCCGACTCAGATATGGACTCAAACTTGGGGATGAAAGGATCCAAGTTCATATCCACCAGCTTGCTCAGGCAGTAGGAGTCATCAGGACGCATGTTGTAGCCCACTATCTCAGAGATCTGAGCCCAGTGACGCTCCCTTAGGCCAGGGTTGAACAGTGTTTGAATCAGAGGCATGTGGTCCTTGAACTCCTCCACTTTTACCTTGACCTTTACATTAGAGCAGTAATAAATATAATTGTAATTTCATATAATTTGAAAAATTAAAATTTTATTAAAATTTCTTTTAAAAGTATGAAATTATTTATTTATATACTTGTAGAAAGGGAGAACAGACTTCAGTTTTCAATAGACATTAAGCAAATATTTAAAAACCTATTTTTATATAAACATTTTTCTATTGTTTAATACTGGTGAAAGATTACCTTTGATGCTATTTTCTTGGCGGCAGGTACAGAATCAAATGTTTTTTCCAGTTTGTACAATGACCTCCAGAAGTTGCCAACTTCTTGGTCCACAACATCTGGGTCAACTCCATTCATAGGGCCATCCATCCAGTCTCTGAAAACACATTAGAAATTTAATTTGGCCATCCATCCAGTCTCTGAAAACACATTAAAAATTTAATTTGGCCATCCATCCAGTCTCTGAAAACACATTAGAAATTTAATTTGGCCATCCATACAGTCTCTGAAAAACACATTAAAAATTTAATTTGGCCATCCATCCAGTCTCTGAAAACACATTAGAAATTTTATTTGGCCATCCATACAGTCTCTGAAAAACTTAAATTCTCACAAAACAAACAATGATTTAAACTGACTTGTGTTTGGTGTTGAAGTCAACAGTCAGTTCGTACAGTTGCTGATAAGGTTTCAGGTTGTTGATGATGTTCATACGCTGGGGGTACGTGGTCACATCCCAGCCAAAAGCTTCTTCCTCCGTATTAAATGCATCAATCTAAAAATATATCATATAACCACTTATTTCACTTTTTTTTTACATTTGTTGATTTTCATAAGTATTCCATTATTTAGATGTTCTTTAAAATAACCATAGTAATGATTATTAAACTATAATTCAACAACATTCAGAATTAAATTACACGGCTGCAATAGAAGAACACAAATAATTTCTTGGCACTATTCCACAATGAATACAGCTACCTTGTCAGCCGCAATTTGAAGTTTGCTATCCAGTGCCTGAGCTTTTTTAAGGTATCTGTTGATTTCTGACATGTCCCCAAATCCTTGGAACTCTTCAACTTGTTTAGCATAACTTTCCAATTCTTCAATGAAGCGCTCACGTCGAAGCTAAAATAAAATTTATTTGCATCAGAATTTTTTGCTAATGTATTATTTATTACTTTTCAATTTTAAACAGAATGTTCAAGAAATCTACACTTTAGATTTAAATGAAGAATATAGGAAAAAACTCTTGTAAAATCAAAATTTTTTCCTCAATGAAACAATAACTTCAGGTATCAGTAAACCAGTACAAATATTTTTCTAATCAGTCTAAGAAGTAAAATAAGCATGAATAAAAAAAATGATATTTTGTGTAAATCTACAATCATAAAATACCTTAAGAGCTTCCTCATATTGCATCTTCTTCTCATTAGCTTGTTGTTTGTATTCCTCAAATACCAAGGGCATTCTTTGATTCCATTTAAACACCTAATCAATCAGACAAAGTCAAAATTCTTACTTTAGTAACTATAATGTAGAGAGAGTAAAATGTAACTATAACTTGTAATACAGTTTTATTTATAAACTGCTAAAACTAAAACAAAAGAGTATTGTAGATTACTTCAGCATTTAGTCTTGTTTCAGTTGGTGAAAAATTGGCGTGGTCACTGAGGAAAGTCAGGCGGTCCTTGCTTTGGATCAGCTGTTTCTCCAGAAGGAATATGGTTTCAGATTCACATTTATTGATGTAGGCCATTTGCTCTACCAGCTTTTCTGTGTTTTCAGGTGTGGAGAGTGCCTTGTCAGATATTTCCCTGTACTGGTCCACAAGCCTGATCAATAGATTTGTTTTTAAAAAGATAGTCATACTGACTATAAATATTTCTAAATAAACGAATTCTTATTTAAATACGCATCACATATTACAAAAGGGATCTAACTAGGTTGATAATTTTAATCAAACAATTTTTAAACAAGCCGCCACTTACTTTTTGTTTTCTTTCTGGTGGTCCTCACACATTTTGGCCAATAAACGGCTGCGCAGACCTTCAGCTCGTTTGGTCAGTGCTCTAATTAGTTCATCACAATGTACTTCAAACATCCCCAGCCTCACAACCTACAAATAAAAATTTTTAATTTTGCTTGATATTTGTGAAGCAGCTTAAAGCCTCCGTAGTCTGAACATAGCATTAAAGACCAGTGTTACAAAATGTTCGGCTGACCTTGACAGAGTTGTACATAATCTCATCCACCAGCTTGCCATACTTCAACAACTCTTTAGCATAGTCATCAAAGCTGTGCTGCTCTTCAATAAATTTGGTGACATCCTCGTCAGCCTGACAACAAATGTTTACATTAGTTGGGTAGAAACTTTTTTTTTAAATTTCAAACCAGGAGAGCTCCCTCTCACAAGGACAATCACTCTCTAGCTACAAAATACTTTTTTTTTATTGGTTCTCACTAACAAACAGCATTTTATCACTTACTCTTAAAAAGGTTGGAGTTGTCTTAATAAATTATTCTAAATAAAAGTCATGAGAAAATATTTGAACAGATGTGTGGCCTACCTGTCTGCTAATGAGCTGAGCATACTTCTCATAGTGCTTTGTGTGTTCTGTGGGCCTGACACTCTCCTGAATGATCAGCTCATTGACCTTGGCCTTGTGGACATCAAGAATCTCATCAAGGACAACAGGGCGCAGGAAGGCCTTGGCTTTGTTGCCACTCTGCTCATGAAAAATATTTTAATGGATTCATATTTTAAACAAAAACATTGTTTTTAAATTAACCCTTTTTTTACTGTTACTGATTTTGAACTATCATGCATCAATGTGAAAAGGAAAATAAAATTCTATTAGGTATTGGTTTGATATGATTAAAGAATCTAATCTATTTAACAGATTAGATTCCAACTTCAGTATATAACACAAATGAAACACAACTACAACAAACAGGTTTTTTTTTAATTTTTATAGTTTTACAATAGAGAAAACTTTATTGAGTTTGACAAGAAAGAAAAGAATCTCTCACCCATTCAGAATAGAGTTTAGTCTCAATGCGAGGGATGTCCCTGGATGCCTTTATTATTACATCAAAGACATTGACTAGCACCACCTGAAAATCACTGAAGGTGGGCTCACATTTGATCTCAGTTTCTTCCAAGATTAGACGCAAAATAAATCCAGAATGTTCATAAGCTCTAACTGAAGTCTGAGGAAATAAAAATGTCATTTTTATTGAAACTTTTAAAAAAAAGTGTAACACAAGAGAGAAAACTATTTTGTGTAAAGGGAGATAAGGGGATTTCTAATGAAATATAAAAAGCTAGATAAACTATTAGGCTACTTAAATAGATTAATTGCTTCTTTGAGGCAGCTCGGAAACCAGTGAAGTCCTATGTTAATGTATTTTTATTTTCAAAAAAAATTTCCATATTCTCAAAAAATGTTATGGCAGTTATTTAATTGTAAAATAGTTGTGAATGTCACCAGCTTACAGGTGGTTGTACAAGCAGATTTGTGTAGTCATCTATGGAGTCAAGAGTCAGGTTCTGTAGGTTCTGGCTCATCAAAGTAGCTGCACAGTTGAAAAAAGACTCGAGTTTTTCTTGCTCTTGGCTGGTAGGCACTTGCTTTCTTTTGTTTCCTTGGTAGAAAATGCCCTGGACTTCAATAAACCATCTGTTGAGAATAGTTTGTACATTTTTTCTAAATGATTTACAAATATTTTTATTTTTTTTCTGGCTAAATGAATTACTAAATTTGATTCAATCAATTTTAATGTATCCCTAAAAATGTCTAAACTAGTTATCATTTTAATCAAAGTTATCAAATAATTTGTTAATACTGAGTTAAATAAATGAAATAATAATCTGTATTAAGATCAAATCCATCATACTTTTTGAGTAATTTTTCTTTTGCTGCTTCAATATGTCTCATGCAAAGGTTTTGGAAGATGCCCAACTCCATTGATTCTTCTCTTGAATGGAACTCTTCAATGTCAATAAATCTGAGCTTTCTAAATTAAAAAAAACACTTTTAAATATCTGAGTTTAACTTTAACAAAATAAATCAAGATAAAATGTCAAGTCAACTAATGTATGCATTTTACTATTCATATCAAAACAAATATCACAATAATGTTTTTAAAATGTAAGCATTCTTGACATTTAGGATGTACAACTTACCCAAAGCTAAAGTGCCACAGGTCTAGAACTTGCATCATGCATGGATTGGTGTTATGGAGATGCTCTGATGTGTATTCCAAAGCAGCCAAAAAAGATTTGTTCCATGGTTTTGGCTTGACTGCCATTTCCTCTCTGTGAGGTGGAAGTTTTTCATCTTTGTCATCATCCTGCTGTCTAGGATCCTTCAGCACAAAGTCCACTGTAAAACATTAGCAGGAATCTTTTCAATTTCAGTCATTAAATTATGTGAACTTAAAGGATCCTTCAGCACAAAGTCCACTGTAAAACATTAGCAGGAATCTTTTCAATTTCAGTCATTAAATTGTGTGAAGTTAAAAGATGTATTCAATAAATTACCTAAGAGTACTTAATAGTAAATGGTAAGCGGAATATAAATTATATAAGGCAAATAAACTCCACAAAATAATTTATTTAAACAACATAACTGTGAGGTTTAATTATAAATTGTTTAGATTTTAGAATGATTTTAATACTGATATGATTGTTTTGTAGCCTATATTTCATTAGTATCTTAATACATACCATTACACATATATATGAAACTTTGTTTCATGTAAAAAAAAAAAAACTTTTAAATATTTTTACCTATAGCTTTCTTGACACTGAGCAAATAGTCTTCTTTCATCTCATCTGAGAGGCTTTCAATTGTTTCAGCATGACCCTCCTAAGACAGAACAAAAATTCTATGTGAACACACTGCTTTATGTTCTAGAAATTTTTTTTTTTTAAATGAGGACTCTTCCACTCACCTTTAAGTCATCTGACACAAGATTGAGAACATGTTCAAGCCAAGAGTCTTCCATAGGTGCAACATGCTCAGTGTCTATGCCATGATTAATGTAGTAGTAGTAGCGCTGAAATATTTGTTTAATATGCAGGCTATAATAAATTAATTTTAAAATAAGTAGACTCTACATCGTAAGCAGTCATGTTACATCCACATAAATGTTCTTTACAGTAATAGATTATGGTGAAATGTAACCTTTACAGTAAGAGGTTATGGGGAGTAATCATTAAATCAATAAATGACTTAGCTCACCAAAACATCTTTTTCTGCTGATGTAGGGGAGGGCACTCTAGGTACATCTGGTATTTCACCATTTTCAACCATGTCTGCTGCTGTTTTAGGCAGGCTCCCCTGTTGCTCCCTAGAAAAATGTTGAATTAATTAAATAATGTAAACTGCTTAACTTCATTTTAAACATATTAGATACAACTTTATCTTAACTTTCCTAAATTTTAACACCAAGAAAAAAAAACACACATAATGATTTCCACCAAGGCCTTTCTAAAGTTCTCTCTGTCTCTTTTAGGTTGTTTGAATGTGTCAATATCTCCATTCTTCTGTGTTTGGTCAAGGGGTTTAAGCTTCAATGGGTGCTTCTTATTCTTTTTGGCATCCCCTAAAAGTATTTTTTTTAACTTCAGTAAACAGAAAGAACAAAAATGCTAAAATATTATTTATTCTAATCAATTGCAAGAATTGTGCATTAAAGATTAAAGTTTACCTCAAGTTGTAAATTTGTAAAATGAGATTGTATAAATCGAGCTTCTATTTTTTAAAATATTTTTTTACAAGGTTAAACATTTTTTACTTTGTAAAAAAGTATTTTATTAAGATTAATATAATATGTGTAAATTACAGTTTTAAAATCTGTTTCAAAAGTTCAATACAGGTCTAGCCAAAAAAAATTTAAACGAGGTGACAAAATGTAAAATGTTTGTGATTCACACCTGTTATTTCACCTATAAAGTCAATGCGCTCAGGTGTTTCATCATTGTTGCGACTAGATAGCATAAAAGTTGGTTGATTTATTTGCCATGCTGGCTTTCCTCTTGATGTTGGCAAGGCAGGGAGAAATCTTATTGGTTCATCTGTTGCCTTTCCCTTACTTGGTCCTATATGGGGCAGTTTCTACATTGGTTGGAATAATTTTAAAATAAAATTAATATTAATTATTAATTAACAATAAAGTTGTGAATAAAGTGCAGTTTATTATTAAATTTTAATATCAATAATTAAATTTAGATGTAGGACATTCTAAGATTTAGATCTAGAAAGATTTTCAAACTTCATTTTAGAATATTTTGTGTTGTATTGAAAATTTAAATTTAAAAAATATAATAATAAGGGCTCGTTAGTAGTCGTTAGGCCTACTCAGTAGGCCCTACTGTTTATTTTAATAATTAAATAATTTATCAAAATCAAATGTATCTTCTAATTTAAAAACACAACGTAAACTATTATCGTAAAACTTACAACTACATGCTCCATATTCCAACCGACGGTAAAATTATGTATTAGCTTTATTCATTAATGTTCTCTAATTCCCGCTAGCAAGGGTTGCCAGCGTAGATTGATCACCACAATAAACAATATGGCACCCTTTTTGCAAGTCCCGTTGCTAGGTGCCGTGCTCGTGAAATAAAACGAGAGTTTATTTTAAAAGCCAAAATTAAGTTTATTTGAATTAGAATGTATGATGAGTCTATCTATGAGTTGCTTAAAACTATTTTAACATGGTTTAACTGTGAAAATTTCTAATTTAGAAAACAATCGCTATTGTTTTGAAACCTTATTATAACAAAGTGAAAAGCCGACTATCAGTTTTACATGTGACCTAGTCCTAGAATCTCGATATATTTGAAACTGAATGTAAACTATTCGATTAGCAAAATAATTCT
The DNA here is from genome assembly GCF_028476545.2 of Physella acuta. Lineage (NCBI taxonomy): Eukaryota > Metazoa > Mollusca > Gastropoda > Physidae > Physella > Physella acuta. The sequence goes on along the minus strand of NW_026732098.1, from coordinate 631,321 downwards.
AACGAGCCGACCCGCGGCGTATCATAAGCCGCTATTTAGTTGTTTTATTTTCTACTTTTCAGTAATTCATAATTTGTGAATTCGACAGTACCAATGCTGCCACTGAAAATATTTGCTTTAAATTAAAACACTACCCCCCTTTCCCCCAACCTCTAACCTTTACCGTGAAAGCAGCGTCCTCTTAGTTATTTCTTAGTTACCTCCTGTAAGTTTAAAATCGAACTAAATTATCTGCCCCTAATAGAAACCCGGCTCTACGGCTCGACAATTTGTAGACATTTAGAGTGAACACAGCTCACCAGACAATGTGGGGGTGGGGTAGGGGTGGTAGTGATAGTGATAGTGATAGAGAGAAAGAGAGGGGACTGCAAGGAGGCGCTTGCAGCTTGTTTTCTAACGGCTCCCAGAAGAGAATTATATATATAGATAGTAAATAGGAAGCTCCGTTTCCAAACTGGAAGAGTAGCCACGCAGCCGCATAGTTACACACATCATTTATTAATAAATTAAAAGATGGAATGTTACCCATGTTTACATTTGCTCTTCCGCACTTCCGCGTCTTTCAAAATACTTTTGCTTAGGTTGTACACAATAAAGGGGAGGGGGGTGGAGGGGTGGACTATCGACAATAACGAGGGGATTAATAAGATTAAGAAGGCATCACGTAGTATTTATTTTGCATTTTTTAAAGGATGAAACAAAATTATTTAAACCATAGACACATATAGGCTGAGGCGGCGGGGGTGCTGCCGTGCTGGGTGACCAAAATAAAAAAAAAGTAGCAAAATTCACACAACAATAATGCTTTTTACCTGTTCAATTAACGATTAATAAAAATTAAATAGTCTTTTATGTACGCATTGACGATTCCGACAAAGGGGATGGGGGGGGGGTACCCATAGGCGTTCGCAGGTTTTCGGGTTAGTGGGTGGTCGAGTCGAGAAAAGGCGTCGCTATAGTGCGGTTGAGCCTAGTGGCAAGTCAGATTAGCGACCAGACAGGAAGGCATTGTGCCCTCCCCCTCCCCGATGACCCGATCAGTGTTTCTTCCAGACTTTTTTCTCCGGGGGGGGGGGCACTTGGAAGAGATGCCTGGAAGAAACTCTGGACCCGATGTCTACCAGAGGAGGAGGAAAACAATTAGAAATAGTTTATGCAATAGCCTTAAAGAACATCTTTGTTGCGATGTACGTTTTATTCGTCCTTAGGGCCTGTTAGAACTCCAGAATACACGTTACTGCATTTTAAGTTCGACCTGGCCTAATTGTATTTTTCTGTTACATCATAAATTTGTTTTTTCGAGTATAGTTTCACATTTTAATTATTTCTTGTGTAGGTTTCTTTTAGTTTAGTTGTGGAATGAAGTACCTCATACTTACTCTTGGCTTTGTTTTTTTTTTCTTAGCCTCGTTTAGTTTGGGTTGTTAGGGTTTGCTCCATTAACATTGTTCCATCTAGTATGCACAGATAAACCGAACACACTGAACCAGAGTTCTCTTCCAGGCATCTCTTCGGGGCGCAACGCCCCCCCCCCCCCCGAAGAAAGTCTACCACCCCCCACCCCCCGAACGAAATGGAATTTATATAGAAAATATATACTTTTGACAGTGTCCGCCCCCCCCCCTCCGAAAATTGTTGTCCCCCCCCCCCCCACCCCCACCCCCCGGAAATTTTAAGTGAACCCCGGGAAAAAAAGTCTGGAAGAAACACGGCACAGAACCCAGTGCATAACAACAAACTGTGGCAACAAACTCGCTGTAACCTCCCCTTATATATATATATATATATATATATATATATATATATATATATATATATATATATATATATATAATACTAGCTGTAGGTTGCTTCGCTTCGGTGTAAAATACATTTAAAAAGTAGGCTGCTCTTTGAAGAACACAAAACAAAACAAAATACACAATGTATGACACAAAATAACCTATCACACAAAATATGCACATAACACAACTAAAAACAAAACAGAAACGCAACACAAAATGCTTTGTAATCCTTTGTAATCCTTTTAAAACAAGGTAATTAAAAAGTCTAGTGACAATTTTAGCGCAATTTCCTTATGTTATCTAAAAATAGCTCTGTCGTAGCGTAAATCAAGAGCAGGGTTAGTAAAACCATTGGTTAGTTATTAAAACGTTTTTTATTAATTTTTTTCAGTATTTTACATGTTTTATTTACAATAGAGTTACATGATTAAAAACCATTGCGCGCCTACTGAACGTGATGGCGCAGCCATGGAACGCGATGGCGCAGCTATTGAACGTGATGACGCGTGTGGTGTGGTTGGAAAAAATTATGGCAGGAATCGATTGGTACATGTTTCAAGTCGCTTAGTGGTCTGGTTGCCGAGATATGGGCCAAAAACTGCATTTTTTCGAGGTTTTTTGGCTTTTCCGGGAAATCCATGAAAGAAACCCGTAATTTTTATGGCCTATGTTCATCCTCGTAACTTGCTTAACATAATTGCTTTTGGAACTAGTCATCGATATTGCTTCGTTGAGGAGGAGATACGACTTAAAGCCCGGACACACATTCATCCATACATCCATACATTCATACATGCATACATTCATTCATCCATCCATTCCCAGAAATGACGAGTTAATAAACGCAATTCTCCAGAATGGAAATTGCGCTAAAAACTATTTTTAATATTGGAATAGTATTATTAAAAAGATTTAAGAAAATTGAACAACAGTAGGGGAAATAACTACTCTATCAATGTAAAAACCGACAACTTTAATTATAATTTTAAAATTTATCCAGATCAATCATTCTTTAATTATTTAATAAAAATTTGTATAATTTATTGCAATTCTATTTTTGCAAATAACTTTTTCTACAGTTAGAATTAAATATATTATTTTTATAAATGCTAATCATAGCTCAAAGAATGTTAGTAAAAGCGGAGTCAATATATAAATGCGAGTTGCACATTAAATTTACTGACGATAACACAAAAGAAGTCAATATATCTCTTATTTTATTGTGCATTTCGCCGCGAAAAAAAATCCCTTGAATCATCATTTAATTACACATTTGCATTTTCAGTTTCAGGTTGGTTTTTAATTTTAATTTTTTCTTTATATCTAGAAGTTTTGTATTAGATCTATGTATAAGTAAACCATCTTAAATGAATAAAAGCAGGCTACAAGTAAGAAAGAAATATTACTATTGTAAATCTGTATCAGTCAATTTTTTTTTCTTCTGCATTGAGCTCTCATCTTTGGATCTTTCATCTTAATATAAACATTGTTATTTTAAGTTACTGTATGATTAGTCACTTTGTCATGACCAATAGTTACTTAAAAAAAATATAAGGAATTATCATTTTTGAAAAATAAAAATTTAAATGTTAAAAAAAAAACTAGTTATTTTATTTCTGCAGCTTGGTTATTCATCTTCTGGGGACATTTTTACTTTTATCTTCAGTGTTTTCAACGGTTTTAACTACATGTACCCGAGGTCTTTACGAGTATGTTCGTTAAGTACATCTGTACTTGTTGTATCCCTCCACCTCCCCCCCCCCCCCATATATTTGAACATACTTTTTTTATGCAATACACATATGTTGTGTCTCTGTACAAGATGCATTTGGATGATGTTCTAGATCTAGATGTCACTTCCAGCTAGTATTTTCATAGATGAGCAAAATCTTACTCTACGGGGCGCAATCTACGTAAACAATTGACCTACATGCCGAGACTGATCTTACAACCCAAAGATAAACATGCCTCCCACTTTACAGATATATAGCTGAGTTATTCTGACAACTCAAGCAAGGGCTACACTTGTCAACCTAAGCACGGTGTGTGGAGGTTTGACGGTCTATATCCAGCAGGAATAACACAAACAGCAGATGAACAAGCGTTAAAGATGGGTTGCCATTGTGATGAAATGGCGCCTCGCTAGGCGCCGATCAGTAAGACAATTTTAAATTGGTAGTTTCTGTTATGTGGCAGAGGCGTAACGAAGGGGGGGGGGGGTACATATGTCCCCGGGTGCCGACCATAGGGGCGCCAAAATGGATTGGACAAAAAAAATTAAAAGCTCATTTTAGCTGCAGTTTTGAATTATAAACATAAAAAATATAGGGGGTAGCCAAATTAAAAGTTTGTACCCGGGGGAGGGGGGGGGTCGCTACGCCTGCTGTGTGGATCTGTTTGCTGTTGGTTTTTTTTTTAATGAAACTTGTTTTAAATTTTATTTAATAAATCTCCGAAAAAAAGGCGCCACTATCCTCAAAATGGTCGTAGTGGATTGACCGCCCCCCCGCCCCCCCCCCCCCCCCCCCCGCTTACGCTACTGGTGATACCGTGACGTAAACTCGCCAACTATAGAGAAAACGATGCTATAGCCAACTGTATTAATAACCAACTAAAGATAAACATGGGTACTATTTACTTAGTGTACACATATTAAATCTATCATTTGGTATGTGTGTATGGGGGGAAGGGGTGTTATTGACACCAACTTCAAAATGTACAGGGAAAAGGTTTTGTTTAATATTTTTAATAATTGATATGTTAATCAACGAACTTATACACACCTATTTATGGCATAAATTTAAATTATAGGCATATGTAGACCTATAATACACAAATACATAGGGCGTATTATAGGCTTTTTTTTTTTCTTTTGGAGTGTGGGGGAGGAGGGGGGACGAAAACATCAGATGATGTAACTCGACCTAGCGACGCCACTGCATATGATGATATTATAGACTGGGCCCACACATTTTTAACACACCAGACACGCACACGTGTAGGAAGCCGATCTTCGTTCTTAATTGTCATGTTGAAACACACGTATTAGCCTACGTGGCAACTGGTTATGTGTCAACTGGTTATGTGTGAAATAGCTATGTGTGAACTAGTTATGTGTCAACTGGTTATGTGTCAACTGGTTATGTGTCAACTGGTTATGTGTCAACTGGTTATGTGTCAACTAGTTATGTGTCAACTGGTTATGTGTCAACTAGTTATGTGTCAACTGGTTATGTGTGAACTAGTTTTGTGTGAACTAGTTATGTGTCAACTGGTTATGTGTCAACTGGTTATGTGTAAACTGGTTATGTGTCAACTGGTTATGTGTCAACTGGTTATGTGTGAACTAGTTATGTGTGAACTGGTTATGTGTCAACTGGTTATGTGTCAACTGGTTATGTGTCAACTGGTTATGTGTCAACTGGTTATGTGTCAACTGGTTATGTGTGAACTAGTTATGTGTGAACTAGTTATGTGTCAACTGGTTATGTGTCAACTGGTTATGTGTCAACTGGTTATGCGACATATAGGCCTTTGACTCCAATTTCATCATGCTTTTATTTCTGGATTTGCTTCCATAGATTTTGTCCAACCAAGAACAAGGCAACAGTTACGGATTTTGGAGTTGTTTTTTCTTCTTCCCCTAGATGGGTTGCTATCCCCAGCTATCGAGTCCGGGGTACGAACTCGGGACTTCGGTATAAGGACAACCATTAGCTTAGGGAAGAAATAAAAACTAACCCAAGAAAATTAGTATTCATCTTACAGAACAACAGTGAGCCTATTGAATTTGTCGTCTGTATTCGTTGGAATTATGTTAAGAGAGCATTTATACACTTTCGTTGTGTGGGTCGTGGTGGGTGGGGGGGGCGGGGAGGGGGTGTCAATTTGGAGGACTCCCGCGATGGTATTGTACGGCCCAGTGGCGTAGCCAGGATCGTCTCAAGGGGGGGGGGTTCCAATTTTTACCCGGGGACAAACTTTCGATTTGCACCCCCCCCCTCAAGCTTTCGATTTGCACCCCCCCCTCAAACTTTCAATTTGCACCCCCCCCTCAAACTTTCCATTTGCACCCCCCCCCCCCTCAAACTTTCGATTTGCACCCCCCCCCTCATACTTTTTATATATACCGAGGGGTCTATGGGGGGGGTTATGACCCCCCCTAACCCCCCCCTGCCTACGCCACTGGTACGGCCTGACTTTCCCCTCGCTTATAGTCACGTGGTCTGTCTCCTCGAGCATCTCGGGTTGACACAATGACCCTACAAACTCGCACCACCACAATGGCCCTACAAACTCGCACCAACAAACTCGCACCAACAAACTCGCACCACCGGCGCTGACAACATCAACGCTAGTTTTCAACACATTTTATCTGGAAATTTTAAACCGCCTCCCCATTGTGTCCATACAAATTAACCCCCCCCCCCCCCCCCTCCACAGGCTCCACCGTCCTGCCAGGAGTAACAATATATTGTTTCACTCTTATCGATACTTTAAGCCACTTGTGTTGATGTGGGCTATTATTGTCAAGGTTGTCGAAATTGCAAACTGGCATACAGGCATACGTATCAATTGATAGATTATATTGTGTAAGCTTTCAGTACAAAGAGACACATACTCTAATTTGCCATGTGTAGGCCTATATAACTTGTCATTATATCGTGCATTTTTTTAAATAAATAAGCTGAAGATGGGTGTTGCTTTTCGCCAAAAGCTCGGAGGTTCAAATAAATCAAATCAAAGATCAATGAGACGCTACGCAGATAGAGACAAAAACGAGTGACTACTGCCATCGGCCTATAAGCCAAGATTGCTATGGTGGCTCGCTATTGTCCTACTGACCAAAGGCCTACAATTGGCCTACTGACCAGACGACTACTGATGGCCTACTGACCAAAGGCCTACAATTGGCCTACTGACCAGACGTAACTTAATTTTTAGAGAGCTATATATATATATATATATATATATATATATATATATATATATATATATATATATATATATATATACTACGAATAGAAAAGTTTTGAATCTCCCCATGACCAGTTCCATACTACGTCACTGGAGACAGCTCCTCGTATAAATGACGTTACAACCGCCACCACCACCCCTTCCCCGCCATACACACGATGGTATCATTTAAAGAAAAATAATATGCTATTTTTCACTTATAGCTAACCAGCTACAAGTTTCAGAACTAAATCACTTTTGTTGCGTAACATTATTCATGCAGCTCCCCCCACTCATCTCCCCCACTGGCGATAGGTGCTTTCAAAGTAAATCTAGACCATTGCGTCGGACATACTTAAACTGTAAAGATTTTTTTTTTAAACTTATTGTAATGTTACTAATCTAGCAATTAATGATCTTTAAAAAAAATAGTCGTGTTAAAACGAAAGACGCGTTATGACTTTAATAACATTTTTCTTCTAACAAAAAAAAAAATAATGTAAAATATGTAAATAGTAAACTGCAGTCCTATAGAAGACAAAGAACACTCGCACAGAACATCTTGACAATAAGGCCAAGCTTTATTGACATCTGTCATTCTGTAATGACTATTGAGGGGGAAGGGAAAGCCTGCAGCTGTTGAGGCTACACGAGCCGATGTGAAAGCGAGTGTCACACTGGCCCACCACTTAAAAAAAGGTGGATGGGTTTGTTGTCGGTGATGTTTTAAAACTAACTGCAATTTAAAACGGGCTACACAATATATAGGCCTACACTTTATTAAAATGTATTTAAAACGGAAAATAGTCAAAATATAAGTTTTTAAAGTGAGGACATTTCAATATATTTGTTTTTATACAGATATAGAGAAGTTCGGTAGGCTAGTAATAAAAGTTACATTATGCAACACGCACTTGTGAAATAAAGGTGAATTTAGAATTTAATGTAAAAATGGCAGTATTTATCATTTAGTTTTTACAAAACAGATTAGTGTCACCGCTAATCTGTTGGGTTGCCCGATACAAGCGTCAGGAGTATCTTGTTCATGACACACACAATTTATAGCAATCGTAGGTGGAACACCTCGGTTACAGCTGTACAGTTTTTGTTTCTTTTGTGAAAGTGTCATCCGCTGACATTCCATTCGAATCACTCAAGCTATCTTGCCAAGATCGCCGTATATTTAATACAATCTAAAACGTATTTGTAATACAAATAATTTAATTCACAACTTTTACTGTAGTTTTTTTTTAACTTCTAATATTTATTGCACTTGCAAGTTAATATTTTGCACAGAAATATGTCACTTAATATCGAACTATTTCGTGTCAGTACGAGCTTACCGTAAACATTCTTATCATATGACATTTAAAGGACATAAAATTTAAAATATCACCCTCAATAAATAATATATCTCTTATTTTAGAATTTATAAATAATGTTTATTATGATAAAAAGTAGCATTTTTAAATAAAGCAAGTTTATTTACATTTCAACGTAAATGTATTAAAAATACAGACCATACTAAGAAACGTTTACAATATTTAAAGAAAAGACCGCAGCACTGCCAAACAGGTGCGAATAGGTTTGCTCATGCGCGGAACAAGTCATACGCCATCTTGGATTTGAATGTCGGAGAGTATCTAACTGAGGGGAAGATATTGAAAACAAACACTTTTGTGAAACTTCTGTTTCGATTTTACTATTTGCGGTCCATGCGGACCTTTATTTTCGGTAAGAACAGATGTTTTGTTTGTATGGATAGATCCAGAGTGAATAAACTGTCTAGAAATCGACATTTCCGATTGTTTTGAGGTGAGGTACTTCAAGAAAACAAATAATTTTTCACACTACAGCCGGACAGACACACTAGAATAGCTAGCTAGGCCAGGCTACTTCTCACATTAGATGCTAGAAAAAATGTAGCTTTTTGTCTTATTCCAACTAGATCTTCTAGATCTTATTTATTGCATGAATAGTTTTAATTTAGTCTACCACTGTCATTACATTATGGATGCTTATGTTTAGATTTAAGAGGCAGACACTGGCCCCAGCCCACCCCACTCAGGGAAAAATTATATGGGACACCTGACAAACTGGAAACCACAGTCTGGTTTGTCCACGAAGTTGGACTTGTTGTCTGAATCCTCCACCATATTCAAAAATTAAGAACGAAGAAGAAGAAGAAGAGCTAAACCCTGGCACAAGATCCCCAAGCTAGTGAAGCTAGTCCTAGTGATTAGGGTTGTCGGCATCCGCCGAGTTCGCGGTAAAAACATGACCCGAAATCGCCCATTACTTTCTGATACCGGACCCACGAGATTTGGTTTTGCATACTAATAAGTTTTTAATTTATGGTAATTAATTAAGTTTAAAAGGTCATTTCCTAAGGTTAATTAAGAAGTAGAGTGGTTGTCCCTTAGTTTTAATGGCTTTGCGACCTGATTGCATGCTGTCTCTGCTTTGGTCTTCCCCCTGTATCAAGGTTAGTTTCAAATACGTTGGAATCTCGATTTTTTAAAAGATTCCTCTAGATGAGAGTAGATTACTGATCAGACATATCTTAAGTAATTGGAAATGAAATTTGTTTTTGGATATTTTGACTCCGACATTAGTTATACCCCTCCGAACGTAGTCACTGTATGTAGGTCACGCTGCCACCATTGTTATATTTTTTCATCCCGATCTTCCTGCCTTTAAGTTTGATCAACTAATAACAGCAATCTTATGGCATGTGCAAACAAATCTAATTTTTTATTTCAAAATATATTTACATACCCATCTTTAATTTTTTCAGCTCTAGTTCTAGTTTTCTAGAATATGTTTTTCCTAAACATCCAATTTTGTCAGACTAGACTCTAGACTGACAAGAGTCAGACCTAGATCTAGGTTACCTGTCTGTTGCTATACACTAACATTGTGCTAACTGTAATTTTAAGTGTTCAAGTTCTACTCACCCTTAGATATAGTTATATGCTGAAAATCAGAATCTATACACAATTCACACATAAAAACATTGATCTGATAACTTCATTTCACTTATTACAAAATGACTTTTATATGGACTCTACTTCACCTGCCCAAAATAACAAGGCAGTTATAGACACATTACAGTGTTCATGTCATTTACTTTCATTCACTGTATTTATATAAAATATTGCTTTAGAAACATTTTCATATTTGCGCAGCAGTTTTATAACAAAATGGCTTAAAGATGGACTCTACTTCACCTGCCCAAAATAATGAGGCAATTATATGCACATAACAGTGTTCAAGTCATTTACTTTAGATTTCTAACTTTGTAGTTCTTTCATTTGCTGTATTTATATAAAATATGGCTTTAGAAACATTTTCATATTTGCGCAGCACACAGTTTTTTGGGGTTATGGGAGGAAGCCAACACAAAAATATAAGTTCTGTATTATTTTTATTAATTTCAACAGCATTTACAAGTTCTATATATCATTCTAGTTAAACTCTGCAAATATGAACAAAATACAACTGCAAGTAAAATAACTATGCTCAATTTATTCAGGTATACCATGACTTGTCACAATTGGCCAATGCAAAAGCAAGGGGATTCCACCCCTCACAAAAAAATTTGCCAAAAAAAAAACTATTTGAGCTAGACAGAAAATCTTTTTTGTTTTGTTTCCATATAGTTGAGCTCTACAAGAATATGTAATTTTTATTTTTATATGATGATTAGTGTTTTTTTACCTAAATCCCTATAGTGATCATCCTGTCCTAGTGTCAGTGGGGCATTTGAATTTTAGGTAATCTATCGTTTTGGGTACGTAAAATCGCCCGCGGCTATTTATGTACGAAAACATTACCTCATTGTCAAGGCTTTAATAGAAGTATATTGTCATACTTTTGTGTCAAATATTATAGATAAATGAATAATAAACCTAAATCAATGGCTAAATATATCGATATAGGCCAGAAATTAACTTTAAACAGCAGTGTCTGAGAGCAAGATTTGCTATATAAACAGCAGCCATTTGTAAAATAGAGTGACTTCCCCCTGAATCTGGCGCTAAAAGCTTATAAAAATAAAACTTAGACAAGATGGCTGCTATAGTAAATGAGCATGGTTGCATCTGTTGGAAACATCGCTAGTCTTCATTTATTACGGAAAAGTTTTAATTCAATTGTTTAAAAACAGGTACATAAATGAATCAAGGAAACATTTTTGAATTTTTTAAAACATAACTTCTCCTCAAAATGTGAAATAATTATTAAAATTTAAGGAGTCACCTGTTTTTCACATTACAAATCGCGGGCGATTTTACGTACCCAAAACGATAGATTACCGAATTTTATTGGGATAATGGCATTGTTATGTGCTGGGTGGATTGAGTGAAAAAGTAGCCCTTTAAAATTTTAATATAGAACCTATGCACACCCCTCAATCTACAATATGCATAGGCCTAATTCAAGCAAGTTCAACAGCAAGTCATTTGAGATTATGTGTCTAGATCTAGAATACAGGTGTCCGACAATGGGATCTTCTTTTAAAAAAGGGGTGTTGGGTTGTTAGTAGTATTGTAATCTCAACTAATTTATGGTTGGAAATTAGGGTTAGGTGTATGGTAGCACCAGGGTTGGAGTTGGGGTAAGTGACAGAGTTAGCATTGACATTAGCCAGCCATGTGTAAATTGTGTATATATAGTTAACTACTAGTAACCTAACACCCCTTCTTTAAAGAAGATTACATTATCAGACACTGGTATAAACATTCTCCCGTCAGTTGTTTAAATTTTTTTTTAACAACCATAAGTTGTTTTTTTTAGGGAGGGGGTGGGTCCCTTTTCTGTCTTTATTCTATGCTGTGAATGTTCATTATAATGGCCCTATTAATATTGCTAGCTGAAACTAGTTTAAAACTATTTTAAACTCACCAGGAGTGGAATAGTATTATCTTTCATGCCAAAAGTTAAGATTTTCTATATCATTTAACACTGTTTGTTGAAGTTTTCCTTGTTAGAGCTGGACAGCAAGTTGTTTTTTTTTTAGTGCTGCTTTCCTAGACCTGTAGTTTGTCAGCTTTTGATTTTGATATCCTCATTTTGTACAGCTTGTAAAATGCCATCAATCTTAAGAGTAAGGATTTTGGAAATAATTTATTGTGATAGAGTAGGCCTACTAAATTTGGTTATAGGCTAATTCTAGCCAGAAAAAGATGTGCGTGTGCATAGCTCTACAATTACCTGGGGTTTTTTTTTTTACATCTACATGTTCGCTGTTTAGGCCTATGTGTTGTCTTGATGAGGCAGGGATTAACATGATGAATACTTAAATAGTAGATTTGAAAAAATATTTCTATGAACCCTCAACCCCTGATGACCCGCCCAAAGTGCAACTGCTCCACCACACAGTACAGATAGTTTTGTCAGAAGATTAATGCTAAAAGAGTAATTTGATCCCATTGCGTAGCTATAAAAGAAAAAAATGAATCCATTGCGCAGCTATTAATAGTATTTAATTTGAGCCCATTGTGTAGCTATTTTTGTCATTGAGTTTTGCATCTTCTGCTGGCCAGACAGTGCTGGGGAATAAGTCACTTCGTTGGTTATATTATTACTCTTCACTATTTTAACAGTAGTAGCCGTTAATTTCAAGTACTATTCACATTAGACCTTTAGTATTTTCAAATTCATATATTAGAATTAAAAGCGCTTCTTAAAAATGTTATGGCTGCATGAATTTTAAAATTTAAACAATGGTGCCAGTTTTGTAACACGAGGATCCCTCTCTAGGATAATTTAAGAGGGGCTGCTACTATAGCTTTCTTATTTTCTTAAGAAACGGATACCATTTCTGCCAATGATGGACTCATTTTCTGTGTTTATTAATTAAGGAAGAAATCAGCAACTCATTAACAGTACTTAGGCCTTCTCCTTTGTACTGAGTAAAATTATCAGTCTTCTTGAGTTCTTTTCAATTATTTAAATACTCATAGCTTTTTAAATTATTTTATATTTTTGAATTGACTGTCACAGTAACCTCAACATGTTCTTATCACTTAGTTAAAAAATTATGACAACAAATGCTGTTGTTTTTTTTTTAGGTTTTTTACTATTTCTCAAGGTGTAAACTGTTTCAGTAGTTGAGAGATCACATGAATAATTTTCATTTGGCTTTTTATAATGTTGAAGAATATTTTTAAAGAAAATGGGGTGGGGATTTATGCATATCTTTTAAGATTTGTTTATATTAATTTGTTTTTTAGTTGCATTATCATTAGCCTAATAATTAATATAATTTAAAAAAGATTCTTCATCTACTATAGCATGCATATTATAATACTGTGGCTTAGACATGGAGTTGTAAGTGCATTATGACAACCAATGTAATATTATTCTTGAATGAATTATTGAAAATATGTTGTTAAATATTCTGTTTTTTCTTCTTTTAGACTCTCCTAGCATTTGATCAAAATGAGTAGTTATCAGATGAATGCAGGCAGTGGACCCACTCGGGCAAGTAAGTGCTGTGTTAAAATAACTAGCTGTGTTTGTTTATGGTCAAATAACTACATTGAATCATGTAGAACAAATAGTATTGATTAATTTACATCAGTTAGAGGCTTAAAGACTGGAGTATGTTGCTAACAAAGAAAAAATTTGTTTCACTCAGTGGGTCCAGCTGGTGAGCCTAGTTACATGGATTTAAGCAGCATGCCCATGGACAACAAACAACAGCAAACCATGATGTGGCAGCAAAGTCAGTACATGAGTGACTCTGGTATCCATTCTGGTCAAACCACACAGGTAAAACATTCATACTGCTTGCCTGTTTTATTAGTATTTTGTTTATACAAGTTTCCATATATAAAAACATTGTACTTTTCCTTTTTAGGCTCCATCTATCAGCAGTAAAAGTCATGGAGAAGAAGTTGATGATGGGGACATGGATCCATCCAAGATGATGTTTGACTGGGGATTAGGTGGAGACACTTATAACCAAGAACAAGTAGATGGTAAGTCACATTTGCACCACATCACCACATAACAGCTTCTCTTTCTGACCCTGTACACAGTTTACAGCAGTTTAAAATTGTCCTCAGACATAAACCAGCAGTTGAACCAGACACGCTCCCAGCGGGTGCGAGCTGCTATGTTTCCTGAAACAATGCCAGAAGGTGTCCAGATCCCATCTACCCAGATCCAGCCAGACCAACCTACAGCTGTTCAAAGATTGAGTGAGCCATCACAGATGTTGAAGCATGCTGTTGTAAACCTCATCAACTACCAGGTAGGTGCTTGAGTTTTTAGACCACTTCACTTTAAATACTTCAGCTTTGATTACTTGGCAAAAATATGCTCACTTTTAAAATGTGTTTGTGTCAACTTTAGGATGATGCAGATCTGGCCACTCGTGCCATTCCAGAATTGATTAAGTTGCTTAATGATGAGGATCAAGTTGTTGTGTACCAAGCTGCTATGATGGTCCACCAGCTGTCTAAAAAGGAAGCAAGCCGACATGCCATCATGAACTCCCCCCAAATGATCACAGCCTTGATCCGTGCTATGGCCAACACTGAAGACATTGAAACAACACGCTGTGCTGCTGGAACCCTCCACAACCTCTCCCATCACAGACAGGGCTTGCTGGCCATTTTTAAGTCTGGAGGTATTCCAGCACTGGTCAAACTACTTAGGTAATTACTAAATGGTATTGTTTAAATGATTTTTATAAGTCATCATCTCTTATCTTTGTGCTCTTGAAGACTTGACTATAAACTAGCATTGTTTCTACTCTAAATAAGGTAAGAATGAAATTTCACTTCAATAAGTACTTTAAGTAGTTAAGTTTTGTTTTTCTTTGCCAGCTCCCCTCTAGAGTCAGTTCTTTTCTACGCCATAACAACCCTGCACAACTTACTGCTTCACCAAGAGGGCTCTAAGATGGCTGTGCGAGTTGCTGGCGGTCTACAGAAAATGGTGGCACTGCTGCAGAGAAACAATAATGTTAAATTCTTAGCAATAACCACAGATTGTCTGCAGATTTTAGCTTATGGAAACCAAGAGAGCAAAGTAAGAATTACTTTTATTCATGTTTCTTGAATGTGTACTGTTTCATATATATAGTGATTGCAGTTTTCTTACATTGTCACTTGTATTTTATAAGTTTAGTTAATGTTCAACACAATAAAAATGCTGAAAAAATTATTTGTGCTAGAAGCTAACACATTTATTTTCCTCCCCAGCTCATCATCCTTGCTAGTGGTGGACCTGGAGAACTTGTGCGAATCATGAAGTCTTACACATATGAAAAGTTGTTGTGGACAACTTCTCGTGTTCTCAAAGTTTTGTCTGTGTGCTCTAGCAATAAACCTGCAATAGTCGAGGCTGGTAAGTGTTATTGTATCAGCAATAGAGCAATAGCAGATTTTAGGCATACTTAATATACTGAGAAATACTTCAATACAACATGTTATCTTCTCAGGGGGAATGCAAGCTCTTGCCATGCATTTAGGACATCAAAGCCAACGTTTGGTCCAAAACTGTCTGTGGTCACTCAGAAATTTGTCAGATGCTGCCACTAAAATGGTAAGCTTATTTAATTTTGTCTTAATATTGATTTGAAGAATTTGAGACTAATTTGTTAATCATGTACTCACTTAAAGTGCAGAATTAATAATTTTTTTCATTCTATTCCACTATGTAGGAACAAATGGACAACCTTCTTATCATGCTTGTCCAACTTCTGTCAAGCAATGACATCAATGTAGTCACCTGTGCTGCTGGTATCCTGTCCAATTTGACCTGCAATAACCAAAGAAACAAGGTTATGGTTTGCCAGGTTGGAGGCATTGAAGCTCTTGTTCGCACAATCATGCAAGCAGGGGACAGAGAAGATATTACCGAACCAGCCGTAAGTTCGATTTTTAAGGAGAACTATTTAGTTGTTCTTTATGTAGTCTTGTAACATCAGTCATTTAATGAAAATAATTTCTTCTAGGTATGTGCCTTGCGTCATTTGACATCTCGCCACCCAGAAGCTGAAATGGCCCAGAATGCAGTTCGTCTGCATTATGGTCTGCCAGTTCTTGTGAAACTCCTCCATCCACCCAGCCGCTGGCCACTTATTAAGGCAGTTGTTGGTCTTATCAGGTTATTATTTATTTCCTAAATTGTTCTGTCTGTTTATTACTTTAAAAAAATATGTAGTGTTTAGCCTGTTGCTAGCTTTTATGTTAACAATTTGAATATGATCTTCAGAAACTTGGCACTGTGCCCAGCTAACCATGCACCTCTTCGGGAGCATGGAGCTTTGCCCAGAATTGTGCAACTTTTGATTCGGGCACACCAAGACACACAAAGGGTACGTGGTTTTACACTTAAGATGATTTTTTTTCTAAATTAAAACAGTAAATTTTGATATTTTACAATTGCTCTGTATATATTAATCGCTTGAACATCTTATTCTCATGTTTTTAAAAAAACGTTTTTACAATAAATTAATTGTAGCGAGCATCAATCAGTTCAAACGGTCCACCACTGACTGGTTACGTTGATGGTGTTCGTATGGAAGAAATAGTTGAAGGAACAGTTGGAGCCCTCCACATTCTGGCCCGTGAGGCACACAACAGAGCAGTCATTAGAGGACTCACTTGCATACCACTTTTTGTCCAGGTCTGACCATTAATTCTAATTTAAACACTACACATTTTCCTGGTTGTTGTTTTTTTTGTACTGGTCTTAACAAAATTAATAGGTAAATCTTTTATTTCATGTCCAAAGGGATAGCTACATTTTTTAGTTAAAGATGTACCCCATTATTAAAAAATGTATCTTCCTCAATACATTATGATCTTAACCTTTTTGATAAATATTGTAAGGTCTTGATGACAAGTTATTTGTAAATTTACTTGACATTGCAGCTCCTCTACTCGGCCATTGAAAACATCCAGCGTGTTGCTGCTGGTGTGTTGTGTGAACTTGCAGCTGACAAGGAAGGGGCTGAAATGATTGAGCAGGAAGGTGCCACTGCACCTCTCACTGAACTTTTGCACTCAAGAAATGAAGGCGTTGGTAAGTTTTATTGTTGCATTTAAATTGTTAGATATGAATGTGTTGATAATATGACTGTATAAGCTATTTAATTAACCCCTGCCTACACCAGGTTTTAATCTGTGGTGAAAGTTACTTATGGTATTCTTCTTGTTTTTAGCCACCTACGCAGCAGCAGTGCTATTTCGTATGTCTGAAGATAAGCCACAAGATTACAAAAAGCGTCTATCCATGGAATTGACCAGTTCACTCTACCGCGGTGACCAGAACTGGACAGATGTAAATAAAACCTTTTTATATTTGAACATGCCTTTAATTGAGTGCATAGAAAGATGGGTTACACTAACTTGTTATAAATCTGATTAACCCTGTTTTTCTACTAAAGCCTCCTGGATTTGAAGACATGACCATGCCTCTGGAAGATTCAAGAGATCACATGTACAACCCTCACGGCTCTCATGGAAACATGTATGGTGGAGCACACCCTGACATGGGGCGTGGACACACAGGTAATTACAGCTACTAACTTCACTGGTATGGGAGCATCAACTGCTCTTTTTCAGGATTTGGATTTGCAGACTATTGGCCAATATAAGAAATCAATCAACTGCCAAGTATTTCAACTGCAAAGCACAAATTATTTTTTATCCAATCTGATTTCACGCCAGTGGTTACTTAATGAATGGAGGATATATTTTACAAGTGTGAAATTTAGAAAACTTTTAAGTCATCACACATTATCATCCATTAAATTAATTTACAATTGATACAGAGATTTTAAAAATATTTCAAATGAAGCACAAGATGACAATTAACTGTCCTTGATGAATGAAAACACAGTGAAGAGTTGAAATTTCTCAATGGTATATTTTAAACAGTTTAATAGACTGTGTGCATCCTGAATCAGTTTCTTGTTCAAATTGATTAAGTATACTAGTCCAGGAAGCTTCAGTGTAGCATATGGCCTAAATGGCAGCTTACACACACATCCAAATATTAATCTGAGGATTTTCAAATGGATTTGATAGTGATACAGATGTTTCTTGTTAAGGACGGATAAAATAACTAGAAATATTTTATGAATTATTTTCTTTTCTTTTTCTTCTTTTCTTCATTCTGATATCAAGTAGGAGAACAACTAATGTAGGATGCATGGTGGACTTCTGGTGAGAACAGAATAGAGGGCTCATTTTCTTGTTTTTTTTTTAAATCAGTTTGTAGTTTGTTCCATAATCTATTATTCATAGGGGATTTTAAATTTTTAAAGTTAATCTATAATGAGGTTTAATGTATCCCATCTTCTACAAGGTTATGAACAGGTACCTATTGACTCCATGCAAGGACTGGACATTGGTAGCCAACATGGCAGCAACTATGGACAGATGGACAACCTACCAGATCTAGCAAACCCAGGAGACATCAACTTTGACAACTTGGATCCAGCACTTGGCCCACCATCAGGGGACAACTCCAACCATTGGTATGACACTGATGTTTAGACCACTGGAGGGGAAGCCACTCTGACATTCATATCCTAATCAACTTGCCAGATGGTGCAGAATTATTTATTTTGGACTTTTTTTTTTTGACATGATTCATTGATCACTTAAAATTGTATGTTTGATGCAGCTACAAAATCTTAGAGGCTTGACTAAAGGTCAGATGATTTTATAAGTTCATTTTTTAATTTACCTGTAGTTTTTATATAGCTTAAAAATAAAGAACTTGAGCATTTTTTATTTACAATAATTGTATCCCAGGACAGGATATTTTAAATAGCATGAGTATGTAAATATTTCTTATAATACTGCAAAGTGGTTTTAAACAGTGGAAGATGTTAGATCTCTATGTGAACAATAGTTCCAAGACGAATTTTTTTATTTCTTGTGCATTTACAATTTTGTTTTTTTAAAACATTTTTTATGTACCATATTTTTTAACCATTTCTTTAGAACTTTTACAAACTTTACCATTTCTGATAGTGTGAATAAAATGTATGTGAAAACATTTCTGCATTATCTCCAATAAAATCAAACTTCATTATCTGATCATCATGACTATTCTACCTATATTTATTTGATGCTATCACTGAACAAATATACTTGTGTATGTTGGAACAACTGCAGATAAGGACCAGATCAAACTTGTTTCATTCATTCTCTCATGTTAAGACATGTCATGAACTCACTTCAAACATTTCTGCAGTGACTGTTCTGTGTTCTTATACTTTATCTACACTAAGAATGCAGGGATAGATAGCATTGCCTCCTCATTTTTTGCTATTTTTTTCAAACACCATTAAATGTATAAAGTTTGAGTATAGGGAATGTGTTAGATCTTAATGTCATTAATTCTATAAACCATTATACATTATGTTTGTATTGTCCCATGTACTGCATACATTTGTGTCTGTACTTTACCATAAGCTAATACATCCAAGACTGATGCTGGATTACAAACTTTGATGGGAGCACACGTTGCTAGGGGGAGATTCTTTTTGTGTACTTTGTCTGGTAAATCTGTCGGTTTTTTTTTTAGTTCTACACTTTATGCATTTCTTGAGTCATTAGGACATCATAATGTTTCTGCATGGATGGTCAATAAATATCATTTTCATTACAAAAAAATTTGTTCTGTGTGTGGCTTTTTTAAGTACAAAGGAACTGAAGAGCATTAGGCCCAACATAATCATCCAGTAGACTTGAGTATCATGCTTTTTGAGATAGTCAAGTAGAAAATACTACTGGTGCATGAGCCCCGAATGATTGGAAGATTTGAAGCTTTGAACCGATTGGGCTAAGTTTTAGATCTACATGTAATCCTGACCCAATGCCTCATCATTAGGCTATACCAAGTCAACATTATGGGCTTATGCAGTGCTGGGTAGCCTACCCTGCACATCTTTGTGGGCATTTACACTCGCACGACGATATTCAATATGGTATTTCCGATATTCCTCTATGTGCAACCATCACCATGGAGATGGCTTGTATTCCTACATCCATAGTTATTCCAGATTTTTTGAAGGCTTAGATCTACATCCGCTTGCGGTCTAACTGCTCAAAACTTCTGTCGTAGGTTTGTTGTTCTTCAAAACGGCTCACTTCTAACTCATCTAGCTAAATGAGCAAATTTGTCGACCAAGTTTTTACCGGTGAGGAATAGCTTAGTGAGCAGATGTAGTTTTACCACTGTCAAGATGTGACTATACATCGCCCATGTTGGATGAGACCTGTGTGAATGTTGAAACCAACGCTATTTTGAACTATTTTCTCTTCTTGTAAATCGCTATACAAACAAATTATCTATAGACTAGATCTACTTACGAGATAATCTAAATTCTATATCAATCCGACATTTTAACCTGAGACTTAAGTAAGACAAACAATGATTGCCTAGCAACTAGTTCAAACGCCATGATTTTAATTCTGAGCTCTTTAACGCCGTTTCCCTTACACCGCGTTTACACTTGCGACATGTGATCTAGATCTATACCATACCCCTCCCCGACACTCATCCATCGCCCCCCCCCCCCCCCCACGCGAAATAGAAACAAATATTTAGTTCAAATAGAAAACAAAATGCAAGAAACCCTGGTGTTTGGGACGCCACTGATTCTCTCTCACCGTCATGCCACTCTTCCCACCCTCTGCAGCTTTCAGTTTGCTGCAAATGGGACAATCGGCTCCAGATGTCATCCAATCTTTTATCTGCCTTCTGTGTGGCACCGTGCCCTGCAGGATTGTCTTTGATATCCTGTTGGATTACGTCACGTGTCCACAGAGGCGTAGCGACCCTTCCCGGCGCCCGGGGACAATCTTTTCGATTTGCACACCCCCCTCAAGATTTCGATTTGCACCCCCCCCCCCCACAAACTTTCCATTTGCACCCCCCCCCTCAAGCTTTCGATTTGCACCCCCCCCCCCCCTCAAACTTTCAATGTGCACCCCCCTCAACCTTTCAATTTATTTTTCCAACCCATTTTGGCGCCCCCTAAGGTCGACGCCCGGGGACATATGTCCCCCCCCCCCCTCGCTACGCTACTGCGTGTCCATCTAAGCTTTTTTTTAATGACAGTGTTAAGCAAATTTTAAAAGGTTTAGTCACATAATGATTCTTTCGCGGACCTCCTCATTTGTTATATGACCCGTCCGTGTATATGAAATCTCTAAGCGTCTACGCAAACATCTCATGTATTATTATATAGGCAATACAAATGATGGGCTTCCCACTCCGTCCCTCTGCCCGCACTGCTCGTGTAACTTTTCAAAAAGGCATATGGACTTTCGAATGTGATAGAAAATAACTATAAAATGTACTTGTTCATCTAGATCTAGATCTAATATTTTTAAACTATTTTGCCAAAATAAAATAGAGGCTGGGTTTAAGTTAACATTTTATGAAGGCCTAAGTAACAGGCCTAATGTAGCCCCTAAAAAATATAAATTCACGTTCCTATTGCTAAACCATACAGAATATTACACTTTTATTATAGAACCTATACTATAACTATATAAGCATATCATTTTAGCTATACATCGGTAATTAAAGCAAACCATCTGGGAAGAGGGGGGGGGGGGTTTGAAATCGTAATTACTCGGAAAATGCAGTCGTCAACCTCCGTGAAGAGTCGACACACCGCTAGCTAGCAAAGTATTTTGTTATAGTTGCCAAAATGGCATTATTTTCTTTGTCTACATCGATGATTATTATCCACGAGTTTTATTTAGGTAAACAAATAAATTGCGCAGTTTAATGTGTTTATTAAAGCATATTAAAATAATGCCATACTGATAAAGAAGAAGTAGGCCTAAAGTATAGCGAACTTAGGTTTGTATTTACATCTCAGACGTTGATTTAGCTTTACCATCACTGGCTAGTTTTGTGCCGTTTTTGTTTACCTTTGTTAGCATTCTCTACAATAATAATTATCCCAACAAAGTCTAGACTAGACTCTAGTCTTGTCTAGGTTTAGGATACCGTCTCGTCGGAAACCACAATCTCTTTTTTAGATCTAATCTAGACTAGATGGAGATTCTAGATCTAGATTTAGATTCTAGATCTATCTGTTTTTGTTAGACTGAGACGTTTTTGGATTCTGGACTACTGCTACTGGTAGACTGGTAGACAAATAAATTAAAAATAATTTTATTTGGAAACTGTGAAATATTGAAATTACTCAGTGTTCAGTGTAATTTTGATGAATTTGTAGTTTAGGCCTAATCCTAATAATATCATATAAATAGGCCTATTTAGGCCTAATATAATTCATAATTATTAATAGGCCTATAGTTGTTTAGGCCTATTTAGTATTTAATACTATTTATTTATTAATTACTAACAGTAATAATAGGCCTATTATAATATTATTATATTGATTGAATTTGTATTTCAACTTCTTGAATGATTGATCTAGATTTCTAGATCACTGGTTCTTAACTTTTTTTTTCAAATTAAAAATCAAAACATAGCAGAATCTATATATTTTACTGGCGCACAAAATGAACTGTGCATAGCCATAGGGTATACCAATGTCAGAAATAGACTCTTCCGAAAATAGGCGTGTTATGTTGTTAGTAGTGTAATCTCTAGCCTAGTTTTGTTGTTAGAAATTAGGGTTAGGTGTATGGTAGGACTAGGGTTGGAATTAGGGAATTAGCAAGACTTGTATTTAGTTAACTACCAACACTCCTTTTAGGAAGATTTTATTATTGTGCCATTATCAGACATTCGTATAACAAATACACGGAATCTACTTAAAGAGATTGTGTCAGGTTACTGACTGGTAGTTAACTAAATACACACTCATTAGGCCTACTTAGTTAAACTTCAGACCATTCTTATTTCACCTTTAAATTTTTCATGAAATATAACAAACAATTCTTCATCTTAATTTTTAGGTGATGACTAGTGGTTGAAGTTTGAAATAAGAGAATGTGATGTTTTAGAACCTCAGCAAGAAAGACAACTAGCATGGGAAGTGCTTCATCCAAGTTCCGCAAACACCTTCAATCTGGGGATGAAGTTCAAGCACTCACACTTTACCAAAACAACCAGGAACTGCGGAAAGGGCTGGACCCCAACTGTTCCTACGGAGACTCCCACCACCATGAGACCCCATTACATCTGGCAGCTAAACATGGGATGCCACGACTCTTGTGGTAAAACATTGTCATGTTTTTCACTCAAGCTTTTGAATGGCCATTATTTTTTGACATTACTGAATATGTTTTTTATTTTATTTTTCAGTATTTTTCTGACCACAAAAGGGGGCAATCCCAACAAAACAAATGCTAGAAAAGAGACTTGCCTTCACTGTGTCTGCATGGAGGCCAATGCTCAGTCGCCCCATGTTTGTAAGCGTCGAGCTGAATGCTTAACCCACCTTCTTAAATGGCGAGGGGCTACTCTTGCTGAGGGACAGGTTGAAAAAATTAACCTGGCTGCTCAAGATGAAGTAAATAGTACAAAATTATAAGCCTTCCATTTACTTTGTAAAAAATACTGAAACTTTACTTAAAAAATAACTTATTAAATTATTCGTTTAGTGACTTCTTTTATATAGATTTTTTTTCATATCCTGCTTAGTTTATAATTTTGTTTTGGATTTATAAATTAATGATTTAAAAATGATTGTATTTTATTTCTTAGAAACTGAACACAGCATTACACTACAGCATACATGTATTTTATTTCCCAGAAACTGAACACAGCATTACACTACAGCATACATGTATTTTATTTCCCAGAAACTGAACACAGCATTACACTACAGCATACATGTATTTTATTTCCCAGAAACTGAACACAGCATTACACTACAGCATACATGTATTTTATTTCCCAGAAACTGAACACAGCATTACACTACAGCATACATGTATTTTATTTCTTAGAAACTGAACACAGCATTACACTACAGCATACATGTATTTTATTTCCCAGAAACTGAACACAGCATTACACTACAGCATACATGTATTTTATTTCCCAGAAACTGAACACAGCATTACACTACAGCATACATGTATTTTATTTCCCAGAAACTGAACACAGCATTACACTACAGCATACATGTATTTTATTTCCCAGAAACTGAACACAACATTACACTACAGCATACATGTATTTTATTTCCCAGAAACTGAACACAGCATTACACTACAGCATACATGTATTTTATTACCCAGAAACTGAACACAGCATTACACTACAGCATACATGTATTTTATTTCCCAGAAACTGAACACAGCATTACACTACAGCATACATGTATTTTATTTCTTAGAAACTGAACACAGCATTACACTACAGCATACATGTATTTTATTTCCCAGAAACTGAACACAGCATTACACTACAGCATACATGTATTTTATTTCCCAGAAACTGAACACAGCATTACACTATGCAGCAGCTTCTGGCCTGACACAGTGTGTTGAGGTGAGTCAGGACCCTGTCGTGGCTTTGTGAATGTGTGATGGTTTTTTCAAAAATGTATTACTTTTTGGGGATTTTTATTTTGTCTTGAAAAATGTGGCACTTTTAATGTTCTATTCCTGATGTCTTTTAGATTTGTTCCTTATGAAAATGCAGTTTGGGTTTTTAATCAAAATACAGGGCTACCAAACAAATACTGCATTGAAAAACAAATATACTAATAACTATGTGTTTATTTTTGTTATGTCATCCTAATTTTATCTAATTAATTCATCTATTAAATTGTAATAACATTTTATTGGGTTAGAGTGTAATCTAAAAATATTTTTTCTGTAGACTTTGATCCAGCATGGCGCCCCACTGTTTTTAGAGAATGTAGACAACCAAACACCCTGTGACACAGCAGAGAAGAATGGACATGCCAGGATTGCCCTGTACCTCGAGTCCAAAATGGTTTTTTCTGTAAGTATTCAGCTTTCTGGTCCAAAATGTTTTTTTCTGTTAGTATTCAACTTTCTGTCTAAACTTATCTAAATATTTTCACACAAAAAAATTGAAGTAACTATTGCTTAAATTTCATTTAGATCTCCAGAATCTAATTTGTACTTACATCTAATTTAAAGATTTAAAAAATTTACTGCAAAAATGTGTAAGCCATCTATCAATATTGTTGCTGTTTTAATGTCATAAAAAGTTTTTTGTGGTTATCCAAATTAAATAATTACTTTTAGAATGAGGAGGAGCCACGAAGTGACGATGACAACATTTCATCATTTCCTGTTGTTGAGGTAAAAACTATATCTAAAATCATAATCAAAACATCCCTTCAAAACTTCACAATAAAGTAATGTGGACCCTTTAAACTTTATAGAAAACTATTTTTTGCCAGCTGATGCTGAAGTTTTGAAGAATTTGATTTCAGGAATATTCTGGTCTGCGCCCCCAAGATTTACAGGAGGCTAAAGACCAGCTTCTGGTAGAGACGGCTGATATGTTGAGTGTCCCATTGTTTACTGCTGAGGCCTTGCTCAGGAACCACGGTACTGCTACTGACTCTTCTTTGATCTCAAACTACACTGAATCTCATGCCAAGTATTATAGTATCTGAATCAACATTACATGCTATTACAATATTTCTGTGTGACAAACTGATCAAAAATAATTTTTTATCTCACAGAGCTTTTTCCCCTCAGAAAACTAATTAAACATCCCAGCTTAAGATAACTCTAGCAATATCCTAGCCTGGTTATTAATAATGTTAAGTTAAAACTGGTATCACAATAAATTATAATTAGATAAACTCTTTAAACAATTATCTGGGGTAATGATATTATTATTTTAAAAAAATTAAAATTTATATTTCTATGTTTATTTGAGCTGTTGAATGAAACTTTGTACAGAATGGTCAAGAGAGATGCTGTTAGAAGCCTGGATGACTGACCCTTTTGCTTGCTGTGAGAAATGTGGAGTGACTCCCCCTGCGACACTTTACTGCGACAAGCCCCAAGTTCAAGAAACTCTGGCCAGCCCACTGCCTTCCCCACTGCACACTGCATCAATGCCACTAGAAGCAGAGGTCAGTAGAACATTGACCATCCCATCCGTACAGAGGTCAGTAGAACATTGACCATCCCATCAATACAGAGGTCAGTAGAACATTGACCATCCCATCCCTACAGAGGTCAGTAGAACATTGGCCATCCCATCCCTGCAGAGGTCAGTAGAACATTGGCCATCCCATCCCTGCAGAGGTCAGTAGAACATTGACCATCCCTGCAGAGGTCAGTAGAACATTGACCATCCCTGCAGAGGTCAGTAGAACATTGACCATCCCATCCCTGCAGAGGTCAGTAGAACATTGACCATCCCTGCAGAGGTCAGTAGAACATTGACCATCCCTGCATTGACCACCCCCCACAGTGCAATATATGTGCTAATACATTCCTTATTCCCCCACAGTGCAATATATGTGCTAATACATTCCTTCTTCCCCCACAGTGCAGTATATGTGCTAATACATTCCTTATTCCCCCCACAGTGCAATATATGTGCTAATATATTCCTTATTCCCCCCACAGTGCAATATATGTGCTGATACATTCCTTATTCCCCCCACAGTGCAATATATGTGCTGATACATTCCTTATTCCCCCCACAGTGCAATATATGTGCTGATACATTCCTTATTCCCCCACAGTGCAATATATGTGCTGATACATTCCTTATTCCCCCACAGTGCAACATATGTGCTAATACATTCCTTATTCCCCCACAGTGCAATATATGTGCTAATACATTCCTTATTCCCCCACAGTGCAGTATATGTGCTAATACATTCCTTATTCCCCCACAGTGCAATATATGTGCTAATACATTCCTTCTTCCCCCCACAGTGCAATATATGTGCTAATATATTCCTTATTCCCCCCACAGTGCAATATATGTGCTGATACATTCCTTATTCCCCCCACAGTGCAATATATGTGCTGATACATTCCTTATTCCCCCACAGTGCAACATATGTGCTAATACATTCCTTATTCCCCCACAGTGCAATATATGTGCTAATACATTCCTTATTCCCCCACAGTGCAGTATATGTGCTAATACATTCCTTATTCCCCCACAGTGCAATATATGTGCTAATACATTCCTTCTTCCCCCCACAGTGCAATATATGTGCTAATATATTCCTTATTCCCCCCACAGTGCAATATATGTGCTAATACATTCCTTATTCCCCCACAGTGCAATATATGTGCTAATACATTCCTTCTTCCCCCCACAGTGCAATATATGTGCTAATATATTCCTTATTCCCCCCACAGTGCAATATATGTGCTAATACATTCCTTATTCCCCCACAGTGCAACATATGTGCTAATACATTCCTTATTCCCCCACAGTGCAATATATGTGCTAATACATTCCTTCTTCCCCCCACAGTGCAATATATGTGCTAATATATTCCTTATTCCCCCCACAGTGCAATATATGTGCTAATACATTCCTTATTCCCCCACAGTGCAATATATGTGCTAATACATTCCTTATTCCCCCACAGTGCAATATATGTGCTAATACATTCCTTATTCCCCCCACAGTGCAATATATGTGCTGATACATTCCTTATTCCCCCCACAGTGCAATATATGTGCTGATACATTCCTTATTCCCCCCACAGTGCAATATATGTGCTGATACATTCCTTATTCCCCCCACAGTGCAATATATGTGCTGATACATTCCTTATTCCCCCCACAGTGCAATATATGTGCTGATACATTCCTTATTCCCCCCACAGTGCAATATATGTGCTAATATATTCCTTATTCCCCCCACAGTGCAATATATGTGCTGATACATTCCTTATTCCCCCCACAGTGCAATATATGTGCTGATACATTCCTTATTCCCCCCACAGTGCAATATATGTGCTGATACATTCCTTATTCCCCCCACAGTGCAATATATGTGCTAATATATTCCTTATTCCCCCCACAGTGCAATATATGTGCTGATACATTCCTTATTCCCCCACAGTGCAATATATGTGCTGATACATTCCTTATTCCCCCACAGTGCAATATATGTGCTAATACATTCCTTATTCCCCCACAGTGCAATATATGTGCTAATACATTCCTTATTCCCCCACAGTGCAATATATGTGCTAATACATTCCTTATTCCCCCACAGTGCAATATATGTGCTAATACATTCCTTATTCCCCCACAGTGCAATATATGTGCTGATACATTCCTTATTCCCCCACAGTGCAACATATGTGCTAATACATTCCTTATTCCCCCACAGTGCAATATATGTGCTGATACATTCCTTATTCCCCCACAGTGCAACATATGTGCTAATACATTCCTTATTCCCCCACAGTGCAATATATGTGCTGATACATTCCTTATTCCACCACAGTGCAATATATGTGCTAATACATTCCTTATTCCCACACAGTGCAATATATGTGCTGATACATTCCTTATTGCTGACGAACCAGTCCACATGTGCTGTACTCACAAGTTTTGTAAAGTGTGTTGGGAGAGGTAAGTAATAACAGTGGTCATTTCTGGTGGTCATTTCTGGTGGTCATTTCTGGTGGGAGGTGGTCATTTCTGGTGGGTGGTGGTCAGTTTGGTGGGTGCTGGTCATTTCTGATGGGTGGTGGTCATTTCTGGTGGGTGGTGGTCATGAGGTAATAACTTTCAGGTATTTAAATGTAGAGTTACCCCATACCATTGAGGTAATCAATTTCAGGTATATAAATGTAAAGTTACCCCATGTAATTAAAGGTAATCAATTTCAGGTATATAAATGTAGAGTTACCCCATATAATTAAAGGTAATCAATTTCAGGTATTTAAATGTAGAGTTACCCCATATAATTAAAGGTAATCAATTTCAGGTATATAAATGTAGAGTTACCCCATGTAATTAAAAGTAATCAATTTCAGGTATATAAATGTAGAGTTACCCCATACCATGAGGTAATCAATTTCAGGTATATAAATGTAGAGTTACCCCATATAATTAAAGGTAATCAATTTCAGGTATTTAAACGTAAAGATCCAAGAAGGTGATGCCCACCACATCACCTGCCCTGCCTATGACTGTACTATGTTAGTACCAGTAGATATTATTGAACGTATTGTCTCAAGAGATATGGCACTACGTTATTTACAGT
Source organism: Physella acuta (assembly GCF_028476545.2). NCBI lineage: Eukaryota > Metazoa > Mollusca > Gastropoda > Physidae > Physella > Physella acuta. Next base: position 602,420 of record NW_026732098.1, on the reverse strand, counting down.
TTGACATTAAGGTAAACTGGCCAGGTTTTTACACATTTACATCCTAAGATAATTTAATGTATCTTTTAATTAACTGAAGGCAAGAATTGAAGTAGAATCATTTGTTCCTGTCATGTGTTTGAAGGTATCTATACTGATACAGTCGTGTTATTATTTAGCTAAACGTGTTTCTGTTTCAGGCCTTTGTTGACAGTAATCCTGACATGAAGTGGTGTCCTTCACCTGGTTGTGGCCGGGCTGTTAAATTACCTGACCTTGAACTTGGGATACTTCAGGGTAACAAGCGCAACAAGATCCCCTCCGACACATCAAGGGGAGTAGACTGCGGAGTCGGTCACTACTTCTGCTGGTCAGCTTACACTATAAATAGCTTATATCTGTTAACACACATTTTTCTCTTGCTGAAGCTTTAACATTGATTTTCTTTTAACCTAAATTATTTTTAAAAACTTAAAGGACGTTTCAAGTTATTATTTGGATTAATTTAGTTTAAAAAAAATAAAACCCACATAGCGTGCTTTAGATTTACAAGGATATTTCTTTTTATTAAAAAGGATCCATCGCCCAAAAATCTAATTACATTTTTTATTCATGCTAGCCAACATTTCTGAGAACAATGTGTCATAATTAGCAGTAATTCTTTGTGTAGAATAGCATTTCCTCACCAAGTTGATGTACATGTATGTTGTCCTAAGTTGATGTACATGTATGTTGCAGGGAGTGTCTTGAAGAATCCCATGAGCCATGTAGCTGTGAAAACTGGAGCAAGTGGTATCAGAAGATCAGTGAAATTAGACCAGACATGTGTAAGTCTACATTGGTTTTCATTAGCACCTAGTGAAATATTACCTGAATCAGTCAAGTAAAATATTGAATTAGCTGAATCAGGCAAGATTAATATCTGATTGGCTAAAAATGATGTCATAATCTAACAAAAGACACTGCTGACCTAAAGTCCTTTTTTTTCTGAACTGACCCTTGTATGGATCTTTAACTGCCCATTGTATGGATGATTAATTGAATAGACAGCTGTCCAAAACATGGATGGTCAAATGAAATTTGCCTACAATCTTTCCTTCTTGGCTAATAAACAAGTGACCTTCTAAAAATTATTTCAGTCATTCATTATAGAGCCATGTCTGACATGTCATTTATTATAGAGCCATGTCTGACATGTCATTTATTATAGAGCCATGTCTGACATGTCATTTATTCTAGAGCCATGTCCAATATGTCATTTATTATAGAGCCATGTCTGACATGACATTTATTCTAGAGCCATGTCTGACATGTCATTTATTCTAGAGCCATGTCAGACATGTCATTTACTATAGAGCCATGTCAGACATGTTATTTACTATAGAGCCATGTCTGACATGTCATTTATTATAGTGCCATATCTGACCTGAAATGTTTTGTTCTTATAGTGGACGGGACAGAACAAGAAACAGAACTGGCAGCCAATTGCTTGTGGCTGGTGACCAACTCCAAACCTTGCCCCAACTGTAAATCTCCAATACAGAAGAATGAAGGCTGTAACCATATGAAGTGTAGCAAGGTAGGTCATTATGTAAACTGGTTGTCTCCCTGTTGTCACTATGTTAACTGGTTGTCTCCCTGTTGTAACTATCTTAACTGGTTGTCTCCCTGTTGTCATTATGTTAACTGGTTGTCTCGCTGTTGTCACTATGTTAACTGGTTGTCTCCCCTTTAGCAAGGTAGGTCATTTTAATCTCGTGATTTAAAATTTTTATTTTAGGACTGTCTATTTGTTTTGTTATGATATTGGTTTTATTTCTGCGATACTATATAATAAATCATTAAATGTCAGGTCAGTTAATTCCCTTTGTTTTGCTATCTGCAGTGTAAATATGACTTCTGCTGGGTGTGTTTAGAGCAGTGGAAACGACACAACAGCTCAACCGGTGGATATTTTAAATGTAACCGTTACGAGGTGGTCAGGAAGGTGGAGGAACAGAACGCACAGATGCTCACTGAGGTCAGTTCAAAGGTCATTGTGGTCAGTCAAACTATTCTCTGATTGGCTGCCCTGTTGGTTGGTGCTGTTAGAAGTCTCCTCTCATGTATACACACACAGTCTTTGTAGAGCAGTTTCTGGCCAATCTTGGCTGAAGTCTAACATAAGTCTTTAAAATCTCCTACCATATCTGGTCTGGGGTCTAACATAAGTCTTTAAAATCTCCTACCATATCTGGTCTGGGGTCTAACATAAGTCTTTAAAATCTCCTACCCTAACCAGGCGGAGAGCAAGAACAGAAAGATGCAAGAGCTCAACAGATTTGTGCACTACTACACCAGGTTCAAGAACCATGAGAACAGTTGTAAGGTAAGTTTCAGTTCACTGTAGTACAATCATGCTACTCCACAGGTGGCCATTTTTAAAATTTATTTCTTAATTTTTTTTAGATAGCGCACTAAATTTAATTTTTAATTATATGGTGGAAAAACATTTAAAAGAATTATTTGGGTTCTTTCATTAAAGTTTTTGCATGTGAAAACATATTAATTAAACTAGAGAGAAATGTGACTGACACACATTTGATTCTTTGATCAGCTAGAGGAACCGTTACTGAAGACAGCTAAAGACAAGATGATGATACTTGCAGAAGCTGTGACAGACAGTGGTCAGTCTACTTTATACTTTCTTTCTGTTAGATTCACTACTTCAATAGAAATAAACTATTTTGTTCTTTAAAAATAGTATTCTTTTTTATAAGGTCCTACAGTTAAAGTTTAAAATAATAGCTAGCTGGTATAAAAACATTTTGTTGGTAAAGTTTTCTAATGAAGTTTAAAAGTTTACCAACTTTGGTGGTTTAGACATATGCTTGTGTAAGTTTGTTGTCTAAATGACTAGCAGTAAAAAAAAATGTTTCCCTGTACATACCCAGCCACTGCCCATCTGGAGACCAAGTTTGTGGAGGATGCTGTACACCAGCTGCTGAAGGCCAGACGTATCCTCAAGTGTTCCTACGTCTACGGCTACTATCTAGATGGGCCAGGCTACAAGAAGATTGTCTTTGAGTTCATGCAGGTTGGTGCATCATCTCAGCGGAAATTGGGGGGGGAGGGGTCTGGTAAATGAGCTACAGTTAATGGTTAATGGGGGGAGGGGGTCCTGGAGTAGTGCCCCATAACCACTGAGAAGAAGAAGCTGTATCACTTTGTGGACATTTGTTCAAAGTGGGACATTTCCTTCCATGTAACCAGTTCAGTATTTTTTTTCTTAAAGTTCTTTAACCAGTAAATTGGTACTGTAAATTGGTACTGTAAATTGGTACTGTAAATTGGCACTGTAAATTGGCACTGTAAATTGCTACTGTAAATTGCTACTGTAAATTGGTACTGTAAATTGGTACTGTACGTCCTCCCATGTGCAAACTCTTGGTTCCAGACTGAGCTAGAAGAATGCACAGAGATTTTGTCCCAGATGGTCAACAGACTGTACCTGCGCACCCCCCGACGTAAGATCATAGAGCAGGCCCACGTTGTACAGCGCAAGAGGCTGGAGTTCATCATGGCCATCTCCAAGGGCCTTGTGCCACCTGAAACACCGCCCTCCTCACGCAAGGGCAAGAGGAAGAGGAAACTGAGTGGCGGAGGGCAAGAAGATGTACCCTATTTTAAAAGACTTTTTAGCTTTTTCAATTGACATCATTTTAAAAGAAATTTTAAAATATTACAATAAAATAATTGAAACATTATAGGACCTATTGGTTTAATATTTTCTTAATTGTTTACGTTTTATTTTCATTTAGTTTTTAAAAAATAGTTTAAAAACCTTTTTAAACTTTTATTTCATTATTTTGTGGGTTTTAATAAAAAAAAAATCTCAAACCTTAAGGAATGTTCATAATTTGGTTTTCAAAGTTGAGTTTGATTCCGAGCCAGAACTGAAATATTATTTTATTTTTTCCATTTTTTAACTTCTATTTTCTTCTTGTATTTTATTAAACAAAATAAATTCAGCAAAGTATTTTGTTACATTTATTAGGAAGATTTGCATCGAGCTATAATCGCATCTATTCAAGAAGTGAATCCAGCCAATCCATGGATCAAGGATGCGTCAGGGCGCCACACAAATGTCACGACCCTGCTGGAGTGGCCTTCACCTTCAGATGAGAGCGAGGACAGCGACTGTGAACCTGACAAGAGAGCCCTGAGGGAAAGCATTGGTAGGTTACATAGCTGCATGCTAGGTCAGTAGGTCATGTCACACGCATGCTAGGTCAGTAGGTCATGTCACACAGCTGTATGGTAGGTCATGTCACACAGCTGTATGGTAGGTCATGTCACACAGCTGTATGCTAGGTCAGAAGGTCAAGTCACACGCATGCTAGGTCAGTAGGTCATGTCACACAGCTGTATGGTAGGTCATGTCACACAGCTGCATGCTAGGTCAGTAGGTCATGTCACTCAGCCACATGCTAGGTCAGTAGGTCATGTCACTCAGCCACATGCTAGGTCAGTAGGTCATGTCACACAGCTGTATGGTAGGTCATGTCACTCAGCCACATGCTAGGTCAGTAGGTCATGTCACTCAGCCACATGCTAGGTCAGAAGGTCAAGTCACACGCATGCTAGGTCAGTAGGTCAAGTCACACGCATGCTAGGTCAGTAGGTCAAGTCACACGCATGCTAGGTCAGTAGGTCATGTCACACAGCTGTATGGTAGGTCATGTCACACAGCTGCATGCTAGGTCAGTAGGTCATGTCACTCAGCCACATGCTAGGTCAGTAGGTCATGTCACTCAGCCACATGCTAGGTCAGAAGGTCAAGTCACACGCATGCTAGGTCAGTAGGTCAAGTCACACGCATGCTAGGTCAGTAGGTCAAGTCACACGCATGCTAGGTCAGTAGGTCATGTCACACAGCTGTATGGTAGGTCATGTCACACAGCTGCATGCTAGGTCAGTTGGTCATGTCACTCAGCCACATGCTAGGTCAGTAGGTCATGTCACTCAGCCACATGCTAGGTCAGTAGGTCATGTCAGACAGCTGCATGCTAGGTCAGTAGGTCATGTAAGATTATGAGGTAAAAAAAATGACCTTAAGATAGAGCCTTAACTTATTTATATGACCTTGACCTTTAAGAATCTAGCTTTGATCTATTCACCGTGAGGGTAACTTGTGTTACAGGTAAATGTCACCGGGCAGGCTGTAACAAGGTCAGGGCCAGAAACCCCAGGACTAAAGACCACCACGACTACTGCAGTCAGTACTGTATGCTGGTGGACAGGGACGACCGCGAGGGGGAGGAGTGTGAAGGTGAGGCTAGTGAGGGGGAGGAGTGTGAAGGTGAGGCTAGTGAGGGGGAGGAGTGTGAAGGTCAGGCTAGTGAGGGGGAGGAGTGTGAAGGTCAGGCTAGTGAGGGGGAGGAGTGTGAAGGTGAGGCTAGTGAGGGGGAGGAGTGTGAAGGTGAGGCTAGTGAGGGGGAGGAATGTGAAGGTGAGGCTAGTGAGGGGGAAGAGTGTGAAGGTGAGGCTAGTGAGGGGGAGGAGTATGAAGGTGAGGCTAGTGAGGGGGAGGAGTGTGAAGGTGAGGCTAGTGAGGGGGAAGAGTGCGAAGGTCAGGCTAGTGAGGGGGAGGAGTGTGAAGGTCAGGCTAGTGAGGGGGAGGAGTGTGAAGGTCAGGCTAGTGAGGGGGAGGAGTGTGAAGGTGAGGCTAGTGAGGGGGAGGAGTGTGAAGGTGAGGCTAGTGAGGGGGAGGAGTGTGAAGGTGAGGCTAGTGAGGGGGAGGAGTGTGAAGGTCAGGCTAGTGAGGGGGAGGAGTGTGAAGGTCAGGCTAACGCAGGGTTTTGGTGTGGATAGCTAACAGACATGTTTGATTTTAGCTTGAGTTATAACTGACTCAACATTTTAACTGACTCAACATTTTAACTGACTCAACATTTTAACTGACTCAAGTCAACATTTTAATTGACTCAGGTCACCATTTTAACTAACTCAAGTCAACATTTTAACTGACTCAAGTCAACATTTTAACTGACTCAAGTCAACATTTTAACTGACTCAACACTTTAACTGACTCAAGTCAACATTTTACCTGACTCACGTCAACATTTTAACTGACTCAAGTCAACATTTTAACTGACTCAGGTCAACATTTTAACTGACTCAGGTCAACATTTTAACGGACTCAGGTCAACATTTTAACTGACTCAACATTTTAACCGACTCAAGTCAACATTATACCTGACTCAAGTCAACATTTTACCTGACCCATGTTGTTTCAGGTATTTCAGAAATTGTCCTAGATGAGCACATGGAGCTACTGCGGGCCCTGGAGATGTCCAGACTACAGTACCTGCGTGACAGCGGGCTGCTCCATGTCCCAGAGTCACAGGATGCCCAGAAGTAAGGGGGGTGGGGGTGGCAATACTAGCGCAATATGTGAGGGGGGGGGGGGGGGTAACAATACTAGCACAATATGTGGCAATCAAGTTTGCTTATCTCTACCTTCCCCCACCTGATGTTCCTCCCAATGTTTTTTCTAGTCGTTTCAACCAGTGTCCACTAAAAATAATTGGGGATAATCTGACCTTTCAACCCTACATCAAACATATATCACCTTTTCCTGTAAGTGCCCAACATGCACGGGGCAGATGAATTAGAGTTCATGTTTCAATGACCTCTGCTTACAGGGGGATGGTGTGGTCAGAACTTTGCCCAGTTGTGTTTGTTTCCCTAAAGTGATTCAGGTGTACCTCAGAGCTGGGTGAACTCAAGAATGTCCTACAAACACATACTCTGATTATTTATTAGTCATTAAATTTTGTTTGACTTAAATATTTTAGACCTGAGCCTAAGCCCCCCTGATATGTTCCGCAGGTGTGGTTTAAATATTTTAGACCTGAACCTAAGCTCCTCTGATATGTTCCGCAGGTGTGGTTTAAATAAAGGCACACAGACCAGCACTCACAGACCCAGGTCAAACAGTGCTGGACAGGAAACCAAAGCCAGGAAGAAAAACACTGTCCTGTCTTCTCTAGAGGAGCTGGGCATCGAGTCTGAGAGTTTCCTCTCTCTTAAAGCAGGTCAGTCTGGTCTGGTCTGTCTTATAATAGGTCAGTCTGGTCTGTCTTATAATAGGTCAGTCTGGTCTGTCTTCTTTTCTTATAACAGTTGTCAGTTCTATACTCAGTTGGGTTTTCATCAAGTTTTAACACCATCTTGATCATGGCACAATAGCGTCAAGTCCCTCTTTGAAGTTAATGATGTAGTATTTGAAATGTGTAGTTGACACATTTAATGACAGAAACACCTGGACCATCAACAGAAATATTTAAAAAAAAAATCTTTTACTTTCTGAGATAATAAAAATAAAAGAAATTTTATTCAGTTGGTACAAGTTTACTTGTAACATGCAATTAAGACTTAGATGAATGTGGAATGCTCAAGATAAATGCAATAGACTTAATTGTACTTAAAATTATACTGTTATTCCATACAAAATGTTGAGTGAGATTATTTCAGTCCAGTATATGATAAAACCAACACCACAGGTTACTATTTGACTAATTGTGTGACTTTGTTGACAGAGGACACAGAAGAGCAGCAGTTTGGTTGCAGACTGTCGTCCCACCCAAACAAGCTGAGCCAGGCCAGCAGGTTTGATGAGACCCGCTCCACCATAGTCCCCAGGGTGCCAAACAAAAGTGTTGAGGACCTCTTTCTTCTGGGCCAGCCGGCCAAACCTGCCCACCCCGGCCTTGAGGTCTCAAGCAGCAGCAGTCACCTCGACCTGCCAGTAACTGTGGAGAGTGGGGCGTCTGCTTGCGCTGTAGACTCACCTGACCCCACCCATGGTTTGTTCGGCTCGTCCATGTTTGGCGCCATTAAGGACATTTCCGTGTCCAACATTCATTCCAATGAGAGTGATAAAACGGAAGATTTCCTCAGCAAGGATTTAGCCGCCCTGTTTATACCCTGGGGGGTGGAGAGCAACAGGAAGCTTGATGCACCAGCCACTTCATATGCAAAGCGACCTCTGACCCTGGAGGAGAACCCTGGGAGAAGCATGTACAGAGCAGCAGACGTGAGGAGGTGGACGGATGGAGCACAGCATGATGTGGGTTCACCACTGAAGGACAGTCCTCCAGACATCTTCATCAAGCAGACAGAGATCAGGAGGGGCAGGAGTCCCAGGGAGATCTCCCTGCTGGAGATGACGGAGAACCTTCTCAAGATGACCCTTGACTGTAATAGTAGAATATCAGAAGTGGGTGGGGCTGGGCCCACGGGCAGATCCCTGGAGCCCCCAGCCAGTAGACTGTCCCACGGGCGTTACAGCCATAGTTCTAGCTCGTTGTGTGATGTGACGCAACTGGACGCTCGGAGCAGACAAACACGCTGTACGGAGGACGACACCATTTTGTATCACCTGCCTAGAACAGCCTGGACTGACGATAAATGTGGGTTAGGTGACACCCTGCCGTCACCACCTAGTGAACTAGGTGACACCCTGCCGTCACCACCTGGTGAATTAGGTGACACCCTGCCATCACCACCTGGCAAACTGAGGCTGCCCTCAGCAAGAAAAAGCTACACAAAAACATCCCCGCATAAATCACATAAAAATGGCTCAAGGAAATCCAAGAAGAAGATGGTAGCTGTGATGGTGGACTCCGCAGGCTGTACACTCGAAAGCTCATCCCAGCATGATGACACTGTCAGTTGTCGTGTCACTGACAGCAGGCTTCCAGAAAAGCTGAGCAGTCAAACAGTGTCTGACAGCGCCACCTCTGACACCATGCCTCAGTCATCCAGCGAGGAGAAGTTGCTGTACTCGTCCGCTGGCTCTGGGGCTGACGACAACATCATAGAGTACTGCTTGACACGCAACATCTCCAGAGACAGCCTGTCAGAGAGGCAGGTTTCCCCTGCAGGTTCCGCTCACCTGGCAGGTGTTGCTGCAGGTGTTCCTGCCAGCGCTGACGACACAGAAGGCACCCTAGCATCAAGTGCCTTGATCACTGACGCCTACGACGTGACAGCGTCTGATGACAATTGGGAGGACGCCAGCTCAATGCTCTCACCTGATGCTGATGAAGAAACTGGATCTGTATTTGTGTGAACACATACCTTTTTTTCTCTAATTGTATAGACCAAATACATTCATCATGAAAACTATAAATAATAGAATGCACTGTTCAAAATATGACAGAATATAAATATATACATACCTATATATAAATAGTATTGTAAAAAATTGTATTTGTATTTTATAAAAGAGAATTTATTATTTAATGATTGTCATCTTTAAGATGCTTCAAGTTTTTGTATGTAACCTGGATTTAAAATCTACCAAATGTAATCCACACACCAAAAGTGTTAAATTTGTTCCAGTATTCTAGAGGTCAGCTGTTGCTTGATCTCTGGTCAGTTCAGTTGTGATGACCCATGTCGTATCACTGATGACCCATGTCGTATCACTGATGACCCTTGTCATGTCTCTGATGACCCATGTCATGTCGCTGATGACCCATGTCACTGATGACCCATGTCGTATCACTGATGACCCTTGTCATGTCTCTGATGACCCATGTCACTGATGACCCATGTCATGTCACTGATGACCCATGTCGTATCACTGATGACCCATGTCATGTCACTGATGACCCATGTCATGTCACTGATGACCAATGTCGTATCACTGATGACCCATGTCATGTCACTGATGACCCATGTCACTGATGACCCATGTCATGTCACTGATGACCCATGTCACTGATGACCCATGTCATGTCACTGATGACCCATGTCATGTCACTGATGACCCATGTCATGTCACTGATGACCCATGTTGTGTCACTGATGACCCATGTCTCTGATGACCCATGTCGTGTCACTGATGACCCATGTTGTGTCACTGATGACCCATGTCGTATCACTGATGACCCATGTCATGTCACTGATGACCCATGTCACTGATGACCCATGTCACTGATGACCCATGTCACTGATGACCCATGTCGTCTCTGATGACCCATGTCATGTCTCTGATGACCCATGTCATGTCTCTGATGACCCATGTCATGTCACTGATGACCCATGTCGTGTCACTGATGACCCATGTCACTGATGACCCATGTCATGTCACTGATGACCCATGTCGTATCACTGATGGCCCATGTCATGTCACTGATGACCCATGTCATGTCACTGATGACCCATGTCGTATCACTGATGACCCATGTCATGTCACTGATGACCCATGTCACTGATGACCCATGTCATGTCACTGATGACCCATGTTGTGTCACTGATGACCCATGTCATGTCTCTGATGACCCATGTCATGTCACTGATGACCCATGTCACTGATGACCCATGTCATGTCACTGATGACCCATGTCACTGATGACCCATGTCATGTCACTGATGACCCATGTCATGTCACTGATGACCCATGTCATGTCACTGATGACCCATGTTGTGTCACTGATGACCCATGTCTCTGATGACCCATGTCGTGTCACTGATGACCCATGTTGTGTCACTGATGACCCATGTCGTATCACTGATGACCCATGTCATGTCACTGATGACCCATGTCACTGATGACCCATGTCACTGATGACCCATGTCGTCTCTGATGACCCATGTCATGTCTCTGATGACCCATGTCATGTCTCTGATGACCCATGTCATGTCACTGATGACCCATGTCGTATCACTGATGACCCATGTCATGTCACTGATGACCCATGTCACTGATGACCCATGTCATGTCACTGATGACCCATGTTGTGTCACTGATGACCCATGTCATGTCTCTGATGACCCATGTCATGTCACTGATGACCCATGTCATGTCACTGATGACCCATGTCATGTCACTGATGACCCATGTCACTGATGACCCATGTCATGTCACTGATGACCCATGTCATGTCACTGATGACCCATGTCATGTCACTGATGACCCATGTTGTGTCACTGATGACCCATGTCTCTGATGACCCATGTCGTGTCACTGATGACCCATGTTGTGTCACTGATGACCCATGTCGTATCACTGATGACCCATGTCATGTCACTGATGACCCATGTCACTGATGACCCATGTCACTGATGACCCATGTCGTCTCTGATGACCCATGTCATGTCTCTGATGACCCATGTCATGTCTCTGATGACCCATGTCATGTCACTGATGACCCATGTCGTGTCACTGATGACCCATGTCACTGATGACCCATGTCATGTCACTGATGACCCATGTTGTGTCACTGATGGCCCATGTCATGTCTCTGATGACCCATGTCATGTCTCTGATGACCCATGTCGTATCACTGATGGCCCATGTCATGTCACTGATGACCCATGTCATGTCACTGATGACCCATGTCGTATCACTGATGACCCATGTCATGTCACTGATGACCCATGTCGTGTCACTGATGACCCATGTCGTATCACTGATGACCCATGTCATGTCTCTGATGACCCATGTCATGTCACTGATGACCCATGTCACTGATGACCCATGTCTCTGATGACCCATGTCGTCTCTGATGACCCATGTCATGTCTCTGATGACCCATGTCACTGATGACCCATGTCATGTCTCTGATGACCCATCCTGCTAATGTTTATATACTGTTGCCTTCAGTGGCATAGGCAGAGGATTTCAATAAAATTAAATCACTATTTTACTTTATTATTAAATTGTTATGGAATAGCTACATGTATATGTACAAACACACACACAAATATATATATACACATATATTTATGTGTGTGTGTGAGAAAATATTTTCAAAACTTCCCCTTCACATACCCAGCATGTGCTACTGGTTACCACGCTATTGTCACAGCTACTGGTTACCACGCTATTGTCACAGCTACTGGTTACCACGCTATTGTCACAGCTACTGGTTACCACACTATTGTCACAGCTACTGGTTACCACGCTATTGTCACAGCTACTGGTTACCACGCTATTGTCACAGCTACTGGTTACCACACTTATTATCACTGATTTAGCTTTTTCTGCCTTGCACCAGTTTTTCTACTGAATTGTCAAGATTTCTTTGGTCACATGCACCAGTTTTCTACTGAATTGTCAAGATTTCTTTGGTCACATGCACCAGTTTTCTACTGAATTGTCAAGATTTCTTTGGTCACATGCACCAGTTTTCTACTGAATTGTCAAGATTTCTTTGGTCACATGCACCAGTTTTCTACTGAATTGTCAAGATTTCTTTGGTCACATGCACCAGTTTTCTACTGAATTGTCAAGATTTCTTTGGTCACATGCACCAGTTTTCTACTGAATTGTCAAGATTTCTTTGGTCACATGCACCAGTTTTCTACTGAATTGTCAAGATTTCTTTGGTCACATGCACCAGTTTTCTACTGAATTGTCAAGATTTCTTTGGTCACATGCACCAGTTTTCTACTGAATTGTCAAGATTTCTTTGGTCACATGCACCAGTTTTCTACTGAATTGTCAAGATTTCTTTGGTCACATGCACCAGTTTTCTACTGAATTGTCAAGATTTCTTTGGTCACATGCACCAGTTTTCTACTGAATTGTCAAGATTTCTTTGGTCACATGCACCAGTTTTCTACTGAAATGTCAAGATTTCTTTGGTCACATGCACCAGTTTTCTACTGAAATGTCAAGATTTCTTTGGTCACATGCACCAGTTTTCTACTGAATTGTCAAGATTTCTTTGGTCACATGCACCAGTTTTCTACTGAATTGTCAAGATTTCTTTGGTCACATGCACCAGTTTTCTACTGAAATGTCAAGATTTCTTTGGTCACATGCACCAGTTTTCTACTGAATTGTCAAGATTTCTTTGGTCACATGCACCAGTTTTCTACTGAAATGTCAAGATTTCTTTGGTCACATGCACCAGTTTTCTACTGAATTGTCAAGATTTCTTTGGTCACATGCACCAGTTTTCTACTGAAATGTCAAGATTTCTTTGGTCACATGCACCAGTTTTCTACTGAAATGTCAAGATTTCTTTGGTCACATGCACCAGTTTTCTACTGAATTGTCAAGATTTCTTTGGTCACATGCACCAGTTTTCTACTGAATTGTCAAGATTTCTTTGGTCACATGCACCAGTTTTCTACTGAAATGTCAAGATTTCTTTGGTCACATGCACCAGTTTTCTACTGAATTGTCAAGATTTCTTTGGTCACATGCACCAGTTTTCTACTGAAATGTCAAGATTTCTTTGGTCACATACATCAGTTGCTTTAGGGCACATTTCTTTTATACTAACCTTTTTAAAATATACTTTTCAACTGCAGGAAACTATTATTTCCTTTAATGTGATTGTTGACCATTCTATTACTGTAGTACTATCATCATTTTTTTTAAGGCCAGGGTGCAATCATTTTTTTTATTCAAATGTTCAAGTTTTACAATAATTATTTCTTACCTTGAGAAGGATCTGTTAAAAAAACTGTTTTAAAAACTTTTTGATTTCACTTGTACTTCAAAATGAAAGCCAAACTTAATATTCTATAGTAAAGCAAATTTTTTCCCTTTCAAATTTGAGCCCATAGCTGTATAACAAGAGAAGATAACTTGATAGAGATTATTTCCCCTTTTTGTCATCTATATTGCTACGTGAATTTCCATTTTTCTTTAGGCAGCAATAGTTCTGTGTGTGTGTTTCTTTGTTATGGGTGCTAATTATGCTATAAGCTTTTGTTGATAAAAAGAGTAGATTAGAAATATTTTAAAATAAAACCATCCACATCTGGGGTATGTTCACCACTGACAAACCCTGTATTTTGATGGGGGTATCATGGGTTGGTTAGATTGTTGGTAAAGGGATGTAATTCACATAGTACTTTAAAGGGATGTAATTTATATTGTACTTTAAAAGGATGTATATTCCATTATACTTTACCTGTTGGGATTAATGCTGCTAATTCTGGCTGTTCTTTTTAATGTATTTTTTATAAGCTTTTTATTTTATTATTTATATACATAATTGAATAATGACTATTTGTATTATACACCTTTACATTAAGATTAATATTTTGAAAAGAATTGTTTTGCTAGTGATACTGGTTCCTACCACTGATGATACATGTGTGCTTTTAATTTTATCTCAAGGGTTCTCAACTTTTACTCTGGGAGTCCAGAATGTTTGGTTGCAAGGTTCCACAGGGTGTGTGTCTGACACTGGGCTCAGGCTAGCTAACAGAAATGTAACTTGTATTCTGTGTTAGTTTCACCAAACTCAACCTTGTGTAGTAATGGTGACACTTGTAAACCTCCCCCCACCCCACACCTTCCAATGCTTCACATCACTAAAGCTGTATTTACTATTTTTAAGAAATGTATAGTTTGACCTGAGCGACACACCTGTCATCATTTTCAAAGTTATCTGTAGTAGATAAGTGAGCAAAAAATTTCAGCATTTTTTCTTATGCTCCTTTCATCCCACACACCTTAAAAAAAACTAGCCCAACTATACATTACATGTAATTAAAAACAACTTATCTACCATATTCTTTCCTGAGCTCAAAATTTTAAAGAATATGTTGCTAGCTGAGCCATGTTTAAAAAAAAACTTAAGTTAAGAACTCTTGCTTCGTATGATTTAGTAGAGGCGTAATTATAGACCAGTTTCTTTCCATTGGCCCAATCTCCTGCACATATTTACCTATAATCACTGCACTTTAAAACATGGCTATTGGCACACTTATTCTCTCCCACAAAAGCTGCTGTATACAGCTATTTTTAATTTTTTAAATGTATGCTTTAGATGTGGTTTTAGCCACTGTATTCATGTACAACCCAGCTTAGACAGATGTTTTACACTTGCACAAAGACCAAATTATTTTGCTAATTGAGTAACACAAGATGTTGTTTTAGGCTAATTATTTGAAGACTTGAATAAGATTTTCCATTTGTTTGTTATTTTGCTCTGCTGAATTTTTGTTTTTAAAATCATTGGCTGTGTATAGTGTTCATTACAACAACTTTTTTAATGAGACATTTTATGACCTACAGAGCATTTCAAGTTCAACCAAATTGTCTTGTTCATGTTAGTACAAATTTTTGATAGCTTTAATGTATCATAAGTATATCATTAATGCCTTTAGTTTTTAACAAATTACTTTACTCATGTAAGTAGTCAGTATTAGGACTTAACAGATTTGACTTGGTGTTTACCAATACAAAGCTCTTCTAAAAGTTCTAGTTCTAGGCAAAGATATTCAAGGAAAAACTGGAATGATCATATTATTTATTTTCTTTTTCTTAGAATAAAAAACAACTCAGGGTAAAGGTCCCATCTGTTACAAATAGTTAGGTCCTTACTTGACCATTTAGTGAGGTCATCAATGTAGATTTTCTTAATGGCCATAATTGGGCCAGCTACTGTCAAAGCTACAGAGCTGAGATATAAATAGATTAGTAGTTGACTGCATGCTGGGACATGTTTGTAGCCTAGTTACAAGGCCTACATGTGATAAGAGCAAGCTGTCAACATTTTGTTTCTAGCCAATACACCTGCATACATCTCCACATATCTATCTTAGGTTGTAGGTCACTGATGTTAATTACACTAGGTCTACATATCTATTTTCTTATAAGTACAAAATAACTTATTCCTAAAATTAAATATGATGGTTATTATGGCTTGTACATATAAGAAAAAGACTAAAATATTTGTCAATGAATGAATCTTTTATTTTCTTGTAAAAATATTTATGTACAGCTACTGCAATAGTTAGCTGGGTAAACTAACTTCAGCATTGAATGAACTTCTCCAACCCCAGACTTTACTGCTATTATAAAATTTTTGTCTGGTTTCTGTTGCTCAATGTTTTATTTCCATTGTTGTCTGGTAAACTTACAGCATTTTTTTGGCCATTGTCTTGAACTAGGCAATGCCATCTACTTGCTAAATATACAAGTGGGCTTGTCTTTTTATTGCTTGGCCAGGTGGAGAACTTACTAACCTGCTAATACTTTCTTTTCACCATGGCACCTTATTTAAATCAAGTTGTTTTCCAATTGTTTTTTTACAATCATTTTGATTTGGCTATAAACTAATGCCATCCTTGTGTAGTAACCTTATTCAGTGTTGTCAAGATTTGATCAAAGCTAAGAAAGAAAATACTGTTCAAATGTTTTTATAATGTAAGAATTGATGTAGTTTTGTCAAACTCGACTGGACGTTCACCATCTTGAGTGGAGTTGTCTAGAGCTGTCAGAAACCAATACACCTGGTTGCTACTGTCCAGTCTTTGACCCTGATGTTAGTTGGAGGGACTGACCCTAAATGTGCCAATGTTAAAATTATAAAGGTGGCTGTGACCTCCAAACTTACCTATCCATTACAAATATATATATATGCTCAAATGGACTTGACTTTTAGAGTCGCCCTATATTTAAACCTGCATCAAAACATTCAGATGATTGCACAGATTGGTGATGTCAAAAAATAAACATTTCAATCTCAATGTCTTTAGTTCTTGTGTATATTCATAGTTAATTGGTAGCTTACATTGCCCAAGTGCTGTCCATTTTTGCTGCAAATCAGAAATTTAAAAAAACCAACACACTGTTACAACTATTTTCACACTGTGCTCCAAGGCTCTTGGTATAATCATTTATTTTTATTTATTACAAACATTATTTTTACACAAACATGTTAAAAATTGGTTTGATCAAGTACAAACTCTCATTCACTCACACAGTCAGGGTTGGGTGTAGACATCAGTGTAGCCTGCTTAGTTCAAGGTAACAAAATACATTCAAACAACAGCTCATCAAACCTATTTACATGGCCAGTCTGCATCCACCAGCTCCTTACAAGACTATCAGAAAATCTGGTGGACAGAAGAAATTGTCCATTCACCTCAACCATTCTCTCAGCTATCCTACTGCATATGATGCTGGGCTGATTGAGCAGTGTTTAACAGTTGCCTTATATTAGATGGACAAAAATACTCATGGTTTTCAACACAATTTCATTAGAAAGGAGCCAATCTTTCAGTCCACTTGTATTTACACAGCAGTTAGAACTGATGATGTGTAGACGCATGCAGTCACACATCCCCAGCATAAAAAAGTTCTAGCCTAACATTCACACTCTCCTCCTCTCACGCCTATCCTCCTTCACTCTCTCTTTTTTGATGATTCTCCTCTCTTGGATTTCCTCCTCGTCTGAATCTGATGAGGAACTAGAATCTGATGGGGTCCTGGGACGTCTTCTTTTTTTCTCAGTTATTTCCTCCACACTGCTGCCCAATTTCCTTTTTCTTTTCTTATTTCTGTCTTCATCCTCACTGTCAGAACTCTCTGACACATTTCTCTTATCTTTCTTGGTCTTCTTGACCATGTCCCTACCCCGGTCTCTGCTGTCCCTATCATTGGTTCTCTTTTTACCTCTATCACTTTCTTTATTGTCTCTGACTTTGGTTCTAACAATCCTATCTTCTTCTTCATCATCATCACTCTCTTTATTTCTTCTGTTATCTTTGCCTTTGGGTCGACTAAATTCATTATCTCTGTTCTTATCCCTACCACCTTTACTGCGACTGATTTCATCATTATCCCTATCCCTACCACCTTTACTGCGACTGATTTCATCATTATCCCTATCCCTACCACCTTTACTGCGGCTGATTTCATCATTATCCCTATCCCTACCACCTTTACTGCGACTGATTTCATCATTATCCCTATCCCTACCACCTTTACTGCGGCTGATTTCATCATTATCCCTATCCCTACCTTTACTGCGGGTGATTTCATCATCCCTATCCCTACCACCTTTACCGCGACTGATTTCATCATCATCTCTACTCCTATCCCTGTACCTCCCCTCAGCATCCTTACCTCTACTTTTATTCTCTCTCTCCCTGCTCCCAGCTCTAATGTTCTTCTCCCTTCCTTTGCTTCCATCTCTTGTTCTCTCCTTACCCTCCCCATTCCTCATATCTCCCCGCCCCTTGCTGTGTTCAGATTCTCCCCTCTCCCTATCACTTCTCTTCTCCTCCCTGACAGAGTTCTCTTTACCTCCCTTACTCTTGCTACTCCCATCCTTTTTATTCCTCTTGTCCTTCCCTTGTGTGTTCTCCTCCCCCTCAGTCCTTCCCTTATGTCCCACATTGCCATACTGAGCCATATCCAGCAGTCTATCAGCTATAGTTTTCCTGCCAGCCTCAGGAGACTTTCTCTTGCCATTCACCTGTTTCTCTTTACTGCCAGACGCACCCTTTTTCTCAGAGTTTTTAGCTTGGACTTTAGGGTTGCTTTTCTTTTTCTTGGCTTTTGGCTCTGAGTCAGAATCAGATGATGAATCAGAATCTGAAAGTAGAAAGCAAGAACTGTCAGACACTAACAAAGCAAACATTGTCAGGCAGACCTTAATAGAGCAAACATCACACGGACCTTAACAGAGCAAACACTGTCAGACAGACTTATAACATTTGACTGAGAGCCTGTTCAACTTACCTGAAACTTATAACATTTGACTGAGAGCCTGTTCAACTGACCTGAAACTTATAACATTTGACTGAGAGGCTGTTCAACTTACCTGAAACTTATAACATTTGACTGAGAGCCTGTTCAACTTACCTGAAACTTATAACATTTGACTGAGAGGCTGTCCAACTTACCTGAAACTTATAACATTTGACTGAGAGCCTGTTCAACTTACCTGAAACTTATAACATTTGACTGAGAGGCTGTTCAACTTACCTGAAACTTATAACATTTGACTGAGAGGCTGTCCAACTTACCTGAAACTTATAACATTTGACTGAGAAGCTGTTCAACTTACCTGAAACTTATAACATTTGACTGAGAAGCTGTTCAACTTACCTGAAACTTATAACATTTGACTGAGAGCCTGTTCAACTTACCTGAAACTTATAACATTTGACTGAGAGCCTGTTCAACTGACCTGAAACTTATAACATTTGACTGAGAGGCTGTCCAACTTACCTGAAACTTATAACATTTGACTGAGAGGCTGTTCAACTTACCTGAAACTTATAACATTTGACTGAGAAGCTGTTCAACTTACCTGAAACTTATAACATTTGACTGAGAGGCTGTCCAACTTACCTGAAACTTATAACATTTGACTGAGAGCCTGTTCAACTTACCTGAAACTTATAACATTTGACTGAGAGCCTGTCCAACTTACCTGAAACTTATAACATTTGACTGAGAGCCTGTCCAACTTACCTGAAACTTATAACATTTGACTGAGAGCCTGTCCAACTTACCTGAAACTTATAACATTTGACTGAGAGGCTGTTTAACTTACCTGAAGAGTCAGAGCTGTCGGAGCTGTCTGAGGATGAACTGCTGTCTGCCTCCTCCTCCTCCTGTTTCTGCTGTACGTTGTGTTTTGTGACTACCTTCAAATGTTCTCTCAGATCATCCCTGGAGAGAGAAAAACATTGCTGGTACAGATTCTAACATTTACCTAGAGCAAGCAGATGATTCAAACATTTACCTAGCGTAAGCTGATTCAAACAAACAATGTTGCACCAGGCCAAGACCAAAATGACCACACAGATATCAACTTACGTGAGTCCACCAAGACCAAAATGAGCAAACAGAATCCAACTTACGTGAGTCCACCAAGATCAAAATGAGCAAACAGAACCCAACTTACGTGAGTCCACCAAGACCAAAATGAGCAAACAGAATCCAACTTACGTGAGTCCACCAAGTCCAATGGTGGTGAAGAAGTTGATGGAGAACCTGGTGTTCTTGGGGTTGTCTCGTGGCATGATGCCAGCAAAAAATGGAGACAGTGTTCTACAAGAGGAACAGTTACAGACCTTTATGGCATGTTGTAATAGACAGTGTTCTACAAGAGGAACAGTTACAGACCTTTATGGCATGTTGTAATAGACAGTGTTCTACAAGAGGAACAGTTACAGACCTTTATGGCATGTTGTAATAGACAGTGTTCTACAAGAGGAACAGTTACAGACCTTTATGGCATGTTGTAATAGACAGTGTTCTACAAGAGGAACAGTCACAGACCTTTATGGCATGTTGTAATACACATAAATAGAATTGACAAATTTGTAATTAAGAAATTAAAAAAAAAACTCATTAGTTTTGTAACATATAAGGTAGAGTGAGTGGACTTACGGGTCTTTTAATCTCTCGTTCAGCTTAAACAAACCCATAAACTCCGAGAGCTCTTGAAATAAAATCTTTAAGAATATGCGACTGGCTGATGTGGTGTCCTCTACAGTAAGTTTTATAACACTCAGAACCTGGGGAGAGAGTTTACAGCATTTGTTGTCTAGATGAACACAATAATGGTCACAGGTGCTCAACGGTACATTTTATAGTTGGGCAAGGAGCAAATGTGCCAAGAATTTAAAGAAAATTGTCTTACACCCCATGAAATAGCATCAGTGTAGAGCAAATGTGCCAAGAATTTAAAGAAAATTGTCTTACACCCCATGAAATAGCATCAGTGTAGAGCAAATGTGCAAAGAATTTAAAGAAAATTGTCTTACACCCCATGAAATAGCATCAGTATAGAGCAAATGTGCCAAGAATTTAAAGTAAATTGTCTTACACCCCATGAAATAGCATCAGTGTAGAGCAAATGTGCCAAGAATTTAAAGAAAATTGTCTTACACCCCATGAAATAGCATCAGTATAGAGCAAATGTGCAAAGAATTTAAAGAAAATTGTCTTACACCCCATGAAATAGCATCAGTATAGAGCAAATGTGCCAAGAATTTAAAGTAAATTGTCTTACACCCCATGAAATAGCATCAGTATAGAGCAAATGTGCCAAGAATTTAAAGAAAATTGTCTTACACCCCATGAAATAGCATCAGTGTAGAGCAAATGTGCAAAGAATTTAAAGAAAATTGTCTTACACCCCATGAAATAGCATCAGTATAGAGCAAATGTGCCAAGAATTTAAAGAAAATTGTCTTACACCCCATGAAATAGCATCAGTGTAGAGCAAATGTGCAAAGAATTTAAAGAAAATTGTCTTACACCCCATGAAATAGCATCAGTATAGAGCAAATGTGCCAAGAATTTAAAGAAAATTGTCTTACACCCCATGAAATAGCATCAGTGTAGAGCAAATGTGCAAAGAATTTGGCCACATTCCTCAGCTTGTTGGTCTCCAGCCTATGGATGGTCTGGTACTGGTCTACAAAGATTTGCTGGAATGGGTCGATGTATTTCTTGTCTATCTGACAGAACCTCTGCAACACAAACAATCATGTTGAGTCTGGATACCACACAAGTATGTTGAGTCTGAATACAACACAAACAATCATGGTGAGTCTGGATACAACACAAACAATTATGTTGAGTCTGGATACAACACAAACAATTACGCTGAGTCTGGATACAACACAAACAATTATGTTGAGTCTGGATACAACACAAACAATTATATTGAGTCTGGATACAACACAAACAATTATGTTGAGTCTGGATACACCACAAACAATTACGTTGAGTCTGGATACAACACAAACAATTACGTTGAGTCTGGATACAACACAAACAATTACGTTGAGTCTGAATACAACACAAACAATTATGTTGAGTCTGGATACAACACACACAATTATGTTGAGTCTGGATACAACACAAAGAATTATATTGAGTCTGGATACAACACAAAGAATTATGTTGAGTCTGGTGGATACAACACAAAGAATTATATTGAGTCTGGATACAACACAAACAATTACGTTGAGTCTGGATACAACACAAACAATTAAGTTGAGTCTGGATACAACACAAACAATTATGATGAGTCTGGATACAACACAATCAAGTTGAGTCTGGATACAAAACAAATTTACAAACAAGCCATACCTGTGCCAGGAGACCAAAAAACTTTTCATAAGTTCTTAGCTGTGCGCAGCAATCCAAGATCATGTTGCATAGCTCAATCTGGGCAGAAACAAGGAGACAAAATATACAGGTGTGTAACATATACAGGTGTGGAACATACACAGGTGTGTAAGTTAATTACATGTGTTTAAATTAATCACAGGCATGTTAAGTAATGACAAGTGTGTAAATTAATCCTGTCAAACATGCTATTTATTGACAGCGCTACTATGAAATAATTGTGAAAACTTGCTTACCTCTTGCCCAGGCTTGAGATCCATCTTCAACATTTTGTGTGCACATTCATTATGGTCCAAACTGGACTGAACAGTCAGATAAATTGTCCTGCGCAAGGCAATGAGATTGGTTTCTGTTTGGTCAATGATGGTCTGTTGTTCTGCATCTGGAAGAAAGACAAACCATCTAAGCTGAGCCCTTCACCACATGCTATTGGAAGCTTGAGCAGAATTTCTATCTTCCAAGTTGACAGCTCCCTACGACGGGAACAGGGCATTTCCCCCCTGTCAATTACCCCCCGGACATTACCCCCCAGAGTAATTACCCCCCTGTCAATTACCCCCCGCCCAGTAGGATATTACCCCCCCCCCCCGAACAGGGTTAGGGTTAGGGCTAGGGCTAAGGCTAGGGCTAGGGTTAGGGCTAGGGTTAGGTTTTTGGGGCTAGGGGTAGGGTTAGGGTTAAGATTAGGGTTAGGGCAGGGGTCTCCAAACTTTTCAGTCCGAGGGCCGCATTGACTATCAAATTTCAGTTCGGGGGCCAATTTCTTCCAGTCCTGTCTTTGATTTTTCTGGGCAAAGTTCCTCAGCTATCACCAACAAACGTTTTTTCCGTGGACAAAAAGATCTCCGCGGGCCGGATGAGAGGACCTCGCGTGCCGCATCCGGCCCGCGGGCCGTAGTTTGGAGACCCCTGGGTTAGGGCTAGGGTTGTGCCTAGCGTTGGTTTTGGTTTTGTGTGAATGCTTAGGTTTTGGTGTTTTTCTTAAGGTTTGGATTAAAGTAGTATATAGGTATAGAATTCTAGTTAGAGTTAGGATTCTAACTTGAGAGGGGGGGGGGGGGGGGTAATTCCCCGGGGGGGGGGGGGTAATTGACAGGGGGGTAATTGACAGGGGGGTAATTACGGGGGGGAAATGTCCGGGGGGGAATTTTCCAGGGGGGTAATGTCATGTAGCCCCCTACGACAGGGTGGGAGTGTGTCTAGTGAGGTCTAGTCTGTAGAAAAGGTTTCACTTACTTAACTTTTCTTGGGCCTCTTCATCATCTTCACTGTCTGAGGACCCAGAGCCTGAAGATTCATCAGATTCCTCGCCAGAGCTTTCTTCATCCAGAATCTCTGTGTAACACAGTCAAACAATCAATATACAGGAATGACAAAAATAGCATAAATTCACAACAATCACAACAATAGTATAAATATATAGCAATGACAAATACAGCGTAACAGACTGATGTGTTTTATAATTGACAACTCCTGGGTTGGTAAAATGATTTACCTAAACTATGAGTCGTCTGCTGTGTTAAATGGGATGTAAAAACATTTTATACTCTGGCAGTGAATGGTTAAACTTATTACAAGTACTTTAAAAACAGAGAGTATATTAAGTAGTATGAGTAGGATTATAATTATTAAAATAATATGTGTGCAACACTTATTTTTTCTATCTTCATACCTTTCTTCAATGCCTTATATTTTTCTTCACTTTCAGCAAAGTTAGGATCTTCCTTGAAAATATCTGAAGAAAATAAGAGATTTTTGTGAGAGTCAATATTAACAAATATTATCAACACCAGGAAATCTCATGTAACCTAACAGAGCACTACATAACTCAACATTTGGATCACTAGTAAAACTCATGAAATGTAAAAAAGTGTAAAAAAAATCTTTCTGAACATCATTTAATAAAATAATTTTTTTTCCCTTTAGTAGTAAAAGCACTGGTTGTCCATGAAATCATTGAGTATCAGTACTGATTTCTCTTGTTCTCTCCTACGGCTATTAAAATTAAATATAGTATCCTGTAAATTAATTAACACCACTAATTTAATATCTAATTAGGCTGAAAGATATTCTTGCGTCGTTATCCAATACAAATTAACCTGGAAACAAAATCACTCCATTAGAAAATAGAGTGTTTGTCCCAGACTGCCATACAGAGAGAGACAGTAACAATGCACCTACAGACTGCCATACAGAGAGAGACAGTGACAATGCACCTACAGACTGGCATACAGAGAGAGACAGTAACAATGCACCTACTGAGCATCTCATCCCCTGTGACAGCGTCCTCCAGCTGCAGTAAATGTGTGAACTGCTCCTCCTCCTCCACCAGATCTAGCTCAGCCAACACAGCTGGGTGGTCCTGGGAAATGTACACAAGTCTTTAAACTCTTCTTACACCCAAAGTTACATTTATTTTTGTTGATAGAAGAAAAGTATTAACACCCTCTTGACCATGGCCCCTATTTTTGCTTCCTCACACCTGAGACATGAATTTCTTTTACATGAAGAAGACTTCATTTAATTACCTGTTAACACCCCCCCCCCCCCACCCACATAAAAAATAAATATGTTTGAGTTATGACTTGTAAATGACAAAAGTCTAAGATGAACTTACTTTAAGTTAGAATGTTAGACAAGAATAAGACTATGTTATGTAAACAGCTTACCTTGAAGCCATCTTTACGTATGGCAAACATGACTTCCACCATATACTGAACTCTGACATCTAGTACACCCTCGTGCAGGGTGTTGCGCAGGCGTTCAAATATTGCTGCAGGAGAAATTAATAATCTTCAAATACCAGGTTTTAAAAAGTGTAATAAACATAAAATTAGTAATAAAAATAATTTTTAAAATGTTGATCTTGGTAAACTTGCAGGGAATGTTACAGCATGCTCACCAGTCCACTGGACTACTATTTAACCAGTAGATTTTAGGATCAGATTTCTAGCTAGAGTAAAGCTAAAGTACAAAGAAAGATAAGAAAAAAGTGACCTACAGTTGACTCCACGAGGTGAAACTTCAGTCAGCTTTTGTCCACATTCTTTGAGAAAACCAATGGCCACTTCCACAGAATCATCCGTTGGTGTTTCCAGTAGGAGGGTTAGGATTTCAAGCGCCAACACTTCATGGGCCTGTTTAGATAAACAAACATCTCATAGAGACCACAAGTAAGTGATAAAACTACAGGAAAACTTGAAAAATATGCACAAGTCAAAGTTAACATCCATGGCCTCAAAAACATTGTGAAATTTTCACTAGGTAAGTATAATTTAAAAATTAAAACAATAAATCCGACTTGATTCAATTAATGCCTGAATGATAGTGTGTCAAAGCTTAGTTGGTCAAAGCTTTAGTTTGCTAGTTTCTCACTTCCTAATGGATGAGAGATGAAGAGTCAGCTATTACCAGGCAACTAAAGACCACTAAACTTAACAAAAATCAGTGCCTGAATGATAGAGTTGCTCTCTCTCTAATTTTCTAGTGTATGGAGATGAAAAGACAGTTGCTACCAGACAACTAGAGACTAACTAATAACACATTGGACAAAGTAGACAAATTTAAAACAGAAAATTTAAATGTATTTAGAGTGCAATCCTAGACGAGATGTGAATGTTTAAAAATGAAAGTGGAATAAAAATGATATTTTTAATCTGAGGATAACAAGGAGTAGAATATTTAAATGGCTCATTCTGTCTGTAGCTGGCCATAAAAAATTGTTTTGATTGAAACTATGGTTATTTCTGCAATATAGCTTGTGGCTAACTATAATAATAAAAAATGTTTGTAACAATACTGGTAGAATTTAACAGTCTAAACATCAAGTCAAGTATTCAAACAACTGCAACATTGACAATGTTAAATCATCTATGTACCTTACCTGCAGTGCCATTTTGCCAACCACTTTAATCAGTGACTGAAGGCAATCTTCTCATTCAGCCACATCAGCACCACACTTTTTCAAGCTTAATTATTCATAGCCTGAAGTGGTTCACGCGTGTGGCAGATTCCAGGTTGGGTTGATGACTAGCACATATTAAATAAACACACAGATGGCCACAGAATGGAGCACCCATGTGTTGAGGTGCTAGTCTGATTGTGGGTTGGTTGAAACAAGCAACTCATTCCTGAGTTCCTCAAACAGATGATCTACAAGGAAATCATCTGTAGATGAATTACGTTGGCTGAAGACAGATGAGAGACTTGAACAGTAGGCGTATGTAGCCTTGTAAAACTGACAAAGGATGTTGGTCAGTTCACAACTGTGGTCACAAGTATCTGGTCCAGCTTCACCTACAGAATTCAGCTCCTTGAATCACCAGTCTTGGTCCTGACCAAGTGTACTGATGTGGTCTGGACCAACTGGTAATTCTCTGGTCTTGACCAGCTGGTGATTCTGTGATTTGACCAGCTGGTGATTCTGTGATTTGACCAGCTGGTGATTCTGTGATTTGACCAGCTGGTGATTCTGTGATTTGACCAGCTGGTGATTCTGTGATTTGACCAGCTGGTGATTCTGTGATTTGACCAGCTGGTGATTCTGTGATTTGACCAGCCGGTGATTCTGTGATTTGACCAGCTGGTGATTCTGTGATTTGACCAGCTGGTGATTCTGTGATTTGACCAGCTGGTGATTCTGTGATTTGACCAGCTGGTGATTCTGTGATCTTGACCAGCTGGGGATCTTGACCAGCTGATGTTGCTGTGGTCCTAACCAGCTGCTGTTCTTGATCTCTGATGTGAAAGGTCAGTTTTTCCTGACCAAAACTTGATGGGTGTTGTTCCTCAAAAGGCCAGTTGCATTAACTGACCAGACGTTCCACTGGCAAGTTCTGGCGAAGGCCAATTTTTTCGCCAACATTACCAGACACAAATGTGAAAAAACATCTGCGACTGCATCCATATTCGTTCTCCATCTCCATTTAGAGGGAGAAAAACAAAGATGCCTTTCAGGGGGCATAACTCACCACTTGTTGGTTGACCAGATGAGCAATGAATCTGGTGGCTGACAAGCAAATGCTCTTGTCATTCCTGCGGTAACCGCGTCGGAACATCAAGATCAGGCGACGTAGAATTAGCTCTCCATTTTGTGGAAACTGAAATTGAATTATTACTTTTCAACAACAATTGTAACAGTCATCAGTAAAGTATGTTCAAAATTAGGGCCATTTTTTTAAAAATGTGCTTTTAAAAATAACCAATTTTAAAAATGTGAAAGTGTGTAAATTTTAAGAAATAAAGTTGACCGGCACTCAAAATTAAAGATACAAAAATAATAGATGTAAAAATAGATTTTCCAAAATTAAGTAACAAAATACTAATTTAAACAAATGTATAAATGACATTTGTTAGATGACTTAAGAAACATGATGACAATTCTTGCAATATAAAAAAATGACATATACATCTCAACAAAAAGTGCAATATTTTCAGAACTGGTAGACGTGTTGATACTACTGAGAGACTCACCTTGGTATTGATGATGGCCACTAAAGCAGCATAAACATGGGTAAATGTTGGTGAGGCCGCCTGGGCCTGGATCACAGATCGAGCCAACAGACCCCTAACAAGAGTTGGAAGTAGAATTAGCAATCAACATTCGAATATTTGTGTGGCTATAAAGCTGTTGGTTTATTATATACCTACAACCATTACAAACCTACCTTAAAGGAAAAAAATTATCTTGTCCCAAAAGCAATACATTTGATGAATTAGCTCTATCACCTATGTTTAGCTTGATTTTTAATATATGTTTTTTTTTAACACAAACCTTGACAAGTTGGTTTTTTTTTTTAAATTTCATTTTAGTTTATTATTCAACATTCAGATTAGAGCTTTACTTTTATAACTGTAATAGTTAACAAAAACAATTTTGCACCAGTTTTAAACTAAAAAAAAAACCAATTTAACTTACCGCCCACGCACAATATTTTCCTGGAAAAGTTCTTTAATAATGTTGATAAGGTTGGAAACGTTAACCTTGTTGATAAGACCATTGATGCTTTTCTTCAACGCCTCCCATGACATCCTCTGATAGGCAACACTGAGAACAGTTGGCAAGAATAAAATACCAGGTCACATGATTCCCTGTAGGATCACTATCACAACCTCACATCTAGCTTACCTGGTCTTATCGGTAATTGCCTCCTGCATCATTCGCAGCTTAGCAGGTGGGATGTAAGCACCACCTGTCCGTGTTGTTATGTCCACTTCTGCTTTCTTACCTGACTCTGCTGCCTCTTTTGATTTATCCATAGTACTGCACATAAAAACAAAGAACATTATTTAAACAAGACTACCAATAAAAAAATTTAAAGATATATTCCAGATCAACACTGTTAATTCAATTTCTAGAAATAAAAAGTAGCTAACGACAATAAAAGGCACAATATAAGGCACAATATACCAAAACTAATTTTAAATAACATTTTATTACCTTGCGTCTTTCTTGTCATCTGCATCAACTTTTCTTCTTTTGTCATCATCATTGACAACACGCCTCTGCCTTCTATCATCATCATCATTGACAACACGCCTCTGCCTTCTATCATCATCATCCCCTCGCCTGTCAAAGTGATCACGCCGTGTTCTCATGTCATTTCTATAGCTGCCCCTGCCATCATCTCGTCTCTGCCTCTCCACAGATCTGCGCTTGGCCTCTCGTCTATCATTTTCTTTTTTCACCAGAGACACTGAGCTACCAACATGGCTCCTCAGCACCGCCCTGCTATCTTCATCCTCACTGTCACTCTCTAATACAGGTCTTTTTCTTAAGCTATAATCCTCTGTTTCATCAACATCCTTATCACTGAAATCATGACTGTCTGTCCTTAACATTGCACCAGCAGGAGCTGGTTTCTCTGTACCTGTTTTTTCTAATGCTTGTTTTGACGTGGACTTATCCTCTTCCTCCTCAGATTCAGAGGTTGTGACTGGGGCTGGAGGGGTGTGGGGTGGCTCCACAAGTTCCTGTTTCACAACTACACTAACATCATGACCATCTTCACTGCTGATATCTGATATATCCTCACTGTATAGAAAAACAAACAAATAATTAGTATATTCAAACTAGATTTAGTGAAGTTTTTTTTCCCCAAAATACACATTTTTAAAAACGACTGAAGAACAAAATTACCTGAGTGCTATGATTGGTTTGACTAATGAAGGATCCTCCTCTTCTTCTGATAGTTCACCTTCTTCTTTCTCTCCACCATCATCATCTTCATCATCATCACTGTGGCCTGCAGCATCTGTTTTATTGACCTTTTCAGGTGTGTCACCAAGCTTCTCCTTGGGTTCCTCACTACGTTTGGTCACCGGGCTCTTGTTTTCTTTACCACTCTCTCTAGCATTTTTACTCGCAGCAGCATCAACACTTTCAAAAGTCTCAGATTCATCTGTGTTTTTTTTAGCATTTTTAGACACACTAGTGACAACTCTGATTGTTCTATCCTCATCTTCTGAATCATCATCATCATCATCAGAACTTTCTTTTGACTGCTTGTCTTTTTTCTTGGTCAGCGCCACTGATTGTTCTTTCCGCTTGAAGTCACTCTCTACCTCAGCTTTTGTCTGTTTACTGTCCCTACCACTGTCAGAATCATCAGAGCTGTCACTGTCCTCACTACTGCTACTGGTTGAGGTT
Source organism: Physella acuta (assembly GCF_028476545.2). NCBI lineage: Eukaryota > Metazoa > Mollusca > Gastropoda > Physidae > Physella > Physella acuta. The sequence goes on along the minus strand of NW_026732098.1, from coordinate 572,886 downwards.
TTCCTTTCTTTCACTTCCTTCTTGCTGCTCTTGGAAGTCTCTTCTCTGGTCCTGGAGTTCTTGTCTTTACCAGGTTGAGCTGCATCTTTTCTAGAGACGACTTTTTCTGTTTTATTCTTCTCAATATCCCCTTTCTCTCTTGAGCTTTGACGAGTTGTTTTTCTCTCTTTTTGTTTCTCAGCTTCTCGTTCACTCTCTCTCACAGCCTCATTATTTCTTGTATTTTCTTCTCGTCTATTATCTTTTCTATCAACAGAACGGCGCCCCCTATCTGAGCGAGACTCTCTGTATGGCTCATCACGATCTCTTCTATGGCTGTACCTGTCATCTCTTCTATTGTGTCTGTACTCTTCTCCTCGATCTGATCTTTTTTCTCTGTGATCATCTCTGTTCTCTCTTTTACTCACTACCTCTCGACTACTATGATGTTCATCCTCTCTTCTGTTTCTTTCTCTACCACTTTCTTTCCCTGAATCCTCCTGTCTCCTACTTTTTTCTCCATGTTGTGATGAAGGCCTGCTCCCTGAATCTCTTGCTCGACTGGAAGATGATTTGGTAGAACTGCCTGAATGATGAGCATTTTTGTTCTCTGAAGATTTCACATTTTCTGGTGGGCTTGACTTTACATTGGAAGCTGATTTTGAAATTTTATGAGAACTACGGGGGTGTGGGGAAGAGTCAGAAGAATCTGTAAAATAAATTAAATAATTAGTTAGAAAAGATATTGCTAAGAGAAAAAAATATATAGTCAGTCGATTACATACAAATTTAAAAAATGTGATTAAAGTAAAAAAAATTGTGCTTATTCTGCTTAAAGAGTAGTTGTTTGTTTTTAAAAACAACGGAGATTCAAGTTAAATGCTGCCAAGTTTAAGTGAAAACTTATTTCAATTCTGGCTTAAAATGTATGTGAAACATAATATACTAAAATGTACGCTTTGTTAAATGAATGAGGCTGAAATAAAAAATAAGTTGTCAAACAAAGGAAAAAATTATTAGCATACATAATTAAATCATCTTAAATTATAAACAACTAAGGACCTAACGTTTAAAAAAACGAATACAATTTTTATCACATTGTATAAAACATAATTTAGTAAAAAAAAAGTACTCAAAACTAATCAAATAAAGTCTTGATGATTAATCCCTGTAATAATTAGATCAGAGAACAGTACCTTCTGAAGAAGATGAATCTGAACTGCTGCTCTCATCACTGTCATGTCTTCTGCAATACAAAAAAAAATCAATCAAGCTTCACAAATAGGCCTACCTACAACACATTAAATTTGAATATATGCTAAATATAAATAGTTAAATAAAAAATAGTTGAATTAATTTCAGCTTGTTAACATTCCCAATTTTTATGGTTTTTCTTGTGTGGAGGAGGGTAAGGTTGCCAAAAAATGGGCACTTTTGGTCATAACTTGCTGTCTAGGCCTTATGGTCTATTAAGAGCTAAGGCTATGGAGCCATATTATTTTAAATTTTAACCCCTGTGACATCTGATCACTAAAGAAAAAATAAAACACCATCAATGAATGAATGGCATCTTTTCCCAAAACAGGATACGTCATGCTTTACGCTAGAGCGTGCTTATCGTAATTAAGTACCATATTTATTATTTTGTATCACAAAACTACAGCAGGGACTCATTGTATTTAAATTAAACTAAATTTAAATAGTATGCAACCAGAGATAAAAGTTTGGGCGAAGGTGTTCTTACTCGCATTCTATGCAGTCACTATTTAATTTGGCCTATTAGCCGATTAGTTAGGCCTATACTTTATAATTTTGTGTCAAATTAGAAAATAATATGATTTAAAATTAAGTAAGATATACTATCTCTGACTCTACTGATCAAAATAGGTTATCAAATTGCACTAGCTCTTTCTTTTCATTTTGAAACAGAGTGACAGTGACACACTGCAAGTGCAGTGACTGGTCTCAGTCTGAGTAACGTACTCGATGTACAAGCTCTAGCAAAGTAACAAGCCTAGATCTATCTGTATTTAATAGTGGTTTAAGATCTAAAGAAAATAATAACTATATAAAACAACTGGGAGTATGAGATAGATAAAGTAAATAAATTTGTTTACTTTCTTGGCATGGTTTTGTAGGATGAACCAACCAATTTTACAAAGGCAATACGATGAGTGGAAACCGGAAGATACCAATCTCGTAATATCTCGCGAGTTTACATACACAAGTTAAAAAGTATAATTAGTAATAGAACTGATTTTAGAGAAAGAAATCACAAATTTAATTCACTGCCTTGATTTTATTTTTCAAATAGGCATTTTTCTTGTATAAAAGAAAACTCATTTAGCGAATTTCGGGGCAACAAATCAAATAATTTAAATAAGCGATCCCCCCTCCCTTACTTTAGATACATTTTCTACCAAACATTTTTCGCTTGAAATGTATTTAAATGTAATGTACAATCCGAATTTTTTTACAGTGGTTACCACTGGGGTATTTACAAGAAATTGATTCTTTCCACCAGGAAAACACTGAGTATGCCTGGTATTTATTGTCAGACATTGTGCCATCTGTTTCAGGCTAAGGGTAAAATCCTTAACTGGTTTAAGGTGGTCAGTTGTATTTCTATAGAAACTATATATAACAATTGTCACTCCCCCCCCCCCCCCCAGGGGCGGAACTACAGTGCCGCCAGACCCCGCAATGCGGGGGGGGGGGGGGCCCAGGCCGTTTAGGGGCCCAGAGATGACCATAATCAATTTTTTTATAGTTAAAAAATAATTTTCTAGTAAAAACAAAACAGATCTATAATACAGTAGTGATGTTCTACAGTAGCTAACACATGCTATTTCGTAAAGGAAAAAAAAATATATAGGCTACATGACTTGTAGTGTGAAAGATAGGCAAACGTTCTAACCACTCCCATGACTTATTTCCCTTTTTTAAATAGTCAAATATGTGTGCTCTTAATTTTTTTTTATAGATTTGCACTAAACAAATTAAAAAGCAATTACTTCTCTTAATTATTATTTTTTTAAACACATAATAAAAATGACATAGTATAAAAAGGAAATGTATTAAAAACTAATAATACAAATACTAAAAACCTAAAAATAATCATAAGGCGAGAAACCATTACACATACAAAGCTTTTCTGCTTCATATTCTTTTGACCGACTTGTAAAAAATTGTACTTTAAAAAAAAAAAAAAAAAACATATTTTAATTTAAAATAAAAACTAAGAATTTTTACTATTTTTCGAATTTCGGTCAAGCCCGTATTGAGTATTCTATGTACGTATTTCGTATTTTCGTATATAGGATCCCATTTTATATATATATATATATATATATATATATATATATATATATATATATATATATATATATATATATATATATATATAGGGCCCAAAAAATGTTTTTGCGGGGTGGCCCATTTTTTCTAGCTCCGCCACTGCCCCCCCCCCCCCAGCTAATTGTCTGAATGAAACCCTGGAATTTAAATCCCTGAGTTAATACAATGAGGCAACAAAAACCTGAGAGGATTAAATTATACGAGCCGACCCGCGGCTTATCATATGCCGCTATTTAGTTGTTTTATTTTCTACTTTTCAGTAATTCATAATTTGTGAAATCGACAGTACCAATGCTGCCACTGAAAATATTTGCTTTAAAACACTATCAGTAGGTCGTTAAGAACGATACTACCCCCACCTTCCTTTCCCCCAACCCTACACCCCCCCCCCATGAAAGCAGCCTCCTCTTAGTTACCTCCCCTAAGTTTAAAATGGTTTCAAACTAAATTATATGCCCCTAATAGCCGTCACTAAAACCGGCTCTACGAATGTAAACATTTAGCGTGAAACACAGCTCACCAGACCATGTAGGGGTGGGGTGGTAGGGAGCGTGCTTACAGCTTGTTTTCTAGCGTCTCCCAAAGAAAATTATATATATATAGATTTTGGGGAAGTTACCTTAAATTGGGTAATTTTTTAAAATTACTTTCTTCCATTTGAATCAATGTTTTGTAAGCCTGCTTATGAAATTGTGGATCTATCTCATTACAGTGCCGACTAATTAGACCAAGAATCAGCTAAATCAGTCCTAAAGTGGACTTACCAACCAGCCCATATTAAAATAAAATATACCAAGAGCAGTCACATGACTTATAGCTATACTACCAGCTTCCAGCAAGCTAAAAATTATTTCTGACTTATACTCCATGACACAGATGAAAAATTATTGAGATATGGTCACTTCTGACTTATACACCATGACATAGGTAACAAATGAAAAAATATAACAAGACACTCATTATTTAATTTTTTAATTTACGAAAAAAAAGTTATATGTACAGACACAAATACATCAAATGGAAATAATCTCAAACTATTAACCAGATGCTGACACACACCCGAGGGAGTCTCACATTATACTGGAGGACGCTGACAAGAAATCTCTCCACACTGTCTCTAGAGGGAGTCCTGTAGAGGAGTCTGGCGGCATACCAAAAGTCTGGCGGCATACCAAAAGTCTGGCAGCATACCAAAAGTCTGACAGCATACCAAAAGTCTGGCGGCACACCAAAAGTCTGACAACATACCAAAAGTCTGGCAGGATACCAAAAGTCTGACAACATACCAAAAGTCTGGCAGCACACCAAAAGTCTGACAACATACCAAAAGTCTGGCAGCACACCAAAAGTCTGGCGGCACACCAAAAGTCTGGCGGCATACCAAAAGTCTGGCAGCATACCAAAAGTCTGACAATATACCAAAAGTCTGGCAGGATACCAAAAGTCTGACAACAACTGAGGCTGAAAGTCTCCTGACAACAGCCAGTGGAAGGTAAAAGACAACATGAACTATCACCCATTTGTGTTGAGGTAAGAATTCAATAAACAGATCTACTTCACTTGATAACTTTAAATCTATCTACTTTTCATAACGTAGTATTGTTATATGAACTATTATATGGAGCTTAGAATTGGGGGACAGATTACTTTTTGAATGTAAACATACCCCATTGTTTTTTCAAACTGAAAAAGTTATTTCCTATAAGTAGTAGAACAAAAGTTCAAAAAAGGGAGTGGTTAGCTAGTTAGTTAAACAATGGTGCAGCAATTAGTTTAATTAACAATTTCTAAGACTGAAAGAACAGCAGTTCTCAGAGAACTATTTTGTACTGTCTAGGACACCATTCGCACATACCCCATTAGGAACACCACGTTTTTAGGTCCAAAATTTTGGAACTGTTAAGGGAAGCATTTATTATCCAGGTGTTTTTTAGGTCATAAAAAAAGAAAGAATTACTGACAGACAACAGTAGATAGAAAAATATAAAATTAAACCTTTTTACATTAAAAGTTTCTTTCAAAACACAAAAGCTAATGTTTTAAAAATTGAAACCAGCCCCTAGCAAGTAGTTCTTCAATGCAGATGATACCATTTTAAATGAAAACCATGAGGCTAGAAGAAAAAATCAACAACAGACACTACCTGCCCCTATTACATCGTCAACAAGATAATGGCAGTTAAAACATGTTTTTGTTGCTCACTTTCCTTGAGCAGTAAGATTCATAGTGAACTAATGTTCACAAACACTCCTTGCAGCTAACAAATTTAAAAAGTATAAGTATAAGTGTAAAACAATTTAATAGGACAAATTATTTTTGTGGCCTATTTTTTTCATTTCAACAAAAAGTGACCTGTGGTCAGCATTTAAAACATAGGATAATTATAAAATTAATCAACTTAATTCCTTGTTTACACTGGTGGGTTATAACCAAGGCAATCTTTCAACTAAATCTGGTGATGTACCTGAACAATAAGACAAGCAGGTTGTAATTCAACCCTTCTGCCTAAACAACCAATGCCAACCTGGACAAATGGAACATCAAACTTGACCACAACAACAGCCAGTAACTCAACTTTCTCAATTGTCTTGTTTCACATTTCTGCTAGCTCAGAGCTATTTCAACACCAACATACAAACACATCTGATACACACACCATCACACCCTCATACAAAACCACTCACACAAAAATGTCACTGTACATATTGTTATCTCCTTTTGAAGAAATTTCAGACTTAATATTAATATTTACAAAAACAAATACCTACTTCTGTTTTTTAGCTGTCATATTATAATTACAACTTCATCATTATGATTAATTTAACTTTTAAATAATGGAAAGTTAAGAAATTTGTAACAAATTCAAAGAAGTTAATTTAAATTACATAGTATGATAAACATGTCAAGCAAACCTAAGGAAAAAATGCATTGATATATAAATTAATTTTGTAATAAAAAAATTTTTTTTTGGTTAGAAAAAGTCTGCTTCTTTGCAAAAAGAAATAGTAACAATATGTTGACATGACATCATCATGGCCATTCTAAAGGCATCACGTGGCATATCGCTTGGTCCATTGGCGTGCAATGCGATCATGTTCTTCTCTGTTTGTCAAATACTGCTGAGCAATGCTGCCCACTAGTGGGTCGTTGGGATTACAGTCAGTCAGCAATGAACAGATGGAGAGTAGGACCTGGAAGCAAAGACAGAAGGCATAAGACATTTACCAGCATGAGACTGTAGGGATACAGAAATTATACAATAGGCACAAGGGTCAAATATGGTAGCTTAAGTGTCACAGGAACATTTTATATTATACGTTTTTATTTCATGTATATAATATATAGTGAAATATTAGCAGCAATACAAAGTGGAGGCCTTAACTTTAAATGGACCTAATTAAATTATACAAAACATTAAGTGAAAAAACAAAACAAAATGTGTTTTAGGTCAGCGAGAGGTACATATAAAAAGTTCAACGTAAAAGACATCAGTAAGAGAATTTTGTTAAACCAAGATGAGATGTTTACCAACCTTTGAAATAGTGATCAGTAAGAGAATTTTGTTAAACCAAGATGAGATGTTTACCAACCTTTGAAATAGTGATCAGTAAGAGAGTTAAACCAAGATGAGATGTTGACCAACCTTTGAAATAGTGATCAGTAAGAGAATTTTGTTAAACCAAGATGAGATGTTGACCAACCTTTGAAATAGTGATCAGTAAGAGAGTTAAACCAAGATGAGATGTTGACCAACCTTTGAAATAGTGAGAGCTGGACTCCAATTATCTTTGAGAATATCTAAACAAATGGCACCTTGACTGTTAATGTTGCAGTGGTAGATTCGAGTTCGGAAAACAACCTAAAACATTTGGGTAAAGTTAATAATTTTTTGCTGAGTGAGACAAAGATGATACTCCCACAAACAAGAATAATGACATTACCCTTGGTGGCTTGAAAGGATAGTCTGTTGTGAACTGTATATCCAAGAAAAACACACCACCTTCATACACTGAAGCTTTTGGTCCAAGGATAGTTGAGCTCCATTCATACAAATTGTCCCCCTTAGGACCCGCACTTGATTTGAAAATATTAAAAACAATCGTAAATTTTTCAAATGAATATTTCCAACAGTTCTAAGATATACAAAATGTATTGACCTTAAACCATTAACATAAAAAGTGTCACATCACAGCCAAAATACTGTGTAATAACTCTTATAAGACAGGTCACATGAATATTTCCAACAGTTCTAAGATATACAAAATGTATTGACCTTAAACCATTAACATAAAAAGTGTCACATCACAGCCAAAATACTGTGTAATAACTCTTATAAGACAGGTCACATGGACAGATGGAGAGGTTTCTGTGCACATGTTTTGGCCAAATTATTTCACTTACATCCAGGCCCCATCACACCTGGGTGGACAGTGGATATCATACACACCTAAGTGCAGGTTGTCTTACAAACATGAGTGCCAGGTGGATGCGAGGTTGTACTACAGACCCAGGCTGAAGATAGAATTACCACTAACTTCCTCAACCCATAACTGTTACAAAATGTTACCCATTGAGCCAATAATTTAGGATAATTCAAATTACTGCAGCTGCAATTCCCCAATGTTAAAATAAATTTTCAAAAAAATTACCTGCAATTCGGTGGAGGATCTAAAGTTATCTCTGCTAACTCTCTTTGAAGTCTTAAAAAAGAAATAAATCTGTTAATAATCTGATAGTTTACATCTACGCTAAAATAAAATTTGCTAATTAAAACATTTTTTTGCAATAAAACAAACAACGGATGTATAATATAACAGAGTTAAAAGAATGGACCTTCTGCCTGATGTGCTGTGGTTTTTTGCAAATTTTGTGTTGGATTTGTTGGCACTTGGTGAGCCACTGGTACCCTCTGTAGTACCAGCCCTGGCGCGACTACCTGCCTCTGCCATCCTCTGACCTTCTAGCCTCAGGCTATGTTTCTTCTCTACAGGATACCTAGTGCAGTAACTAAGGAAACCTGAAAATTAATGTTTAACACTGGTTTGTTAACTAAGTTAAAGTGATTTTAATGTAATGAAACCAATGTTCTCAGTAATTACCATTCCAATTTAGTATTTTACTTAAAATTCATTGAAGATTTTATGCTTAACTAATGGTACAGTTCTAAACACTTTTATTGTATATTTTTTATTGTATATTGCAAATCAACAAATGCCCATAGAACTGTAAAGCAACAAGCATTTTTCTTTAATTTAACTGCTAGACCAACCATTCCAAGTACCATGGCTTTTCCCCCCATCAATACCAGATATTAGGATAGAAACACCAGTCAAAAAAAACCTGAGGTTAAATAAAATTTCTGAAAATAAATAAGCCTTAACCAACCCCTTCTCCCACAATATATTTACACAGCAAAATAGAGCCAACTCAGTCTGTAATTCCCAGTCATATAGGCCTAGATCTTGTCAGTTGTTTTACAGTCTATAGTGCAGTCTATTAGCACCAGTTCTCTATTGTATGGTCTATATCACAATGCTATACATTTGAAATTACCTTAAATTATTGATGAGAATTGAACAAAGTAAACTCATCATTTTTTTTACTTTTTAAACATTAAATACATACATTTAGAGTGTAATTGTAGTATACATGTTAAACTTTGTTAGGAGCCTAATACAAATTGATAATCATATCTAATCATTAGCCTACCCATCACAATAAAATTATTTTTCCCCAGAGTAAATTTAATTAAGCCAAGTTAATTAAGTTTAAATAAGTTTAAAATTTAAAAAAGATCTTTAAAAAAGTGGCTAAAGACTTGTGCCTTAAGGTCTGTATTTTATTTACTATTTTACTATTTATTAGTAATAATAGTAATAGTACAGGCCTATTAAAAATTATTTAACGATTTAATTGCAGTAGCCTTTTATATATTTATTATTTTATTCTTTTGTTTAGAACGTTTTTTGACAAAAGATTTGCTAAGGCTAACTAAGTCATTAAGTAAGTGACTAAAGATAAAAGAAAATAGAAAGAAGTAAAAGTGCATTCTAGACACAGCTGAGTTTGTGACAGTAGTCAAGACAGTACTACTAGATCTAGATTTCTAGATCTAGATTTAGATTCTATTCAGTAGGCCTATTCACTTTGTCAGATAAAAAGCACCCTGCTACAGTACTAGATCTAGTACAGAGACAGACAGATCAGAGAAGTTGAGCAGCAGCGAACAATGAATGAAGCTACAGAGTAAAACGGGACCTTCTTTATCCGCGTCAACAGGCAGCGTTTAATGACTAATTAAAAACCAAAACAAGAGTGTGATTTATCAAATTACATACTTAATAGACGATCAGTATTTACCAAATTGTATAGAATGCCCTAGATAGGAGGACCTAGAATGTCGACTGAAGTTCAGACAGGAAGCGAGATTTTCCAGCGATTTTGTTTCGTTTCTTACAAGTTAGCAATTTCAACCGTTTTTACTAGATCTCGACCTAGGCCTATCGTGATTTTTGTAGTAAAACTGAGCGTTTCAGTAAATTAGCCTAGCTTTAATTTGCCATTTTAATTTTTTTAAAGTTATTTTTTGTAATCCATTAAAATATATATTGCTAAAATTTAGATTCTCTACGGTGTTACAAGATTTTTGAAGTGTGGCTATCAAAGGCATACAGCGAAATAGCGAAAGCAATCTTGGTCTCTAACAAAGACTATTGCAAATCTCATGACATGATCGGTTTATTAACGGCAGTGTCGCTGTTAGGCTAACTGGCCGTAAACCGCTTTCTTCGGGAGTCGTTGACCTCTACCATTAGAAGTGGCAAAACTACTCACAACTCTCCACTACCACACAATGAACATACATGGTACATATGCTTGCTTCAACACAGAGGCGTAGCGACCCTTCCCGGCGCCCGGGGACAAACTTTTCGATTTGCACCCCCCCCCTTCGAGATTTCTATTTGCACCCCCCCCCCCTCAAACTTTCGATTTGCACCCCCTCGACCTTTTAGTTTATTTTTCCAGCCCATTTTGGCGCCCCCTAAGGTCGGCGCCCGGGGACATATGTCCCCCGCCCCCCCCCCCTCGCTACGATACTGCTTCAACAACCTTGGCGCCATAATCCATTGAAAGAAAGGGTTGGCACTGTTAATGACGTCTAGCTTTTAAAACGATTTTTACAACCTCCTCCCTTCCCCTCCTCACACATTGCCATAAAAAGCCAGCCCCCCCCCCCCTGTATTGATGTCACACCCCAGCCTACAACTCCCTAAAAATTGCATTTTTAATAGGGTTTTTTTAAAAATATTTAGACCTACTAAGCTCGGCCAGCATTGAGTAGATCCTAAATTTTAATTAACCCTTTTTTCTCCCTCGTCACCAGTCTGACCCCCCCCCCCTCCCCCCACGTCTACGAGTGTGACGTGTACGGAGGAGCCTTATATCATTATATTTTACCGTTTATTAGCAGCAGTTAACTTATCTGCCACCATCATATATTACTCACCCTACCAGTTAACTTATCTGCCACCATCATATTACCCTACCAGTTAACTTATCTGCCACCATCATATATTACTCACCCTACCGTACTGTGTCACACGAGGATGGGGGGCGGGGGGTTTCTTTCAGACATTTTTTTCTAGCACTTGAAACGTGCGTGGGAGACAGACACATTTCCGGGGACACTGATCGAAGTATATGTTATATAAGGTTTATTTTTCGTTCGACTCCCCCCCCCCACACCACGAAGAGATGCTTGAAAGAAACTTAGTCATAATCTTAGAAGAAATCTGTTACTAAGTATTAAGAATACAGAGGAACGGTAATTGTTGTTGTTGTGATACTTCCTACTCCACCTCCAGACTGTTGTCATCAGAGTTTCTTCCAGGCATCTCTTCGGGGGGGGGGGGGGGGGCAAAGCCCCACCCCCTGAAATATTTTTACCGCCCCCCCCCCCCCGAACGAAATGAAATTTATATAATTTATATAGAAAATATATACTTTTAACAGTGTCCGCCCCCCCCCCCTCCGAAGAAAGTCTACCGCCCCTTCCCCCCCCCCCCCCCCCCCCGAAAATTTCAAGTGCCCCCCGGAGAAAAAAAGTCTGGAAGAAACACTGGTTGTCATACTTGCTACTTCACCTTCAAACTGTTGTCATACTTGCTACGTCACCTACAAACTGTTGTCATACTTGCTATGTCACATTCAGACTGTTGTCATACTTGCTTCGTCACCTACACACTGTTGTCATACTTGCTTCGTCACCTACAAACTGTTGTCATACTTGCTACGTCACCTTCAGACTGCTGTCATACTTCCTACGTCACCTTCAGACTGTTGTCTACGTCACCTTCAGACTGTTGTCATACTTCCTACGTCACCTTCAGGCTGTTGTCTACGTCACCTTCAAACTGTTGTCATACTTGCTACGTCACCTTCAGACTGTTGTCATACTTCCTACGTCACCTTCAGACTGTTGTCTACGTCACCTTCAGACTGTTGTCATACTTCCTACGTCACCTTCAGACTGTTGTCTACGTCACCTTCAGACTGTTGTCATACTTGCCACATCACCTTCAGACTGTTGCCATACTTGCTACGTCACCTTCAGACTGTTGTCATACTTCCTACGTCACCTTCAGACTGTTGTCTACGTCACCTTCAGACTGTTGTCATACTTCCTACGTCACCTTCAGACTGTTGTCTACGTCACCTTCAGACTGTTGTCATACTTCCTACGTCACCTTCAGACTGTTGTCTACGTCACCTTCAGACTGTTGTCATACTTCCTACGTCACCTTCAGGCTGTTGTCTACGTCACCTTCAAACTGTTGTCATACTTGCTACGTCACCTTCAGACTGTTGTCATACTTGCTACGTCACCTTCAGACTGTTGTCATACTTGCTACGTCACCTTCAGACTTTTGTCATACTTGCTAAAGGGAAATAACCGCCACTCCATTTTTTATCATCACCACTCTACTAAAACATTTTGTCGAGTACAAAAAGGTCACTTTAATATCTCAACATTCCGCTTACTGTTTTGTGTGTGTATGGGTTGTGTGTGTGTGTCGGAAGGCGGGGGGGGGGGGGGCGTGTAAACATGTGTACCTTTGTATGTGAACACAAAACTCTTAAGCTGAGGTTGGTGTACGGTCCGGTATCGACTACAGCCAACACGCTATAACGTGCAGCCATCGACTACGTGAGATAAGCTTTAACACGCTGGTATCGACTACAGCCAACACGCTATTACTTGTTAGTATCGAGTACATGAAGCCTGATTTAAGAGGCCAGTATCGACTACAGCAAACACACTAAACTTGCTGGCATCGACTTCGCGAGACAAGCTTTAACACATTGGTATCGACTACATACCGCAGCCTGAATATCGATTGCCGCAGTGCCAGCCTGGCAGAGAGGGCTGATATAAATAGACTTGTGTACAGAGTACACTGACATTTCCACACGAAAGATTTCTACGCTTCACTTGACTACCACACCTGTCTAGTACCTGAAGGTAAGTTGCTATTTACTGCTAATTATTAGGATATATTTTTACACACAGACACACGTATTTAATATATACATACATATGTATATAGGCCTATATGTATATATACATATATATAGGTTGATATATATATATATATATATAAATATATATATATATATATATATATATATATATATATATATATATATATATATATATATATATATATATATATATATATATATATATATATATATATAGGTATACATACATAGATCTATATATTATGTCATAATATAATATATAATATCAAGTGCCCCCTCCCATCGGAGAAAAAAGTCTGGAAGAAACACTGCTCAAAACTGCAGTTTAATTTAATTTTAACAATAATTTCTCCTGCTTCCGTGGTACCGCAATAGAAATGATCTAGTAGATGTAGCCAGTATATTACCAGTTTCCCAACTCATGTCAAGTACAGATTAGAGCTGATTAGACTCGTGGCACTGGCAGACTCACTGTGTATTTCGTACTTTTGTAAAAGCTATATCACTAAAACTAAAAGCTATATCACTAAAACTAAAAGCTATAAAAGGCACTATAAGGGGGTCATCCATAAATGACGTCATGCTTTTTTTGACGATTTTTACCTCCCCCCTCCCCTCCGTCACACGTCGTCACAAAAAGCCAGACCCCCCCCCCCTTAAAATGACGTCACGCCTCAGCCTACAACCCCCCCCCCCTCAAAATTGCAGTTGAATTTTTTTAAACAGCTATTTTTTTTTTCCAAAATCTTGTCTGAACTCTGTCAAAATAGAGTATTTTAATCAATTCCTATTACAATTTATTAAATCAGTTTTCTAAAACGCAAAATAACGTCTAAGATTCGTTTTCTAACATTGCTTTTTTATAATGCAAAAGTGTGACGTCGCAGCATCTGACCCACCCCCCCCTCATCACACACCGTCACAAAATTACGGACCCCCCTCCACCCTACGAGTGTGACGTCATTTATGGACGACCCTTAAAAGGCATAAAAGCTAAATCACTAATTATAACAGATGAGTGGGGCGAGTGTATTAAAATTAGCAATCTAAACCAGTAATGTTCCTCAATTGTTTTTGTTGAAAGCTACATAATCCACTAAGATCAAAAATGATTCTGTCGATTTTATAATTTGACGTTTATGTTTATTTTTTAATGATTTTATATTAATGTTCATATTAACTGGTCGTCGTCTGAAAGTTAGATGTTTAATTTTACTGTTTTCAGAAGCCTTTCTTTCAAGATGGCGTCTAAAAGTGAGAATTTTTCTTCCATTGTCGGTTTTAAATTTAATTTCACAAAAACATTTGTGTGTTTTTCTGTCCTAACGTTTTAAAAAAAAAATAGATGTACACTCACCATGATTATTGCTCTTAAATGCTTCTTGCTTATCTCTCCTCCATCAATCCGTTTATTACCTCCCTTGAAAATAGATCAGTTGTGTTAATTAAGGCTACTATTAATAATAATTAACACAATGGACGGTTGCCAACTATTTAGTAATAGATCTTATGTCATGCAAGTTTTACTTTTCGGTAATTAGATATTCAAAGATCAATTCTGTGGTATTGAACTGCAATTACTGCTTTAAAATTCAAGATCTTGATTATACTAGATAACGTGAACGTTTTTAAATTTTGTAGGTAGATAAAGCCATAAAGGGACGTCCTTTGTAAAGCGTGGCAGGGGTGGGTGGGTTTTTTAAGTGTAAGACGAGGGGATGGGGCGTGTGTGTAATGTAAGAACCGTGATAGTACTGATAGTCGTGATAGTCATAGTTTAATAGTTTATCAATAGCTGCATAGATCTAGTAGTAGTTAAAAACAAATATTGTAAGTATTTATGATTTGATGGGTAGTAAATTTTTAAAAATATAATATTTAATTTAAGGCCTATATTGTTGATATTATTAACCTGTGGTTATTTAATATTATAAATTATGGAATGTAGGCTAATAATTAAATAATTAATTATTAATTCATATATAAATGATTTTAATATATGTATAGGTATTTATATAGGCCTATATGTAGGCCCTATTATATATTTTATATTTATATATATATATTATTATATATTAACAAACCACCCCTCTTCACAGTATATATATATATATATATATATATATATATATATATATATATATATATATATATAATATGATTAGGGCCTATAGAGAATCTATTTAACATTTAACCAACAATGTGAACTTAAAATTAGCTTTTACATTTATTATTCAGTTGACAAATATTTTCTTTGTTAAAATGTTGAGGTTGTTTAAGTGGGTTAAAAACTGCATGTTAGTTGGTTTGTAGATACAGATTTTAGCAGCTAGTGTTTGTTGTAAGTAAAAAAACTGTTAACAGTTGTCAAAGCTGCCTTAGCGTATAGTTAAAAATATTAACTGCTGTTTGTTGTAGTGTAGATAAAAATGTTAACTGCTGTTTGTTGTAGTGTAGATAAAAATGTTAACTGCTGTTTGTTGTAGTGTAGTTAAAAATGTTAACTGCTGTTTGTTGTAGTGTAGTTAAAAATGTTAACTGCTGTTTGTTGTAGTGTAATTAAAAATGTTAACTGCTGTTTGTTGTAGTGTAGTTAAAAATGTTAACTGCTGTTTGTTGTAGTGTAGTTAAAAATGTTAACTGCTGTTTGTTGTAGTGTAGTTAAAAATGTTAACTGCTGTTTGTTGTAGTGTAGCTGTACCACGTACAAGTCATGTAGTTGATGAGTGTTTGGGAGGGAAGAATATCTACTGTAAACAACGTGTACTGGGACCAGTTCCATTAGCCACGAGACTAAAACCAAACAAACTAGAATTGATTTGATTCTAGGTTCCATATTACAGTAGAGCATCATGGGAAGTTCAAATACCAGTAAGATTTTACTTTACATTTCTAGTTTTTTACTTCAGAAAAATTGTAGTATTAAAAAAAAGATTTTTTCCATGAAACTAATTGACTAAACAGTAGCTGCATGCTAATGCTATGACCCTCTCTGCAAATAACATTAAAACATTAGAATTTCAATAGTTACACATTAGTATTGATTTTGGTATTTACTGGGTGAAGTTTTTAAAAGCTTTTGCAATTTGTCTGTTAGCTTTGATGTCCAGAGCTGATCTCTTTTAGTCTGACCAAGGCACTCCCTTATTTCTCTTCTGTCATGCAATGAGTTGAATCAGGATAGTACTCTTACAGTTTACAGAATGAGAGGACGTTGTTACAAATACAATATTCTACACTGTCATTAACGTCCTCTTGTTTACTACCCCCCACACTTCTAAAAATAAAAATATTTTTTTTTTAAAATTATTATTTTGTCCTTCAGTCTTTATTCTGAAACATTACTCATTATGGAATAAAGTCACCATATTTGCATTTAGATATTTTTTTACATGAGTGAGAAAATGCTGCTGCAAGTCACACTTTTATTTTTAATCTATATATTTTTATTAATGGCTTTTCTAACACAATTATTTTTTAGAGTACATTAGTGTCTAACTATTGTTTCATTATGTTAACATTCTTTCTATTTCAGTAGTGTGAATTTCATTATTATTGTGTAATACTGAGTATTGTTAAAAAATGTAACATAATTTTAAATTTCAAATTAGAAATTTACAATATGAAATTAAACTAAAGGTAACAAATTATGATTAATGTCTTAAAATTTTATGTTGAAATTTTTAAAAAAATATTCAATTAACTTAACAATAATAAAAGGAAATAATATTGCTTAAACGATTTGTTATAGAATAGTAATTTTGTACTAAACAACCTGTCTGCTGGTTGAATATAATAATATTGCTTAAACAATTTTTTACAACCATAATAGCAGTTTTGTAGTAAAGAACCTGTCTGCTTGTTGAATAAGCTATGAAATAATTAATTTAAAATATACAATAATGGAAATTATTTTATTATTTTGTTAGCTGAAATTGTTTTAGTTGTTAAAAGTTTAAGGCAAAAGTTTTTAATTCTTAGATGATATCTCAAAGGTTTAAGTTAAATCATTATTAAAGTTTAAGGTTAAATTTGTGCAAATTTTAAGGCTAAATTACAGTAAAGGTTAAGGTTAAATAATTGTTCTATTTTTGTCTAGAATCCCAGGATGTGAAGAAAAAACCTGAAAAGAAAAAACCTGACAAGAAGAAGAAAAAGGAGTCTGATGATGGTGATGATGCAGGCGGTGACGATGGAGGCGGTGATGACGCAGGTGGTGATGATGGTGCTGGAGACTATGGCGGTGATGACAGTGGAGGCGGTGATGGTGGCGACTACAGTGGTGGTGTAGACTACAGCGGTGGTGGAGACAACTACAGCGGCGGCCATGACAGCCACGGGCATCATCATACAAGTGGGGGGTGCCATGATACTGGGGGCTCAAGCAATGACTACAGCGGCGGAGGTTATGATGGGGGTGGTGGGGGTTATGATGGGGGTGGTGGGGGTTATGATGGGGGTGGTGGGGGTTATGACGGGGGTGGTGGAGGTTATGATGGAGGAGGTGGTGGTGACAGTGGAGGAGGTGGCTGGGGTGGAGACTAAACCTCCCGTAACCACTACAAGGAGTCGACTGACTCTTGTATTTCTGTTTGCTGTGCTCAATTTCAAACATTATTTCTTGTGATAGTTGTATGTGGATAGTTTAAACCTTTTTTTTAAATTTTAGATTTAATTATACGAACATTCCTTCATATAAATTTATTTTAAAATTATTGTTCTTTTATGCATTTTATTTTATTTAACCAAATGTGATAACATAATTTTAAACATTTTAATATATTTTTCTATGAGTGGTCTTTTTACATTGTACTTAATTGATCTCTATACTGTTTACAATCAATACCAAGTAATTATATTCAATTGGTACACTTTTGTTTGGTTGTTTACAACTGTATTAAAATATTTTCTCTACTCATTTTTTTTGTTTCTCTTATTGCTAATTATTAATTAATTAATTGCTGAGTAGTGGCGTCATTAGGTGGGCGTGATGGCTCTAGTATGTTGAGCAGTGGAGTCATTAGTTAGGACGAATCCAGTGCATGTAGTCATGACACCATGAGGGTGTGACTCCTGAACTCTGTGCCACTGGGTGAGTTGATCTGACACAGGGAGCAGTGGCTGCCACTGGGGTGACAACATCCCTGACACCAACTAGGGGTGGGGTGACAACATCCCTGACACCAACAAACCAACTGGGGGTGGGGTGGCCCACACCAACATACCAAAAGAAAACAATGAAGATTTGATTAGGTGAGTTTTTATTTTAGTGATCTTAGATCTAGTCAGACAATAATGACAGCTGATCAGATTCTATTATATACGATATTAAATAATTGACATTAACAATTGACTTTACCCACTGAGTCAGTGATAGACGAATAGAGCTTACATCACTACAATCAAATCAACAACAACACTTCGTGTATAACTTCACTACTTTTATTCGTCTCACTGCATTCAAGCGTACCAGAACAGCCCTCGTCCTAACCGCTACTAACCCGCTGACTGCCCCCACAATCGTTCACTCCCCCTTTTATACCCGCATTCGACCTTGGGATTACAAGACATAAACACACAAGGGTAACTACACAGTAAGGTGAACTCCACTCACACAGGCACTCTCCCCTAGTTCTAGACTATTCTAACCTATTCTAAACTAACCTACAACTGGCCCGTAACAATCTGTAATTGATATCATCAAAATGGACCATGTAGACTACTATTTAGAAACAAATGCGATAAAATCGATCAAGGTTAAACAAATGATATGGGAGGCTACTAGCTTACGAGCTGCGAAAAGGTAAAGTTATCATTCCTGTTTTTCTGAACTAGCAGTTTGAGAAGAATATTATGAACGATTACTTCCCTTGGTATTAAGTTATACGTGTAAGGGGTCTTAATTATTAGTTGTTTTTTTTTTTTTAGTTGTTTACCGAACAACTGTTAAAATCGAATTCGGATTTAAATAGAGATCGTTACTATGAACCACATTTTACAGTGTACAGGGTTCAAGTGGGACAAAACAGCTTGATACCCTCACAAAACGTAGATCTCTATAGACCTATACAAGCCTATACAAGGTTTATACAGACCTATACAGACCTGTAGAGTATGAAGACGACGTGTACCATATGAAGATTGACTAAACCTCTGCGCTGTTGTTTGACTCGCCTTTAAACATAACGTATGTATAGATGAGTTTAGTGGTGCCAATGTTTCAGTGGCGTGCAGAAGGGGAGGGGGGGGGGGTACGGACTGGGCCTAAAACCACGGGCATCCTCTTTGGGAGGGGGGGGGGATTTAACGGGGTGAATATTTTCTAACACCCCTTTTACACTCACATTCCTACCCCCCCCCCTCCTAAATGAACACCCACCAAAAAAACCTGTTTAAGCATTTGATATTTAACCAAAAACTCTATACATACAGACAGACATAGAAATATACATACACTAACACACACACTGTTTCTTCCAGACTTTTTTCTCCGGAGGGGTGGGGGGGCACTGTTAAAAGTATATATTTTTTATATACATTCCATTAAAAAAACTTTCGAATGGGGAATAGGGCCTACGTTACTCGGGTCACATCTGTTCATTGCTGTGTTGTATGTGTTGGATGATTTCATTGGCTGACCAAGTTCACGCCTTAGAAAGCCAATAATAATGACGTCACCATGACGACGTGAATTATTTACTTCTCGCGCGCCACTCTGACGTGACCAAGGTTTGACTCTACATTTTTAAGTAGGTACGTTTTACTGTAAATCATCTTCTTTAGGCTGTTGTTAGGCCACAGGAGGGGGGGGGGGACGTAACTCCTCCATAAATGACATCACACTTTGAATGATGAATGGGGTGGGGGGGCATATTGTGTAACGTCGCTCTTATTTTTGTAATGTATGTAAAAAAAAAAGTAATGTTTAAAGCTGCATTTTGTAAACAATTGATTTAGGGATCTTCACCTAGCTCACCTTTAAGGTGAGAAGGGGATAGGGAAGGTTTGACTTTTTGTGAAGATGTAATACGCGATTCGGAGTGAGGTAGAATCACAAATAAATATATATTGGCGATCACTTCAGGTGGGCATTTTAAGAATATTGCTTTTTTAAAATTTGGAATCGTTTGTACTTTTTTCGGGGCAGGGCTACACCTAGTAAGGTGAGGTCAAGGTTAGGTTTATGGCTACTGAATTAAATTATTTTAAGTCCTCTCCTCACTTTCTGCCTCAATCCTAACCCTCACACCAACTGTAGCCTTAACCCTCACTTAGGGGAGAGCGCTCCTTTAACTGCTACAGTTTGACTCGGAACTACACACGATTGAACACACAAACGTCGACACGCAATCTATTTATTACAGTTAAAAGAAAACAAGAACGATAATAATTTTCTAGTTATAAAATCCTGGATGTTGGTATGATTTAATAACTTTTTTTTATAATATCGTTGGTTACAGTAACCGTAGTTTAGAGAGTTTCAGTAATCAACCGCTTGTTGAGAATTTATATTGGATCATTATCTAGGTCAACAAGTCACGGTTGGTTGGTCATCGTCGCGAGGTCTGGTGCCAATCAACAATAATAATCATTAAAAAAGTTTTAAAAAACCCACGTTTTCTGATTGAACTAAAAAGTAGAAAATAAATACTATACATCACAATAATGCAAGCGATCACTCTACTATAAGCGATGAAAAACGTGGGGCGCCGAAGTAAAAGTTATATTACTATTGATTAGATAATACTATTGACTTTTATTAGGGAGCTTGTAGAGAGTCAACAGTATTAGAAACTGTAAGAAAATCACGGCGCCCCACGTTTTTGATCGCTTATAGTAGAGTGATCGCTTGCATTATTGTGATGTATAGTATTTATTTTCTACTTTTTAGTTCAATCAGAAAACGTGGGTTTTTTAAAACTTTTTTAATGATTATTATTTTCTACTTTTTAGTCTTTGTCTGTTTGTTTGCATTAAAATCTTGCTATCGATTTTATCTTTTCACTTTTTTTTTGGGTAAACGAAGACAACTCGTAAAAAGACAACTCGTAAAAAGACAACTCGTAAAAAGACAACTCGTAAAAAGACAACTCGTAAAAAGACAACTCGTAAAAAACACGTTGTTTGAATACGTTACTGACTAGAACACATAGATTTGAACCCGTGTCGAGTGGGATAGCAATCGTGTGCCCAACCACTCGACCATATCGTCTCCCCCAAACTGGCCTACCTCCTGTAAGTTTAAACTCGGTTCAAGCTAAATTACCTGCCCCTAAGCCTGTGGCGACATGTGATCGTTCGCTTCACTGCGCGCGAGGTACGCGTCGCTGGTTTTTTTTCTAATGGCTAGCAGAGGAGAATTATATATATAGATTATATAGCGGTCTAAAATGCTCAATAAAATGTTTCCATTGATCAATTTAGTAATAATAACAATTGAATATTCAATGGTCATCCAAAAGAAAGCTTCCCTGAAAATTTCAGCGCGCTAGCTATCTGGGAAGTGCCAGAAATTTCGATCGCAAGATTTGATTGGAAAGACAAACAAACAGAGAAAGCAAGTTAAAGAAAACGTGGGAAAAAACAGGTTGTGACAGGGAACAACAACTGAAGCAGACGATCTTTGACAGGGAACTAGGACGTCACTGTACTATTAGCTGGCCAGTGACGTCCCATACCATCAGCTGACCAGTGACGTCACTGTACCATCAGCTGACCAGTGACGTCACTGTACTATTAGCTGGCCAGTGACGTCCCATACCATCAGCTGACCAGTGACGTCACTGTACCATCAACTGACCAGTGACGTCCCATACCATCAGCTGACCAGTGACGTCCCCACACCATCAACTGACCAGTGACGTCCCCGCACCATCCAGTGACGTCGCCGCACCATCAGCTGACCAGTGACGTCACCTCATCATCAGCTGACCAGTGACGTCCCACACCATCCAGTGACGTCCCCGCACCATCAACAGACCAGTGACGTCCTGCAACATCAGCAGATAAGCGGTTCTCACGTCCCGTACCACGGCCCACTAAGTGGATCAACAGGACCCTAACCACGGCAGAGTAAAGAGACATGTCGTGCTAGACTCTAGTTAACTTCATACAGTATTGGTTCTAGATCTTGCGCCATTAAAACATTCACCAAAAGACTCTAGTTCACATCGTACAAAATCGGCTCTAGACCTTGCGCCATTAAAACATTCACCAAAAGACTCTAGTTCACTTCGTACAATATCGGCTCTAGACCTTGCGCCGTTAAAACATTCACCAAAAGACTCTAGTTCACTTCGTACAAAATCGACTCTAGACCTTGCGCCATTAAAACATTCACCTAAAGACTCTAGTTCACTTCATACAATATCTGTTCTAGAACTTGCGCCATTAAAACATTCACCAAAAGACTCTAGTTCACTTCATACAATATCGGTTCTAGATCTAGATCTTGCGCCATTAAAACATTCACCAAAAGACTCTAGTTCACTTCTTACAATATCTGTTCTAGACCTTGGGCCGTTAAAACATTCACCAAAAGACTCTAGTTCACTTCATACAATATCGGTTCTAGATCTAGATCTTGCGCCATTAAAACATTCACCTAAAGACTCTAGTTCACTTCATACAATATCTGTTCTAGATCTAGACCTTGCGCCATTAAAACATTCACCAAAAGACTCTAGTTCACTTCTTACAATATCTGTTCTAGACCTTGGGCCGTTAAAACATTCACCAAAAGACTCTAGTTCACTTCATACAATATCGGCTTTAGACCTTGGGCCGTTAAAACATTCACCAAAACACTCTAGTTCACTTCATACAATATCGGCTCTAGACCTTGGGCCGTTAAAACATTCACCAAAAGACTCTAGTTCACTTCTTACAATATCTGTTCTAGACCTTGGGCCGTTAAAACATTCACCAAAAGACTCTAGTTCACTTCATACAATATCGGTTCTAGATCTAGATCTTGCGCCATTAAAACATTCACCTAAAGACTCTAGTTCACTTCATACAATATCTGTTCTAGATCTAGACCTTGCGCCATTAAAAAATTCACCAAAAGACTCTAGTTCACTTCATACAATATTGTTTCTAGACCTTGCGCCATTAAAACATTCACCAAAAGACTATAGAACTCATAGAAATGGCCCCAAAATATGGCATCGATGTCCTTTTTTGTTTCTGTGAGTCTTGGGTACCAAGATAGACGGCCAATAAGTCTGCGTTTTTTTATAAAGTTTGTGTTTTCTTCAGTGGCGGAATTAGAAAAAAAGGGCCACCCCGCAAAAATATTGTTTAGGCCCCCCATATATATATATATATATATATATATATATATATATATATATATATATATATATATATATATATATATATATATACGAACATATGATACACATTACTGGCCTGTTCGGGTTTTGAGGAAAACAAATTTCAATTAAATCAAATTACAACATCATGTCATGTGTGTAAGTGCGTTAGTGTGTTTTGTGAAAATTAGTTTTATTTTAACTCTGATACAAGACCTCGCTTTAGTCGGTATAAAGAATATAAAACATGAAAGCTTCGTAAAAGTAATGGTGTCTCGTGTTATATATTTTTCTGTATTTATATTATTAATTTTAAATTCATTTTCTTTTTGTACAATATCATTCTTTAGTCAATACTTTATGATAAAAAATAATTAAGAGAAGTAATTCCTTTTTAATTTGTTTAGTACAAATCTATTAAAAGGAGCTTATATTTGACTATTAAAAAAGGGAAATAAGTCATGGAAGTGGTTTGAACGTTTGCTTATCATTGATAAGTTTGATTGTCTGAGAAAGAGGACTCGGCTTTCACAGTGGTTTAAAAACAAAGGGAAAAAGAATATACATGAGCCTGGGGTGGTATAGAATAAAGATAATCCAACGGCAGCTACGGTAATCTTTTTGCAAAACAACCATCAAGTCAAAAATGCTAGAAAATTATTTGCTTTAACTATAAAAAAAATAAATTATGTTTGGCTGTGGGCCCCTAAATGGCGCGGGCCACCCCGCATTGCTGGGTCTGGCGGCACTGTAGTTCCGCCCCTGGTTTTCTTGTATGGATATCTTAGATGTTACATACAGGCAGTGGCGTAGCGAGGTCGGGTGTCACCCGGTGCGGCACTTAATGGTGTCACCCCCCAGAGGCGTAGCGACCCTTCCAGGGGATAAACTTTCAAATTTTCGATTTGCACCCCCCCCCCATCAAAGTTTCGATTTGCAACCCCCCCCCCCTCAAATTTTCGATTTGCACCCCCCCTCAAGTTTTTCTCTATATATTTTGCTATTTTTTGCCTTGGTGTCACCCCCCTAAATGGTGTCACCCGGTGCGGTCCGCACCCCCCGCCCCCCCCCCCCTCGCTACGCCCCTGCATTCAGGCACGATGGCCCGTTAGAAAACTTTGCAACAAATTTACCTGTCTACATTAATGGCGCATTTGTGTGAACGTTATCCCAGCCTAAAACATATTAGCACCCCCAGCACAGTACCCCTCGGGTCCGCCCCAGCCTACCCCGCCCCACCCCTAAACACTTCAGTACAAGTCAGCGAACAATGAATGCCATGTTCACCGACGACATCCAATGAAGCGTAACAATGTTGTTGTGATCGATCATTAGACCTGATCCAATAATTGGACTTGAGAGAGTCAGACAAAAGATGGCTGATAAGTTGCCAGGTAAATATAAAATATTTACTGTCACGATTTTGTTTGGTTGATTACACCCCCCCCCCTTACACACACACCCCACCCCACACACATACACACAACAAGTTTTGTAACGTTAGCAAAAAAAAAAAAGACCCTAGAGTTGTTCAATGATGATTGTAGCTATTCGATTAAACATGTCTGATTTTTCCTATTGATTTTACATCGATCAGGGGACAAAATGTCACGCCAGACCAAGTCAGTGCACTGTCACTGGTGTCAGGGCGCATACGGTCCAGGCGTAGTGCACTTGGGAGGGCTTATAAAGGCAGTTTGAGTGCAGGTGTTTGGTCGAGGAGGACATCCATTTAAACGTGAGTTTATTTTTTTTTACTTGAGGCGGTAATTGACTGACCTGACCTCACGTCATAATCTACCTGACCTCACGCCACGTGATAATCTCATCTATCTGACCCCAACGGATAATTTCATCTACCTGACGTCACGTGGTACTCTCACGTTTCTGACCAGACATCACGCGACAATCTCATCCACTGACCTACACAACGTTCCCTCTAACGAGAAAAAGCTGGTGGACAACGTGTATTTCGCGGTGTCCTCAAAGTCTTATAACAAGGATTATTCAAGGATATATGTATTTTACTAAAAGACTTCAAAACTACTGCGCGGCCGCGCAACTTAGAGGGAACATTGGTCAGCATTTTGATCAGCCGCCTTTATTGTCCCTAACGTGAGCTGGTTGGGCTCAGGGACGTTCTACTGACTTGAACACGGATCCGAACTCGAGACTTTCGGTGTTAGCAGTCTAGCGCCCTACCACTAGAGAACGACTAGTTTCCTATAATTTCTTTCTAACCTTTTATGTTGACTATGATCTTGTATGTATGTTTGAATGTTTGTATGACTATGTGTGTGTCTATGTGTGTGTGTGCGTGCGTGCGTGTGTGTGTGTGCGTGCGTGTGTGTGTGTGTGTACGTGCGTGTGTGTACGTGTGCGTGCGTGCGTGTGTGTGTACGTTTGTGTGTATGTATATGTGCGTGTGTGTAGGTGCGTATGTTTGTGTGTGTGTGTATGTGTGTGTGTGTGTGTGTGTGTGTGTGTGTGTGTAAACGCTTGTCCTTTTGTTGGCCCGCTAATAACATTCCCACAATGCATTTTTTCAAATAAAAAAAATCATTACCGTAAGTTTAATGAATTATTTTTAAAAAAATCAATATGTAATCATCGATATCTTTTATGTCTTTGTTCTTTAAGGTAACTGTTTTGACTTCACCGCGTAGTTATGGGTTGCGGGCTTTCTACAATGGGTAAGTAGCGGCATTAAGTTCTGTCCCCTTTACAATCGCCAGCTTTAAGTTAAGTTGTGTCCCCTTCATAGTGCCGCTGTAATTCCACAATATTCCATTAGAATTGTAATGCTAAGTTTAAGAATTGATTACACACCAATGATGGGGCATCCATTATGCCTTCTAGAAAATTGTCGAATTTTAGCTCCAAATTTTACGTCCATCATAGAACGATAGTCGTACTACAGGAACTAATAAAATTATAGATACGTTGATTTCACTACACGCTGAGCTGGAGTAGGCCTATAACACGAATACTACAATTTACCTATCGTTTAAATTTTAAATGTAAACGTGTTTAAGCAGATGAAATATTTTGTGTTTGTTACAGAATTCTCTAGTATAGTTGGTTAAGTTAGTCCGTAGCTAGAGTTGATATGTAAAGGGGAGCAATCAAAGAAATACAGAACAAAAATTAAACTTTTCAGGGCGATATGGAAAAAGGGAAACCGAAAATAAAAATGATTTTTCCATATATATATATATATATATATATATATATATATATATATATATATATATATATATATATATATATATATATATATATATATATATATATATATATATATATATATATATATATATATATATATAAATATATATATATATATATAGGGGCCTATATATATATATATATGTATATATATATATATATATATATATATATATATATAAATATATATATATATATATATATATGTATGTATGTATATATATATATATATATGTATATATATATATATATATATATATATATATATATATATATATATATAGGCCCCTATATATATATATATATATATATATATATATATATATATAGGCCCCTATATATATATATATATATATATATATATATATATATATATATATATATATTTATATATATCTTTAAGTGCCCCCCCCCCCCCCCGAGAAAAACACTGGAGAGTAGAAGTGGGTAATTCTAACCCGCTAAGGAAAAAAAATATTTGAAAAGAAAGTTTTAAGTTGGAAAATTATTGTTTATTCACAAAAAAGACCAAATAATCAAGATTTACAAAACATGCTAGCTACCAGCATCCACTATACACTCCACCGACCCGTCAGCTTGCCCTTTATAGTCCACTGTCATTCTACACTCCACCACCAGCATCCACCCCACAATCCACACACGCCATACCACCCCAGTCAACCAACCGTGTCCGTCAAGCCTGACCACACAATTTATATCGACTTTATTGATAAAGTTATCGAACGTTCCGCTCCGGTGGCTTTAGATTAACAAACGGAGAAAAACACCAACAACATTTAGGAGGGCCTGTGTATTAGGAGATCATTGAATTAGGGCGTGTCTTACACACAGATTAGAATTAACTGGGTTACTCACAAACACATAGACAAACAAACAAACACACACACACACACACACACATATATATATATATATATATATATATATATATATATATATATATATATATATATATATATATATATATATATATATATATATATATATATATATATATATATATATATATATCAATGGGTGACAATGATTTTTAAAAAAAATTATTTCAGCCAAGCCAATACATTTGTCATAATAATTTGTTAATATAACTGAGTTTCATTTTATCAAAGTTTGTGTTAGATCTATATGGTAGATTACTCATTAACATATTTGGCAGTTCTAAAATTGTAGACTTATTTTTATTCAAAAATAAAATTACAGCGAGTATGGCTGACAAGGGTCATGGCCCATTTGGGGGTCACGGTCATGGACACAGTGGCTCAAGGGGAGGTCAAGGTCACGGTCACGGTCAAGGACACAATAACAGGGGCAGCAAATAGCATCTCCACGCCCCCCCCCCCCCCCACACACACACACCTTTTGTGTGGGGTGACAAGATGTTTGTGTGGACGAGTGAGGGACATGAAGGTCAAGATGACCTTAGGAATCAACCATGGCACTGCTGTGATGACTAATTTTTAAAATTTGTGTAATTTTATATTCATCACAATCTTAATTCAACGTCTATACAGTATAAAGGTATTGCCTTAAATACATAAGCATACACATTTTAAAAATATATAAAGCTTAATACAATTATTTAATGCAAAACTGTAGTTTTACTCCAGTTAAACACATATAACTCACACACATCAAAATGTTATTGACTCTATTCTATGTTTACTAAATATGTTTTTACACTGTTCATTTCATTAAATTTTTTCTAACTACGATCCTTTAAATAAACATTGAGAATAAATCTTTACTAAAAAATTCATTAAATGTCTTTAAGTTTGTATTTAAAAACGTTGTCGTGCTGTTAGTTGTACCGAACCAGTATTTGACAATGTGAACGGCCCTTTGTCACACACATACTATAGGGATGGCACTTACACATAGACACATAAACATAGACACACACTTACTATAGGGAAGTAGTATATTAGGTCCCTTTTGGGTCGCATGGGTGAAGGAGCCATGGGTGAGCAGGAGCAGGAGCAGGAGCAGGAGCAGGATGCGGAACAAAGGATATATAGTAAAATACTCACCCACCTGGCGGAGGGTGAAGGAGCCGGCGGGACAATGAGATATAGTAAAATACTCACCCACCGGGGTGAGGGTGGGTGAGGGCGAAGGAGCAGGCGCAGGGTGAAGGAGCCGCAGGCGCAATGACATATAGTAAAATACTCACCCACCTGGGTGAGCAGGTGGGTGAGGGTGAAGGAGCCGCAGGCGCAAAGGCATATAGTAAAATACTCACCCACCCTAGGGTGGGGTGAGCAGGTGGGGGAGTAGGTCAGTAGGTCACCACCGGTGACCTTGTGACGTAATCAGTGACCTTGTGACGTAATCAGTGACCTAGTTACGTAATTTTAATGAGTTTTTTAATTAGTTTGAATTTAATTAATTTGATTTTAATTAATTTTTATTAACGAGTTACGTAATTTGATTATTTGTTTGTATTTTGTTTTGTTTAATTTGTTTAATTACTTTGTTTATATTGTGTAATTTTTATTAACGAGTTACGTAATTGGATTATTTGTTTACTTTTTAATTATTTTTATTTTGTTTATTTTTTAATTTTATTTTATTTTATAATTAGTTAAATTATTATTAACTAGTTACGTAATTTGATTTTAATTACTTTTGTTTATTTATTTATTTGATATATTTCTTTTCTTTGATGTATGGTATTTAAAATAAAAGACACTGTTTATTTGATTGTATGTATGTTTAATAGTAAACCAATAGGGGTGTTGGTGGATGAGAGGGGGAGTAATGATGGGGTTTGAGGGTAGGGGTGCGTTAGCGTGTACTTTGTGAATAACATCCATTAACCAGACATGTAACACCTGTTACGTATCGACCGCCCGCGAAGTTTTCTCGGCGCTGCCCGTTTTAATGGGAATGTATTGATCGCACCCACTGGGCCATCACAGCATGATGTCCCACCTAATTAAATTTTTGTTATGCTTCACCGAGTTTCCCCCGCTCGGTTTGAAAGGTCATGGTAATTAACGACGTACATTAAGTGGCTTTCCGCGAAGTACGTAGGTCATTATGCAACAGCTGTGTAATATCGATCGCATCCACTGACCATCACACCTAATTAAATTGGTCACGCATCGTAAGTGTAGCGACATCGGTAACTATTCGCTTATAGCGAGGTCAGCGAACACCGATCGATTTGTCAGCTCCGTGAAGCCCTTAGGTAACAGCTGGTGCTGTAATTAGTCACGGCTCTCGGCTTTTTTCATTAGATTACAGCTGTCCATGAACTATGTTCACATATCGTACGCCCGGTCATTCTTTGATCAAATTAAAAAATTTTGTTTCCACATGTCCTACGAACCGTCCCTTGCTATGTATGAAAGATTAATGGTTGTAACTATTCGCTTATAGCGAGGGTCAACGAAAACAAAATATATTTAAGGGTCGGAATTTTCTTTCAACCACCGTTAAATCAGGTTTTGAGACGAAACGAAGTCTCGGTAGGTTCATGCTTTTTAATGGGCGACAGGGGCGACTTAGTGCGTTGGTACGTAAGGTATGCGGGGGGTAGACATGTTTTTTTTTACAAGTCTGGAAAAGTAATTAAGTTTTTTATGACCGTTCCGATTTTCTTTTGATCTGACCACCATTTGACCACCCTGAGCCAGATAAATTTAACAAATGTGCAATACATAGTTGCTTATAGTAACATGGGTGAGGGGTGTAAGCAGGCGGGTGACGGTGTGAACAGGTGGGTGAAGGGGGAAATATTAACAAATGTTCAATACATACTCGCTTATAGTAACATGGGTGAGGGGTGTAAGCAGACGGGTGACGGTGTGAACAGGTGGGTGAAGGGTGAAAGGTGGGTGAAGGTGGAGAAGGTGGGTGAAGGGGGGAACACGAGTAGGAGTAAAGGATATATAGTAAAAGACTCTACCACCTGAGTGAGGTGGGTGAGGAGGCGGATTTTAATTTTAATTTTTTATTTTATTTTTTCAGCATCTGTTAACTTTAAGGTTCTATAACTCTATATATTTAAATACGTTTTTTGATTCAAATGAGTTTACTCCTCCTAACGTAAGTACATGTAAAGAGGGATTTCCTATAGTTCTGTAATGAAGTAGGCCTTCTTGACTATGACTGATTGTCCAGGTGTTGACATGATACACTTATTTTGAGATACATGTACACACACACACACACACACACATACACACACACACACACGCACGCGCGCGCACGCGAAATTCATACTAGGTCGGTAAAGGCGGAGAGAACTTATAGGTATACATTATCATGGCGACAACAAAAGCGACCCTTATTTTATTTACATGAAAGCGTGTTTTCCAAAAAGTGTCACCAGGCCATTGTCATTTTCGCAGCGGGGTTTATTTTAAGTGCACCCCGTGCACGGTTGTTTACATTTTAAAAGACGTGTTGCGTGTCTTCCCCATAGGTCTTCCCTAATAGAGAAACGAAAGGAAAGACAACTGTTCTAAAATTAGAACAGCCTTGTCTACAGACACGAGTATCGTCCCTTGTGAAAAAATTCGCGTCAGAATCCTTAACTAAACAGTCAATTTCTTTAACAAGTTAAAAAATAATTTAGGAAGACAAGGGTTAACAACATTAGACGCCACCGTTTTTGTTTCCTGTGACAAGGCTCAATACACTTTTGTATTTTATGTCTCAAGTAGAGGGGTGGGATATTTTTTCTTTGTAAGCGTGTTGTAAACAATAGGTAGAGGAAGCGATTACTAGATAAGAGACAAAGGCTGTATGACAATCCTACAGACAAATATGAACCTACCGAGACTTCGTTTCGTCTCAAAACCTGATTTAACGGTGGTTGAAAGAAAATTCCGACCCTTAAATATATTTTGTTTTCGTTGACCCTCGCTATAAGCGAATAGTTACAACCATTAATCTTTCATACATAGCAAGGGACGGTTCGTAGGACATGTGGAAACAAAATTTTTTAATTTGATCAAAGAATGACCGGGCGTACGATATGTGAACATAGTTCATGGACAGCTGTAATCTAATGAAAAAAGCCGAGAGCCGTGACTAATTACAGCACCAGCTGTTACCTAAGGGCTTCACGGAGCTGACAAATCGATCGGTGTTCGCTGACCTCGCTATAAGCGAATAGTTACCGATGTCGCTACACTTACGATGCGTGACCAATTTAATTAGGTGTGATGGTCAGTGGATGCGATCGATATTACACAGCTGTTGCATAATGACCTACGTACTTCGCGGAAAGCCACTTAATGTACGTCGTTAATTACCATGACCTTTCAAACCGAGCGGGGGAAACTCGGTGAAGCATAACAAAAATTTAATTAGGTGGGACATCATGCTGTGATGGCCCAGTGGGTGCGATCAATACATTCCCATTAAAACGGGCAGCGCCGAGAAAACTTCGCGGGCGGTCGATACGTAACAGGTGTTACATGTCTGGTTAATGGATGTTATTCACAAAGTACACGCTAACGCACCCCTACCCTCAAACCCCATCATTACTCCCCCTCTCATCCACCAACACCCCTATTGGTTTACTATTAAACATACATACAATCAAATAAACAGTGTCTTTTATTTTAAATACCATACATCAAAGAAAAGAAATATATCAAATAAATAAATAAACAAAAGTAATTAAAATCAAATTACGTAACTAGTTAATAATAATTTAACTAATTATAAAATAAAATAAAATTAAAAAATAAACAAAATAAAAATAATTAAAAAGTAAACAAATAATCCAATTACGTAACTCGTTAATAAAAATTACACAATATAAACAAAGTAATTAAACAAATTAAACAAAACAAAATACAAACAAATAATCAAATTACGTAACTCGTTAATAAAAATTAATTAAAATCAAATTAATTAAATTCAAACTAATTAAAAAACTCATTAAAATTACGTAACTAGGTCACTGATTACGTCACAAGGTCACTGATTACGTCACAAGGTCACCGGTGGTGACCTACTGACCTACTCCCCCACCTGCTCACCCACCCTAGGGTGGGTGAGTATTTTACTATATGCCTTTGCGCCTGCGGCTCCTTCACCCTCACCCACCTGCTCACCCAGGTGGGTGAGTATTTTACTATATGTCATTGCGCCTGCGGCTCCTTCACCCTGCGCCTGCTCCTTCGCCCTCACCCACCCTCACCCCGGTGGGTGAGTATTTTACTATATCTCATTGTCCCGCCGGCTCCTTCACCCTCCGCCAGGTGGGTGAGTATTTTACTATATATCCTTTGTTCCGCATCCTGCTCCTGCTCCTGCTCACCCATGGCTCCTTCACCCATGCGACCCAAAAGGGACCTAATATACTACTTAGGGATGGCACTTACACACAGACACATAAACATAGACACACACATACTATAGAAATGGCAGTTACATATAGATACATAAACATAGACACACACATACTATAGGGATGGCACTTACACATAGACACATAAACATAGACACACACTTACTATAGAGATGGCACTTACACATAGACACATAAACATAGACACACACATACTATAGAAATGGCAGTTACATATAGATACATAAACATAGACACACACATACTATAGGGATGGCACTTACACATAGACACATAAACATAGACACACACTTACTATAGGGATGGCACTTACACATAGACACATAAACATAGACACACACATACTATAGAAATGGCAGTTACATATAGACACATAAACATAGACACACACATACTATAGGGATGGCACTTACACATAGACACATAAACATAGACACACACATACTATAGGGATGGCACTTACACATAGACACATAAACATAGACACACACATACTATAGGGATGACACTTACACATAGACGCATAAACATAGACACACACATACTATAGGGATGGCACCATCGATGTTTTCGGTTTCATATACACCTAGACACTTACACATAAACATAGACACACACATACACTCACAAATAACTACACACATACATACATCGACTCCATATATCGAATAAAATGTGCTGGAATTTGCAGAATGACGACCGACCGTTTCTCAAACAATTTGCTTGAACTACATTTGATAAAAGAGAAGTCATAGATCAAGAGTAATCGACGGTTAAAAAACCCGATACCAGCGACAGACGACATCGGCTGGGTGGTAACCTACAACCTTGGGTTTCTGTGTCACGTGACTCCCGTAAGCACACATCATAAATCTTACTACTACAGTCACAATCTTAACCCCCCCCTTCCTCTCCCACCCTCCCATACGTTCCCTGTACATACTCAGGCAGAAAAAAACAACTATGAATGGCTATTAATAGAACAACTCAAATCATGTTGTCAGATTTGTCCATTTCATTCTGTACAAACGTGGGTCGGGCAGATGGGTCGGGAAATTTGATGGTGAACGTACCCACGTTTTTTGTCAGTCATCACAAGAACCTGCACAGCTCGAGGAAGCACAAAAGAAAAAATCATTTTCTACTTTTTAGTCCACAAGAAAAACGTGGTTTTTTAAAAAGTTTTTTTAAAGTATTTTATTTTGCTGTTGTTGTTGGGCTGTTGTTGTTGGACTGTTGCTGTTGGGATGTTGTTCATTATGTTGAGGTTTAAATGATGTTGATGAAAAACTCTTTGTCTCGCACGTCCAACCAGCATGTCTGACCAACATGTTTGACCAACATGTCTGACCAGCATGTCTGACCAGCATGTCCAACCAGCATGTCTGACCAGCATGTCCAACCAGCATGTCTGACCAGCATGTCTGACCAACGTGTCCAACCAGCATGTCTGACCAGCATGTCTGACCAGCATGTCCAACCAGCATGTTCAACCAGCATGTCTGACCAGCATGTCCAACCAGCACGTTCAACCAGCATGTCCAACCAGCACGTCCAACCAGCATGTCCAACCAGCATGTCTGACCAGCATGTCTGACCAGCATGTCTGACCAGCATGTCCAACCAGCATGTCTGACCAGCATGTTCAACCAGCATGTCTGACCAGCATGTCCAACCAGCATGTCTGACCAGCATGTCTGACCAGCATGTTCAACCAGCATGTCTGACCAGCATGTTCAACCAGCATGTCTGACCAGCATGTCCAACCAGCATGTCTGACCAGCATGTTCAACCAGCATGTCCAACCAGCACGTCCAACCAGCATGTCCAACCAGCATGTCTGACCAGCATGTCTGACCAGCATGTCCAACCAGCATGTTCAACCAGCATGTCTGACCAGCATGTCCAACCAGCATGTCCAACCAGCATGTCCAACCAGCACGTCCAACCAGCATGTCCAACCAGCATGTTTGACCAGCATGTTTGACCAATGTGTCTATATGTTTAAGTTAAACTATGACAAACAATTCACCTTTGAAACAAAAATCAATCGATACGACAGAAAGAATTCGTGGAGCGCCAATGATGTATGACATCAGCACGCTCGTACTATCTGCGTCACAGTTTATTGTAAACATAAATCACAAGTAGGTTATTTTTTTACCCCCATTCCTTAAAGTACCCCTTCACCCCCACCCCCACCTCCCCACCCGATCTTGCATAACCTAAAAGTGGAACAACGCCCCTAGATACCGAGCCACAACAAACACCCCCCCCCCCTTCCCCCAGCGGTGTAGAACTCTAGCGAGCCAATAAATTGTGCCAGATTTTTCTGATTGATTCCGTATCAATCAACGTGTATAAAAACGATGAAGATTAGTTAGTCGGCAACTTTTTTGGAGAGAGAACATCGTGGCTGGTAAGTAAAACAATCAAGATAGATTTACCCAATGTTATTAATTGATGTTTCTGTTTGTCTGCTTTGCTGGTAAGGTCATGATGATTTCTTCCTATATTTTACTGCCGTAGAAAATTCTAATCGATATTGTATGTGTGGCATATTTATCTTTGGAATAACATCATGATGTTTTTTCTATCCTGGAGTCACGTCAATATGTCTGGAGTCATAGTGGTTGTGTTCCTGGAGCTATATCTGGAGTCACGTCATAGAGTCTTGTCTATCCTGGAGTCACATCGTTATATCTATCACAGAAACCATCATGTCCAATCTTCTATTTTAACTCCAGCAGTCTGTACCTTCAATGTTTTGTGATTTAGAAAGCCTTTGTTGTTTAATACAAATATTTCCTGTGTCAAACTATGATTAAAGCTTTAAGCTAAAAAAATTGACTTTTAGTCTAAGCTGAATGGGTGATAGGTGTGAACATGTTTCTATATTTAACGTCGCGTCTTTAATTATTTGAAATTTGAACAAGTTCACAACAGTTAAAAACGTTGACAAACTTCTCAATAAATTTGCATGGAACAAACAAAGTAAACATTGCGACCAAGTGGCTTGGTAGGCTATTTAAAGAGTTGCGGCCTTTGCAATAGCTGTTAGTGTGTGTGTGGGGGGGGGGGGGGAATGGAAACCTCCCAGATTTACGTGGTGCTCCTTAAAATACTTTTGGACATGACTGCCCATACGGTATATGTAGGGTTCACTTGTTATTGTGACCTCAGGACAAGAAGAGATAGTGGGGGGGGGGGGGGGACAGTGGGGGGACAGTGGGGGACAGTGAGGGGGCTGTGGGAGACAGTGAGGGGACTTTGGGAGACAGTGAGGGGACTGTGGGAGACAGTGAGGGGACTGTGGGAGACAGTGAGGGGACTGTGGGAGACAGTGAGGGGACTGTGGGAGACAGTGAGGGGACAGTGAGGGGACTGTGGGGGACAGTGTGGGCTGTGAGGTCAATCCCATAACCTGCCCTATTTACCTGCCCTACTTGAGCTAAGTAAGTCACCCAACACAATTCTGCGGACATATGGACTTTCCTGTTAGTAGTCGTGCGCTCTAACACCAGACCACGCCGTCCCATATTCAAAGCGAGGCTAAAAACACCCGCACGTCTGTCTTTTGACCTCTGACCTCAATGTCTCGATACAGGTCACATGGCTATGTCTTGCTTAATTTAAATATACGTTGATCCTGTTTTCACTATTAAAATGTTCTCAGTCACAGCCCCCCCCCCCCCCCATCCTAAGACCTACATTTTTATTTACGACATAGACGGTAAAAAGACATAAGCTAACCAAGAAATCAATAACAGCCTAAAAATCGATATCTGGGATTCGATTTGAATCTGATTTTATTTTCTCTTTCAGGTGACTTTTTTGTGTTGAACTTGACCTTGACTTTTGTGTGTGTTGAACGTGACCTAAATTATTTGCTATGGGCTGTGGATCGTCAACAATGAGTAAGTTGGGTTTGTTGGTTGTTGGTCGTTGTTGTTTGTTGGTTGTTGGTCGTTGTTGTTTGTTGGTCGTTGTTGTTTGTTTGTTGGTTGTTGGTCGTTGTTGTTTGTTGGTTGTTGGTCGTTGTTGTTTATTTGTTTGCTGCTAGAGTATTGTTAGTGATTTGTTGGTTGTTATTTGTTCGTTGATGGTTGTTGGTTTGTTGTTGGTTTGTTTGGGCTTATCCTAAAATCCGCCAAAGATGGAAACAGAAAGTATCGGATCAATATAGATGAAGTGGAGAACGGCTGATCATTAGACTTAGAGGAGTGGATGATTGGCGACCAAGGGGCGACACGCTCTAGTAAACACTTGAGGAACCTATCACGTCAGTTTAGATATGGCGGGGGGGGGGGGGGTAAATATTAGGACGTTAAAATAAAAAGAGATCGCAGTCAAACCCTCAAGTCACGCTTCACCAGAGGACCGTAACGGATCCATGCGCCTACATAATGACACTCCAATCACACATTACTAATTAGGTAATCAAGCACCTGCTTCAATGCTAGCCTAGCGACGAGAAAAATACAAACAATCAGAGCGTACACGTGTATGACGTCATCAACACCAACAACGTTCTGACGCGCAAATAAATATTTCATCCAGCAAAGTCTGACAGACGCCAAACTATTTGGCCCCCCCCCCCTCCCCCGCGCCTGAGAATTTTTTTTTTAAATGATGACCGTAGTTATGTAACTGATGTTAAGTTAAAACTACACGTAACTGATTAACTGATTAATACGTCACTCCTACGCTGATCCGGATGTTGACTCGTATGATAAATGTTCCGTCTTACTTAAACTTATGCTCATAATAACATATGTCCAAAATTTAAGATTATAATTATTGAAGGCACCACATAAAAAATCACACCCTCTCTATGATAATTTGGTACATAATTTCTCAAAAAAAAAAACACAACTTCTCTTGTGAGTTAACTGTCCTGCCTTACTTAAACTTATTCTCATA
Organism: Physella acuta; assembly: GCF_028476545.2. Taxonomy (NCBI): domain Eukaryota; kingdom Metazoa; phylum Mollusca; class Gastropoda; family Physidae; genus Physella; species Physella acuta. The sequence continues at coordinate 535,188 of NW_026732098.1, read as the reverse complement.
ATAACATGTTCAAAATTTAAAATTATATTGAACGCACTATATAAAAAACAAACATGTCCTCTATGATTATTTGGTACATCATCATTTTCTTTAAACTTCCAGAGGCTTTGGGCTGTCACCCAGGTAAAGGTCACGGCAATGGTGGAGGTCATGGCCACGGACGCCGAGGTTCAAACGACTCCAAGGGAAGTCACGGACGGGGTCATGGCCACGGTCGTAAGGGCAGCAAATAGAGGCTCCCCGCACAACTTTTGTGTGACGTCCTGCGCAGGTTGAATGTGTCGTCATGTCCGGTCACTGAACCAATCATCAAGTCTTTGACCCATTTCATTCATCACATAACGATGTCGCGAGTGTGCTACAAGAATTTGTGTGTGAAAAGGTGGTTGTCTAACGAGTAACAGATATTCATGTTAAATGAACTTTGTAGAGCTTTTACATGAAAAAGACAAAAGTATTAACTTGTGTAGAATACACTTTTGTAATTACTGTTTGTATATATTTAAAATGTAATAAACATTTTCAAACCATTTTGTTTGTTTATTGTTAAAGTCAGGGTCTATGTTCAGGAGTAGATCTTACTGTTCCTGAATTCAAAACCCTGTTTTGCCTCCCCTGTTTTCAGTTCAACATTTAAAAATAGGCTCCTGGTCCCACTTCACCCCCTCCCCCTCCTAGCAACGCCACTGCCCTGTGATCAGACTATGAACGAGCTAGCTATGCTGCTCACCTGATACAGGAATAATATCAAGAAATGTGGGGGTTTTTTTTTGCAACAAGATCAAGTAAAACTACAAGTTGGGTGACATAACAGGGCCACTCTACATATAGGACGACATGGTCACTCTTTGGGTGATATGGCCACTCAAATGGGGGGGGAGGTGACACTGTCACTCTACAGGTGGGCAACATGGCTACCTACAGGTGGGGTGACATGTTAAGTTGTAATACGTTAAAAATGTTAAAGTAATCACATTAAAAAAAATTATACTCGCTGAAGTGGCAGATGCTTTACCAAGATGGCAACGACCTTGAAAGACGGATGCCCTTGATACAGTAGATAGCTCCGTGACGTAGGTTGTGATGCGAGGGCCAAGTAGTCCCGCTGTGATTACTCGTTTGGCGTGTCACAAATGTAACGCGCTCATTGATTGGCTGCTTTGTGAGCACGGGGTAGAATTACTTCCCCTTCTCACTGACCTAGACGTCTGACAGGGGAAGACAACCCTAACAATGATAGCCTCGGCTCGGATTACAATTTCAATTTTATTCGGACCGACAGACCGACGGGTATCCTCCATCCAACAAATCTGTCTGACAGGTACACACCCATCAGACACTTTCACACGCTGTACAACAAAATAACCTCACAACTTTTGCTGGCTGTCATAAAAATGGTCAGATAACCCACAAGAATCTTTAAATAATTATACCGATTAAATCCCTTGGTACGTTTAAAGGTATCCCAGCATTTCAATAGTGCGTCAAGGGAAGTAACTCAAACATATCGCTTACACTTCACAGTAATCTCCCCTTACCAAAAGAAGGTTGGGTTCACAATTTTCTCAGTGAACTGATACAATTTAGTTCATGCTTTAGTAGAGAGGGCACGTAGGACATAGCTTGATATTAAATTAGTTTTTAAAATGTTGGTTTATTCCAGGGTGGTGTGAGGAATTATTGCGTGTTGACCTGAGATCAAATACTGACCTTTTAACTGAAAGCGTCTCTGGATTGTTGATGTCATTTAATACAATGTTTTTCTTCTTGGTGTATCCCCCTTTCCTCCGATCCATATGAACCACCTAGTAAATTTTTAGATAGGCCTACTGCACACCAACCAGGCACAAAATCTACATTTTCATGAAAATAGAAAACAAAAATGACAGTAAAGGAAGGTAATCAGAAATAATGTTTAGTGAAGAGGAGTTGCGTCCCTTGTAATACATTTAAAAAAAAAATTATAATAAAAGATGTAATTCAGCTGACATTTTTGACTGAAGAATAAAAAAAAAACCTACCCTTTTGACCTTTATATTTTAACACACAAGATGCTTTAAAAATGACTTAAAGATGACTTAAAGATGACTTAAAGATGACTTAACACCGGCATTCCTCTATTGACAAAATTAACAAATGTGCTGAAGGAACCACCAACTTAAATGTTTTACTGTACAGCAGGAGAAGCCAGCAGGAAAGTTTCAAACTAAAGCTGACATACAGTTAAAAACAGCGGGTTAAAGCAATACTGCTGGTGAGATCGTAATATTCTCTCAATATTTTAACAACACATTTCAATAAAAGGTAGTGATGTCAGCCAACTATCGGCCACAGATGACACTAAGGACAACCCCTTATGACACTAAGGACAACCCCTTATGACACTAAGGACAACCCCTTATGACACTAAGGACAACCCCTTATGACACTAAGGACAACCCCTTATGACACTAAGGACAACCCCTTATCAACGTAGCATCAACAACCACTTCTTCAGCCACCTTCCGATACAGACAACCATTAAGCCTGCAGACCTGCTAGCCAACCTACACATCACCTAAGCAACCTACACATCCAAACCAACCTACACATCACATGGCCAACCTACTCACCACCAAACCAACCTACACATCACATGGCCAACCTACACATCACCAAACCAACCTACACATCACCAAACCAACCTACACATCACCAAACCAACCTACACATCACATGGCCAACCTACTCACCACCAAACCAACCTACACATCACCAAACCAACCTACACATCACATGGCCAACCTACACATCACCAAACCAACCTACACATCATATCCCCAACCTACACATCACCAAACCAACCTACACATCATATCCCCAACCTACACATCACCAAACCAACCTACACATCATATCCCCAACCTACACATCACCAAACCAACCTACACATCATATCCCCAACCTACACATCACCAAACCAACCTACACATCACCTAAGCAACCATCACATCACCAAACCAACCTACACATCACACGGCCAACCTACACATCACCAAACCAACCTACACATCACATGGCCAACCTACTCACCACCAAACCAACCTACACATCACCAAACCAACCTTACACATCACCAAACCAACCTACACATCACATGGCCAACCTACTCACCACCAAACCAACCTACACATCACCAAACCTATCTACACATCACCAAACCAACCTACACATCACCAAACCAACCTACACATCACCAAACCAACCTACACATCACCAAACCAACCTACACATCACCAAACCAACCTACACATCACATGGCCAACCTACACATCACCAAACCAACCTTACACATCACCAAACCAACCTACACATCACCAAACCAACCTACACATCACATGGCCAACCTACACATCACCAAACCAACCTACACATCACCAAACCAACCTACACATCACATGGCCAACCTACACATCACATGGCCAACCTACACATCACATGGCCAACCTACACATCACCAAACCAACCTACACATCACCAAACCAACCTACACATCACAGGCCAACCTACACATCACCAAACCAACCTACACATCACATGGCCAACCTACACATCACCAAACCAACCTACACATCACCAAACCAACCTACACATCACATGGCCAACCTACACATCACATGGCCAACCTACACATCACATGGCCAACCTACACATCACATGGCCAACCTACACATCACCAAACCAACCTACACATCACCAAACCAACCTACACATCACAGGCCAACCTACACATCACCAAACCAACCTACACATCACATGGCCAACCTACACATCACCAAACCAACCTACACATCACATGGCCAACCTACACATCACATGGCCAACCTACACATCACATGGCCAACCTACACATCACATGGCCAACCTTCACATCACATGGCCAACCTACACATCACCAAACCAACCTACACATCACCAAACCAACCTACACATCACCAAACCAACCTACACATCATCAAACCAACATACACATCACCAAACTAACCTACACATAACATGGCCAACCTACACATCACATGGCCAACCTACACATCACATGGCCAACCTACACATTACCAAACCAACCTACACATCACATGGCCAACCTACACATCACCAAACCAACCTACACATCACCAAACCAACCTACACATCACATGGCCAACCTACACATCACCAAACCAACCTACACATCACATGGCCAACCTACACATCACCAAACAACCTACACATCACATGGCCAACCTACACATCACCAAACCAACCTACACATCACCAAACCAACCTACACATCACATGGCCAACCTACACATCACCAAACCAACCTACACATCACATGGCCAACCTACACATCACCAAACCAACCTACACATCACATGGCCAACCTACACATCACCAAACCAACCTACACATCACATGGCCAACCTACACATCACCAAACCAACCTACACATCATCAAACCAACCTACACATCATCAAACCAACCTACACATCACCAAACCAACCTACACATCACATCGCCAACCTTACACATCACCTAACACACCTACAGGAAACGTGTAGACAACATGAACCAACCCACTACCTGTCTCCACCCCCCCCCCCCCCACAACGTCTCCGTGCTGAGGGTCACGTCCGACGGGGGGGGGGGGGTGGGGGGGGGGCTAAACAAACAGTCGGACAGCCCCGGGCTACACACGAGCAACAGGGCTCAAGTGATATCCATAAACCTGACTACATCCGTCTGTACGTCTGTATGTCGGTACGTCTGTACGTCTGTACTCAATTGTACCTGACCAAGCTCGTATTGTTTTATGCTTACAGTTCACAACTCGCTAGATAGATACCGCGGATCCACTCGACAACGTGATATAAGGTGTAGACCCCAGCAACGACCCCATCCTGTTATATAACATTAGCTCCCCCCCCCCCTCCACCATAAATCATGATACAGCCCAGTAAAACGAAAAGGTTTGCCACCTATAAAATAAATTATGGGTATCACGTGGCTATAGAGATAATCTCTTCATAAGTCCTCGTGAGATGATCTCTTCATACATCCTCGATAGATTAGACGTGTATTGTGTTAAATACATGGTGTTAGCTTACACGCCAAGCCAGTCTAGAAAAACACAAAGACAAGGATAATCTTATTAATCTTATATTAAAAAAAAAACCCTGTGATAATGCCCTAACAATTTTCAATACCACTTACAAAAAAATGATAAAACATCCCCCCCCCTCATGACCCCCAACAATTAGTAGACCACTGCAGACCCCAGAATATTGTATAACATTTCTAGAAACCTCTCTCTCATCTCACACACCCTCACACCCCCACAAACAACAATATATTTTAGCACTCGACATTTATTGACAAGGGGGGGCGGGGGATGTAGTCTTGGGTTCAAATCCTGGTCTTTTTATACACGAATCCTGTTTGCTCACTCAGCTGAGATGAGTACCCTTCATTAATTGGATTAAAATAAGAGACTACTCATTCTTTTTGCCTCAGCTGTTATAATGCACTTGTTTATTAGTTAGCTCTACAGCTGACACATCCCCATTTAATAAAGTTTATCCTTAAACACATCCTAGAAACTATGGTATTTGTTTGCTATTCTCATGCTACACTTATCTCTATATCCTGTAATTTACCAAACGTGCAGGTACCAAAAATAATGTATGGAGATATTTCATTGTTTACGTGAAGAGCAAGAGGAGGAGGGTGTAATAAGGACACATTGTGTTTTTCAATACTAATTTCTATTTTGATAGAGGGATACCGAGTCGTTTGTTTTATTAGTTTAGATGATTTATAAAAACATTAGTTGTTTATACGTGTAAATAAAAATATTTTTTAAAGTTTACATTATAAACTACTTTAAAGAAAACAAAAAAAAAAACCACGAATTAAAAGATAATTGTCTCATTAAAATTGCCTAGGCCTGGTAAGCGATTCTCTGTAGACCTACTTAGCCCCGCCCATTTAACTTTCAGTCGTCAATGAATGTACTATAGACATTATGTTAACTCCATTATATTGTTTACATTATATTAAACAAATAATTCTATAAATAATATTAAATCAATTTACATTTGTTAATTTTAATTAGCCTATGTCTAAAGAGAAAAATACAATTAATTTTTTTTTTTGAGTTGGCCCGCTGTCTCCCATTTCCCCAGTTCCCTCCCCTGTCGACCTAAAAACTTGAACTGCGCGAGACGAATATTTCCACAGCCACTGCTGTCACTCTAGTCGCGCGGGCAGCAGCACACAGCGAGATCAGAGTTCACGCCAGTGTGTACTGTAAACAAAGCTAGGATTGGTTGGGACCGACACATTTTTCGCTTTTTCTAGTTTGTGTCAGGCTTCGAAAGTTTCCCAGTGAAGTTCAGCTAGGAATAACTCAAAGAAACAGACTAGCCCGCCATGTGAGTAGTTATTTTATCGTTTTTTAAATACTTGAGACAACTTTTACCCAACTTTTTAATAACGTTTCGACTTTTTCGTTGTCTCACGTTTGGCCTAGCCCGTTCGTGTCGTGTTGTGCTTCTCACACTGACACAGGCCTACGCTCATTAGGCCCCCTACTCTGCGTTTACTAACCGGGTCGACGATTTTTCTTTTTAATAATCTGTCTAGATCTAGATATAGTAGATTCTATATAGATCTAGATCTATATAAGTCTAGTCTTAGTCCTTGTCTTTTTGACACATTAAGAATTTATTATTCAACTTGACTTACAACAATTAGATCAGCAAGATTCTAGATCTAGATCTGAGTGAAATCTGATTGTGGATTTTTTTTTAGGCCTAAATTGCCCTAAATACAAAATATGAAAATAATAATATCATGGGCTAGGCATAAATAAGTCCACTTTTACAATTGGAAGTGTAGTAGGCCTAAGTAAATAGATCTAGATCTAGATCTAATCTAGATTTCTAGATCTGGGCATAACCAAACGTTTGTTACAGTTTTAAACCCGGATGGGGTGGGCACTAAGACAATTTCTAATCCCATAAAAAGCATTAGTTTAGGCCATTCTTAATTAAATACGTTAGGTCTAGCTTTACGCCCTAGTCGATATTTATTATTATATTATAGGTCTGTAGACTATGATGTTGTTATCACTAATTATTAAATTATTCTAGATTTACCTTTTTCACTGTAAGGCCTAGTCGGTTATACAATTAGGCCTATTATTATAAATTTCTAATTAAAATGTTCAACCTACAATTCACTAAGTGACTAAAGTAGATAAAAATAGCATTGATGTACCATAATTACCAGTAACGGTTTGGTATGTTTTATTGTGGGCCTCGATAAGTGTTGCGTAGTTTAATGATGGGGAAATGCAGAGGGATGTACTCACCCATGCGTGACGTTATTAAAAACAACTTACAGACAACGCCCACTCTTTACTACTAATATGTCGGATCTGTTTTTGTCACCTAACACACAACTTTCTAACCAATAGTAACAATTGTAATGGGCCATTGTAGTAAGTTATTTTAAACCTTGTGGAATACCCCACATTAATATCTATCAAATGTAATGCTCTCCTGAATGTGGTATTTCTGCCATCCTTCAACACATTATCTCCCAATCGCCTGTTTAATTTTTGTCCAATGTCTACCTTGTAATGTCCATCTTAGTAAACACTGAACTTTATATGCGTGAATAATAACAATTTGATATGGTTCATCTTTATTGTATGTGAATGTACCTTCTTTGTATCAACATATGTTAGCCAACGTGTGTCGATTCCCAACATACATACATTTGATATTCCCCAGCGTCCCTCACAGAGTAGCGCCTATTGTTCTATTATAAAGGCTTCCCACATACCCTCGAAAGCTGTCACATAACATGAACATTTTCAATGATAATCATGGGGTGTGGGGAAATTGCGAGACGCGAAAAGCGAAATGGCGAGGCGGGAAAATGCGAGAAGGGCGCGAAAACGGTCGGTCACGTGACTTTTTGTCTCGCATTTTTCCACAACCCGATACTAACGCTGGATGGTGTTGAAATGCTAAGATTTCTGCGAAAAATTTACCGCACCCGATTTTCAGTGGTATTTGGTCCAGACTTCAAAGACGTTTCGTTTACATTGTTAAAACTTCCGATTTTTCCGTCGCTAGACATACTGATGATTTGTCAACTCCCCCCATCTTTTGTGTCGACTTAGAATACCACCTTGTTCGAAACAGATGGAAATACCGCCGACTTCTGTCTTTTGTGTGGAACGCCGAGGCCGCCTGATTTACCGTCTTTGAAGATCGCCGTGCCCGAATCCGCTGCCGCCGCAAACATATTTTGTATTGTTGCATAAAAATGTGTGATGAGGGGGAGGGTAGATGTTGTGACGTCAGTTTAAAAAAGCAATGTTAGAAAAAGAATTTTAGACGTTATTTTGCGTTTTAGAAAACTGTTTTAATAAATTGTAATAGGAATTGATTAAAATACTCTATTTTGATAGATATCAGACAAGATTTTTGAAAAATATCGATGTTTAAAAAAAAAATTCAACTGCAATTTTGAAGGGGGTTCTAGGCCGAGTTGTGACGTCATTTTAGTGAAAATGTGTGACGGAAGGGGGGGGGGGGGTAAAAATCGTCAAAAAAAGCGTGACGTCATTTATGAATGACCTCTTTTAGCTATTAAATGGTAGTTTTGTCGATAGCGGACTTTATTCAGATTATCTACACACGCACATTTTTTTTCTTTCTGTTCATATTCGTGTTCTGTGTTAGCGCAGTATAAATGGGAGTCTAATGAACTGAATATATCTGCTGCTGACAAGATTATACCAATTCACAATGATACAGCTCACATTTGTAAAAACATGAGCGGGCTAGATTTTTAAAATTAATGCCGACTGAGACGGGATTTTCCTCTCGCTAACGAGAGCGGGCGATGACAGTAGCACAGCAACGATGTTAGGATTTTTTAAATAGATAGATCTAGATATAGATCTATCTTCTTAGTATCTATCTAGATCTATATGTATAATAAAATCTAGATACAAAAATAACAACATACAACCTCGTGTTAAAGGGTATGGCTACATGCTTGTTTGCTTTAAAACAAAAAAATAATTTAAATAAATAAAGATGAAGAAAGTATGATAAAAAACTTTTTTTTCGCAAAAAGGTGTCTCGCTATTTCCCTTGATTCCGCAGGTATGTCTCGCATTACCTTCTCGCATTTTCCCGCCTCGCCATTTCGCTTTTCGCGTCTCGCAATTTCCCCACACCCATAATCATGGCCTATCATAAGCTCGCCATACAAGCCAGCCTAGCCTAATTAGACACCTCAGTGTTTTATCTCCGCCATTATGACAAGTGTGAAGTGACCAGCTTAACTTGACCTCTGTCACGTGATGCTGATTGTCAGGATGTATCTGATGTGTGTAGTAGGCTCTGGGGTTAGTAGTCTACCCGGCTATGACCAGTTGTTTAAAACAAGTTTATGTAGCCCGTGTTCTGCCAACCGTTGTTTGAACAGGTTAGGCGTGTAGTTGTGGTAGACCAAGGTCTGGGTGGGGTCGAGTGATCCTGAAATCTGATGCAACTCGGGACGGAGTTGCGAGCATCAATGATTTCATCAGTTTTTAGACCTAGCGAACACGGGATTTCGTTTCTCAGAGAAGTTTTGAGTGGCGTCAGTTCATGCGTGAAGCGTTAACTCACTCCATGCCTGAACCACTCATCTGTCAAGCTTCACCCACTGGTCGTATGTCGGTCAAGGTTGAGTTGGGTTAGGACAACCTTGACTTTGTGTGGATGGTTTAACCAGTTGATTCCATAACGACGTCGATCTCGTAGGCCCGACGTGAAAATAGTCCACAGTTAGCTTGGTCGTAGGGTCGGGACAAACTTTTTTGATAGGTGTTTCTAGTATTATGACCACGGTATGCCGCAGTTCACTGTTAACTGATCATTGTATGTCTAATCTTTCAACGACTCATCTATCGAGAGTTAAATTTTTACAGGAATTAACATCTTCCCTCTAGTTGTATCAAGTAACATTGTGTACACAATTTGTACGCTAAGCGTAATGTGATGTGTACAAACCGCCTCGCTCTCTGAAATCTTAGCCTCTAGAGCTCGAGTATAAAGTGGTGAGGGGCGGTAACTCCTCCTCCCTGTTAGGTAATAAAGCCCCCTGATTTTTGCTTTTTCTAAATATTTTTCTGCTTGTTCTTTGGTGGGTTGCACGAGATTTACTAAAAGAACACAGCGGTTACGCTACATGTGAAGTTCTTATAAATCTGGCGGCGGGGAGATGTGTTGGTTTGACTACCCCTAACTTGTATGTAGATGTATTGTGTATGTCGATTTTTTGTATGGGTAGTGGATGTTGTGATTGTTCTGTATGAGTACGTCTACAACAGGACATACCCTGAGGTGTGCAAATGTTGGTACATTACGTCCAAAAGAAAGTATTGAAAGTACGTTTCCATTTAAAAAGTTTCAGCCTCATACATGCGATATTCCAAACGATTGTAGGTAAAAAAGTCACAGGAAAAAAAAAAAACACAGGAAAAAAACACAGAAAAAAAGTCACAGGAAAAAAAGTCAAAAATATATATTTGCTTGATATTTGGTAATACTTTTGTGTATTAAATATTTAGAGAGTGCACATTAACTTAGGATTAATTAAATTTAATGTAATGTGTGTAGGCTGTATACGCATAGTAATTTTTATAATTCATCTAAAAATATTTAGTAAGAAGTATGAACATTGTAATTATTTTAAACTTAAGATTAGTAGCATTTAATAGAATGCTCCAATGTCCACGGTTTTCATCATGTTTTTTTTAAATACCAACATTAAATTACCGTGAAATGGTAAGTTCATCTGACTTGCTGTCCTCAACTCACGGCAACAATAGTTACGCTCAGTTCAACCACCTTTACTGCCCACATTTATCACGCTCATTACATAACAAAACTTAGGATCAAACAGAAAGCCGACAAGGTTCAAAGGCTGTCATTGACGCATAACGTCAACAACACAAAATATGTTCGGACAATGCCTACTGAGGAGAGGCCGACCAGGTGAATAGCCTACGGCAAAATTTGCTTAAATTTCTTTTATAAACTTTTCTACCGCGTATTTAACTAAATACGTAGCAAAAGTTGAGATTGTTGTGTAAATTATCTTAGAGTATTTTTTACTTACAATTGTTATAAACCATAATGCTTTTAACGTCTATAAATAATTTATGCTATCAAAAATACAACCCACAAAAATAAACATACAAAATTATACAATTCCTAACAAATAAATCAAAATATTTCTAAAAAGATTTTTGTGACTTTTTTTCTGTGACTTTTTTTCCGATAAAATTTTTCCACTGTGACTTTTTTTCTGTGACTTTTTTTCTGTGACTTTTTTTCCGTTTACCAATCCAAACACCTTACATCACACGTATCAACATCTCAGTGTACAATCTAGCTTTTAGACCGTGGATGGTGGTTTATGATAATTAGGACCACGTGGTCTGTCGTGTTTCACGTGCGTGTGCTAAGTGACGTCATTTCGGATTTTAGAATGGCCGTTATTGTTTATGCAAACGATTTTATAGACGACAACAAAGTCGCACCGAGTGGCTCCCCGTATGTTTACTTAGTGTTTGGTGATATCGTCACAAGGACCTCATTCATCGCGGTATCTTCATTAAAGGTGGCATTCATAATTGGGGCGCGTTGGTCTAGACCTGTGTTAGACCAGGGGAGGGTCGGGTTAGTGTGTCCTGTATGTCCGTGGTGTGATTGGTCAGTTTGGGGCTAGACAAGCATCCTGTAGGCCTATGACCGTGATATTTGTTAGGGTCTAGGCTAACGTATCCGTGATGTATTTGGTATTGTGTGATGGTCGACTAAGTCTGGGCCGTTATGCAGACGTTATGTTATTTATTGGCGACGATCGGGCACACCTGTCATGTTCTATTTTGTCTTCTAATGAGTAGACCTACCAGATAGAAGTTGATTAAATATTGAAGCGCTCGTAAGCCGCGAGCATGGAATGTGTGTTACACGGAATGTGTGTTACATGGAATGTGTGTTACGTGGGATGTGTGTTACATGGAATGTGTGTTGCGGGGTCAGGTTTAGTTGGTGAGGTAGATTGATCGGGCGTGTGTTGTCAATACTGGCGTGACACGGGTTTGTTGTGACACTGCTCGCTCGTGTTGATGTTACAACACGTCTGGTGTTGTCATTGTACTCGTCGTCACCAGCACACGACTAGACGATACCAGCACATGTGTCGGCTGCTTCTACACAAACATCTGTGTTCGGGACCTTAATTAGCACGGCCCTAATTAGACCTGACGATAGATGTAGTGTTGTTGTAGTGTTCTAGACCTGACGATAGATGTGGTGTTGTTGTAGTGTTCTAGACCTGACGATAGATGTGGTGTTGTTGTAGTGTTCTAGACCTGACGATAGATGTGGTGTTGTTGTAGTGTTCTAGACCTGACGATAGATGTGGTGTTGTTGTAGTGTTCTAGACCTGACGATAGATGTGGTGTTGTTGTAGTGTTCTAGACCTGACGATAGATGTGGTGTTGTTGTAGTGTTCTAGACCTGACGATAGATGTGGTGTTGTTGTAGTGTTCTAGACCTGACGATAGATGTGGTGTTGTTGTAGTGTTCTAGACCTGACGATAGATGTGGTGTTATTGTAGTGTTCTACGTGTTATAGGCTATATATATATTATTTAAAAAGTTAATGACAACGTGGGGGGGGGTGGCAAAGTTGTTGTAAATGTGTCAAGGTCACTCTCTTCTTGTAGTAGGCCTTCATGAGCACGTGGGTTTGGTACGCTGTGTTAGGCAAGTTTTGAGGCGTATCCCTCCCCCCCTCCCAACATGTCTGATGGCGTACCCCCGCCCCAACCCCTGCACTCGTCTTGAGAATACTCCGTCTCTTTGGCCTCTTCACCGCCCCTCCCCCTCCCCTGGGGACTGACAAGAAATCGTGCCGCACACATGGTGTCCATTCAGCGAGCCGTAGCTTGACCGCCCCTCCCCTCGCTACACGGTAAGTGTAAGCATCGCCTCACCGCCTAGTTTGTAGATGGTGTCACGCTCAACCCTCGCTTGTTAGCCTGAGGTGTGGGGGGGTGATACCTCTTGTACTCAGGGATGGTAATTCCACCAAGATGGCTACTGTTTCAGTCCAGCAGACAAGTTTTCATCACGATTGGTTTAGTTGAAAGAGTTAATAGAATTCACTGACCATCAAACTCTCACGGCTAGGGAGAAAACAAACGCTACCATTAACCCTACAGATATCAGAAACTTGAACAATTACACAAATCTATGTTTACAATTATCATCACGTGTATTAACTGTTTATCACCGACTAAGCAACGCCATCTTTATGCTGCTAGATGTACATCTTTAACCTCACATATACTTGCAAATGATTCTCTAGCAGCACAAAGTAAACATAAATACAATATTCAGAAGCATTCTCGATACTTTTTTTCTTGTCAACGGTAAACGGTAGGCTATGGACCAAAAACTTGATTGCGCATGTAAGCTTACTAACAAATACATAATTTGTAGAGTTGATGTCTACAATTTCTCCATCTTTATCGTGGTCTCCATGACAACGGCGACCTGTTTTCACTGGAGAGGTCAATGTCACCCACTTGACACGTTCACACTGTGATAACGTTCCACCACCGAGTGGATTGTTCACACTGTGATAACGCTCCACCACCGAGTGGATTCATTGGATATCTCAGACACCGTGGATACCATCTTGACGTGCCGGCATCCACATCAGTCCAGCGGATACGTTGTTACAGACATCCGTGTGGATACAATGTTTACAGGCCGTCATCCACACCACAGACACAACACCGCATCCACACCACAGACATAACACCGCATCCACACCACAGACATAACACCGCATCCACACCACAGACACAACACCGCATCCACACCACAGACATAACACCGCATCCACACCACAGACATAACACCGCATCCACACCACAGACATAACACCGCATCCACACCACAGACACAACACCGCATCCACACCACAGACATAACACCGCATCCACACCACAGACACAACACCGCATCCACACCACAGACATAACACCGCATCCACACCACAGACATAACACCGCATCCACACCACAGACACAACACCGCATCCACACCACAGACATAACACCGCATCCACACCACAGACATAACACCGCATCCACACCACAGACATAACACCGCATCCACACCACAGACACAACACCGCATCCACACCACAGACACAACACCGCATCCACACCACAGACATAACACCGCATCCACACCACAGACATAACACCGCATCCACACCACAGACATAACACCGCATCCATACCACAGACATAACACCACATCCACACCACAGACATAACACCGCATCCACACCACAGACATAACACCGCATCCACACCACAGACATAACACCGCATCCACACCACAGACATAACACCGCATCCACACCACAGACATAACACCACATCCACACCACAGACATAACACCGCATCCACACCACAGACATAACACCGCATCCACACCACAGACATAACACCGCATCCACACCACAGACATAACACCGCATCCACACCACAGACATAACACCGCATCACGTGGACACTGTAACTCTATCAGTGGTCAGCTGACCTGATGAGCTGTTATGGCGAGGGTTTCTGGTATGTCATTGTCCGAATGTTTCAGAGCTCTGTTGGATGTAACCCTCCCCTCCCCTCCACACATGCTCCATATCTAAACGTCTCGTCCCGCTCCCCGGGCAGGTTTATCTCTAGCCCCGGGGGTGACCGGCGGCACAAGGACTCCACAGCCTGTGGGAGATCAGTAGGGCAAGTGTGTATGTACCGGCCCGTGGTGGGGATCACATGAGAGGGGTAGTGCTAGAGGGACTGGATGAGGGGGGTAGTACCAGAGGGACTGGATGAGAGGGGTAGTACCAGAGGGACTGGATGAGAGGGGTAGTACCAGAGGGACTGGATGAGAGGGGTAGAGCCAGAGGGACTGGATGAGAGGGGTAGAGCCAGAGGGACTGGATGAGAGGGGTAGTGCTAGAGGGACTGGATGAGAGGGGTAGTGACAGCCCCTCTTTGTCTACACTCCAACACAACAATTAATTTGCCATCTTTTGAGTACAGTGGACAGACCTAGGTCTACGCGTCGTAACTTTCATCGTCACTCAGGGGGTGGTGTGGTATGGGGGCAGGGCGGGGTATCGTTCTCGTGGGGGGTGGGGGGTGTGTCGGTGAATTATCCCGCCGACAGGTGGAAGATGTTTACCTCTCCCCGCCGGTCCCGCGTCTGTTGAGTGACGTGTAGGTATTTTCTTATCACCCCAACCCGGTCACGTGATGCGGACAGCGGTCAGCCCTTGTTGGCAGACGACATTCCATTCACGCCGGCTGGTCAGTTTCCCGCCTCTCGTGGCCTTGTGGGCTGACCTAGTTTGATACGGTTTGTTGGCGGGGATACAAGAGGTGTTTGCTGTGGTGGTGGACGACTGGCTAGTTGCTGGAAGACTGGCTAGTTGCTGGACGACCGGCCAGTTGCTTAACGACCGGCCAGTTGCTGGACGACTGGCCAGTTGCTGGACAAGCTCGCCTGACACGAATGATGTAGTGCAACTTATCTGTTGGACGTGCAACTTATCTGTTGGACGTGGCTTATTAAATCAGTGACTGGCGTAGATTATGATGGATGAAATCTCGCCGGATTAGCCCACAGCGTCGGCTCGTGATGTATCGGCTAGCGAGATCAACGGATGAAAGTTCAATCTAGGCTCTACCTGTGTCAGGTGTATGCTGGGGGGGGGGCGTATAATGTAGGATTTAGAAGCTGAGCATGTCTAGACGGTGTCAACTGAGACCTGTGTTTGTGGTGGGACACGAGTCTCACGGTGGTACACGCCTTTGTGGGACAATTCTATCAACCACCAAATCATAAGATAAAAAAGTTCCTACTTAGTAAAGGCCGATACAGCGGTTAGTTCAAGATCTGTCAACACTATCTTGGCAAAACAAACAGTTAACACACATTTACGTGTCATGTTGTCCAAATATTGAAAAAATAAAATGGCAATACTTTTCTGTGAATAGATGAGTACTTGCACTGATGGACTGTAGCAGACGAGAGCAGATGGTATCAACTGGACACTGGCGCCACCTGACTTGGGTTTCATCAAGGGTGGGGGGGGGGGGGGGTGGGGGGGCACCGTCCAGTCTGATCTGTATCTCATTGGTAGCGTCCGGACAATGATGCAACTCTACCCCTCCAACCCCCACCCCCTGATATCGTCAGTACCACGAGGCCTACTCCCTGGTCACGTCCATCCCATGATGCAAGGCGTAACTCCCCCCCCCCCCCATAAGGCGTCCAGCTTTGTTTGGGCCTATCTGCCGGTCCATCCTATGATGTAACTGTTACCCCCCCCCCCCCAGATGGCGATGGCGCTTGGTCCCGTCCGGCCCATCAGCCTATGAAAACTATGATGTAACACTTGCCAGCCGTTTGACCCGAGTCACGAGACAACAGATAAGGCACCACGAGTGTCGGAACTACATCACGACCCGTTACGTCATTGACGTTAGTCTTCCGACTGGAACTGTTGGGGGGGGGGGGGGGGGAGCTCGTGTCGTCATCAGCAGCTGGGGGTGTGGTGGGGGTGGGTCAGTGAGGAGATAATTAGTCAGCCGATACAAGTCTGTAACTTACCGAGTTTGTCCAGTTAGTTTCCCTAAAAAAACCAATCGTCTGCTCGCACGATCCACGTAGGTCAGTGGCCTGTATTCCCAGTCTTCACTTCTGCTTCTTATCTGTGTTTACAGTTTTTTTATTATCTGTTTCTCTTTTTTTTAATGTCCTGTTTTCTTAATAGTAGATAGTACTTCTCCACGATTACACTAAATCTGGTGTTTGGTTTATAGTAACCTTAAGACCAAGTCCAGAAAACGTTTTTTTTTTACCACAATAAAGCAGATATATGTAGCGCGATATAATAACCTTCTGGGGTGGGGGATGTGAAGGGATTTTATAAATTTAAGGGGGGGGGGGGGGGGGTTCGCTGAGTGAGAAATCTGAATGACGCTGTGTGATCACCCTAACGGCTGTGTGATCGCCCTAACACGGCTGTGTGATCGCCCTAACACGGCTGTGTGATCGCCCTAACACGGCTGTGTGATCGCCCTAACACGGCTGTGTGATCCACCGTGTGATCGCCCTAACACGGCTGTGTGATCCACCGTGTGATCGCCCTAACACGGCTGTGTGATCGCCCTAACACGGCTGTGTGATCGCCCTAACACGACCAGGTATTTGAACCATAATTTTCTCACCACAACCGGGACGTCGGTGTTAACGACTACACCTAATTAATGATGAGAGCCCACAACTGCCTGTCGTATCATTAGTTCTCACCTGTATCATTAACCTACGACACCTGTCTCGCGTGTTATCCCACCTGTCTCATTAGCTTACCCCACCTCCATTACCCACACAGCTAATTAACATTGCGTCATTGTTTATCTTAAGTCTCTTACATTTAATTACACGACTTCGATCCCCCACCCCACTCCGATGGTCAGCCGATTAGACGACAATAATCAGACAGATACACACGGTATGGCTGTTTGACTCATTAACTTGCTGAAGGCTAATTGGGCCTGACACCAAGACCGGTCTAAAAATAGCTTATCTGTTCCGTACTCTTTGGCCGATTCTTCAGATGGGACGTTGATGATGTAAGATGTTTGTCATGTTACGTCATCGGACAGTCACGAGGTCCACGTCACGTGAACACGCAATGGGACAACAATCACGTGAAGACGGTGGTCAGTAGCACGTGGTGGACGTTAGCCACTTCAACACTGGTCACACACCGTCAGGGTACAGGCTAGCCAGTCAAATAATGACCAGACACCGTCAGGGTACAGGCTAGATAGATATGGGAAACTGGTATAATTACATCAGATTTCTACATCAGTAACCCCACCCCCCCCCTCCCCTGATTTATCCCGGGAGAGGACGTCATCCACTCTGATATACGTCATAATTTACATCATTCTGCTTTGGCGTCATATTTCCCGCTCTAACTAATACAACTGCTGTGTTGTTTGACTGGTGTGTTGACTGGTGTGTTGTAACACCCGTGTCAAGAATGGAAATCCATTGACACCTGTTGTCACCTTGACCATACGTGTGGGGGGGGGGGAGCATACGTAAATGTCACAGCATCAACTTGAAAACTTGTCAAAGTTGACACCTCAAGCTTTGGCCGGGTGCTGAACTAATGAATGGCTAATCAACAAAAATTAATTATAAATCTTTTTTTACAGTTCGAAAAATCCATTTTTGAAACATTGTTAAAGTTAATTCAAGGTTAATATAAATATTCCGTCTCTTCTGAAGTGATAGGGTTTTTTTCCTATTACTTTTCCATGACTTTTTACTCTGATCAGCTTAAATGTCCACCTGCCGTTATTTTTTATTGTGCTAGTTTTTAAACTTGTAGTTTTAAACCTACCCTAAAAACCTACCCGCTCCTCAGTTCAAACTAACCCAGTTGTCCCTGGCTGTATGCAGACCTGTTTTATTACCTCCCTTTAAAGTCTGATTTACGGTTTACCTACCTGTCTGATCTACGTTTTAATTGAATTGATTCTATTTTTAGACTCCTAAAGTGTGTGAACGATTGTCACCGATTCGTGTTTTTTTTTTCGACTGGTAGGCCTAGAGGGAGAGTAAGAGATTCTGGTTGTAATCGGTTGGCTGGTGGTATATGAAGGGATGTAGGGGTGGGCTTTCTAGAACATTGTAACGTTTTGTGATCGATTTTTGTAGCAATGTGTAATTAGTGAATGTTGATGTTTAACTACCTGTAAATGTTGATACTGTGTCATTTGACTACCTGTAAATGTTGATACTGTGTCATTTGACTACCTGTAAATGGCCACGTCCATCCCATGATGCAAGGCGTAACTCCTCCCTCCCCCCCCCCCCCCCCCACACAAGGCGTCCAGCTTTGTTTGGGCCTATCTGCCGGTCCATCCTTTGTAACAGTTACTCCCCCCCCCCCCCAGATAGCGTCTGGGCCGGTCCATCCTATGATGTTGATACTGTGTCATTTGACTACCTGTAAATGTTGATACTGTCATTTGACTATCTGTAAATGTTAATACTGTGTCATTTGACTACCTGTAAATGTTGATACTGTGTCATTTGACCACCTGTAAATGTTGATACTGTCATTTGACTACCTGTAAATGTTGATACTGTGTCATTTGACTACCTGTAAATGTTGATACTGTGTCATTTGACTACCTGTAAATGTTGATACTGTGTCATTTGACTACCTGTAAATGTTGATACTGTCATTTGACTACATGTAAATGTTGTTAATTTTGACTACCTGTAAATGTTGATACTGTGTCATTTGACTACCTGTAAATGTTGATACTGTGTCATTTGACTACCTGTAAATGTTGATACTGTGTCATCTGACTACCTGTAAATGTTGATACTGTGTCGTTTGACTACCTGTAAATGTTGATACTGTGTCATTTGACTACCTGTAAATGTTGATACTGTGTCATCTGACTACCTGTAAATGTTGATACTGTGTCGTTTGACTACCTGTAAATGTTGATACTGTGTCATTTGTCTACCTGTAAATGTTGATACTGTGTCATTTGACTACCTGTGTCGACCAGGTGAACCTCACACCTGAGCTGTGTTGACTGTGGGCGTACCTGTAGTTGTGGACTTTCATCTCCTCCGTCCCAACAAATCTCTAGCCCAGAGTTCTCAACATTTGTCTCATGTACCCCATACTAATATCCACACGAACCCCATACTGGTTATCCATATGTGTGTCTTTAAAACCCTCCCAATTGCTGTTAACAAAATTTTCTTCCTCGGTCGTTGTCTGATTTCTCACTAGACCCAGGTCTATTGTTTTGTTATGAAGACCCCCCCCCCCCCATGTTCTCCGCCGAGCTAGTTTGAGAAGCGCTGACGAGTTGGTCACGTATGACGTCACCAGCTATTATCTGTGAACAAGTTAGTCCTGAAGTGCTGCAGACGACGACCCACCAAAGCTGTGGTGGTGATAGAAACCAAATACCTGGTCACTTGCTGAACACCTCACATCGTTATCTGACCTTTTTTTTTTACACCTGGCCAGGTAGAGAGTGAGGAAGTGGGATCTGCCCACGATTTTTGATAGGTGTAAAAAACAAAACAAATAGCGATGATTATGGTGATAAACCCAACTTTTCCTTAAAATTAGATTACCAAATTTGTACACATAATCCTCACAAGAGAGGCAGGTTGCGTATTAGACTAGAGAGCCCAAACCTGGAGGTTTAGGTTGCCTTATAAACCTGTGCATCGTTGTTGCATGACAGGTTTGTAGGTGTGTCACCGCCTTCAGATATGTTACAAAACAGCTGCCTTTTACAGTTAGGATGATAGAAACATTTCTAGTCTAGCAAAATGTAGGTATATACAAGCCTAGCTAAATATAGGAATACATTTTTTTATTTACAATTCATTTAGCTCCGTTGTAAAAAAAGTGTACTCGGTGACTTAAGTGTAGGTTTTGACATGTGGACTGGACAGTGTGACATGTGTGTGACATGTGCTAAGTGACATCAACTCTATAAGGTTTTAGTCCCCCCCCCCCCCCCTGAAAGTACAACCCTAATCACACAAACACCTTGCGTCTTCTGTTGTTGTTGTAGCCCAACTAGACGGTAGATAGTGTAGCAACTACCTGTAACGTAGGACCAGCTATCACTCAGTGTAGCAACTACCTGTAACGTAGGACCAGCTATCACTCAGTGTAGCAACTACCTGTAACGTAGGACCAGCTATCACTCAGTGTAGCAACTACCTGTAACGTAGGACCAGCTATCACTCAGTGTAGCAACTACCTGTAACGTAGGACCAGCTATCACTCAGTGTAGCAACTACCTGTAACGTGGGACCAGCTATCACTCAGTGTAGCAACTACCTGTAACGTGGGACCCGCTATCACTCAGTGTAGCAACTACCTGTAACGTAGGACCAGCTATCACTCAGTGTAGCAACTACCTGTAACGTAGGACCAGCTATCACTCAGTGTAGCAACTACCTGTAACGTAGGACCAGCTATCACTCAGTGTAGCAACTACCTGTAACGTAGGACCAGCTAACACTCAGTGTAGCAACTACCTGTAACGTAGGACCAGCTATCACTCAGTGTAGCAACTACCTGTAGGACCAGCTATCACTCAGTGTAGCAACTACCTGTAACGTAGGACCAGCTATCACTCAGTGTAGCAACTACCTGTAACGTAGGACCAGCTATCACTCAGTGTAGCAACTACCTGTAACGTAGGACCAGCTATCACTCAGTGTAGCAACTACCTGTAACGTAGGACCAGCTATCACTCAGTGTAGCAACTACCTGTAACGTGGGACCCGCTATCACTCAGTGTAGCAACTACCTGTAACGTAGGACCAGCTATCACTCAGTGTAGCAACTACCTGTAACGTAGGACCAGCTATCACTCAGTGTAGCAACTACCTGTAACGTAGGACCAGCTATCACTCAGTGTAGCAACTACCTGTAACGTAGGACCAGCTATCACTCAGTGTAGCAACTACCTGTAACGTGGGACCAGCTATCACTCAGTGTAGCAACTACCTGTAACGTAGGACCAGCTATCACTCAGTGTAGCAACTACCTGTAACGTAGGACCAGCTATCACTCAGTGTAGCAACTACCTGTAACGTAGGACCAGCTATCACTCAGTGTAGCAACTACCTGTAACGTAGGACCAGCTATCACTCAGTGTAGCAACTACCTGTAACGTAGGACCAGCTATCACTCAGTGTAGCAACTACCTGTAGGACCAGCTATCACTCAGTGTAGCAACTACCTGTAGGACCAGCTATCACTCAGTGTAGCAACTACCTGTAACGTAGGACCAGCTATCACTCAGTGTAGCAACTACCTGTAGGACCAGCTATCACTCAGTGTAGCAACTACCTGTAACGTAGGACCAGCTATCACTCAGTGTAGCAACTACCTGTAGGACCAGCTATCACTCAGTGTAGCAACTACCTGTAACGTAGGACCAGCTATCACTCAGTGTAGCAACTACCTGTAACGTAGGACCAGCTATCACTCAGTGTAGCAACTACCTGTAACGTAGGACCAGCTATCACTCAGTGTAGCAACTACCTGTAACGTAGGACCAGCTATCACTCAGTGTAGCAACTACCTGTAACGTGGGACCCGCTATCACTCAGTGTAGCAACTACCTGTAACGTAGGACCAGCTATCACTCAGTGTAGCAACTACCTGTAACGTAGGACCAGCTATCACTCAGTGTAGCAACTACCTGTAACGTAGGACCAGCTATCACTCAGTGTAGCAACTACCTGTAACGTAGGACCAGCTATCACTCAGTGTAGCAACTACCTGTAACGTAGGACCAGCTATCACTCAGTGTAGCAACTACCTGTAGGACCAGCTATCACTCAGTGTAGCAACTACCTGTAACGTAGGACCAGCTATCACTCAGTGTAGCAACTACCTGTAACGTAGGACCAGCTATCACTCAGTGTAGCAACTACCTGTAACGTAGGACCAGCTATCACTCAGTGTAGCAACTACCTGTAACGTAGGACCAGCTATCACTCAGTGTAGCAACTACCTGTAACGTAGGACCAGCTATCACTCAGTGTAGCAACTACCTGTACGACCAGCTATCACTCGATATTTTTAGAAACCGTTACCTAATCGCCTCGCACTTATATCGGTGAACAAAAGGAAAGATGCTACGTTTGTCCTAATACGACGAATGACCATGCACTACATCATCTAGAATTTCCTATGTGTCGGATAGAAACGTCTGACCGTATCATTTAACCGGCTATTGGTGGTTATTCTGATTGAGATAGTTCAAACAAGTGGTAGTAGATTTACATATTTTAGCACCAGGAGTTAAAGGATTAATAAAATATTTTAGCCCTAAAAGTCGATAGTTGAACTAAACTAAGCGAGACAACTCAAGCGATGGAGACGAGTCAAACAAGGGCGCTAACTGTTCACGGACGTGACTAGCCAACGTTTCGTTGAATTTGTCCAATCTGCTGCAAGCTTTGTACATCACGTGCCGAGGTCTTGCCAGACTTTTTTCTTTTTTTCTGTCGTATTGTCTTTTTTTTCTGTAGTATTGTCTTTTTTTTTCGATCTACCACGAGGAGATGACTCTATACAAACCTCGAGATGAGGCGATTGTACAGTCAGTGTAATCTTACATAGGTGTAATGTCGGTAATCTTACATAGGTGTAAGGTCGGTAATCTTACATAGGTCGGGCTAACACCACATAATCACCAGGTCAAGTTGTCCTCTAACCTGAGTGCTCACTGCTCTAATCCAGGCAGCAAAGCCTTGTCACTTTAATGTCCATACCAAATTATGTAACACCATTCACCCTACATCCTCACCATTCACCCAACCTCCACACCATTCACCCAACCTCCACACCATTCACCCAACCTCCACACCATTCACCCAACCTCCACACCATTCACCCAACCTCCACACCATTCACCCAACCTCCACACCATTCACCCAACCTCCACACCATTCACCCAACCTCCACACCATTCACCCAACCTCCACACCATTCACCCAACCTCCACACCATTCACCCAACCTCCACACCATTCACCCCCACCCTCCACACCAGTGACCCCCACCCTCCACACCATTCACCCCCACCCCCAACCTCCACACCAGTGACCCCCACCCTCCACACCAGTGACCCCCACCCTCCACACCATTCACCCCCACCCCCAACCTCCACACCAGTGACCCCCACCCTCCACACCAGTGACCCCCACCCTCCACACCATTCACCCCCACCCCCAACCTCCACACCAGTGACCCCCACCCTCCACACCATTCACCCCCAACCACCACACCATTCACCCCCCTCCCAACCACCACACCATTCATCCCCCTCCCAACCACCACACCATTCACCTCCAACCACAACACCATTTACCTCCAACCTCCACACCATTCACCCCCACCTCCTCACCAGCGACCCCCACTCAATCCAACCCCCACCACATATTTTAAATCCCCTTTATTCAAGCCCACCGCCCTCTATTTCTAGCTGAGAATATCCTAGGCTTGCATCTAAAGAAACGCGTCAACCCCCCCCCCCCCTCTCCCCATCACCTCTTTGTTTTAACGGCCAAAAGTGTTAGGCCACAGAGGACCTACAACCTGTTGCGTAAGGCTCTCTAGGGCCCTTGCAGGGAGGAAGTTTGGGGGGGGGGTGCCTGGACAAATTGAGTCAAGGCTTGCCAGTGTTTGACCACGTCGTCAGCCCTCATCCCCCAGCTTGTTTGATCACAGGCTCCCCCCCCCCCTCTCTGTCCCCCCTCTCTGTCCCCTCTCTGTGCTGATCACGTGATGACCGTACTAGGAGTTGCCTTGAGCTCAAGTTTTATGTTCGCGATAGTTTCATTGTTATCTCTACCATCTCACAGCGTCTCACACTATCGTATACCTCCAACTTATTCAGATCTCAAACACGATATTTGATATTTGAACTTGCAATAGATTTTTTCAAGTCATAAGTTAGACTTTTGCACCCTAATATGTCTGAAAAAGAACGTCGGCTTTTTCATTTAACAATACATTGCATGCACCTCAAATGATGGAACATTTTTTTTTAATTTAAATTTCCAAAAGTTCAAATCGCAGCCCCATTAAATTGGATTGTTTGTGGGACTTTAAATTTGCGGGTGTGGGTAGGATGGTGTACTGCAATCACAAGGACAGGAAGGTTTTTTTTTACCATGTCACCATGACATTCAATGGTCTGTCCACCCCCCCCCCCCCCCACCCCCCAGGTCTACTGTAGGACGACGAAAATCTCGATGTTGTGGGCTGACGTTTGACCTCCGACCTTCTCACAGCTTCGGGAGCTGTTGACACCTAAGGTAAAACCACATGACCTTTACACTCGCGGGGAAGGGGAAATTATCACGTGGTTGTCGGAGTTTAAACTCTGGTTGTCTGCAGGTTGTTGGTACCTGGTAGTCTGCAGGTTGTTGGTACCTGGTTGTCTGCAGGTTGTTGGTACCTGGTTGTCTGCAGGTTGTTGGTGATTTAAATCCCACTCACATTCAAATTTGTCATTTAGACGCTGGAGTCTATAAATAACGTCTCAAAATGTTTAAAATTTGTATTTATTTTCGGGCTGATTATTTAGATTAGGATTAAAAATAGCACGCGTTTAAGTAAGTCCATTGCGCTTGCACTCAAGAAACAGGCGATCAAACATAGACTGTCGAATCTTTTAAAAAGCTGTCAGTCTGCTGTAGTGTAAGTCGCCGTGTCGGGTCTCGTCTGCTCCGTGACCCACAGGTCACCGTTTGTCTGATCTGATAGGTATGTTGGTCAGTAGGTTAGCCAGGTCAATAGGTGGGTTGGTCTCGTGGTTTCGTAGCCCTGACACATATTGACGAAATGTTGTCCTTAAGTTGACCGCTGAGACATACGTTAATAACCTGCCGAGGTCAAGATATACTGTATGGAAAGCTGACCACATTACCTGTAGTAAAAAGTTGTCCTGAAGTTGACACATTGGACACACATTACCTGCAGTGAAAAGTTGTCCTGAAGTTGACACATTGGACACACATTACCTGCAGTGAAAAGTTGTCCTGAAGTTGTATAGACACATGGGACACACATTACCTGTAGTGAAAAGTTGTCCTGAAGTTGACACATGGGACACACATTACCTGTAGTGAAAAGTTGTCCTGAAGTTGACACATGGGACACACATTACCTGTAGTAAAAAGTTGTCCTGAAGTTATATGGACACATGGGACACACATTACCTGCAGTGAAAAGTTGTCCTGAAGTTGACACATGGGACACAAATTACCTGTAGTGAAAAGTTGTCCTGAAGTTGACACATGGGACACACATTACCTGTAGTGAAAAGTTGTCCTGAAGTTGACACATTGGACACACATTACCTGCAGTGAAAAGTTGTCCTGAAGTTGACACATGGGACACACATTACCTGCAGTGAAAAGTCCTGAAGTTGTATAGACACATGGGACACATTACCTGTAGTGAAAAGTTGTCCTGAAGTTGACACATGGGACACACATTACCTGCAGTAAAAAGTTCTCCTGAAGTTGTATGGACACATGGGACACACATTACCTGTAGTGAAAAGTTGTCCTGAAGTTGTATGGACACATGGGACACACATTACCTGTAGTAAAAAGTTGTCCTGAAGTTGTATGGACACATGGGACACACATTACCTGTAGTGAAAAGTTGTCCTGAAGTTGTATAGACACATGGGACACACATTACCTGCAGTGAAAAGTTGTCCTGAAGTTGACACATGGGACACACATTACCTGTAGTGAAAAGTTGTCCTGAAGTTGACACATTGGACACACATTACCTGTAGTGAAAAGTTGTCCTGAAGTTGTATGGGAACATGGGCGCCTTCAGGAAACGATAAAGTTTTGTTGAATTTTATGTTGATAGATGTTTCAAAAACATTAGCTTACAATACACACGCTTGGGCTTACATTTGATTGGTTGTTATCTTTTCATTTTGTTGTGTCTTTTTCCCTGTGGAAATAACACATTTCGAGCAAACTTTTATTACCTTTAATTTTTTTCTAAATAATTTTATTTCCCCATATCTTGCAGCGGTATATGTATTATTTGCTGGGGGAATCTCTCTCTATAAGAATTTAAGATGTAGGATGTGATGTATGTTGTTGTGGTTGGTATTCTGAAGATTCACATTCACATCGGCAGTGACCCCCGCCCTCGCTAGGATGTCGTTCATACACCTCATTGTATCCTAGTCTCGTAATACCATCCCTAAATCTATTTATAACACCGGGACACAGGTCTAGTGTGGCTGTAAGTACAAGCTTGACGTGTATTTTGTGACACAGGGTTTCTTTCATTGGATCTGTTTTGTTTTGAATTTTTATGTTTGATATTCGTAAATAAGTTACCCCACATATACTTATACAATCTGCCTACGTATAACTGGGCTTGGTGTGTAAAAAGATATTTTCGGCGACCAAAATATTAGTCGGGCTTAAATCCCTTTGTCCCCCAACAAGGGACATAACTTATCCTCCAAGGTACATAACTTATATTAAAAAGTGAAAAAAACTTTTAACACAGCCGAAAGAGGGACTGCGCTCATGGAAAAATAAAATCTACCTTTGCAAAAATGGCAAAAAAAAAAAAAAAAGGCATGCCACGAATACCTGTCGGATTTGAGCAGTTTCATCTATTGTAATTTCCCGTGTACGACCCGCATGTTTGTTTCCGTGTGTCACACGCTGTTGTGCTATTTTTAGACCAACTTCCGTTTAGCTAACTCAACACAGACCCGGCTGTACGGCGTAACAAATTATTTATCTCGCGTCCGGGTGGCGTTCTATAGGGCAGCGCTTCTATAACTGGTGACCGGTGAATCTGTTGTGTAGTCCGGCACTGACCGGTGTCTAGTCCGGCACTGACCAGTGTCTAGTCCGGCACTGACCAGTGTCTAGTCCGGCACTAACCGGTGAATCTGTTGTGTAGTCCGGCACTAACCGGTGAATCTGTTGTGTAGTCCGGAACTAACCGGTGTCTAGTCCGGCACTGACCAGTGTCTAGTCCGGCACTAACCGGTGAATCTGTTGTGTAGTCCGGCACTAACCGGTGAATCTGTTGTGTAGTCCGGCACTAACCGGTGTCTAGTCCGGCACTAACCGGTGAATCTGTTGTGTAGTCCGGCACTAACCGGTGAATCTGTTGTGTAGTCCGGCACTAACCGGTGAATCTGTTGTGTAGTCCGGCACTAACCGGTGTCTAGTCCGGCACTGACCAGTGTCTAGTCCGGCACTGACCGGTGAATCTGTTGTGTAGTCCGGCACTGACCGGTGACTAGTCCGGCACTGACCGGCGTACGGTCGTGTTGGTGGTCAAACACTGACCCCTGTACCCAAGGAGCCTTTGAGAACCTCTGACCCATATACCCAAGGAGCCTTTGAGAACATCTGACCCATATAAACACGGACATAAATAGTTTGAGATCCTCTGACCCATATACACACGGACATTAATAGTTTGAGAACCTCTGACCCATATAAACACGGACATAGTTTGAGAACCTTTGACCCATATAAACACGGACATTAATAGTTTGAGAACCTCTGACCCATATAAACACGGACATAGTTTGAGAACCTTTGACCCATATAAACACGGACATTAATAGTTTGAGAACCTCTGACCCATATAAACACGGACATAGTTTGAGAACCTTTGACCCATATAAACACGGACATTAATAGTTTAAGAACCTCTGACCCATATAAACACGGACATAGTTTGAGATCCTCTGACCCCTGTAGCCAGGGACAATTATCGCCCGGCTTGCCTTATATCGCCCACACTAGACGATATCCCAGTCTACCTACTGCCTTATATCGCCAGGCTTGCCTTATATCGCCCACACTAGACGATATCCCAGTCTACCTACACGTGAAAAATGTGGTGATAGGACTACAGATAAGTGGACAATAATCTCGACTAGTTCAGTGTTTGATACAGCTGTGTCACCTGTATCTTACATGACCTGTCGGTAGAAAACTTGATGTGTATTGAACTAGATGTTGTGATTGGCTATGGTGTATCACCTGTATCTAACATGACCTGTCGGTACAAAACTTGATGTGTATTGAACTAGATGTTGTGATCATCTATAGTATATCACTTGTATCTAACATACCTCTGTCTGTATTGAACTAGATGGTGTTTTGAACATTATCGGTCATTTAATTTCCACGAAATTCGTACAGATTTTATTATTTAAAAACTGAATACATTCTTGTAAACTTAACGCAGTTGTTTAAAAAAAATGTAGTCTAATGAAATAATTGTCCAAAAATAGTCTTACATGAACAGACAATTAAAACAAAACGTCGAATATTGTAAAAGATGAAGCCCTGGATGAAATTGTTTCCACCAAAACACGATAAGCCGTGCACTATAGCTTGTAGATGTGTAGGCTACTTAGTACACCTACTAGTTACAGTACACTAGGTTTAAGTACTACACAAGTAGGTTCTGCGTACTGTTATATTGGGAATGCACTTTTTAAGGATACATGAAAAGTACACTCAATGTTGGATTGGAAGGATAAAATATATTGAACTTGTAGTACTCTGAACTTACAGTACAATGTATAGTGCAATGTAAAAATAGTACTATAGTACACAGTAGAAGCTACAATACAATGTAACAAGAAGTTACACAGAAGTTACAGTACTTTGTAAAACAAGTACTATAGTACACGGTAGCAAAAAAAAGTACTAGAGTACACGGTAGCAATGAAGGCGTGTCTGTGGCTGGAATGTGCAAATAAACGTCGGCTTTTGTCGACTTACGTGTGTAGATAGACGGAGGTTAAATATAGCCATGCATCTATGTGACATAACATTTGTAGTGGGGTATTTTATCACTGCTTCCAGTTTACATCTATGTGACATAACATTTGTAGTGGGGTATTTTATCACTGCTTCCAGTTTACATCTATGTGACATAACATTTGTTGTGGGGTATTTTATCACTGCTTCCAGTTTACATCTATGTGACATAACATTTGTTGTGGGGTATTTTATCACTGCGACCAGTCCACATCTATTTCAGTTGTACTACATTATAAACAGGTCCAGACAGCTGGGTACATTGGGCAGAGGAAGTAGAGTTTATATGTTTCTAGGCATATACAGCGATATTGCGGTGAGCACTGTCCAGCCACCTTTCCCTGGTTTTATTTGTGCTGACAGTTGATAACGTTAACCTGTGGTAGAAACGTCGATCTGACTGATGGAATAATCTGTCCAGCCTACATAGCCTGTTGTCACATGTGTCATGACACACCCAGTGTGTCACTGACAACTCAAGTTGTGCTACCTCCACCAGCTGACATGTATGCCACTGACAACTGACGTTGTGCCATGTCGCATACAACTAAAGTTGTGCCGCCACCACCACCAGCTGACATGTACGCCACTGACAACTTGTGCCACCACCACCAGCTGACATGTACGCCACTGACAACTTGTGCCACCACCACCAGCTGACATGTATGTCACTGACAACTGAAGTTGTGCCACCACCATCAGCTGACATGTGTCACTGACAGACCATCAGCTGACATGTGTGCCACTGACAACTGAAGTTGTGCCACTACCAGCAGCTACGGGCCACCCAATGTTGCTGCAATTATCAACTCACAACAGGCGTCAATTATCGCACCTATTAGCACGTGTGGTTGCTGGCTGGCTTGATGGAAGGTTGTGTGTACACATGCAGTTTTTCATTGTGTGTACGCATGCAGTTTTTCATTGTGTGTACATGCAGTTTTTCATTGTGTGTACATGCAGTTTTTCATTGTGTGTACACGTGTAGTTTTTCATTGTGTGTACATGCAGTTTTTCATTATGTGTACATGCAGTTTTTCAATGTGTGTACACATTTATGCAGTATATTTTGGTTGTGTACACAGTTTTAGACTTGACTATAGCTCCATACACCATTGTAACACGGTCTCTGAGAAAAATCAAGTAACCACAGACAAATCTACAAGTACACACTGGTTTAATGTACACTCTCAATAGGTTGTCATCAAAAGTAAAGGGAAGGAATAGAACGATACATTAGTGGGTTGTCGTTCTTGGTGTGTTTTCGTTTTGTTTTTCTTGCTGGCTTTAAACTTACCCGCTCGCCCCCCCCCCCCCCCACCCCCCCGCACGTTCAACCTCACACCCATATCTACAGTCACCCTATTACAGTAAATATTTGAGAGAGATATAAATTAATAAATTAGATAAGATATAAATTAATAAATTAGATACATGTTTTGGAGTCACCGCAAGCATCGTCCTAACTTCAACATCACTAAATTGCTCTTGGGTTGGTTTTTTGTTTTTAAGCTGACTGGGCTATTTTTATTGTTTTAAAACCAAATTTAAATCAACCTGCCGTCCATTGTTTGCCTGTGTTTTATTGTGGTATAAACTTCAACTCCTCTGGCTGGGAGGCGCCACTCCAACGTGCATGAAACAATAGGCCATTAAGCTGGGAATGGGTTTACGACTTCTTGGGCTGATCTATAAATTAAGAAGGCGCATAGGTTGGGGCTGAGGGTTCCAACGGTTCTGTGTGTGACAGGTAGCACTGAGGCTCTAGGTCGCATCGAGGCTCTAGGTAGCCGGTAGCACTGAGGCTCTAGGTCGCATCAAGGCTCTAGGTAGCCGGTAGCACTGAGGTACGAGGTAGCAATCATTGCAAGGAAATTACTCTCGTCATTGTCGGTGACCTTTAGCGAGCCAATTAAAAATAAATTTAGATCTACTGCCCAATTTAGCAGACGTACGTCTATGTGCCTTATGTCATGTCGACCATGATGGCATGACATCCGCCATGTCGACCAAGATGGCCGTCATAAATTAGGTCTAGCGTCTTGTTTGGTGTTGGGAGGTTGGAGTGACTTCCCCTTCCCCCTGCCTACGTTACGTTAGCGTTGTTGACAGACGTAGAGTCTTACAGTGCAAGGACATGGTGACCCCATGCGTGACCTTAGTTTCTCGAGTTATCTAAACCTGTCTTCATATTTTATACATACATCAGACATTAAAGTAGATTGTCTTTATCTTCATGGCGGTGGTTCAGAAATTTTGAGGCCTGTGGGCGTAGCCCAATGGTTTTTACATTAGACATTATTTTAGAATCTCATTAATATTATAAGCCTATACGTTCGTTGTATTGCAACTTTCATTATCGCTTTCCGGATATCCCAGGTATAGGGGACATAATCGTAGCCTGAATAAATTTGTTACGTCCCATGGGACCAGTAGTTAAAAAAAAGTTAAGATAAAATACGATTGATCTTGGACTTAAAAAGAAATGAAAGCACAATATTATTAAATTATATTTTACAGTATAACAAATTATATTCACAATTGTGCAGAAGAAAATGGTTAATATAATTTTTCTAGGAGGGCTTAGCAATTACAACTTAAGTTGCATGCAATGACAGACGGTAAGTGAACACTGAAAATCAGGAGGAACAAATTTGATGTAGCAGTGGTTTATGATTCAACTTTAAGTATTCAAAACAAAATATTTATAAGCCATTTTTTTTTTCATTTAAATTTTAAGTTTTTATTTCTGTATTCTTTTGTTCATGATCTTTTGTCCCAAATCTTGAAATAAATCTAAGTAAATCTGTACAATACTAGCAATAGCCAGTCACCGCCAGGCTCCTAAATGATGATTTATTTATGACCACAGGTCTATCGGGGCTATTATAGGCGGCGTGCCGTCACTCAAAAAACTTCAAGGAGCAAGTAACGACGACTGGGTGGACAGGCTAAACCATGTATGGACAGTCTTTCTTCTGGCTCTGTTCGCCATTGTGGTCAGCACCGGTCAGTTTGTGGGTGACCCCATCCACTGCTGGTGCCCCGCAGAGTTCACTGGCGCCTATGTGGACTACGCCAAGAGCTACTGTTGGATCAAGAACACGTACTACATCCCCATGGACACGCCCATCCCTGTGGAGCACTCTAACAGGGAGTCAGAGGAGCTGACGTACTACCAGTGGGTGCCACTCATCCTCCTCTTCATGGTGAGTACTGATGTGTGACATAAATGGCTCACGTTATGGGCTGATGATTTACTTCATTATTGTGGTTACCAGTCTTGTACAACACTTACAAGTACCATAGATATTGAAATTAAAGGTATTTTGTGTTTGTTTGATTTTGATATGTTCCCGTTTAGGTTTTTGATATCTTCCTGTTTAGGTTCAAGTATCTGTTACTTGTCTATCATTTTGATTGTTCCCTCTGTTCAGATTTTGATTGTTCCCTGTGTTCTTGCCTTTGTTCCCTGTGTTCAGATTTTGATTGTTCCCTGTGTTCTTGCCTTTGATTGTTCCCTCTGTTCTTGCCTTTGATTGTTCCCTGTGTTCAGATTTTGTTCCCTATGTTCCAGGCCTTCATGTTCAAGTTCCCCAATATCCTGTGGCGCCTGTTTAATGGTGGGTCTGGCATAAACTTGGACAAAATAGTGGACATGGCAGAGAAAACCCAGCTCGGATCACCCGATGACCGGGACAAGACCATTGACCACATCTCTAAATATATGGACAGGTCAGTCTATATAACATAATCTGTATGACAAGACCACATCTCTAAATATATGGACAGGTCAGTCAATATAACATAATCTGTATGACAAGACCACATCTCTAAATATATGGACAGGTCAGTCAATATAACTTAATCTGTATGACAAGACCACATCTCTAAATATATGGACAGGTCAGTCAACATAACATAATCTGTATGACAAGACCACATCTCTAAATATATGGACAGGTCAGTCAGTATAACATAATCTGTATGACAAGACCACATCTCTAAATATATGGACAGGTCAGTCAATATAACATAATCTGTATGACAAGACCACATCTCTAAATATATGGACAGGTCAGTCAACATAACATAATCTGTATGACAAAGACCACATCTCTAAATATATGGACAGGTCAGTCAATATAACATAATCTGTATAACAAGACCACATCTCTAAATATATGGACAGGTCAACAATATAAACTGGTTTTATAAACAATTCTAACATGATCTGTATATTGCTTAGATCTATGATGTATGCGGATAGCGTTTGAGAATAATAAATAGTGTGGTACTACCTTTAAACATGGAAACAAATTACTTTTAAATTAGCAGTAAACATTTGTCACATTTTTTTTTACAAACTTATTTATATGATCATGGATAAAACACTTAACTTGAGTAGAACTGACTGAATTGGACCAAAAATGACTGAATTGGACCAAAAATGACTGAATTGGACCAAAAATGACTGAATTGGACCAAAAATGACTGAATTGGACCAAAAAATGACTGAATTGGACCAACCGTGACTGAATTTGACTAAAAAATTTTTTACTGAATTCAACCAAAAATGATTGAATTCAACTAAATGACTGAATTTGACTAAAAATGACTGAATTAGACAAAAAAAATTTACTGAATTCAACCAAAAACCACTGAATTCAACTATAAATGACTGAATTTGACAAAAAATGACTGAACTTGACCAAAAATGACCAACCGTGACTGAATTTGACCAACCGTGACTGAATTTGACAAAAAATGATTGAATTTGACAAAAAATGACTGAATTTGACCAACCGTGACTGAATTTGACCAACCGTGACTGAATTTGACCAACCGTGACTGAATTTGACCAACCGTGACTGAATTTGACCAACCGTCAATTAATTAGACCAACCGTGACCGCCTGTGTTTGTGCCTGCAGATGGCTGGAGACACACAGGGAGTACCACTGGAACCGACTGGTCAGGGCCAAACAATTCCTGGCCAAAATTTGCTGCTTTTTCTGCAACAAGCGTGCCGGAACTTACCTGACAGCATTTTACCTGTTCATCAAGGTCGTCTACTCCGCCAATGTCATCGCCCAGTTTTTTATTCTCAACGCCTTCCTCTCTCAGGACTACAACCTCTATGGTTTCGAGGTAGGTTTGGTTTTAATCTCTTCACGCTTATTAAAAAAATTGGCCTGTTAATTATACTGACATTTTTGACTTGTCAAATTATTTTTTGAAAAACAAATCCATTTTGTATATTAACTTTAAATTAAAATTATTATTTTTTTGCTTTAAATAAATGTAATATAACAAGACATTTGTCTGCTTGCTAGTCAGAAAATATGATACGCTGATGGATAAACTTAAAAAAAAAATAACCAGGAAATTGACACGATTTAATTGCCTTGTTTTGGCATCAGAGATATAAGAAAACTAAGAGATTTATGTAGTTACACTTTAACTGGTCAGTACATGGGTCAGATGAGGTGCAGATGAGGGGACAAAGTGGTCAGCATTCAGGTTCTAGAGATGTTGGCATGAGCTAATGGTGTAAACTTTGCTCAGGTTCTAGAGATGTTGGCATGAGCTAATGGTGTAAACTTTACTCAGGTTCTAGAGATGTTGGCATGAGCTAATGTTGTAAACTTTGCTCAGGTTCTAGAGATGTTGGCATGAGCTAATGGTATAAACTTTGCTCATGTTCTAGAGATGTTGGCATGAGCTAATGGTGTAAACTTTACTCAGGTTCTAGAGATGTTGGCATGAGCTAATGGTGTAAACTTTACTCAGGTTCTAGAGATGTTGGCATGAGCTAATGGTGTAAACTTTGCTCAGGTTCTAGAGATGTTGGCAGGAGCTAATGGTGTAAACTTTGCTCAGGTTCTAGAGATGTTGGCATGAGCTAATGGTGTAAACTTTGCTCAGGTTCTAGACAGCATGAGCTAATGTTGTAAACTTTGCTCATGTTCTAGAGATGTTGGCATGAGCTAATGGTATAAACTTTGCTCATGTTCTAGAGATGTTGGCATGAGCTAATGGTATAAACTTTGCTCATGTTCTAGAGATGTTGGCATGAGCTAATGGTGTAAACTTTGCTCATGTTCTAGAGATGTTGGCATGAGCTAATGGTATAAACTTTGCTCATGTTCTAGAGATGTTGGCATGAGCTAATGGTGTAAACTTTGCTCAGGTTCTAGAGATGCTGGCATGAGCTAATGGTGTAAACTTTGCTCAGGTTCTAGAGATGTTGGCATGAGCTAATGGTGTAAACTTTGCTCAGGTTCTAGAGATGCTGGCATGAGCTAATGGTGTAAACTTTGCTCAGGTTCTAGAGATGTTGGCATGAGCTAATGGTGTAAACTTTGCTCATGTTCTAGAGATGTTGGCATGAGCTAATGGTATAAACTTTGCTCAGGTTCTAGAGATGTTGGCATGAGCTAATGGTGTAAACTTTGCTCAGGTTCTAGAGATGTTGGCATGAGCTAATGGTGTAAACTTTGCTCAGGTTCTAGAGATGTTGGCATGAGCTAATGGTGTAAACTTTGCTCATGTTCTAGAGATGTTGGCATGAGCTAATGGTGTAAACTTTGCTCAGGTTCTAGAGATGCTGGCATGAGCTAATGGTGTAAACTTTGCTCAGGTTCTAGACAGCATGAACTAATGGTGTAAACTTTGCTCAGGTTCTAGAGATGTTGGCATGAGCTAATGGTGTAAACTTTGCTCAGGTTCTAGAGATGTTGGCATGAGCTAATGGTGTAAACTTTGCTCAGGTTCTAGAGATGTTGGCATGAGCTAATGGTATAAACTTTGCTCAGGTTCTAGAGATGTTGGCATGAGCTAATGGTGTAAACTTTGCTCAGGTTCTAGAGATGTTGGCATGAGCTAATGGTGTAAACTTTGCTCAGGTTCTAGAGATGTTGGCATGAGCTAATGGTGTAAACTTTGCTCAGGTTCTAGAGATGTTGGCATGAGCTAATGGTGTAAACTTTGCTCAGGTTCTAGAGATGTTGGCATGAGCTAATGGTGTAAACTTTGCTCATGTTCTAGAGATGTTGGCATGAGCTAATGGTGTAAACTTTGCTCAGGTTCTAGAGATGTTGGCATGAGCTAATGGTGTAAACTTTGCTCAGGTTCTAGAGATGTTGGCATGAGCTAATGGTGTAAACTTTGCTCATGTTCTAGAGATGTTGGCATGAGCTAATGGTGTAAACTTTGCTCAGGTTCTAGAGATGTTGGCATGAGCTAATGGTGTAAACTTTGCTCAGGTTCTAGAGATGTTGGCATGAGCTAATGGTGTAAACTTTGCTCAGGTTCTAGAGATGTTGGCATGAGCTAATGGTGTAAACTTTGCTCAGGTTCTAGACAGCATGAGCTAATGTTGTAAACTTTGCTCATGTTCTAGAGATGTTGGCATGAGCTAATGGTATAAACTTTGCTCATGTTCTAGAGATGTTGGCATGAGCTAATGGTATAAACTTTGCTCATGTTCTAGAGATGTTGGCATGAGCTAATGGTGTAAACTTTGCTCATGTTCTAGAGATGTTGGCATGAGCTAATGGTATAAACTTTGCTCATGTTCTAGAGATGTTGGCATGAGCTAATGGTGTAAACTTTGCTCAGGTTCTAGAGATGCTGGCATGAGCTAATGGTGTAAACTTTGCTCAGGTTCTAGAGATGTTGGCATGAGCTAATGGTGTAAACTTTGCTCAGGTTCTAGAGATGCTCGGCTCCAGTAACAGTGAGTGGAAGGAGTCTACACGCTTCCCCCGTGTCACCCTGTGTGACTTCAAGATCAGACAGCTACAGAACGTACAGACGTGGACCGTCCAGTGCGTCCTGCCCATCAACCTGTTCAACGAGAAAATCTTCATCGTCATCTGGTTCTGGCTTGTCTTTGTGGCCACACTGACCTGCATCAATCTAGTCAGGTGGGTGACCTTTTGGTTTAATTAGTTCATCTAGGTGACGTCATAGTACAGTCAGTGTATCTAAAGATGCTCATCTGATTGCATGTTTGATACACTAAAAAAAAAACAATTCTAGAGAAGCAGGAAGTATAAAAAAATGTGTTCAGACCACCAGGTCTTCCCTGAATAAGGTCCCAAGTTGTCTGGGTGCACTCTCTGCTTTATAAGGCAGATCTTGCATTCAAATTTTTTACAAAGTTTAGAGACAAATAGTCAATTAAAAAGCTGGTCAGCAGATGTTTCATGGCATTAGTTGAGTAGTTGAGCAGGTCCACAAACCATTTGTTATGTGATGCAAGTGAAATATTTAAATTTTCAGTCTTTGAGCTGAAATAGTTCAGCTGTAATTAGTAGTTCTAACATCATTCATGTAAACAATTATTTGAAAGTAGCACTCAAGTAACACAAGACATTTTGTGCCTGTAATCAAACATCCCATTCATTAAAACATATTCTAAAAAGTATTATAATTTTATAATTAATCATCTTAATCCTCAGTAATCAAAATATAGACATAAGACATATAAAAAAATTATTAGAATTATTGAGTTGTAGAGTATTGAATTTATTGGTTATTACCCATTTATAAAATATTGCATTTTAAAAATTTCCACCTTTTACAATGTAGTCTAGTCACAACTAACACAAGGCGTTACCGTTTATTTCCAGCTGGTTGTATCGAGTCATCTTCAAGAGAAACCGCGCAGGCTACATCAAAAAATACTTGAAGATCAACAACGAAATCCAGTCAGGTTTTGACAAGAAGCTGTGTCAAAAGTTTGCTGACGAGTACCTTCGAGATGACGGGGTTTTCGTGATCCGCGTCATAGCTAAAAACTCAACCGATCTTGTGGCCATGGATCTTGTGGATAAACTGTGGAAGCTGTACAAAAACAAGCGGATGAAGCGTGACGAGGAAGAGCCGCCCGCATTTGACGCTTCAACTCTTCCAGTCTCAGATAAAGAAAGAGAAGCGCTGAATCCAAAATAGTCCATGGCTTTTATACTTTAGATTTTAAAAGTAGCTTAGCTACAGCTAAATGTCATTCTGTGCACAAAAAACGTAGTGGTTTGATTCAAACAATTTAGCAAGGCACAAATCAATTAGGTTTAATATTTAAAGTTGAGACAGCTAGTGCCTGTCTTGTATCCTGTCTTCAACCTCGGCATTATTCTTGCAATTAGTTTAGTGGGCATTTCTGTGAGAGATTTTTTCTAGCTTCAGGGCTGATCAATTTTAAACCTAACCTATCTAGTCTAGGCTAAACCTACATCTCAGTTGTTTAATTCTCAGGCATTAAATAGACTGGCATTCAATTATAATTTTATTAGAGTGACAATCAAAACACAATAAACCACCTATTTAATGAGTCAGCTGGCTAACTGGTCACTGTTAATTAATCACCTATTAACTGTTTAATTGGTAACCTGCCTGGTTAATTAGTCACCTATTAACTGGCAACTTGGTTGACTGGTCACCTGGTTGATGTTTAAAATAAGCCGCTGACCAATTAGTAATTAGTTACTTAACTGACCACTAGAACAACTCAAATTTTGGATGTCTTGTCCATGATTAGTGTAACAAATAATTAATTCAGATTCTTGTTTTATCAAGTTTTCAAATAGCCAAAGGTTGTGACTACATCAAATTGCGATGCTGAATCAAAACTTGTACAATCTTCTTCCGAAAACATGAAATTTCATTGTTAAATCAAAATTTGTACAGTCCTTTTGCGATAACATGAAATTTCACTGTTAAAGTTAAATAAAAAGTTGACAATCTTCCTGATCCATATTTTATACTGCAGCATATATTACCCATAGTGCCTTAGTTTTTCAGGTGTTTGAAACTGCTGAACTTTACATTACCATTAATTTAGAACATAATACTCTGGTTCACATTTTGATGGTGCCTAGCGTCTTCATTTTAAAAGACAGAATGTTAATCAAATGTTGTAAAGCCTAAGTGACCTTCCCTCTCATTTGTGTAAATATCCATTGAATAATTACAAAATGTGGTGGACATTTTTTTTTGTATAGGTAAAGGGTTTTGTTATAAGAAATAATATATTTGTATGTTGCCTTGCAAATTTCAAATGTTATTTTATTTTTTTTTTTAAAGTTTTTCTCATACACATTCTTGTAACATTTTTGGTTGTAAATGTTGTAACATTTTTTTATACACCAGTAGCAATTATGGTGTCTGTATAAATAGATTTTTTGTCACATTTTAAATATGCAATAGGGAACAAAATGCCATTGTCATAGATTTAATTAATTGGACATACTGCTACCATGGAATGGACATAGAGCTGTCAGTCATTGAATGGATGGACAGCGGTCAGCCTTAGACTTGCCTATGACTGGACACGCAGCTGTCATTAAAGGGTGCAATAAAAGAATTGTAAGAAGACACAATTTTTTTTTTCTAAAAACTTGTATTCAGTATGCCAAGCTGCACTTGTGTAAAACAATGTCTTCAGCTTGACAGAAAATTTTTCAATATAAATTGTTAAAAAAAATTAAATGTAGATACAAAAAACGTTTTAATTTAAATATAGGTTAGAACAATGCTTTAATTTAAATAAAGCTTAGAACAATTTTTTCATTTAAAGGTTAGAACAATGTTTTCATTTAAAGGTTAGAACGTTTTAATTTTCACTGCCAATGTCTTGCTACAGAGGATTAAGATTTTTTTAGAGAATTTCTTCTGCACCATTTTGAGTTCATTGATAGTTCTAAGGCATTATTTGAGCTTTTGTATGTAGTTAGTTTAAAAGTTTTAGTGTAAAGTAGTTAAAAAGTTCACTAATTTTAAGTGTATAGAACAGATTTATCTTATTACATTAATTGTCCTACAAATTTTGTAACTTTTAAGTGACACTAGAAAATCCTTACGTTGTAGATACAATTTCACATGTCAAATACTCCTATTTATCATTTTCTAATGCATTTTGATTATTTAGTTTTTCAATTTAGTAATCAGTTGCTTTTTAATCAGTCTTTCTGAAGTTGCGAAAGGAGGTAAGATTTTTTAGTATATCAGACAAAAAAAAAATCAAAAGTTGCGTAGGTCAAGAATGTATGTTATGGTCTAGTGACTTAACAAACTTGGTGTTTAATATCTAGTCTCTGTCAATCACCTGATCATCCTCTGTGCGTCTCACTCACCCATGAATAAATTCATGTATTTATTACTCACTCATCACATCTACCCACCTGTAATTTCTGGACAGGCCAGTTATCTGTTATCTCTCATGTTATTCTGTCATTCCAATTTTCAGAAATTATGAATTTTTCCGTCAACATTTCCCATACATTCAAATACATTCAAATTTGTAATGAGCCAAGTTAAAAATGTTTCTAAGTAGAGCAACATTCCACTGAAGTATTTTTAAATTGTTAAAATCCACAAATAGAACGAAGCTCAACTGTCCTCATTCCAGATCCGTGGACCAATTTTTTACTGTTTTTGTGAACTGTCACAATCAGGTTTTAATTTTTGTACCTTTTTAAAATTTTTATGATTTACAAAATGTAGATGTAAAACATAATTTCTAGGACTGTACTTAATCCATTTATTCATTGCCTGTTGCTTTTCATTATTTAGTTTTATGAAGTAGATTGTAAAAATGCTGAAAAATATTTTACAGGGTAAAATAATTTTCCCAAAAACTTAGAATCTGGTTTACTTATAAAAGAAAATACATTCTAAAACATGTAGATCTATACCTGTTTCTTTTTTTATAAAATGTAAAAAAAAATGTTTTGTAGTTTATCTTTTATCTAATTTGAATTTGTTACTGATTAAATATAAATCATTGATGATGAACTGTAATTAGTAAAAACATTATATTGCATGAATATTGTTGACTTCAAATGTTGGACTGTTTTTGTTGTGTTGGTAAGAAGGTTTTCCATATTGTGGATGTTCAGCTGTGTTTGAGTCTAATTTGAAAATGTTTGAATGAATTTCACTGGTGTGGCTGACATTCATTTGAGAATATTTTGTCCCATGTTTGTCTCTGGATTTCATACGTGTGGGCACAAAACAAGTCTAGGCTGTTTTGGTGCTGTTTTTTATTAATAAAACAAATCTTTGTAAACATGTTCTTTTTTTTTTCTTCAATTAAAAAGAAAATTTTGATTCAAGATACACTTTTACAAACATCATACTTAAAAAAAATTATAAATGCTACTTTGAGAAATATAACATTAATTGAATACAAATTGTTTTATTTTTGTCCAGTCTAGATTTATTTTCTGTTAATTTAATTGTGCAACTGGATTTCCTCAATACTTTCATTCCCTAATGTACATTGATTCCAACATTTTTACAAACTAAATGTCGTGAGACCTGGTCTAGCATTACTAAGAGCACATAACTCTTGATTACTTTTTATATTTTACCTGCATTACCTAATCAAAATGATTGTGTCTTCATCTCTGGTCTCATCAAAATACAATCACAGATATTTTTATATATTCTTTCATATTTGTTTATTTGTTCAAATAAATCATCTGTCCAATTAACGTGTGTTCTATTTGTATTACAAATATTGATATGCAGCTGGGGTTAAAGAGTTAAATAATAAGTGGAATTACTACATTTGGAGCAAAATTAATTAAATTAAATTGTCTAAACAAATATGACCACATTTGGAATAAAAATCCTTTAAGTTATGGCCAAATTCAGAGCTAAATGATGTAAAGGCATATTTTTGTTTATTTATTTTCATTTTTTCCCTCTGTGGGGGTGGGGGGTACTGTGGGACACGCGCAGGAGAAATTCCTGAAAGTTGTTCTAATAATTTGTTACACAAGGATACAGCAAGGGAAACAACCGATAAAATGTAATTTTTTTATGCATGTGCTGAATATTAAAATTGACCTGTAACGTTATTAAAATACACAGAAAATATGAAACTAGACTGCTGCTCTGTTTAATTTTTTTTTTTTTAAATCATACACTTTCAAAATTGTGCGTTTATAAAAGAAATATAAAGTTATATTTAGATTCCAATACAAATTAATGTAAAATGTGTACGCAAATGCTTCAGCAATAGGTCTACATGCTGTCTGTCACAAACTAGATCGAATGCAACTTTTTTCTTCGACGGTACGGGCCACACACATTTGTGCCAAGTTTATAGATCGTAAGAGATCGATTTTAAACCAATCAGAAGA
Source organism: Physella acuta (assembly GCF_028476545.2). NCBI lineage: Eukaryota > Metazoa > Mollusca > Gastropoda > Physidae > Physella > Physella acuta. Next base: position 492,404 of record NW_026732098.1, on the reverse strand, counting down.
CGCCATTTCTGTGTCTAGCGTTCATTATCATCCGTGTTAACCCATCACTGGTCTGATAAAAAAAAGGCAATTAAACTTTAGTCCAAGTGTACTGGTACAAGCAATAGCAGTTTAAAATTAAATATGGTTTCTCCATATAAAAAAGAATCTTGGATGCGATTCACGTTTTGTACAGTTTCATCGATCTCTGGTCTCGTGTCCCCCCCCCCCCCCCCCCTACCAGCCTGAACGAAATAAAGAAATATCTAATTTAAATTTAAAAATAATATATATCCTACCAGTGTCGACCCCTCCCCGAAAGTTTCAATCACCCTTCCCCACCCCCAAGAGAGAAATATATGCATTTTAGTTTTAGCTCAACTCGATGGAGGATAGCCTAAATAAAATAATGAACGTATGATCACACGCTGTAATAACATTAAAATGTTAAACGTGAAGTTCGTGGCTATGAATAAAACAAGAGAGTCCCATTGAAAGCATATAGGAGCCTAGATAATTTAAAAAACGAATATTTATTTATTTGGTTTGACAATATCAAAGCGGATGTTATCGACGTTGAGGCGGGGTGGCGAGCCCACGTGTTCAACCGGAAACGGGCCGAGCAGACACAATGAATGAGCATTCACGCAGAAACAGTGACGTCAGTGTATTACTCGACCGATAGCCAGGGAAAATATTGAAACCTGTCAACATGGCTAACAGAGGTTTTGTGAGCGCTGAAATGCTGGGGGGGGGGGGGGGGGGGGGTAGATTGTGGAAACGGCTAAAGGGATTGGTGGTTTCATAGAGGGAGCGGAAAGTGGAGGCTAATGAGGTTAGATACAGGGTTTCTTTCAAACATTTTTTTCTCTCCGGGGTTTCTTGAATTTTCCGGAGGGGAGGGGGCGCCTTAAAACACTCCCGGGAGGTGGGGGCATCTGTGTTGGGTATTGTTGCAAGGCATCATCGTTAGGTGGATTGGGTTCACCATAGCTAGGGCACTAATATAATGGAAGGGCATCGTATCTATGTTGGGGGGTGGGAGCACTAAGTAAAGTAAAGTTCCCTTTTCAAACCTGACGGTCTATAGGGCAAGTGAAGGAGAGTTCACTTGTTTCTGTGACCTCGGCATATGAAGAGATAGTGTGGTCAGCACTATGCCCAGCCGCCTTTACTTTCCCTAACGTGCGTTAGGTACCCATCAGAGTTGGGTGGACTCAGGGGCGTTGTACGGACTTGAACCCGGATTCGAATTCGAGACTTACGGGTTAGCAGTCCAGCTCTCTACCGCTAGACCACTCCAGGGGGGGGGGGGCGGTACTGGGGCACAATATTTTACATCTTATAGCGAAAGGGGGTGGGGCAATCAACATTTGTGTATTAAAGTCATGTTTCTACCTCTCGTTTTCAAGTTATTACCGGCCTAATTCTAAGATTTGACTACACACGTCACAGACTTGAAATGCCAGATTTTTTAGAAATCAGCTGCCATTTTTTGTTTTGTTTGCTATTCTTGGGATCTCTTCTATAGGCTAACTGAATTTGTATTGTTGACATTCAAAGTACCGGAACTCTGTCCCTGATAGAACCATCTTCTCACATGGACTTGGCAGACGTGACCTCTGACCCGCGAGATAGCAGGTTTGTATGTGCCAGGTTGCCTTGAACCAACCGGCCACAGTGGACATCGTTCATCCGCCATCAGGTTCAAATCTTGTTTTTCTCAGACATTCTTCACATTTTTCACGGCTTAGGATGGATGCGAACATCCGATTAATTAATTAATTATATTTACAAAGCGCGTGTCATTAGATAAAACTACCAGTACTAAGTACTAATTTAAATCTTTCAACCTCATGTAACTATATAACAAAAACAATAATTGTTGTGCCTATAATATAAGTAAATCCAGATAGAAAAGCAGACTAAAATCGAAGTCAACAGACCCAATGGCGCATAGATTGTTGACACAAAATACTCAATTCACAATTAAGAACGAAATAGAAGAGCCAAGATTCATCTTAAAAGAATTTTTTTTTTCGTTAAAAAACTGAGCAAAAATAAATAAATAAACCCCAGTAAACTATACAACAACATAAATCACCACGCACAATAAAGTTACCGCCCTTGAAAAAATATGGGGGTTATTCTAGTGTCAAAGGTCGTTATAATAGGTCAAGGTCTTGCGTAACGACGAAGCAACGTGCCGCTTGCAACTGACGCACATTACCTTAATCACCGTCTGGCTCATTTATACACGCGTACTGCACAGTTCTGCAATGAAAGCACCTAATATAACATCAACACGTTTTACTTTCAACAAATGCTGATATCGCTGATTATCTTTGAAATTAATGACGCGGCATGGAAGGCAGAACGAGGTGCTTGGAAAATAAATGTACCCCAAAACTGATGACGTCACTATAATAAGCACTGCTTATGTGGTGTTAAAGCGGAATCAGTATGGTCTTTTAGTGTTTTATTTCATGCTTAATTAATCATCGCTTCTGGGATGATTTTAATTAAACTAAACTGATGTTGGCTAAAATTAAAATAATTCAGTCACAACCGATACATTTGAAAGTTTGATATTCAGAATGATTTTTTCTAACACTAGCATTTTAAAGTCCTACGATCTAAAACAAAAACAAAACCATCTACTCCATACCAACACAGAGATTTCATATAATCCACACCCAACACACAGACCCCCTATAATCCACACCAACACACAGACCCCATATACTCCACACCCAACACATAGACCCCATATAATCCACACCCAACACACAGGTCCCATATAATCCACACCCAACACACAGGTCCCATATAATCCACACCCAACACACAGGTCCCATATAATCCACACCCAACACATAGACCCCATATAATCCACACCCAACACACAGGTCCCATATAATCCACACCCAACACACAGGTCCCATATAATCCACACCCAACACACAGACCCAAATAATCCACACCCAACACACAGACCCCATATAATCCACACCAACACACAGACCCCATATAATCCACACCAACACACAGACCCCATATAATCCACACCCAACACACAGACCCCATATAATCCACACCAACACACAGACCCCATATAATCCACACCCAACATACAGGCAACATATAATCCACACCCAACACATAGACCCCATATAATCCACACCCAACACATAGACCCCATATAATCCACACCCAACACACAGGTCCCATATAATCCACACCCAACACATAGACCCCATATAATCCACACCCAACACACAGGTCCCATATAATCCACACCCAACACATAGACCCCATATAATCCACACCAACACACAGACCCCATATAATCCACACCAACACATATGCCCCACATAATCCACACCCAACACATTTACCCATTATAGACCTATAATAAAATTGATGTTGGTATTAAAACAAAGCACTCACTGTTTTCAAGAATTACCTATCTGTGATGTCACTATGACGTCAAGATGTTGCCCACACGTGACCTTGTGTGCCAGTGGAAATGACCTTCGTTTTGTCATGTTTCAGTTTATCTCTTACAATGTTACATGAATGGTCTAGAAATCTCCATCATAAATCACACGTTTTACCTCACACTTTCCGTACAAGGATTTCAGCCTAACTTTAATTATAGAAGCGAAATTCAATCTTTTTTAGCGCAATTTCCATACGGACAATTGCGATTATTAACTCGTCATTTCTGGATGGATGAATGAATGAATGGATGGATGGATGGATGGATGTGTGTCCGCAGCTTTAAGTCGTATCTCCTCCTCAATGAAGCAATATCGAGGACTAGTTCCAAAGCAAATATGTTAAGCAAGTTCCGAGGATGATTGTGGGCCAAAAACAATTCCCGGAATTCCTTCCTGGTTTTCCCGGAAAAGCCAAAAAAAACATCGAAAAAATGCAGTTTTTGTCCCATATCTCGGCAACCAGACAACTTAGCGACTTGAAACATTTACCAATCGATTCCTGCCATAATTTTGAACAATATTGCCGAAGAAAGTTTTCAAAAATATATTTTCGTTCGGTCACAAAATAAAAAAAAATTACATTAACACCTACAAACCGATCGTTCTCCTAGCTTGAACGCACCCCAGCATTATACGTCTTGTGTTTTGTCCCCGTGTGTGCTTTACGCTACGACAGAGCTACGGGTTATGAACATAATACACTACAGTACTATATAGCAATATATAGATATAGATCTATGGGGAAAGGGATGTGTCAAAATAATCTATTTTTCGCTGTCTTTTAGATCTTGCTATAAGTTTAATTTTTACCTATTAATTCAAACGTTATTTTTGTACCCTATTAATTTATTTATAATTTATATGAGAGTGATAGGGAGTTACAATTACAAGGTTTTGTTTCGCTAGGCCTAATCATTTTTTCACATTTTTTAAAAACAAACTTGATCACTATCTATTTTTAGATAACATAAGGAAAGTGCGCTTAAATTGTCACTAGACTTTTTATTAACTTGTTTTAATAATGAGACAGTTCTTTTAATAAGTATTGGACCAAAATAATGAAATAAACCGTGCATTTCGAATTAAAAACATGTAGATTTGCAGCAAGAGAAATCTGCCGCTCTGTCTACCACAAAGTAGACCTACTGCCTGTGTTTCGGTGGTAAGGGCGCCCCTGTCTTTTAATCCCATGGACATTACGGCCCCTAGCAGATCTGTTACGTCACTGCATGGTTGCCATAATGCATTTTGTGTGGCAAAAGTTCCAAATAACTATTTAGTCAGTCCATAGGATAATGCGCGAATCGGTTAATTATTTATTCATGAACAATCATTTAAAAAATTGACGTTAATTTTATTAATGAAAAAAGTATAGCCCATAGTAATGATGAGTTGCTTGAATATAACTCAGTATAGATCTAGTATTATTCACAGCTTAGGGCCTTAGGCCTACCTATTTTTAAAAACCTGGTCCTTTCCGGGTGATTTCCTGTAGGCTTGTGTGAATGATGCTCAGTCTAATTTCGTTATTTGAAAAATTCTTTGGATTAGAACAAATACAGGTAAGCATTACATTCTTTTCATTAATTTGAATAAATAATTAAATATAGATCTAGATTCTAGAATCTAGATCTTCTAGATCTAGATCTAGCAGTAGCTAGATCTAGACTAGATTTTCTAGATCTAATCTAGATCTAGATTCTAGATCTAGATCTAGCTCTAGAATCTAGATATCTAATCTAGATTCTAGATCTAGATATCTAGATCTAGTCTAGATCTAGATCTAGATTCTAGATCTAGAACTATCTAGACTTAGATTCTAGAGGCCCTGACCCTAGGAAAAAATCTCTAGATTTCACATTAGTCCAGCTGAAAGATTCTAGAATCTAGATCTAAATCTAGATCTAGAATCTAGAATCTAGATTCTAGACTAGACTAGATCTAGATTCTAGCTAGGGTTAGCTAGATACTAGATCTAGAATATAGATCTAGATCTAGATTAGATAGACTAGAATGCTAGATCTAGAATCTAGAACTAGAGGTAGAATCTAGATCTAGTCTGATCTAGATCTAGATTCTAGATATTAGATATAGAATCTAGATCTAGATCTAGATAGATATAGATCTAGGTCTAGAGTCAAGACTAGATCTAGACTCTTAGACTCTAGATTCTGGTAGATCTAGATTCTAGTAGATTCTAGATCTAGTAGATTCTATAGATCTAGATCTAGTAGATTATTCTAAAATATGATTTACTACTTGATCTAGATCTAGAATAGATCTGTTATATATTACACATATATCATATATATAATTAGATTATAGATCTAGATTTCTAGATCTTGAGTCTAGAATCTAGATCTAGATCTAATTCGTAATTCTAGATTTAGAATTCTAGATCTAGAATCTAGACACTTCTATCTATATAGATCTAAATCTAGATCTATATCTGGTCTAGAGTTTTAGTCTAGAATCTAGATATCTAGATCTAGATCCAGATCTCAATTCATTATTTAAATCAAGTTAGAGTAGATCTATAGCTTGATCTAACTACACTAGATCTAGTCTAGTTCTATATCTAGATTCTATATAATTATTAAATAGAATTTAATAGAATAATATAATCTTACTACTAGATCTAGATACTAGATCTAGAAACTACTACTAGATCTAGATCTAGTACTGGCTACTACCACAACTTTAAAGTAAATTACTAGATTATATAGTCTGGTCTAGTCTAGATTTACAATTTAGTCAGATTATATTCAAGATCTATATATACATCTCTATCAGTGGCGTAGCGAGGTCGGGTTTCACCCGGTGCGGCACTTAATGTTGTCACCCCCAGAGGCGTAGTGACCCTTTCGATTTGCACCCCCCCCTCAAGTTTTTCTCTATATATTTTGCTATTTTTTGCCTTGGTGTCACCCCCCTATATGGTGTCACCCGGTGTGGTCCGCCCCCCGCTCCCTCCTCGCTACGCCTCTGGTCCTATCCAGTGGCGTAACGAGGTCGGGTGTCACCCGGTGCGGCACTTAATGGTGTCACCCCCTCAAACTTTTGATTTGCACGTCTTAAAAGACTATTTAACACTCGAATTATTCACTTAATTAAGTGGAATTATCATTTTTCTCTATATATTTTGCTATTTTTTTTGCCTTGGTGTCACCCCCCTAAATGGTGTCACCCGGTGCGGTCCACCCCCGCCCCCCCCCCCTCGCTACGCCTCTGGTCCTATCTATTTCTCACGTCCAATTATACAGTTACAGTTATAATGTGCTATTTGTTATAGGCCTACTTACCCACAGCGTAGGCCTACCTAATTATACACTGGTGACTGACAAAATAATTTATTATTTTATTATTTTATTTTGTTGTGCTAACATCTTAGTTTATTATGCAACATGTCGTTTCTATTTATTAGGCCTATTCGAAATTCTCAAGGTGAAATGTTAGCATTTATGCCACCCCCCCTCCCCACTTAAGACACTTCGACTGTAAGATTGCCACGAACGGAGTTACTCCGATTTTCCCTGATTGTCTCCTCTGCGCGCTCTCTCTCCCCACCAGCGCGCGCTGTGTAAAGAAAACTACACCAACTTTCTCATCTATGACCTTATCTTTAACAATTTCACTTTACACATGTTATTATTACTTTAATCTCAGCTACTAAGATGTTTACATTTTTTCCCCAATTGATAGCCGTAAGTTAATTAAAAAAAAAATCTTTACACCAGAGTAGACGGACCTAGATTGTGTGACCTGATTGTCGCCATTGAGTTGGTTGTATCGGCCGGAGTCAGTTGTCGCACACGGATATCGTCCGGTGGATCACCAGCATAACAAGCAAGCATGTCGTGAGTACACATTTCACTTGCCTTGTCAAGGCTGAGTTTATTTGTTTTCAAGTTGAGTTTTACTGTTCTTTTCAATCGTTGTTTTGATTTTTTGATTTTTGAAACTTTCAGCCCCAAGCCTCACCTAAATGTGATCAATTAATTTTTCAAATAAATTTTAAATACTAGTTAATTGATAATTAACAAAAATTATAAATTAATGAAATTAGAATATTTAATGTTAAAAATAACAAATTAGATAAATGTTAGCGTATGTTGATGAACATATAACATGGGTCTCTCAAAGATGCACGTCCACCATATGTTTACTTAGTTAATAATAGTAACAAAATCCATGAGTGTGGGTTTTTGTAGAAAATGTCAACTACTGGCCACATTCCGTGAAAATCTTATCTGATAAGACAGAACATGGCAGCAATAGGAACCTTGGCTGTTCTAGAGGAAGATGACGAAATCATTTACCTGTTTGTTGACGTCCATTGCTTTTACTTTGTAACTTTCACTTTTAGTTGTAAAACAAAATGGCTTGTAAAAATTATTCTACTATACTATAATATAAAACAGTCTGAAGATTTAATAAATGCAATTAGAACATACAGTACCACCCCCCCCTCCCATCTTGACTTACCCGTGTATCGACTCAGCATGACCGCCCTTTGTTTATTTATTGACGCCGAGTGTACGAGTGTACATACGAGTGTCCCGAGTCAACAGATTCACCAAAATCTATGTCATGTTGACACCACATATTGAGTGTAATATTGGACGAGAGACTTGTTGGTTTAACAAAGATGAGTACGTTAGTTATGTAATCAGTGGTGATGACGAGGGAAGCCACGTGACTGTGTGGTGATCAGAAATAAGATTTGACTGGCTTTTATTGGAATTTCTTTCTTCACCTTTTTAAAAAGTCTCAAGATAATGATACATTTAAAAAAAAATATTAAAATATTTAAATATAGGTATAGCCTGTTCTGTACACTATGTGAAACAGAAGTGGGAGGTTATTGGCTACATCTTACTTTAGCCTTGGCACTTAGTAGGATAGACAGCTAAACCTGCGTGGAAAAGATGTTAGTGTCTTATATATCACAATGGTAACAATTCAGTATGACCGTAACTGGCTTTGGTAGTGGGGATGGAGGTCGAATTGTTGAGCTTTCGACTGCTCACCCAAAAGTCTATAGAGGTCCAAGTCTGCGACGTCCCGAATCCACCCGGCTCTGATGGGTACCCGACTCTCGTTGGGGAAAGTAAAGGCGGGTGGGCATAGAGGTCACCTGTCTCATGGATCTTAAGAGTACTTTAGTTTTTGTTTTATAAGTCACTTAGTGTGTGACACCATCAGCCTTATACAGTGGTCCAGGGGGGCTCTTCACTATTTCCTGTCATGGCCATTATTTTACTGGCCTGCTTAGCAGTGAACTTTCCCCTGCATTTATTGGTTACCATCAGCAGCTACCCAACTCCTAGCTGGGGTAACATGCCACATTATCTTAAGAACCACTGGGCTAGACTATGTACTGTATCGTATATTGACATTCTTGAGACGTCAGCCTCACAAAGTGAATCTATCCATTATCTTAAGAACCACTGGGCTAGACTATGTACTGTATCGTATATTGACATTCTTGAGACGTCAGCCTCACAAAGTGAATCTATCCATTATCTTAAGAACCACTGGGCTAGACTATGTACTGTATCGTATATTGACATTCTTGAGACGCCAGCCTCACAAAGTGAATCTGTCCATTATCTTAAGACAACCTTCAGCGTTGGTCTCAGCTTTTAAACATTAAATCCACGAGTGACGGCCAACCACAGGTCGGAGCTTGTTATCTATACACTAACTGGGACATTGCTCTTCTATCAATACAACTCTACAGCCGTCTATCTATACACTAACTGGGACATAGCTCTTCTATCAATACAACTCTACAGCCGTCTATCTATACACTAACTGGGACATTGCTCTTCTATCGATACAACTCTATAGCCGTCTATCTATACACTAACTGGGACATAGCTCTTCTATCGATACAACTCTACAGCCGTCTATCTATACACTAACTGGGACATTTCTCTTCTATCGATACAACTCTACAGCCGTCTATCTATACACTAACTGGGACATAGCTCTTCTATCAATACAACTCTACAGCCGTCTATCTATACACTAACTGGGACATTGCTCTTCTATCGATACAACTCTACAGCCGTCTATCTATACACTAACTGGGACATTGCTCTTCTATCGATACAACTCTACAGCCGTCTATCTATACACTAACTGGGACATTACTCTTCTATCAATACAACTCTACAGCCGTCTATCTATACACTAACTGGGACATTGCTCTTCTATCGATACAACTCTACAACCGTCTAACTATCTGCTTCAATATAACGCTATACAGCCGTCTATCTATACACTAACAGGGACATTGCGCTTCTATCGATACAACTCTACAGCCGTTTATCTGCCTCAATACAACGTGATACAGCCGTCTATCTATCTATCTGCTTCAATACAACTCTACAGCCGTCTATCTATACACTGACTGGGATATTGCTCTTCTATCGATACAACTCTACAGCCGTCTATCTATGCATTAACTGGGCCATTGCTCTTCTATCGATACAACTCTACAACCGTCTAACTATCTGCTTCAATATAACGCTATACAGCCGTCTATCTCTACAACTATATCTAGCTGTCTACATACTTGATTTAATACTGCTTTAATATCTGCTAACACGATAGGTTCGAGTATGATGAAGCAACACCAATAGTCAACAATAGAGATGTTAAGATCCAGATCATTAGCTCACTTCTTCATGTTCTTGTCGGTTTACATTGTTCAAAGCCTATCAGCCCCAATACGTTAGGAGTGTGTTGAGAATTTCCTTTTTATAACTGGAAGTAAAATTCAAGAAAAAGACAAAGTTATACATTAAAATGTTAGTCATAAATACTGCTCACACACTAGTGCTAATCTCAGACAAGAAATGTATGATAAATAGGCCTACTACAACTGTAAAAACCATTTCTATAGAAAGTTGATATAAAATATATTTTCTTGGGAAACGGTTGGTCGAGGGGTAGAGCGAACGGTTATTAGCTGGAAAGGCTAGAGTTCGAGAAGTTGTAAGCTAATAGATGCAGCCGTGACTAGCCTCGAACGGTTAATTGAATATTTCAAAAATCGAGTGCGATGTAATTAAAATAAGTTGTTTATAAGAGCCGGATTGTTAAGTTTGTTTTATTTATCAGACTTTATCGGAGATTGGATGTGGCTGATGTTTTTGGTATTTTTGGTAACTAAACAAAAATCAATTAATACAAAAACAATTTGGTTGTTTACATTTTATCACATAAAATGTAAACAAACATGGCATAACTAGGTCATGTAGTTTGAAAAAGTTTAGTTTTGTCAAAAACTTGTCTGCAAAGTTTAGAGTACAGATTACTACAAAGTTAGGTAGGTCGATCACCGAGTTACTGTACAGCCAATCAACACTTGTCTTACGAAAGGGAATCTTCAGGTTATAACTTATGCTTCATGAAAATAAATAGAAATGCAGACTTATACACACACAAACATTTTCAAGCTCCCTCCCGGCATTTGCAGCTTTTATATTACTGATTCTTAAAATTTTAAATTTTTGAAGGAAAGAATGTCAAAAAACACGATTTTTGTCCATGTCTAGAATAATGGTCGAACCCAACTGATCAAACTCGGCTGTTTCCATTTTTTACTATGCTCGGGATGTGCAGATCTAAAGCCAGGGTACAATGTTCCTATAAGGTAGCGAAAGAGATAGATATTGTTTCTAAGGAGACGTACAAGAAACGTGTTGAAGCTAAAGTACTTTGTAAATGTGTTTTGAGCGTCTGGTTTAATCCATGCAATGAACTGACGTAGCGGAACATCAGCCCCGCCCCAACCACAATATAAAGGTAGCCACACCCGATACACAACTCTACACAGAGAAAAAGTTTGATAAAATGTCAACACTTTAATACAAACCTGTCCTAGTAGAACAAGTTGGAGTAAATGTCAACACTTTAATACAAACCTGTCCTAGTAGAACAAGTTGGAGTAAATGTCAACACTTTAATACAAACCTGTTCTAGTAGAACAAGTTGGATAAAATGTCAACACTTTAATACAAACCTGTCCTAGTAGAACAAGTTTGATAAAATGTCAACACTTAGATACAAATCTGTTCTAGTAGAACAAGTTGGGGTAAATGTCAACACTTAGATACAAACCTGTTCTAGTAGAACAAGTTTGATAAAATGTCAACACTTTAATACAAACCTGTCCTAGTAGAACAAGTTTGATAAAATGTCAACACTTAGATACAAACCTGTTCTAGTAGAACAAGTTGGAGTAAATGTCAACACTTTAATACAAACCTGTCCTAGTAGAACAAGTTGGAGTAAATGTCAACACTTAAATACAAACCTGTTCTAGTAGAACAAGTTGGAGTAAATGTCAACACTTTAATACAAACCTGTCCTAGTAGAACAAGTTTGATAAAATGTCAACACTTTAATACAAACCTGTCCTAGTAGAACAAGTTTGATAAAATGTCAACACTTTAATACAAACCTGTTCTAGTAGAACAAGTTGGAGTAAATGTCAACACTTTAATACAAACCTGTCCTAGTAGAACAAGTTTGATAAAATGTCAACACTTTAATACAAACCTGTCCTAGTAGAACAAGTTGGAGTAAATGTCAACACTTTAATACAAACCTGTTCTAGTAGAACAAGTTGGAGTAAATGTCAACACTTTAATACAAACCTGTCCTAGTAGAACAAGTTTGATAAAATGTCAACACTTTAATACAAACCTGTTCTAGTAGAACAAGTTGGAGTAAATGTCAACACTTTAATACAAACCTGTCCTAGTAGAACAAGTTTGATAAAATGTCAACACTTTAATACAAACCTGTTCTAGTAGAACAAGTTGGGGTAAATGTCAACACTTAAATACAAACCTGTTCTAGTAGAACAAGTTTGATAAAATGTCAACACTTAGATACAAACCTGTTCTAGTAGAACAAGTTGGGGTAAATGTCAACACTTAAATACAAACCTGTTCTAGTAGAACAAGTTGGGGTAAATGTCAACACTTTAATACAAACCTGTTCTAGTAGAACAAGTTGGAGTAAATGTCAACACTTTAATACAAACCTGTCCTAGTAGAACAAGTTGGGGTAAATGTCAACACTTTAATACAAACCTGTTCTAGTAGAACAAGTTGGAGTAAATGTCAACACTTTAATACAAACCTGTCCTAGTAGAACAAGTTTGATAAAATGTCAACACTTAGATACAAACCTGTTCTAGTAGAACAAGTTGGGGTAAATGTCAACACTTTAATACAAACCTGTCCTAGTAGAACAAGTTTGATAAAATGTCAACACTTAGATACAAACCTGTTCTAGTAGAACAAGTTGGGGTAAATGTCAACACTTTAATACAAACCTGTTCTAGTAGAACAAGTTTGATAAAATGTCAACACTTAGATACAAACCTGTTCTAGTAGAACAAGTTTGATAAAATGTCAACACTTTAATACAAACCTGTTCTACTCATCACCTGAGATACCCATCTGCCTCACAGCAAATCTACCTCAGGTACACATAACAGAAATCATCACACAGCATCAATTAAATTTAATTAAACACGCTTACATAATCTCTAATTATTCTAGTAAATAAAATTTCCCAAAAATTTGTTTAATCTCATATAGTAATTATCGATGAACCAAAAATACATTTTCTCAAAAAAGAAAATGATTGGGTAATCTTGCACATATGTTTGAATGACGTATTTCTGAGAAACGTTTTACACAAAAAGCTGAGTCAGACTTGACGTGGCTGTGGATAGAGAAAATATTTCCTCACTGACCTAAAGACAGTTGGTGTGGTCAGTGTGGTGACAGTCACACGATCACTGACCTAAAGACAGTTGGTGTGGTCAGTGTGGTGACAGTCACACGATCACTGACCTAAAGACAGTTGGTGTGGTCAGTGTGGTGACAGTCACACGATCACTGACCTAAAGACAGTTGGTGTGGTCAGTGTGGTGACAGTCACACGATCACTGACCTAAAGACAGTTGGTGTGGTCAGTGTGGTGACAGTCACACGATCAATGACCTAAAGACAGTTGGTGTGGTCAGTGTGGTGACAGTCACACGATCAATGACCTAAAGACAGTTGGTGTGGTCAGTGTGGTGTTAGTCACACGATCGCCACCAACATGGCAGAGGCAAGGTATTTCAGACTTTAGTATCTCATTGTAGCTAGCTTTTTGTCAAACGTTTTGTTAACTACGTTGTCAACATTCTCAATTGGTGATTTAAAATTGATAAATATTTTTGTTCGGAGCACATCGGTCGATATTAATTTCAGATGTTTGGTAACAAAATAAATAGAATAATTTGTATTACATTTTTCCACCAGTCATTTCTTTTGGCTTATTTGTCTGCTCCATTCAGCATCACTGTAGATCTTTAAGACAAGGCCGATGTGACATAGTTGTCTTCGTCTGGTGTAGATTTTTGTCTTTAAGGCCGATTTGTCTTGATGTCGTGTAGATTTTTGTCTCTAAGGCCGATTTGTCTTGATGTCGTGTAGATTTTTGTCTTTAAGGCCGATTTGTCTTGATATTGTCTAGATTTTTGTCTTTAAGGCCGATTTGTCTTGATATTGTGTAGATTTTTGTATTTAAGGCCGATTTGTCTTGGTATCGTGTAGATTTTTGTCTTTAAGGCCGATTTGTCTTGATATTGTGTAGATTTTTGTCTTTAAGGCCGATTTGTCTTGATATTGTGTAGATTTTTGTCTTTAAGGCCGATTTGTCTTGATATCGTGTAGATTTTTGTTTAAGGCCGATTTGTCTTGATATCGTGTAGATTTTTGTCTTTAAGGCCGATTTGTCTTGATATTGTGTAGATTTTTGTCTTTAAGGCCGATTTGTCTTGATATCGTGTAGATTTTTGTTTAAGGCCGATTTGTCTTGATATCGTGTAGATTTTTGTCTTATAGCCGATTTGTCTTGATATCGTGTAGATTGTGTGCCTTCAATGTCGTTGTGACAAGTCTTTGTAGACCATCCCCTGTGAGTCAATTGACCAACTTACCCGCTCACCCAACCGACCACAACATAAACCTATGTCATCTGTATGTTACCCAGTCATTGTTCCCAGTCGACATGAGTTGACTACACGACCCTACACAGATATGACTAACACACGTGATGGTACTTGCTGTCTCATGCCTCACCCCACTACAACAACTCGCCTTTGTGATACTCGCTAAAGACACGGACACAAAGAGCGGAAATAAAGAACAAAAGAAAACATCGGCTATTTCTAGATCAGGTCGTGTTTAATGAACTCACAAGATAATGGGATCAGTGTATGTTTGCAGTAAACAAAGTACACTACATTATTATACACCGTGGTATTCGATGGTTTATTCATTGTCTGACAAATAGTGCCCATATTATACATTCAGCTCCTAAAGGCGTTACTAAATATACTGCGAGACAATAGACACAGCTAGACAATAAACACATCTAGACATTAGATATTTGACCTAAAGCGTGTTGGACTTGATGAAAACAAACTGATGACGTCAACATTGAACTACGACCATCTCTACTTATACACTGTTACCTCGAAATACGAATTGAATTCGATCCGTAACTTAGCTCGTCTGTCAAATTGTTCGCATCTCGAAGCAATTTTTACCATTGAAATGAAAGGAGATGCCATTAATCATTAATCCGTTCCCGCCACTAAAATGTTACCCCAGCTATATTTTTTTCGTGTTTTAAATTTGAAAATTGTATTTATAAATAACATATTTTGTATAAAAACACAATATCGGAGAATGTAAAGAAATAAACTGGCTTTATTAAGTGTATATTTGGAAATAAGCCGACTAGAGCTTGCAGAATATCTTGGCGGATGTGTCGGGTGTAGGGGATGGGTGGAGGGGCGTTACTTCTTTCACTTACTACACTGTTAATGCTAAACTCTTTCGGACTCATTAATTGACTTACTCCTAATAATTTAAATGCTACATTTTATCCCTAAACTGAATGGAAAAAAATAAAATTCCATGAACACGGTTGAACTTAAATGCTACTTGATAATTTACTATTACTTTCGTTTAATTTTAGTTACTATTTTTTACTTCACGTGTCTTTGCCGTTTTTCCCCACACTCTACCCACTTTCACGTGCATGCGGTTTAAAACTAAACATGTCAAGGTCATTTGTTTCTTCATCCTTTGTCAGTGTTGAACCAATGAGCTAGAGAAGTGTCGTTATAAATAGCAGTAATGCACGATCAGTTGCAACTATTTCCTAGGTTTTTCTCTTCCATGAACTGTGAAAATCTCAGATCCAGTTCCTATTGTCTCAAATTTTGCTCGTAACTCAAAACGACAAAAACAAATAAAATAAATGGCCCGCTCAACTGCTCGAATCTTTAAAACATGTATGTCGAGGCTCTCGTATGTCGAGGCACTCGTATGTCGAGGCTCTCGTATGTCGAGGCACGACGATCTCTTATTTGTATTACCATCGAGGTACGACCATCCCTTTAAACCGTCAGAATAAAAGCAAACTTTTCTTGTATGTGTGAACTGAAGCCTAGATAGGATCAATACAAAGACATAGTTCTGTAATCCCCAGGTAATTAAGATAGCCCTTAATTCAGTGACATTCCCCAAGTTGGGTCAGTGCTCTATAATCTGCCCCCCTCCCCCGTGGATTAAATGTCGGGGTATCAAAGCTCCCCGCGAGTCCCGGGCCTGAGATCACATTGACGGCTGACTAGAGGCAAAGGTTAACGAGAGCATTAAGAGACTTGCACTCAGCTTATCTCGAATGTTACATAAATACCACACTTTTTCTAGGGGCCGGTCACGTGGCTGGTTTGGGTGACGTCACTCGTGTCAGTGTCCACACCTGGGATATCTTACCCGTTCCACGCCTACCTGTTTGTACACAACCTTTTTACATCTACCTGTTTGTACACAACCTTTTTCCATCTACCTGTTTGTACACAACCTTTTTACATCTACCTGTTTGTACACTTTTTTAGATCTAAATGTTTGTGTACAACCTTTCTACCTGTTTATGTACAACTTTTGTACTTGTTTGTATGCATCCTTTCTACCTGTTTAGATATAACCACTTCCTGTTTGTACACAACTACTACCTGTGTGTATTCAACCTTTTTGTTTGTACACATTTCCACTTGTTTGTATACAACCTTTGTACCCGTTTGTACACAACCTTTGTACCTTTTTGTATACAACCTTTGTACCTGTTTGTATACAACATTTCTATCTGTTTGTATACAAACTTTGTACCTGCTTGTATACACCATTTCCACCTGTTTGTATACAACCTTTGTACCTGTTTGTATACAACCTTTGTACCTGTTTGTATACAACCTTTGTACCTGTTTGTATACAACCTTTGTACCTGTTTGTAAACACATCATTTATCAGTCTGTATTAGAACCCTATCTAACCGTGTAGATGTGTGTGATGTACCGACATCTGTAGCCACCAACCTATCTCTACCTACAGATAACACGAAGCTCTGCACAGACTTGTCCTATGGTGGCCATACACAGACTTGTCCTATGGTGGCCATACAAAGGACGTCACCGATAAGATCGATATACAATTTTTACTATCAACACCCTCGCTGATATAGATAGCCTAGAAGAATTGATTTATCATTCGATTATGTTTAATTTGACTTTCAAACTTCCATCGTCACTTAACTGACATTCATTTGCTGCCTGTTTCAATAGGTCACCTTACAATTTTGTCTGTTTCAATAGGTCACCTTACAATTTTGTCTGTTTCAATAGGTCACCTTACAGTTTTGTTTTGTCTGTTTCAATAGGTCACCTTACAGTTTTGTTTTGTCTGTTTCAATAGGTCACCTTACAGTTTTGTCTTGTCTGTTTCAATAGGTCACCTTACAATTTTGTCTGTTTCAATAGGTCACCTTACAGTTTTGTTTTGTCTGTTTCAATAGGTCACCTTACAGTTTTGTTTTGTCTGTTTCAATAGGTCACCTTACAGTTTTGTTTTGTCTGTTTCAATAGGTCACCTTACAGTTTTGTTTTGTCTGTTTCAATAGGTCACCTTACAGTTTTGTTTTGTCTGTTTCAATAGGTCACCTTACAGTTTTGTTTTGCATGTTTCAATACGTCACCTTTCAAATTGGTTTTGTCTTAGTTTCTTGTCTGAATGCAAGATTTGTCTCTGTTTATAGCGAAGACTTGTCTCTCTTTATATCGAAGATTTGTCTCTGTTTATATCGAAGACTTGTCTCTCTTTATATCGAAGATTTGTCTCTGTTTATATCGAAGATTTGTCGCTTTATATCGAAGATTAGTCTCTCTTTATATCGAAGATTTGTCTCTGTTTATATCGAAGACTTGTCTCTCTTTATATCGAAGACTTGTCTCTCTTTATATCGAAGACTTATGACTGCTTTGGGTGTTTCTGAACCGTTA
Source organism: Physella acuta (assembly GCF_028476545.2). NCBI lineage: Eukaryota > Metazoa > Mollusca > Gastropoda > Physidae > Physella > Physella acuta. The sequence continues at coordinate 474,491 of NW_026732098.1, read as the reverse complement.
GTTTTGGTGACTTCTTACTGTTTAATTTAAAAGATTTGTCATGTTTGTTTAGGTGTTTCTGAAAAAGACACATGACAATGAAACGTTAGAGGCTTTAACAACAATGTTGGTATCATCCTTTCTCTTCTTGAAACCTAGCTTATGAAATGAAGCCTCCATCATTATGTTATTCTGACGACATTCAAACCTAGCTTATGAAATGAAGCCTCCATCTTAATGTTATTCTGACGACATTCAAACCTAGCTTATGAAATGAAGCCTCCATCTTTATGTTATTCTGACAACATTCACCTCACCTTGTCCCTCACTAACCCACATCGTCCTTCAAATACCCCCCCCCCCCCAGTGACGTCTATGTTATCAAATAAAAGCCAACAGGTGTGCTGTATTGATTACCTTATAATTGAAACCGATTATCTTGTCACCTTAAGTTCAGTTATAAAGCGGCTTGTACTAACACAGGCACGTCCTTAGCTTGTATTGCTAGGGTTTCTGTGTACACTATCGTTACACAACCTCTACAATGGACACTAAATGTTTACCACCCCCCCCCCCACCCCATCTTAACGTGGTATCATCATAAAACAGAGCACACCCAAAAGACGTCTAGCTACTAGACGTGTTAAAGTGACAGACCCCCCCCCCCCCACATCTTAACGTGGTATCATCATTAAACAGAGCACACCCAAAAGACGTCTAGCTACTAGACGTGTTAAAGTGACAGACCCCCCCCCCATCTTAACGTGGTATCATCATAAAACAGAGCACACTTAAAAGACGTCTAGCTACTAGACGTGTTAAAGTGACAGACCCCCCCCCATCTTAACGTGATATCATCATAAAACAGAGCACACTTAAAAGACATCTAGCTACTAGACGTGTTAAAGTGACAGACCCCCCCCCCCCCCCACATAACGTGGTATCATCATAAAACAGAGCACACTTAAAAGACATCTAGCTACTAGACGTGTTAAAGTGACAGACCCCCCCCCCCCATCATAACGTGGTATCAACATAAAACAGAGCACACTTAAAAGACGTCTAGCTACTAGACGTGTTAAAGTGACAGACCCCCCCCCCCCCCACATAACGTGGTATCATCATAAAACAGAGCACACTTAAAAGACGTCTAGCTACTAGACGTGTTAAAGTGACAGACCCCCCCCCCCCCCATCATAACGTGGTATCAACATAAAACAGAGCACACCCAAAAGACGTCTAGCCACTAGATGTGTTAAAATGACAGACCCGTGGAGCCCCACAGCACGACTAATCCATTTCACCACGACCTACCATTGTTCTGCTCGGTTCTAGAACATTAGTGTCTTAGTAGACGCTGTTGTAGACAATCAGGGTTGATTAAGACATTTTTCTTCGGCGTGAAAATTCCGGGGCTGTGGGGGGGGGGGGGACCGGTTAAAGTATAATATTATCTATATGGAAAGGGTGGGAAGGATTGACGTTCTCCGGGGAGTAGTGCCTCCCCTCCACGGAGAGATGCCTGAAAGAAACATTAGGCCAGTACCGTGAATATGCCGGTGTCTACAGGTATGAAAGGTCAAGCTGTTAAAACCTCAGCAGGGTTGGCCTGACCACACGAGTGGCTGAAACTTTTCTTTTTTCTCTTGTAGTTACGCGGCGACAATTTTAGGCAGCTGGGCATCCTACAACAAGTTGGTGTCCAGCAATGATGACGACTGGGTGGACAGACTGAACCATCTCTACACGGTCATCCTGCTGGCCATCTTCGCTGTCTTCGTCACCGGTGGTCAGTATGCCGGCAACCCCATCGAGTGCTGGGTGCCGGCACATTTCACGGACGCCTTTAGGGCGTACACCAAATCCTACTGCTGGGTCAAGAACACGTACTACATCCCCATCGACACACCCATCCCGACGGTGAAGGGTGAGAGGAGCCAGGAGGAGCTGACCTACTACCAGTGGGTGCCGGTCATCCTGCTCTTCATGGCCTTCCTCTTCAAGTTCCCCGCCCTGATCTGGAGGATGCTCAACGGCGCTTCCGGCATCAACATGGACAAGATCGTCACCATGACAGCCGACACGCAGTACGGCGACCTGAAGAAACGTGACGACACGCTCAACCACATCACTTCCTACCTGGACAGGTGGCTCAACACCCACAAGCAGTACCGCTACAACATCATGGTGCGCATGCGCCAGAAGTTCTACCGCTACTTCTGCCTGTGCTGCGCCAAGCGAGACGGCACTTTCCTCACTGGCCTCTACATCTTCGTCAAACTTCTCTACGTCACCAACGTCATCGTTCAGTTTTTCTTGCTCAACGCTTTCATGGGCGACTGGTACCACGTCTACGGGTTCGAGGTTCTGGAAGGTTTGACCACTGACCGGACGTGGACCGACTCTGCGCGGTTCCCCAAGGTGACGATGTGCGACTTTGAGATCCGCCAGCTGGCCAACATCCAGACGTACACGGTGCAGTGTGTCCTGCCCATCAACCTGTTCAACGAGAAAATCTTCATCTTCCTCTGGTTCTGGTTTGTCTTTGTGGCCGTCTGCACATCTGGCAACTTCCTGTTCTGGATCTGGCGGGCCTTGGTCAAGAACAGCCAGGCCGCCTACATCAAGAAGTATCTGTCCATCCTTGACCAAGTCAGGACCACAGAAGACAAGAAGTTGGCCCGCAGATTTGCTGAAGAATATCTGCGTGACGACGGCGTCTTTATCCTGCGTCTGATTGCCAGGAACACGAGTGACATCCTGATAGGGGACTTGATCCTCAAGATGTTCAACAGGTTCAAGGACAAGCCGGCCATCAAGGCTAGCAGGACCAATGATGAGGAGGGAGGCTATATGTACACCTCAGAACCAGACATGAAGAAATAAAGTTTTTAACGCACAGAAAGACAGGGTTTAGATGGAGTTCAGAATTACAAATTAAATAAAAATTGACATCACAAACATTTGAATGTAGTTTGTGCTGAGTTGATGTACACTAAATCAAATATCATTCCAGATTTATTGGGAAAATAATTTCAGTGTCTCCCCATAATGGGTGATAGACTGACCGTACCTAGATTATATTTAATGAGTGCCGCTGTAGCTGCCTCAGCGGTTGAGATGTTGATCAGTGTCTTTCTTGTCAATTATTTATTGGGGTGTTTTATAAACTTTTTCATGTCATTAAGTAGTGATGTACATACTCGACAATTGCTAGCCAGTTATGTGCCTTTTTATACTAGTTAAATACATAGTTTTACACTATACATGTTTGTAAACTAAGTATTCATGTAATGGGGTTCTTATGTGATCCTGTGAAGGTTTTGTTCATTGTTTCTGTAATGTCATGCCTAATTAAGTGTTGTCAGTGAGCACTGAATGATTGTGTTGTGCCATCAGAGCCGGCGTTAGGGGGTGGCAAACGGGGCGGTCGCCCCAGGCCCCGCGCTTGAAGGGGCCCCGCGCTTCAGCAACGCCATTGTTGCCTGAATTAGTTTGTAAACTTAAATAATCTTTGCTGAATTAAATTTAAAAAAAAACAACTAAATGGCCGAAATGGTTGGATGTTAAAACTGAGGCCACGGCTGATGTTAGTGAGTTATCCTCTACATGGACTGGGACAGACCGTTATTCTAAAAAAATACATTAGGGTCACACATCGCTGACACGGTCGACTCGCTATTGTCCTGAGGTGACTGGATATGGCGGTCGCGAATTAGCCCCCGACCTGACATTGGAGGTAAAATCGGGAAAAACGTAAACAGATACCCTATTGTTTGTGGACCGTTGAAGACGTTTTTTTTAGTGAGCAGGCGGGGGTGCCTGTAGTAAACAGTCAGTGACCTGATAATGGCTTGCAGAGGAGGAGGGGGGGGGAGCGGATGGGGACATGCCCCTTCCCGGGAAAAACTTTCAAATTTTCGATTTGCACACCCCCCCCCCCTCTAACTTTCAATTTGCACCCCCCTCCTCAAACTTTCGATTTGCACCCCGCTCGAGTTTTCGATTTTCACCCCCCCCCTCAAACTTTCGATTTTCACCCCCCCCCCCCTCAAACTTTCGATTTGCACCCCCCTCAAGTTTTTCTCTGTATATTTTGCTATTTTTTGTCTTGGTGTCACCCCCCTAAATGGTGTCACCCGGTGCGGTCCGCACCCCCTCCCCTCGCTACGCCTCTGTGTAGGGATATTCAGTATAATAATTAAGGCCATAGTGATTCTTGTTTTAAAATAGTGTCGGCACACTAAACAAATTATAAAGTCTATACTGTTTGATACATCGGGCCGAGACTGTTTTATGGTTAAGTTCTCCTGATTTCTAAAACGTCTAAATTACCGGCAGTCCGAGCATACCATCGCGAAACTCATAAATAACATGAAGCTGGCTGTCACATAGTTCACTTTCTAATTATAGACACGGACCTTCTCTTGTGAGAACGCGGTCTTAATCTGTAATGTAATACGCGGACGCTCTATAAACACGCACCTTCTCTTGAATGGCTGCGGTCAGAGATCCAGTAACGTAGTACCCGAACTGATTTTTTTTAGGGTTTGGCATCCCATAGATTTAAATGTACTGTTATCCTTTACCTCACCCCACCAACTGTCACCCCCCCCCCCCCCAGTGTTCCACCTTACTGAGCGTCCGTGATTACATTTGAGAGTCATTTCATTTGGATATCTATAGCCGTAAACAGTGTTTTTCACGATTCGAGCTTATTCCGAAATCTATCAATGTTTTGCTATTTTCCCCGGCATCCACACACTTTGAATGCCACTGTTAACACTCGATAAATTGAGAAAATATCGATACTATCACCCGCCACTGTGGACCGATTTAACGTTGCTTCAAAGTGATTTCACCATTTTTCCTCTACACCATGGCTACAAGAGACAGAGATAGATTTCGCAAGTATGAATCAGGTGCATCAAAAGCGAGGATAGAAAAATAGAAAAAGACATAGCCTCCAGTTTGGACTATGATGATATAATCATGGAATTTTCCTCACGAAAGGCAAGAAAAGTAGATCATCGTTTGTGAACGTACTGGTAAGATTTTCATAAATAAACATAAATGTAAAAAAAAAATCAGGTTTGAAGCTGACGTTCATCGTCTCTTTAATGCGTGTCTCAAACTTATATCTGTTTTATTTTTTACTTTTCAAACAAAAAGCCTTAACAGAAACAAGCAACGTTTCAAAAGCACTTCTAAGTATTAACACATTATTTGTTAATCAGTGTCTTAATGTTAAAACGACATTGATAAGCAGCTTAAAAACACCATATATATCGTTATAAATATTAATTCGCGTTGAGAAGAAGAAAAAAAAACGCCTCACTGTACATGTTTTAATTATACACCAATGAAAAAAATATAAGGCCCCGCGCGGATGGTGGCCATAGGCCCCGCGTACCCCTAACGCCGGCTCTGTGTGCCATATTGTATCTGTAATGTCACGCATGTTGTGAGTGAGTACTGAATGATTGTGGCGTTGTGCCATATTGTATCTGTAATGTCACGCATGTTGTGTGTGAGTACTGAATGATTGTGGCGTTGTGCCATATTGTATCTGTAATGTCACGCATGTTGTGTGTGAGTACTGAATGATTGTGGCGTTGTGCCATATTGTTTCTGTAATGTCACGCATGTTGTCAGTGAGCAACCAAACCACAAGCTCTACTTGTGATCTACTAGCATGTCAACCATTGTGTAAAGCCCACAAGTACATTGAGCTCTGTGAATCAGATACAAATCACAGTTATATTCAAATACTAATCATATATAAAGAGTTATGTATCAGAGTCTTTCTTTCATTTTATCAGTGATAGTGACTTACTAACATGTTTGTTTCTTGTTTGTTATGCTAGAATTTGTAAACAAAGAAAGGATGAATGGCTGGATGTTATTGAAAAATGTACTTCTCTTGTTTATGCTAGAATCTGAAAACAAAGAAAGGATGGATGAATGTTATTGACAAATGTACTTCTCTTGTTGATTCTTAGATAACAGGAGAAATAACTGCTGCTTGATTCAAACTCAGGTCACATTTGATTATCTCTTGAAAGTAAACTTGTCAAAATTCTTGTTTAGATTAGACATTTATTGAATCTATGCAAATAGTTGTCTGATTACAGTAAACTATGCAAATAGTTGTGTGTTGAACATAAACTATGCAAATAGTTGTCTGATTACAGTAAACTATGCAAATAGTTGTGTGTTGAACATAAACTATGCAAATAGTTGTGTGTTGAACATAATCTATGCAAATAATTATAGTTTGCAGTAAGAAAATCTTGTCTTAATAAATTTGAAGTGCACTTTTTTATACTTTATAAATTTGTAAAAATTATGGCACATATACATTATCATTTTTTAAAAGCATTAATGTATTACTGGGCTATTTGTGTAGGAAATACAACTTTTTTTGTTTGTTGAAATATTGTAGCATTACTTTGTTATTTGTGTATAAAATACCAGTTTACCATTTGTTGAAAGCATTATTATAGTATTATTTAACTATACGTGTAGAAAACAGAACTTTATTGTTTGTTGAAAGCATTACATTACTTAGCTATGAAGTGATTTATCCCACTGATTATTATATGGTCCTTGTATTGTTACTGTAATGCATGTGTAATAAACATTCAATTTATTGAATCATCCTCAGGTTTATTTTTTGTTGTAAGCTGATAAAGTTGAACATAGTTTTTCTGTTGGACTAAACAAAAGCTTTTTATTAAAGAAAAGAGCTAACTTTCTTCTCAAATGTTTTATGTTTAAAAAAACTATTGATTTGTCAGTGCAGACTCCATTGACTAAAACAGGGGTCTCCAAACTACGGCCCGCGGGCCGCATCCGGCCCGCGAGGTCCTCTCATCCGGCCCGCGGAGATCTTTTTGTCCACGGAAAAAACGTTTGTTGGTGATGGCTGAGGAACTTTGCCCAGAAAAATCAAAGACATGCCCGGAAGAAACTGGCCCCCGAACTGAAATTTGATAGTTAATGCGGCCCTCTGACTGAAAAGTTTGGAGACCCCTGGATTAAAACAAAAATAATATTTATTTTCATTGCTATACAGTGAAGATTGTCTTGAGACAAATGCAACTTTAGACAGCTATTCTATGATGTCTAGACATGACAATCTTACGTGCTTTTTAAAGCAGCCATAACGCAATAAATGCAGTTTATCGTGAACAAACAAATTTTTGTACGTTATTAAAAATAATCTAAAAGATAAAGTTAAATAACATACTTGCAGTTTATCATAAACCAATAAATTTGTGCAAGTTATTAAAAATAATCTGAAAGATAAAGTTAAATAACATACTTGTTGAAAAAATGAAAAAATAAAAAAATACAAAAAGTACAACTAGCATTCTCCATGCTGATTGCTTTAAGTAGATGAAAGCACTTGAGTACAAAAACAAAGTTGCTTCCAAATGTATATGTCAAGTTTTAACCACATCGCTTGCAGTTGACTTACACCAAACATCATTTGACTTTAAAATATTTGAACTGAAATGGAATGAAACAATATATGTAGCTCATCAAGCAGGGAAGCCATACATTCAAGTTTCAGTCTTTTGAAAGACCTGGATCAAGTAAACCAACTGATCCCATCAAACAGTAGCATGTCAGGAGTTTAGACCAGTGACCTACATATGTGTTTCTGATGGACTCAACTCTGTCACCCTAGTGTGGTGAGGTGTAAGTATTTCAAGCAGTTCTCTCCCATCTATCACATACATCCATATTGGCCTTAACCATTGCATAAGTTTATCCATACTGGCCTTAACAATTGCATAAGTTCATCTATTTAGTCATTTACCATTGCATTGATTAAGTCTCACAAAATCATTTTAGCGTAATCCTTAGTTTTTTCATTGGCTATGGTTTAATTAAGGAATAATTTTAAAAAATCAAAAACTTCTTTCTTCTGTCTATTGTTAATTTCTTCCATTTTTGTTGAGCATTTTGTATTTCCATTTTTGTTTTTTATATCATACTGTAACACATTAAAAATAACTTATATATTTGTAAATAATTTGAAAATATTTTAATTGTAATGTTACATTTTTCTAAATAAATAAATAAAAAATTTAATTCTGCCTTAATCAAACAAACATTTAATTAGATGATAATCATCTCAGTAACAAAGTAATGTTCTACTAAATTGACAAGCTAATTAGTACACTTATTGAACACTTTATTTAAAGCTGTTCTTTCTATTGTAGTAATGTATTGCACTTGCTAGTGTAGAAATTATACATCAATATTACTAGGGTTATTAGTAACACGATCATTCAGTTTTTAGTTTTACATTTTAAATTGCTTATCATAAACAGTTACCCTCATAACTTCTGTTGACTTAAGTTGTAATATTTGCAGTAAATAATGTCATATTTTAACTCAGTGAAAGGCACTTTTTAAGCTTTCATTAGTCTATTTATGATCTAGTGTCCATGCATGATGTTTTAACATCTGTTGATGCCAGAACTTCAACAATCCAATCCATGGTTTCAATTATCCATGGATTTTGTTGTCCATCTTTACTTTGTAGCATCTTTCATGTAAGGGAAATAACTTTCATTTTTCAATGAAAATGGTTTTCTTGTCAGATATCCAATCTATTTAAAAGTTGCCTGAAGATTTGAAAATAAAATGTGCTTGGGTACTGTTTAAGACTGTAAAGTTCCACCCCACTGTAGAACACACGAATCTCATCTTTTTTATAGAATATCCATCCATCCCAGTAGCCAGTGTAGACTGAACTAACATGTCCCCGTCCCCACCCCCTCTGTCTACAGCCTAGACTACATCATTGGAGGGTTTGCCCGCTACCAGCGGCTGCAGTCATCCAACGACGATGATGCTGTGGACAGGCTGAACCACATCTACACCGTGACCCTCTTGGTGGTCTTGTCAATATTTGTCAGTGGGAAACAATACGTTGGTGAGTGATGGCAACACACAGGGGAGGTAACCAATAAAAATAAATTAACAATAGTCTTCAAGAGTTACAGTTCTTGTTGAATTTTTTCATACCATTGTGATTTCTGTTTACTTTGTTCCCCTCACCACAAGGTAATGCCATCGAATGTTTCTGTGAGTGCGGGGAGTTTGCTGCCTCTAAACGGGACTACGTGGAGACCTACTGCTGGCTGAAGAACACATACAAGGTGAACTCTGACCTGCAGATACCCAAAGACAGGGAGGATAGGAAGAAGGAGGAGATAGCCTACTACCAGTGGGTCAGTACACATTTTGTACCAGTGGGTCAGTACACATTCTGTACCAGTGGGTCAGTACACATTCTGTACCAGTGGGTCAGTACACATTCTGTACCAGTGGGTCAGTACACATTCTGTACCAGTGGGTCAGTACACATTCTGTACCAGTGGGTCAGTACACTAACCAGTGGGTCAGTACACATTCTGTACCAGTGGGAGTGGGTCAGTACACATTCTGTACCAGTGGGTCAGTACACATTCTGTACCAGTGGGTCAGTACACATTCTGTACCAGTGGGTCAGTACACTAACCAGTGGGTCAGTACACATTCTGTACCAGTGGGTCAGTACACATTCTGTAGCATTGGGTCAGTACATATTCTGGACCAGTGGGTCAGTACACTAACCAGTGGGTCAGTACACATTCTGTACCAGTGGGTCAGTACACATTCTGGACCAGTGGGTCAGTACACATTCTGGACCAGTGGGTCAGTACACTAACCAGTGGGTCAGTACACATTCTGTACCAGTGGGAGTGGGTCAGTACACATTCTGTACCAGTGGGTCAGTACACATTCTGTACCGGTGGGTCAGTACACATTCTGTACCAGTGGGTCAGTACACATTCTGGACCAGTGGGTCAGTACACATTCTGGACCAGTGGGTCAGTACACATTCTGTACCAGTGAGTCAGTACACATTCTGTATCAGTGGGTCAGTACACATTCTGGACCAGTGGGTCAGTACACATTCTGTACCAGCGGGTCAGTACACATTCTGGACCAGTGGGTCAGTACAGATTCTGTACAGTACACATTCTGTACCAGTGGGTCAGTACACATTCTGTATCAGTGGGTGAGTACACATTCTGTACCGGTGGGTCAGTACACATTCTGTACCAGTGGGTCAGTACACATTCTGTACAGTACACATTCTGTACCAGTGGGTCAGTACACATTCTGTACCAGTGGGTCAGTACACATTCTGTACCAGTGGGTCAGTACACATTCTGTACCAGTGGGTCAGTACACATTCTGTACAGTACACATTCTGTACCAGTGGGTCAGTACACATTCTGTACCAGTGGGTCAGTACACATTCTGTACCAGTGGGTCAGTACACATTCTGTACCGGTGGGTCAGTACACATTCTGTACCAGTGGGTCAGTACACATTCTGTACAGTACACATTCTGTACCAGTGGGTCAGTACACATTCTGTACAGTACACATTCTGTACCAGTGGGTCAGTACACATTCTGTACCAGTGGGTCAGTACACATTCTGTACCAGTGGGTCAGTACACATTCTGTACCAGTGGGTCAGTACACATTCTGTATCAGTGGGTCAGTACACATTCTGTACCAGTGGGTCAGTACACATTCTGTCATTGTACCTATAGACCTACTTGTTACATCCAACAGGTCCTTATAGACCTACTTGTTACATCCAACAGGTCCCTATAGACCTACTTGTTTCATCCAACAGGTCCCTATAGACCTACTTGTTACATCCAACAGGTCCCTATAGACCTACTTGTTACATCCAACAGGTCCCTATAGACCTACTTGCAGGTCCCTATAGACCTACTTGTTACATCCAACAGGTCCCTATAGACCTACTTGTTACATCCAACAGGTCCCTATAGACCTACTTGCAGGTCCCTATAGACCTACTTGTTACATCCAACAGGTCCCTATAGACCTACTTGTTACATCCAACAGGTCCCTATAGACCTACTTGTTACATCCAACAGGTCCCTATAGACCTACTTGTTACATCCAACAGGTCCCTATAGACCTACTTGTTACATCCAACAGGTCCCTATAGACCTACTTGTGATGTCCCTATAGACCTACTTGTTCCATCCAACAGGTCCCTATAGACCTACTTGTTCCATCCAACAGGTCCCTATAGACCTACTTGTTACATCCAACAGGTCCCTATAGACCTACTTGTTACATCCAACAGGTCCCTATAGACCTACTTGTTACATCCAACAGGTCCCTATAGACCTACTTGTTCCATCCAACAGGTCCCTATAGACCTACTTGTTACATCCAACAGGTCCCTATAGACCTACTTGTTACATCCAACAGGTCCCTATAGACCTACTTGTTACATCCAACAGGTCCCTATAGACCTACTTGTTACATCCAACAGGTCCCTATAGACCTACTTGTTACATCCAACAGGTCCCTATAGACCTACTTGTTACATCCAACAGGTCCCTATAGACCTACTTGTTACATCCAACAGGTCCCTATAGACCTACTTGTTCCATCCAACAGGTCCCTATAGACCTACTTGTTACATCCAACAGGTCCCTATAGACCTACTTGTGATGTCCCTATAGACCTACTTGTTCCATCCAACAGGTCCCTATAGCCCTGCTTGTCATGGCCGCCATGTTTAAACTCCCCAACCTGCTGTGGAGAGTGTTCAGCTACAACTCCGGGATGGATTTGAACCAGGTAGCGTCTCTAGTGATCAACAGTCAAGTTGGACCTACAGACAAAGCCAAGGAGACCATGAAACAGGTGGCAGGTCAGTGGTCAGGTTTATATTCTAATGGTGGGTAGTTGGCAGGTAATGTTGTATTGCCACGTAATGTTGTATTGCCAGGTATTTGTCAGGTAATGTTGTCAGGTATTTGGCAGGTGTGAAGTAACTTGTCCCTGTATCAACAGAGTACATTGACAGATGGCTGGAGGGTCACCGCCAGTTCAACTGGAACGCTGTGGTGCGCACCAAGAAATATCTCTCCAAGCGTTGTTGTTTCTTCTGCTTCTGGGGCAAAAGGTAAGGTTTACATGTTTGTTTACATGTTTGTTTACATGTTTGTTTACATGTTTGTTTACATGTTTGTTTACATGTTTGTTTACATGTATCTACCCTGCTGACCTTCCTACCCTGCTGACCTACCTACCTACCCCACTGACCTTCCTACCTACCCACTGACCTACCTACCCCACTGACCTACCAACCCCACTGACCTACCTACCCCACTGACTTACCTACCCTACTGACCTACTCCAATGAACTACCTACCCCACTGACCTACCTATCCCACTGACCTACCTACCCCACTGACCTACCTACCCCACTGACCTACCTACCTTATAACCTACCTACCCTACTGACCTACCCCACTGACCTACCTTACCCCACTGACCTACCTACCCAATGATCTGTCTACCCAATGACCTGTCTACCTGCCCAATGAACTACCTACCCCACTGACCTACCTACCCCACTGAACTACCTACCCAATGACCTATCTACCCCACTGACCTACCTACCCCACTGACCTACCTACCCCACTGAACTACCTACCCAATGACCTACCTACCCCACTGACCTACCTACCCCAATGACCTAACTGCTCCAATGACCTGTGACCTATCCTCCAGGTTTGGGACCTACCTGACTGGGCTCTACCTGTTGGCCAAGTTTCTTTTTGTCCTCATTGACATCTTCGTCTTCCTCATCCTGCAGAAAGTTCTGGGAGATTGGTAAGTGACCGTATCTTTGTGTACATCTAGTTTAAACTGTGGTTGTATCTTTGTTTACATCTAGTTTAAACCTGCAGTGTTTCTATCTTTTAAAACATATGTGTTTGGTGTGGAGATATCTTGTGGTTTAGAGATTTAGTATGTGGGTTGGGCAGGAAGTCTTTGTATCTAAGTCTGGTAGAGTTGCCAGATCTGTATGTGTATTTTTATGTACATGTAGTTTATCATGTCATCTAGACTAGCTGTTAAATTGACATGTCTATTGTTTCTTATGTTATTCTGTTACATAGCCTGTCATCTAACCTGTCATCTAGCCTGTCATCTTGCCTGTCATCTTACCTGTAATCTTGCCTACCTTGTCTGTCATCTAACCTGTCATCTAGCCTGTCATCTTGCCTGTCATCTTACCTGTCATCTAGCCTACATTGTATGTCATCTAGCATGTCATCTAGCCTGTTATCTAGCCTGTCATCTAGCCTGTCATCTAGCCTGTCATCTAGCCTGTCATCTAGCCTGTCATCTAGCCTGTCATCTAGCCTGTCATCTAGCCTGTCATCTAGCCTGTCATCTAGCCTGTCATCTAGCCTGTCATCTGTCCTGTCATCTAGCCTGTCATCTAGCCTGTCATCTGTCTTGTCACCTAGCCTGTCATCTGTCCTGTCATCTAGCCTGTCATCTAGCCTGTCATCTAGCCTGTCATCTAGCAGGTCATCTAGCCTGTCATCTAGCAGGTCATCTGTCCTGTCATCTAGCCTGTCATCTAGCCTGTCATCTGTCCTGTCATCTAGCCTGTCATCTAGCCTGTCATCTAGCAGGTCATCTAGCCTGTCATCTAGCCTGTCATCTAGCCTGTCATCTGTCCTGTCATCTAGCCTGTCATCTAACCTGTCATTTAGCTGTCATCTAGCATGTCATCTGTCCTGTCATCTAGCCTGTCATCTAGCCTGTCATCTAGCAGGTCATCTGTCCTGTCATCTAGCCTGTCATCTAGCCTGTCATCTAGCAGGTCATCTGTCCTGTCATCTAGCCTGTCATCTAGCCTGTCATCTAGCAGGTCATCTGTCCTGTCATCTAGCCTGTCATCTAGCCTGTCATCTAGCCTGTCATCTGTCCTGTCATCTAGCCTGTCATCTAGCCTGTCATCTGTCCTGTCATCTAGCCTGTCATCTAGCTTGCTGTACTTGCAGGTACAGCCTGTATGGCTTTAACCTGTTGGCTGGTGTGTTTGATACCACTAGAGATGACTTATGGAACGAGTCACCTTACTTTCCTAAAGTCACATTTTGTGATACTGATATTGCTCAACAGACAAACAAACAAGCGTAAGTTACACAAGAAATTATATGAGATAACTAGATTTTTATATCTTCACCACTTCTCAATTAGGTAAGTTAGACAAGGATTTATACTTGATAACTAGATAGTGATATTTTCACTAAGTTATGTGCTTTGTTATGTAGAGGTCTCTGTAGTACAGTAAGACAAAAAAATCCAGACACTATAGGACAATATGGTAAAATTGTTGGTTGGGTTGATGTACATAGCTGTCATTTATTGATGTTTGGATGCCAGACTGAAGGATGATAAAAATTTTTCTAGAAAGAATCTCTTTTAACCAAGATGTCTCTGTACTTGACATCCCCCCCCCTCCCCCTCCCTAGACAATGCAATACACCATTATTCTGGAGAATCTTTCCCCACCCCCAGGTTCACAGTCCAATGTGCCCTCCCCATCAACATGTTCAATGAGAAAATCTTTGCCTTCCTCTGGTTCTGGATGTTCATGGTTTCCGTGGTGACGGTCATCAATTTTCTCTACTGGGTCTACAAGTGGGTGTTTGGGGTAAGTCGTTGGTCCCTTATTTCATCATTTGGCCTTAAAATTTGTTGTAAGCTGAACACTGACCTCTTATATCATGCTCAGAATTCTTCTCAAATACAGAATTTTCAGTGCATTTAAAAGCTTGTTGCTCTAAAGGCTTTTTATATTTGTTTTGATCATTGTGTCTTGTTTTATTACAATATCGGGCACACACAAGTAACTAAACTTCCTTGCTAAAGATTTTAAAAATTAAATGTTTCATCCTGGGAAAACTTTTATCAATAAAGAAAGGCAATGATATTATTAATCAGATATCAGAAACAAAGTGTCAGGCACTTGACTGATGCTAACCCAAACAGTTATCTTCTCAAGTAGATCTAACCCTAAATCTGACATCAATTCCTCTGTCCATTAAAGCCTCAAGTACATCTAACCCTATAGCTTACATCAATTCCTCTAACCACTAATGCCTCAACTGTCCATTAGGGCCTCAAGTACATCTACAATGTGAAAAAGTTTCTCAAGGCCAAAGGTCTCCTGGTGACAGAGTACGACCGCCTGCAGGCCGGTCAGTTTGGTCGTCAGTACCTGCGACGTGACGGCGCCTTTGTCCTGGCCGTCATTTTGAACAACTCCAACGAGGTGGTGATGGGGGACCTGGTCAGTGAACTCTGGAAGATCTACAGGAGTAAGCCCATGAGTAAGAGGGACAGATGTCAGGGAGACGTCATGTACATTTAGGAGGGAGGCACATTGCATGCAGATGTCATGTAGAATTTGGATGGGGGAGCATGTCATGTAGATGACAATTGTATGGAAAAGGGGGGAACAAGCAGATGTCATGTACATTTAGGAGGGAGGCACATTACATGCAGATGTCATGTAAAATTAGGATGGGGGACCTAGAAGATGTGACATTTAGACGGCAGTTGTATGGAGAAGGGGGGAGCAAGCAAATGTCATGTACATTTAGGATGAGGACATTGTCATGGAGATGTCATGGAAGTTTAAGATGAAGCAAAATGCAGATGTTGTGTACATTTAGGGTTCATGTGCATAAGGGTAAAATGTACATTTAAATGTCAGCATTTGATGTGTTGCAGTTAACTCACACATTCAGTTTTTTTCTATTAAGTAGTTGAGTACTAAACATTCCTTATTTTGGAATATTTAGCTAATGTGGATGAAATTAATGTCAAGCTTTTGTTTAGCTCATATAGATGTCATTTTAGATTATTAGATGTCATTCAAATGTCAGCTACAAATTTTTGTGTGTGGTAAATGTCAAGAGAATTATGAAACTGCTTTAGTAAGTTGATTGTTAACTTGAAAATATTTTTTTCATAAGAAATAAAGTGCTTTAGTTACTGGATTGTAAATTTGTATATTTTTTTTTAAAGACAACCATTAAATTGCTTTAGTAAGTAGATTGTAAACATGTAGTGATATTTTTTAAAGAAAATATTGAAGTTTCTTCGTATGTTCATTGTAAACTTAAATATTTTAGTTTTAAAAGAAAAATATTTTAAATCACAAGGACATGAATTTTTATTTCAAATTTATTTGTTATTTTATTTATAAATAAAAAATTATGTTTTGTTGCATTTTATTATAATGTTCTATTGAAATTTTTAAAAATTTGATTTTGTTGTAAAAAATTCTCTCTTTTGAGGTAAATTAAATATGTTTTGTTTATCAAAGCTGTATTCATTTTGTTTTTTGTCTCTCTGAGAAAATGTTAAGCATATGTTGCACTATTGAATATATGCCAAAGAGTTATCAGTCAGTTGTTTTGTAAATCATAGAGCCTTTGTAAGGTGACAATCCCAAAGTTATGTAAGGGAGGAAGTGATCCTAAAATGGGATCCGGACAAAAGGCCGACACGGACAAAAGGCCGACAAGTTTTATAAAACAACAAACTACAATTACAGACATGTTTAATTTTTATTGAAAACCAGTTACATAATAAAGGTATATTACAATCTAGAAAAAAAATAGGGCCTAGTATGATAAATTATATGCCATGCCACGTAAAAATTCAAGTGTTGTATTTTCTAATTGTTATCATGTCCTCTTTCTGTAAATATTGTTTTTTTTAGTGTTTTTTTTTTCGCTAACCAAGCAATATTGCCTTCATGTCTACTTCAACTCTTCCTTTTTCTTGTTTTAGTTTTTTTTTTAGCAAACAATAGACTCCAGGGTGATCTTTTACCTCCCACCTCCTGTGCCACCCCTCAACTGTGTTTTGGGTCCTTGGAATCAAATGCAATTCGCAATGGACGAAACTAAAATTCAAAGTTTGTCGGTATTTAACATGTAGTCCAGTCAAGGCACGTGATCGTTCTACTTCATTCGGTTTCTTTGATTTCTTGGCGAAATATGGTGGTAACCAACACTACCTATCTGTTTATCCAGCTATGCAGTAACACATTATTTTTTATGCTTGTCGGCCTTCTGGTCTGCCGGCCTTATGGTCAGTCAGCCTTTTGGATGTCTTCCTTATGGCTGTCGGCCTTGTGTCCTGTCGGCCTTATGTACTATCGGCCTTTTGGCTGTCTGCCTTATGGCTGTCGGCCTTATGTCCTGTCGGCCTTTTGTCCATGTCGGCCTTTTGTCCGTGTCGGCCTTTTGGATGTCGGCCTTTTGTCCTACACCCCCCTAAAATATGTCAAAGCTACTGTAAGGGAGATGACTCTAAAATATGTAAGAACCAAGGGAAATGACCCTAAAGTATGGCAGAACTATGGGAGATGACCCTAAAATATGGCAGAATTAATGTAAGGGAGATGACCCTAAAATAGGACAAAACTAATGTAAGGGAGATGACCCTAAAATCGGGCAGAACTAATGTAAGGGAGATGACCCTAAAATCGGGCAGAACTAATGTAAGGGAGATGACCCTAAAATCGGGCAGAACTAATGTAAGGGAGATGACCCTAAAATCGGGCAGAACTAATGTAAAATGAAACAGCCTTTTCCCACATTAAAGTAAGAGCGATAACACATTACATACCTCCCAACATAAGGCGATCTGGCCAAACACACGGTCAAATGTTTACATCAGAGAACAATAAAAATGCTGTTAGGACATGAACTGTGCTAAATACTAATTACTATGATTTCATTGATTTGCCGATCATTAAGCTTTATATAATTGTAACCGAAGGTTACCAAAAAAATATTATCTAAACAATTAGGGCCGTATATAGGCCTAAATATAAACATAAACAAACAAATAATCATAAACTTTTCTTCCGTAGTAAAGGGGTAGGGGCCTGTAGACCGACTGCCCCCCCCCCCCCCAACCAGAGAGATGCCTGAAAGAAACACTGACAGTAAACGGGTCGGATGTAACAGACACATTTCCCCTACACATCCCATACATACATATCTACACCAGGCGCCAATAAATCTGCTGGCCAGATTATTTATTGCTGGAAGTCTGGAAGTGGAGAGGAGTGTGAATGGGTGGGGGGGGGGTCCAACTGGCGCCCTGAAGTTGCACCAAAAAGGGCGGTAAAAAACTGCGAACGTCTGCCACCACGACATGCCTGGCTAAATTTGGCCGCCATCGCCGTGATCTGTGTGACGTAGCTAGCGATAGCAGACGATTAAGTCTTGTGACATCATTAATTTTGCCTGACCCACCCCCAGCAGACGTCTTAAGATTTCCATATCTACACATCTCGCTTACTGTATTTTAACACTTTCTTTAAAATAAACTTGTATGCATTTCTTTAAGTATTGGCCTTGTAAAACACAGAGTAGAAAGTGTTTTGATTTCTCTTTTGGAATTTGTATGTGATAATAGGGTCACGTGATTTTGTAGGTTATCATCTCAATTAGATTTAATTAGTTCAATGTAGAGCTGCTGTGATACACGGGCATTGACAGGACTAGAGGACTTCAGAAGGACAAGAGGACACCAATAAAATGTCGTGAGTATAGCAGTTTGATGGCATTGTCCTGTTTGAATGATGGACATTTAAAATAAATATTTCTGTTCCTCGTGCGACTAAAAAACTCAACCGTCAATTCAGATAGGCTGACTAAAATTTACAATGTACAAACTAATAAATTAAATTAAACAAAAACATTAAATAAAAGAAAAATAGAACTTTCTAGAATATGATTTGATTTATGGATTGTTGACAAAAACAACAAGCATGATTGTTGACAAGTCTGCACCATAAGTTAACGTCCGCACCCATCCAACAAAGTTTCTAATTTTCACATCATAAATCTGGAAGCTTTGACCTCGTTAGTCATGTCGACAGTGTTGTTCTATCTTCTGTGTGCGCAGACTTAACGAAATGCTGAACACAAGATATAATGGTCAGCTGGTCAACTATAGACGGTTTCTGGGTGCTAACTTTAGTCTGAAAGTCTTGGTGCTTAGCTGCACGGGTTGCTTTTGTACTAATCCTTAATCTATTCGCTGCCCTATTTTTTGGTACTTATCATCAGCTCGAGTGCTGCCTGTTTCTCTAAGATTTTCCTATTTAATTCCTGACGTCAACCTAATCACATAAGTGGACTGACGTAGTCTTTCTGTGTATGACGTAGGTCTGTGGAAGATTTGATCGAAACACTACACTTTCAGACATGGGGATGATGTAATTCGTGTCTCGGTATGTAGATTTGACCTGTGAAAATCAGTATAGAAACTAAGGAATTTGACCACAACCTACATGGATACATAGATACATAATCTGGCCAGAGGAGTAGCGACCCTTCCCGGCGCCCGGGGACAAACTTTTCGATTTGCACCCCCCCTCAAACTGTCGATTGATTTGCACCCCCCCCCCCCTCAAGATTTCGATTTGCACCCCCCCTCAAGATTTTGATTTGCACCCCCCCTCAAAATTTAAATTTGCACCCCCCTCAAGCTTTCAATTTATTTTTCCAACCCATTTTGGCGCCCCCTAAGGTCGGCGCCCGGGGACATATGTCCCCCCCCCCCGCCCCCCCCCCCCCTCGCTACGATACATAATCTGGCCATACCACTTTAAAACGCCTGGCTACTTACCTACACAAGCTGCCATATGATTTACACAATATGGCCAATTTTATCTACACAACCTGGCCACATTACCTACACAATTTGGCCACACGATGGCCACATCATACCCACACGACAGACAGACACTGTTATGTTGTCAGAGTGTCTGAATATTTGACATAGAGAGTCAGCAATATGGAACCTCTCGGCTAACCCTCCAAGGGTTCTGTAGAATGGAACTTTCTCGAAAGTTCCACAACTGGCCAGCAACACGTCATAGACAAACCTCAAGTCTGACCCAATATGTGCCACGTGACCCTCAAGTTTTTTTTTTAGTTCTTTTCAATGAACAGATAAAAACTGAACGGTTTTTAAAAAACTAAACCATTTTAGGATCTCCGAATTAATACCAAACTAAAAACTTAACGGTTTTTAAAAAACTAAACCATTTTAGGATCTCCGAATTACTACCAAACTAAAAACTTAACGGTTTAAGGATCTAGGAATAAACTCCAGGAAAAACTAAAAACTTACCAGTTTTAGGGTTTTGAATATAAACATCCATTTCTTACTTGACCTCACCTATCTGAAAGTAAAACAAAACTCTGTGATTTTGTCAAGATTTTGTTGAGTTTTGTCACATTTTATCAGATTTTTTATCTTTTAATGTTCGAACCTGTGATAAAACAGCTTGAAAGATTGTCGATTTTCCTAAAAAGAAATCAGTTTCCTCGAAAAATGAAGGTAGTTTTCAAAGGCGTGTCTATATAGGGGTGCAGGGGTGTGTTTTGTTCCTTGCGCCACGGTCAAAGGGGGGGGGGGTGATTAAAGTATCAATGAAGTTTTTTTTCTATATTCTGTACTGTAGCTGTCGCGAAGTTGTGTTGATGTTGTTTGAAGACTTGTAGTGTTGAATGTGACAACTTGTCACATAAGTCACATACGTCACATAAGTCACATAAGTCACATAAGTCACATAAGTCACATAAGTCACATAAGTCACATAAGTCACATAAGTCACAAATCTTTTGTGTAAATTGACACCAACGATAATAGTCTCGGAAATCCCAATTAAATATTTAAAAAAAAATCATGTACGATGTAATTAAATTAATATGATTATTAAAAAATCTGACTTAGTTTATTGATGGAATTCACTAAAAATCGGATGAATGAAATGTTTTTAGTATTTTCGATAACTAAATAAAAAGCCAAAATCAAATTGGTTTTCAACTTGTCGTTGAAAATGTAAATAAACATGGCATAGCTAGGCCATATGGTTTATAATAATTTTATTACAAAAATATATCGGCAAAGTTTTGAATACCAATTGCCACAAAATGGGGTTTACAAAAGATCGATCACGGAGTTTCTGTACAGCATTCAATACTTGTCTTAAGAAAGTGAAACTTCGGGTTAAACTAAGGCTTGATGAAAATAAATAGAAAAGTATCCTTGAAATATTGAACTTTTGAATTATTTTCAAGCTACCTATTTTAAATATATATACTAACACTAGTGTGATCCACGTCAACAATAATGATGGGAGATTTTCGTCTACTTGTGATGTCCATTGTGACACAAGGAATCGTAAACCACGGTGTAGATTCGTTCTCACCCACCGTGTCCCCGCCCCTGTAACAGATACAGCAATACAACTTTTTTCATCGCAAGTTGATTGAGTGAAACACATGACTATTTCAGTATTTCTTGTTAGGGAATAGTGACACTTACACCATTGTGTCTGACCAAGCTGGTATTTTAACCTAGGGATTACAGATCTCATACTAACACCATTGTGTCTGACCAAGTTGGTATCTCAGGATAAGGATGGTTGGCGAGGACAAAACAGCTCCAGTGTTGGTTTCTTTTGTTGTAGAATGTTTATTTTTTAGTTTTATTTAGTTTATTATTAGTTTATTTAAGTTTACTTTTAGTTTTATATTGAGTTTATTTTTAGTTTATTATAGACTATTTTTAACACGTTTTTCTTAACTCAGCTTCGCGTTTGTGGATGTGTGGATTTGTTTGTTGTTAAAATTGACATCGAAAATTAGCCCACTTCTGATTGTTCTATAGTTCTGAAATTTGGCATGCAGGCTACTTTCGCCTAACAATTTCAGATGCAATCATAAAAACTAGCAATTAGAGACCGTAATTAGCTTAATTTAATTACGCCCAAAGGACCATAAAATTGAGGACATGATTTCTAAAGATACCGACAAGACTGGAGGCTTATAGACACAGTTACTTCGGCCCCAATCGATGTGAGCGCGCTGGCCGTGATCGTATAGTGGTTAGTACTTCGCGTTGTGGCCGCGACAACCCAGGTTCGAATCCTGGTCGCTCAAGATTTTTTTAGTCCGTGTATTTATAAACACTTAGTCAATTCATACTTAATCAAGTCATTAGATAAAGTAGAAAATAAACTATATAAAAAACTTTTTTAAAAACCACGTTTTTCATGTGTAGCAACGGACTAAAAAGGAGAAAATAAAATACTTAAAAAAAACTTTTTAAAAAACCACGTTTTTCTTGTGGACTAAAAAGTAGAAAATAACTATTTACATACATTTGATGAAAAAAAACGTGGGTCGGGCAGATGGGTCGGGAAATTTGATGGTGAACGTACCCACGTTTTTTTTCATCAAATGTATGTAAATAGTTATTTTCTACTTTTTAGTCCACAAGAAAAACGTGGTTTTTTAAAAAGTTTTTTTTAAGTATTTTATTAGTTTTATATTTAGTTTCATATTTTTTTATTTTAGTTTCATATTTATTTTGCTATTAGTTTATTTCTAGTTTAAAAGGGTAAAGTTTCTCTTTCAAAACTTGACAGTCCGTGGTGCAGATAGGTTCTCGCCAAATCTTTTAACTCATTTTTAATCCACTTCTAACGCACATTCATCTCCGATGACAATGCAAGAATCAATACTTTTCAATCTAATAAGACATTAAGCTAGTCATTAAATTTGAAATCGCCCATAAGTTCTCCTAAATGTTTCGGCGATCAATGCTTTTATTAAAGAAAGCAAATAAATTTGTTTTATTTTCTTATTTTTAATGAACTTAAAAGCTTATTTTTATAGAGGATTTTTATATTAAACTATAAACTATGTTATAATTTATGAATCAAATAAATAGTCATTACCAAATTTACGATATTAATGTACTTTGTGTATTTTAGCTTCCAGAGAAACCTCTAAATTTTTAAAGACTTTACAAAAAGTAGAGACTATAGTACTTGATGTATTCCTTTAACTTTTTGTTGTATTTCCTAAAATACAATTTTATTCAACATCGAGACTTGACTTGTTCTATTCGCCTACTTTACACGTTTGGTTGACAAAGTAGGTAGTCTGATGTCCTACTTTATTCAATTGTAACTTTAGTATTTTATTTTCCAAACACAAACAAGCCTCGTTTCTTTTAACCCCAAATTTAATGGTACTTCCAGGCCTAATTTTTCAAATTCAGCGGCTGTATCAGCGTGATTTCAAATATAGAGACGAATTTTTTTTTCTATTTTTTTTATCACTTTCTGCTGTCCTCTCTAACAATGTCAGTGTGGCAGGAATATTTGATTCAGTGTTGAACCTGTTTCGAACTAAAAGGTCAATAGTGCAAATGAAGTAGTTCACCTGTTTCTGCAACTTCGGCATATGAAAGGATGTTATGGTCGGTGCCCATTAAAGTTAGGTGGACTCAGGAATGTTGTACCGACTGGTGCCCGGGATCTGAACTCGAATGATAACTTTGTCTCCAGTAGCTACCCTTGACACCATTAGCTACCCTTGACCCCCAGTAGCTACCCTTGACCCCAGTAGCTACCCTTGACCCCAGTAGCTACCCTTGACCCCAGTAGCTACCCTTGACCCCAGTAGCTACCCTTGACCCCAATAGCTACCCTTGACCCCAGTAGCTACCCTTGACCCCAGTAGCTACCCTTGACCCCAGTAGCTACCCTTGACCCTAGTAGCTACCTTGACCCCCAGTAGCTGCCCTTGACCCCAGTAGCTACCCTTGACCCTAGTAGCTACCTTGACCCCCAGTAGCTGCCCTTGACCCCAGTAGCTACCCTTGACCCCAGTAGCTACCCTTGACCCCAGTAGCTACCATTAACCCCATCTACAGCTTGAGAACCACTTCAAGTCAAATATTCCCATGCTAATTCAAGTCAAATATTCCCATGCTAATTCAAGTCAAATATTCCCATGCTAATTCAAGTCAAATATTCCCATGATAATTCAAGTCAAATATTCCCATGATAATTCAATTCAAATATTCCCATGCTAATCAAGTCAAATATTCCCATGCTAATTCAAGTCAAATATTCCCATGCTAATTCAAGTCAAATATTCCCATGCTAATTCAAGTCAAATATTCCCATGATAATTCAAGTCAAATTTTCCCATGATAATTCAAGTAAAATATTCCCATGATAATTCAAGTCAAATATGTCAATGATAATTCAAGTCAAATATTCCAATGATAACACTACTGTGGAAAATTTACCACTTCAAGTAATCGATTACGATAACCGATATCGTTTTTTAGTAATTAGCATAAACTGCCACGCCCCAATTCGACCCACGCTTGATTGACAAGCTATCTGTTATATCACGTGTTCATGATTGTGGACGAGATGTAGACATGATATTAGCCAGCTGAAGTACACAATCAATTATCATTTTAACACATCGGGTAGACAAAGACACATGCTATTTATAGATGTGTTAGCACGGCACAAAGCCTTTCTATCGTAGAGATAAAGTCAGTTTGGTATTTGTGTACACCGGCGAAAACAAACTGATAGGAAACAAATTGATGGGAAACAAACTGATGGGAAACAAATTGATGGGAAACAAATTGATGGGAAACAAATTGATGGGAAACAAACTAATGGGAAACAAAATTTAAGTTTTACAACAAAGTGAAGGGGAGGTAGTTGCCTCATCTTATTAGTTGTAATTATGTAATGTAATCATGTAATGTAATTAAGCATGTCTAGGTTTATGTCTTTGTTTAGTCGGCTGAGTGACTATGTATATATGTGTATACATATGTGTGTATGTGGGGATGTGGGGTGTGGGGGGTGGTACTTTATTTTGTTGATCTATACAATTAAATTGTTCTTTTTTCTCTTGTAGTTACGCGGCGACAATTTTAGGCAGCTGGGCATCCTACAACAAGTTGGTGTCCAGCAATGATGACGACTGGGTGGACAGACTGAACCATCTCTACACGGTCATCCTGCTGGCCATCTTCGCTGTCTTTGTCACCGGTGGTCAGTATGCCGGCAACCCCATCGAGTGCTGGGTGCCGGCACACTTCACCGGCTCATACAGGTCCTACGCCAAGTCCTACTGCTGGGTCAAGAACACCTACCATGTCCCCATGGACACGCCCATCCCGTCGGTCAAAGGTGAGAGGAGCCAGGAGGAGCTGACCTACTACCAGTGGGTGCCGGTCATCCTTCTCTTCATGGCGCTCTTGTTTAAGTTCCCCGCCTTGGTCTGGAGGGGGTTAAACGGCTTGTCAGGTCTCAGCATTGACAAGATCGTCACCATGACAACCAGTACACAATACGGGGACGAGGCCAAGCGTGAGGAGACGTTAGAGCACATCTCGACATTCCTGGACCGCTGGCTGGACACTCGGGTCAAGCGATGCCTTAGGAGGAACCTCATCAGTCGTCTGTGTGCTTGCTGCGCCGACAGGGGAGGTAAGATCCTGACCACCATCTACCTGCTCGTCAAGTTCCTCTTCCTACTCAACGTCATCATCCAGTTCTTCCTGCTCAACGCGTTCATGGGCGACTGGTACCACGTCTACGGGTTCGAGGTTCTTGAAGGTCTCAGCTCGGATGAAAACTGGACCGACTCAGCGAGGTTCCCCAAGGTGACGATGTGCGACTTTGAGATCCGCCAGCTGGCCAACATCCAGACGTACACGGTGCAGTGTGTCCTACCCATCAACCTCTTCAACGAGAAAATCTTCATCTTCCTCTGGTTCTGGTTTGTCTTTGTGGCCGTCTGCACATCTGGCAACTTCCTGTTCTGGATCTGGCGGGCCCTGGTCAAGAACAGCCAGGCCGCCTACATCAAGAAGTATCTGTCCATCCTTGACCAAGTCAGGACCACAGAAGACAAGAAGTTGGCCCGCAGATTTGCTGAAGAATATCTGCGTGACGACGGCGTCTTTATCCTGCGTCTGATTGCCAGGAACACGAGTGACATCCTGATCGGGGACTTGATCCTCAAGATGTTCAACAGGTTCAAGGACAAGCCGGCCATCAAGGCCAGTAGGACCAATGATGACGAGGATCATCTTTAGAACTGTGTCAACTAACAGATTGAACAAAAAATACATTATTAATAATTTTTGTTTACAATTATTGAATCGATCATAAACAAATGGCTAGACAGCTCGTGTTTGATGCTGACACCAATTGTTATCTTGGTTTGCAATCAAGTATGGTCAACTCGCAGCTGTAACACTGTGACAGGCCTAGGTTCCCTCCAACATTGACTAGACTCATAGGCTATCTGTGGAAAACCTGACTGACAGTTCGACAGTGCATAGTGACAGGGATAAGGATGTCAGTGACAGAGACAGATACGGATAGTAGATTAGGATATCTTAGTATCCTGAGAAAGTATTACGAAAAGCTGACTTAAACAGGGCATTAATAGAAAAAGTACTTCAGGTTTTAAGACGTTATTTATAATCAGTTTCAGATTTCAACAGTATCTGCGAGTGTATTTCAACAGTATCTGCGAGTGTATTTCAATACATTGTTTTTAAGGTGAGCTAAATTCCAGATATTTGCCATTCATCAGCTGATAGAATGTATTCGCATCTTTAAATCACAAAACTAGGCGGCGAATAATATTATATGTATATTAAAATATTTCGCTTTAATTGCACGCATTATTTTTTTTAATACAATGAAAACAGCTTTTAAATCATTTGGTTACTATTACTTGCGTATATTTTTTATTGAATACTAGCCGTCCCGGCCAGGCCGTGCACTGGCCTCTGGGAAAACCTATCTGTAAAGTACTATGACATGCAGAGTTTCTTCGCCCCCGAACGAAATGAAATTTATATAATTTATATAGAAAATATATACTTTTAACAGTGTTTTCGGCCCCCCCCCCCCGAAGAAAGTCTACCGCCCCCCCCCCCCCCCGAAAATTTCAAGTGCCCCCCGGAGAAAAAAGTCTGGAAGAAACACCAAAATCGCATCATGCTTGGGCGCCGGCGTAACCGCCTGATTCAACTTAGTAAACGACTATAGTACCCCAACTTATTCATAGTCTTTTGCACTCACTTAAACGAAAGTATGCACCAAACGCTCACAGAATAACCCAGGGCGCCAAATTGAACCCTACCGGGGTGCCAATTTAGTGAACGATTATAATACCCCTAGCTTATCTGCAAACGGAAAGATAGAAGTAAACATAGAGGACATTTAGGAGCTGGCTTCTTAACTGTTATTGATCAAAATTTTTTTTTTTAGTTTTCGTTTTTTTTAAAGGGAAGTAATTGTGTTTTCCAAATTTATCAAGGGACGCAAAGAGTGCTAAAGAACTAAATGTAAATAATTTACAGACACAATAAGAACTTTTGTGAAAGGTGATAAAATTTTAAAATTTTGTTTGATGGACATGCCGAAAATTATTATTTTAAGTTTAAAAAATGAAAATTGTTTCACAACACTTTCAATATTAATTTTTTAAATAATTAATTTAGACGATAAGCACTTTAGATGTATAACACTATGACGAAGAAGTCTTTTTTCCCCCTTTTTTTTCTTTGTAATCTGCTGTCCGCGGTCACATAAATACAGAATTGAACTTTATATATTAGATTTTATCAAACTCAGAAATTTTTAGATAAAAACCGGTGAAATTATGGGCCATAGAGATAAAAACAGATTGACAAGAGATAAAAAATCTTCAGGTGTACAGTTCAAACTGTCATCGCGAATATTTTCAGGTGTACAGTTCAAATTGTCATCACATCGTCGTAAAATAGATGCAGCTATCTGACGGGTGTTATCTGATAGATACTCGTTACCTATCTATCAATATGGCGATATCTGAAGTGTGCTCTAAGCTATTCCCTCCAGCTCATTTAAACACGTTAATGATATCTGTCTACACGGCATGATAATTAATCAGTAGCATGCATTATATTTGGCTACAGTTACAATAATTAGCTTTATAATATAAAAAATGCATAAAAACGTTTAAATAACAAGCTTTAATGTTATAATGCAGTAAAAAGGAGAAAATAATTGATTTTCTTTAAATATGTATGATGAACTACTATTTAAATAACTAAAAATAAAAGTGTGGTCACTTTATTATCTGTTGGATACCTTTACTAATATTAAAGAGGAGGCCCAAGCTTTTCTATATAGTTATTTAAAAAGTAGTGTATTATTATATTTTTTAAGGAAAATAGTTTATTTTCCTCTTTTTTGTTCATTATTACATAAAAGCTTGTTATTAAGTTTACGTATCACCCCAGTGTATCATAAAAAAGCACATTTTTAGCTTTTGTTTATTTAATTAAATAAACCTATTATGATCATTTATACCAATTTTTTTTATTGTTGATTTAGAGTGACGTAATTTTTTAAATAACCATGGTTACACGAAATTTCATCTAATTAAAAATGCTAAACTTTAATTAATTAATTATTTTTTAAAATTAACTATTCAATTTTAATAAATTTTTCAGTACTATATTCAAGTGAAGTTTGGTTTTAATCTTTGATTAAATATTATTTTCACTATAATACCACGTTATTTTTAATGTGTTAATAAACTTCCTATGACATAGTACAGTTTTAACCAAACCGAGAGCTCACAATATATGACAGCCCAAACATATGTTCCCACAATATATGACAGCCCAAACACATGTTCCCACAATATATGACAGCCCAAACACATATTCCCACGTTATACGACATTTTGACACCTCAAAAAGTTGCAAAGCTATGTGGCTGAAATTTGATATGCATATTTAGCATGTACCATTCTTTAAATCGATCCACTTTGTTAAATATTCCAATAACTGTTGACGAAATTGATGACCTCTATTTTTTTCTCCTATAAAAGTAAAAAAAAAATCATAAAATATTGAAAATTTTCAGTTCTTACATTTTTCCATTAACTTGAATATAAATAGGTTAAAAATATAGTAACAGTTGCCATTTTCAAGGTCATCTCAAAGTCATAACAATTTTAAACTATTATTTCTTACTCTTATCCATAACTTTATAAAAAAAAGAAATTTCACTTTTGGGGTGATACCTATTGCTAAAACGTGTTTAATGCATTTTTTCAGTACTTACATTTTTTAAATACTATAGAGTTAAAACTTTTGCGCACTCAATAAATATGAAAATGCGAGTATAACAGTTACTTAAATAGTAAGAGGACCACTTACTTAATTTAGTAAATTTTAATTAATTCATAAAAAAATGATGTCAGATTGCCTTGCCATTGTGTCTTGACCTACGTGTCAAGTTTAAAACGAATATGTCACTTAGAAGTGCTCGAAATTTCGCTCTCCCGTTTCGATCTATGAAGACAGAAAAACAGACAAAACCACGACAGACAGACAGAGGAAGCAAGATCATAAAAGCTTGTAATAAAAGCTAATAAAAAAAGATAGACGGAAAAGACGATCGGCGAAAGCACAGCTATATTTTTCTGTCGGACAGGTTTCCGATAATATAATGGAAAAAAGCGGAGTTGTGTAAAAAAAAACAACAAAAAAAAAAAAAAAAAAAAACCCAACAAAATAAAAGTTACATCTCTGCTTGAGAAAGTTGAGATAATCCAATAGTCTTAGACCCATAGTCCATATATATATATTGTACAGTCTACAGGGCCTTCGTAAATGTCCTCACGTTAATTAGCCGGATTCCCCCCCCCCCCCATCAGAATCGTCACTGTGTACCACACATTGCACGGCAACAGCCGTAGGCCTAGATATTTTAATTATTTTATTTTATTTTTAAAATATCTTTATTGTCTGGTCAAGGGGAAACAACAATGAGATTTACTACACGACACAGAAAGTTTAGTTACTTCCCTTGTATGGTCTTACAGTAACATACATACTATCAGTGGTAGGCCTATATATTTACAGGAAAATGAGACACTTAAAAAGAAATCATTGTTGAATATCCGTTTATCATTTTTCTTATTTCTATTGAAAATCAAACTGGTACTATACTATAATAAAATATACATGGTCGTTATTTTATTGAATAAAAGATTATAAATATATTGTCAAGGGAAGTAACAAAACTTTTTGAGTTATGAAGTAAGTTTCATTGTTGTTTCCCCTTGACCGTAGTTTAACAATAAAATTAAAAACAAATGAATTCTTAACAGTTTCAGCAACAAGACGAGACTAAGGCGTAGATCATTGGTGGAAATAAACAAAAAAGTGCATTAAAATGTTTTATGTAATAATGAAATAAAAAGGGTAAAATAAATTATAATAATACAATAATATTTAAATTACTACAAAGAATATCGTTTGTTACGATATTATCTATTGGATACTTTAACTAATATTTACATTAAAAAAAAAAAATTAAAAAATTATTTATGGATGCAGTGAAATTAGTTGTAACTTATTTTTTTTTTTAAAAAACGCGTACCTCCGAGAAGACTCTTGAATGGTTAAAAAAATATATTATGGCCTAGTTTATACTCATGATATTTTCCTCAGAATTACCACAAGAAGAAACTAGCCGACATAATATCTAATAATTTCTAAATAATATACAGTAATGTCTATGAATCATATTTATAAACAAACAATGTACCAAACCTTTGAAACGGTGGAATGTATTGCCGATGTCAAGATACCGTGGCACGCATCGGAAAACTTCAATCTCTAAGCCAGGACAGACTTAGTTCCGCTGAGGCCGCCAACTTGTCTTAGAAGTTCAAGGTTAATCTCAGCCAAGACGACCTTGTTCCGCTAAGGTCAGCGTGTCCCAGAAGTTCAAGGTCCATAGAGTTCCTAGAGACGCAAGTATCCATGCAACAGTACCAGTCATCAGGTGCCCGGAACACCCTAAGCTGAATATCAGTCGGCGGCTACTGAAGACTCAAGCGGACGGCTAAGCCGACTAGATTCTTCCTATTGGAGAACAACGCCATGGAACTACCGCCTAAAGTTTCTAGAAGCTCTTAGTGCTCAAGTGTCCAGCGCAAGGGAGCTTATCCAGATTAGGGTGACAGATGAAATACTCGACATAAACGAGTTACTCAAAGACCTTAGCAGGCTGAGTTGTACAGCGCTCCTCAGATCTCCGTCAGTGAGGGTTAGACATGTCCCCTCTGTACATCGGTGTGTAGGTGACATCGCCTCGAAGCCACCTACGACCCCGAGTACCTTGAGGGTCGATGCGCTCCTTGACTGCTGGGACTTAATAGACTGCACACTCAGTGCTACAGTCTTGTATTGCTCCCAGCAACGCCAAGTACCATCATTTTGACGAGCGATTTCTTTCACGCACCATCGAAGCCTAATGTTATTTGCACGGACGCCCAGGAAAGCAAACTGTTTTCCCGCGCTTTTTAAAGTGGAAAAGACAACATGTGCCAACGTCCAGGAGAGCATTAGTTTTTGTCAACATCAAATTTCCGTTACTTCTTCACGGACGATTTGAATCTTCAGTAATTATTAAATCTAATTCTTTGTTTCGCTGCATTACTGTAGCGCGTGCTTTTTAAATTTTCACTCAATCTATTTATAACGCCGCTTGTTCTTTTAAACATTAGTCAACTTTCTCCCGTTGATAATTTTCACTTTCTCGTAAATCTAATATATAAAGCTCAATTCTGTAACGCATATGTTTGTTTGTCGCTGGTTATCGATGGATTTAAGTGTTAGAAAATTATCGAGCGCATTTGTCTAAATTTATGAGTTAAAAAATTACTATTGAAAGTGTTGGGAAATCATTTTCATTTTTCAAATTATAGTAATAATTGTCGGCATGTTCATTAAACACAAGTTTTAAAAAAATATCATCTTTTACAAAAATTCTAATTATGTTTTTATTTAGTCCAATAGCGCTTACTTCCCTTTGATAAATTAGGCAAAACACAATTACTTCCGTTTATGAAACCATTGCATTAGTTGAAAAGCATTTACTTTTTAATTACTTTGTTTTGGTGTTGGGAAAAAAATAATTACATAATTAGCGGGGATTGATCAAGTGCAAATGTTTTAGGTATTTTACGGATAAGCTTGGAGTATTATAATTGTTCATTAAATTGAAACAGGCGCGTTCGTTTAAGTGAGTGCAAAAACTATGAATAAGTTGGGGTACTATAGTCGTTTATTAAGCTAAAACAGGCGATTCTGCCCCGGGCATTTATGTTCGCGTTAGTGTTTTCTTTGTGTTTAGGTGGGTTTGCGTTAGTGGTTGCGTTTTGATTTGGTTCGTTTTTGTTCTTTCTTTTTTCGTTTTTGTTTGTGTTTTTTTTGTTTGGGTTTGTATTTGTGTTTTTGGTTGGTTTTGCGTTTGGATTTGGTTTGTTTTCGTTTGCTTTTTCGTTTTTTTTTTTTTTTTGGTATTGGTGTTTGTGGTTGGGTTTGTTGTTAGGTTTTTGTTTTCGTTTGTTTTTTCTTTGTGTTTGTATTGGTGTTTGTGGTTGTGGTTGGGTTTGTTGCTAGGTTTTTGTTTTCGTTTGTATTTGTAATTGTGTTAGCGTTATGTTTGCGTTTTGTTGTTTTGGTTGGTTGTGGTTTGGGTGGGCAATGCCGGGTTTATGATGATTACTAAACACACAGGTAATGGTCTTTAACGGAAAGGTTTTTCACAGAAGCCAGAGCAGGGCCTGGCCGGGACGGCTAGTCTAATATATAAAGCTCAGTTCTGTATGTAACGCATATGTTTGTCGTTGGTCTTGGATGGATTTAAGTGTTAGACAATTATCGTGCGCATTTGTCTAAATTTATGAGTTAAAAAATTACTATTGAAAGTGTTGGGAAATAATTTTCATTTTTCAAATTATAGTAATAATTGTCGGCATGTTCATTAAACACAAGTTTTAAAAAAAATATCATCTTTTACAAAAATTCTAATTATGTCTTTATTTAGTCCTATAGCACTTACTTCCCTTTAATAAATTAGGAAAACACAATTACTTCCCTTTATAAAACCATTGCATTAGTGGAAAATAATTTACTTTTTATTACTTTGTTTTGATGTTGGGAAAAAAATAATTACATAATTAGCGGGTATTGATCAAGTGCAAATGTTGTAGGTATTTTACGGATAAGCTTGGAGTATTAAAATTGTTCATTAAATTGAAACAGGCGCGTTCGTTTAAGTGAGTGCAAAAGACTATGAATAAGTTGGGGTACTATAGTCGTTCATTAAGCTAAAACAGGTGATTCCGCCCCGGGCGTTTATGTTCGCGTTAGTGTTTTCTTTGTGTTTAGGTGGGTTTGCGTTAGTGGTTGCGTTTTGATTTGGTTCGTTTTTGTTCTTTCTTTTTTCGTTTTTGTTTGTGTTTTTTTGTTTGGGTTTGTATTTGTGTTTTTGGTTGGTTTTGCGTTTGGATTTGGTTTGTTTTCGTTTGCTTTTTCGTTGTTTTTTTTGTTGTTGTTGGTATTGGTGTTTGTGGTTGGGTTTGTTGTTAGGTTTTCGTTTTCGTTTGCTTTTTTGTTTGTTTTTTCTTTGTGTTTGTATTGGTGTTTGTGGTTGTGGTTGGGTTTGTTGTTAGGTTTTTGTTTTCGTTTGTATTTGTAATTGTGTTAGCGTTATGTTTGCGTTTTGTTGTTTTGGTTGGTTGTGGTTTGGGTGGGCAATGCCGGGTTTATGATGATTACTAAACACACAGGTAATGGTCTTTAACAGAAAGGTTTTTCACAGAAGCCAGAGCAGGGCCTGGCCGGGACGGCTAGTACTGAATATAGAGAAAGTCTTTTAATCGTGCAAAAAAAAAAAAACCAATCGAGATTTTTGCAAATCTCGACGTTTTACACCTCCCTGAGTCGGAAAAACTTAATTTTGCAATCGTGTCCGTATGTCTGTATATATATATATATATATATATATATATATATATATATATATATATATATATATATATATATATATATATATATATATATATATATATATATATATATATATATATATATATATATATATATATATTTATATGTGTGTGTGTGTGTGTATGTCTGTAAACACGATAACTTGAGTACCGTTACAGCTAGGTTGATAAAATTTCATATACAAGTATAATATCAAATTTATAGATCCGTATCAACTTTCCAGCGATTTTCGATAACCGGAAGTGGAACTTTTTCTACTTTCAATTTTTTAAAAGCCTATAACTTTTTAGTAATTTCCGTTGACTGGGAAGTAGTAATTTCCGATTTCCCAAAAAACGCATGTGAATTTATAAAGTACTAATAATAACCCGTACTATTATGCACCTCTTGTTTGGCGTTCACTTGGTGTGCAATTCTTTTTTCTACGAGATTCTTTCTATTATAAAAAGTTTAAGTAATTAAAAATGGATTAGAAATATTGTTTATATCCCGAGTTGCCATCCCCAGTAGTGTTATATAAGAATGTTCGAGAAAGTTTAGGGGAGATCACTCCCAGTTTATTGAATGACGATTCAAATTCTCGAGTCCATGTACAATTCTACGGACGATATTCTCGATCTAATGTCACCTCCCGCCAAACGTACACTACCCATCATCCAACGTCCTTACCCCCCCCCCCCCCGACTCACCCAAATATTTTCAACTCCACCCCTACCCTCAAGTAACAAAAATTGGACCCAGACGTTTTCTTCACCTAACGTTAACTCCCCCCCCCCCCCACCTACTCACTCAACTCCTAACTTTCTCACTCGAAGCTAGTCACACACACAAAACCTTTTGTATCTTAGATATTGGGAGCGGGGGTGTCCACACTTCCGCCCTAGCGCCCATTGGCGTGCTGTATGAGTAACCTTATGTAATAGTGAGGTAAAACACACCTTGGCACCATATATATGATCTTGCCTGAAGGAAACTCTGCAGGACTAGAACTGAAACTAAACATTGTAAAATCTCTAGAGAAAACTAAGTAACGACTAATCCAAACTCAAACGTAAACTTTTATCATCAGGCAGAATATTCTCATCCAATCCAGCTTCGTTAACTTCTACAACCACATACTGAACAGAATGTTGATCACTCATTAATACAGCAGCACAACATCTTCAATTAAAATACAACATCTTACACATCAACACAACATCTCCACAGGAACAACACCATCTTACACATCATGAAAAATCTCAACTTAAATAAGATCATCTAACACACAGCACACCATTGCCATGTTACTTTGGTTCTACACAGTGTGCACACAGCTTGCTGAAAGACACCTAGGTGCACAGCTAACCGATTCAACAGTATTTAACATTGGAACACATGGGATTTACATAATGAAACAAATGTATATACTATGACGGGGTGTAACCAACTATAGATTAATTAAATACATTTAAAATATAGTGTAGAAAACATGAAAATGGAGTATTTTACATTGAAAGAAATGCCACTTAATGAACCCATTTCTAGTTTTTTACGCAAAAATCGTCAGTTTTCAACACAATTTTTCTCCAAAATTGTGGAGTTGATTGATACATTTAAAGGCCAACTACAACTTGTAGATTATCTCTGATGAAGGCCTTTGGTAGGAGGTCATCATGACGACTTCCGGTCGTGTCTTCAAACTGTAATGGCTGCGCTGGTCACGTGGGGTATGGACGGTGAAATTATGGGATGGCCTGTTGGGTGACGAAGCAAAATTGAAAGTTGAATTTTCGTTTGGTTTGTTACGTCCGATATTTGCATACTCGGTTATCTGCTCCTGTTTAGCCTCATTTCTTTTTCTGTAGGATAAGGTGGCGGGGGGGGGGGGGTGGTGGTTAAAATGGCAAGGTAACAATATTTGCTCAGGTAAAATAATTTGGTCAGGAAAAAATATTTTTTCGAGTAAAAACTATTTGTTGGTAAATTATTTGGTTATTTAAGTTTGTGGCCGAGTATAACAGTTGGTATTGTACTATGAAGTTTCGTGCTAGAAAATTTAAAAAGTTGTTTACATAAGTGGATTGTCGGCCATTTTGTCGGTTGGTCATGACAACTGCGTGTTTGTCGCTGTTTGCGTTGTATTAAGAGCAGTCGTCTGCTAATAAATGTTTTATTGCGAGAAGTCGTCTGCTAATGAACGTTGTCTAGTTGTTCTCCTACATTCCACGTCTGCTTCACTTACCGTCGTTTGAGGCAGACGATCAGAGCGATGATGACGATGATGACGACAACAGCCCCACCCACCCCAGCACCAACAGCGACGATGTGTGTGGTCGTCAGACCGGATGTGCTCCCAGCAGACGAACAATCGGCGCCATCGCTACACCTATACAGGGTAAAGGTTGAAACCATTGTCATAAATCTGACCCTTATATAGTCAAAGGGACCCTAACAACATAAAACTGACGTCCGCAACATAACGTGACCCTCACAACATAACGTGACCTACACAACATAACGTGAACCACACAACATAACGTGACCCACACAACATAAACCTGACCCACACAACATAACGTGACCCTCACAACATAACGTGACCTACACAACATAACGTGAACCACACAACATAACGTGACCCACACAACATAAACCTGACCCACACAACATAACGTGACCCACACAACATAAGCGTGACCCACACAACATAAACCTGACCCACACAACATAACGTGACCCACACAACATAAGAGTTAGAAGTGTGGTGTGTATGTTTAACAGGGAGCGGTTAAACATGATAAGATCTCCCTACATTAAGGATTAAGGAAAAGGGTTTAGGCCCCAAAAGATGGAGACAATAAAGGCACCCTTTAACCCCTAAGACAGAACCCCGAGGTTAAAGTTCCCGTGTTCCTTAATACACAAGTAACACAAGCTTAACATTCTCAGTAGCAGTCTCAATAGCAGATTTTTTGTGTGATGTCTAAGTCTAGCATGAAATGATTGCATGTTTGTGTGATGTCTAAGTGTAGCATGAAATGATTGCATGTTTGTGTGATGTCTAAGTCTAGCATGAAATAATTGCATGTTTGTGTGATGTCTAAGTGTAGCATGAAATGATTGCATGTTTGTGTGATGTCTAAGTGTAGCATGAAATGATTGCATGTTTGTGTGATGTCTAAGTCTAGCATGAAATGATTGCATGTTTGTGTGATGTCTAAGTGTAGCATGAAATGATTGCATGTTTGTGTGATGTCTAAGTCTAGCATGAAATGATTGCATGTTTGTGTGATGTCTAAGTCTAGCATGAAATGATTGCATGTTTGTGTGATGTCTAAGTCTAGCATGAAATGATTGCATGTTTGTGTGATGTCTAAGTGTAGCATGAAATGATTGCATGTTTGTGTGATGTCTAAGTGTAGCATGAATGATTGCATGTTTGTGTGATGTCTAAGTCTAGCATGAAATGATTGCATGTTTGTGTGATGTCTAAGTCTAGCATGAAATGATTGCATGTTTGTGTGATGTCTAAGTGTAGCATGAAATGATTGCATGTTTGTGTGATGTCTAAGTCTAGCATGAAATGATTGCATGTTTGTGTGATGTCTAAGTCTAGCATGAAATGATTGCATGTTTGTGGCATCGCTTGATGGTTTTGTTGTCCATGGAAACAGTGCCGACGTACAAGACACCATCAGTACTTCAGTTTGTCGTTGTCAAGGGTAATGTGGAATAAATTTTACTTTATCTATGAGAAATCGACTTATAAACTTGTTTCAATCAATAATTAAAGCAAAAGCGTTAGTTTATGAAAATGGCGCATTGCTTCCTTGGACGTCCGCCTAAAATTTATGCCGTCAACAAAGCTCAGACTAAAATACTGAGGACTGAAACACTACCTAGGGGCTTATATTAAAAGCAAAGTAATAAAAATTAAAAACAAACAAACAAACAAACAAACAAAACAACACGTAATCAACAAACACAGTGTACTGGTCAGTGGGTGACCTTGTGTACTCACCTACACTGTGGGATGTGCTGGTCAGTGACGTAACACTCGGCGTTGACTGGACACCGGAAGTTGAAACATTTGTGATCACACACCTGGCTGGTTGAGTTACACACGTACGTGTCATTACAGATGTGCTTACTCCTACACACGTCACGGGAAAACTCCTCCAGCACGTGCAAGGCTGGAAGTCATGTTTGATTGGATGATATTTTAAAACTAATGGAGTCGAGAGTATAACGATGTTTAACACTATAATGCTATTTTAATAGAGATAATACTAAAATTTGAAAGTAATACGAACTCAAACATTAGAGTAATATGTGTATTAAAAATAAATAAACACAACCTACAATCATCCAGATTTTGGTTGAAGGTGCTGTTGACGTAGGTTTTGTCCACGTTGTCCAAATCAAGCAGACGTTGTTTGGTGTCTGCTAGTTGTTGGCTGACCTTGATGACGTCAACTGGCTGTTGGTGACTGAAGGCTTTCAGGTGTACCTGGTAGTCGATGCCGATACTTCCCGGCCTGGGGGATAGGAGGGGGGGAGGGGAAGGGGGGAGGCAGTGGTTAGTTTTGGCAGTGTAAGACATCCATGTGTCTAGACACGTTAGTCTATGTCTATAATTACCTAGTACAGTATGTCTGTAAACCTAAGGGAAATAACCAAAGAAATACAAAACACACAACAAGCCAGTGAACCGTGACTGACAGGCGTAAAGGAGGTACAGATATATTACAGTTTTTTTTAGTTCACCACTTCCATTTGTTTGTTTGTTTGTGTGTTACAAATCTTGCAATTCACTTTTGACCCACTTCTAATGAAGCGATTTCGTTTAACCCTTTCCAGAGTCGTCCACGTAATTTTAAATCTAATTAGATATTAAATTGGCCGTTAATGAAATTTAATTACAAGATTATTAAATTAAAAAGCGAAAAGGGGAGCTGACAAGAGCAAATATTTGCTGACGACTGTGAACTGCTTGAGTAGACCACGGACAAAGAAAGGGCAGATAATTATCTTTTAAAATATTTTAAGTCGTATGGAATGCAAAACAACAACAAAAAAAACAAACAAAAAACAACAACAAATAAAAAGTAAACTAAATATAAATAAAATAAAGTAGACCAATGCTTCTATGATAGAAAGTAAGTTCGTTTTATTTTCTTATTTTCAGTGCATTTAAAAGCTACCCATTTTAACTGTTTCTAATATTTGTTTGATTTTCATACTTATACTATAGTTTTTTCGTTTCTGAGCTTGTCGTGTAATGGAATTTTCGGCTAGTTAGTCTATGTTCGTATTGACATTCGTAAGCACAGTTAACTCTCCCATTTGATATGAACTTATCGCAATAAATACTTAGCTTAATCCTCCAACAGATGTAAATCATCCTACAGAAGCCATTCAGACAAAACAAGCTGCCAGGAAAAGTTACACTATGTTTTTCTATTGTCTTGAATCTTTGAATTGAAACTCTAAACTCGAGTGAATGTGTTAACTTACCAGAAATTCGTGATCACAATTTTGTCAAAGTTTAAAACATCTTTGTACACTGGAGTCAGCTGAAAATAAAAATAAAATGAAATGGATAATTTCTGGAATATTGCACACTACAAACTCAAAATTTAAATAACAAAAGTTTTTTTTAGTTCGTTTTAGAATGTAGAAAAAAACCCGGCAAGGAATATATATAACGGCGTCTTTTTTAACATATATTTTAGTATAAAGTCAGGTAGTGTCGTGTTTTGTATGTTCAAGTTTCACATTAAGTTCCAGACTTACACACTACAACAGACACTAAACAACTCACCACAGCCGTGTAGTGTCGCACTGTGTCCATATAGATAGTTGTTTCAGGGGAGACAAGCGAGGGGTTAAAATCTTTGTTGAACTTGATGGTGAACACTACGGCGACCCGACTGTTTTCTGGATTATATTTTAAAACAATTGCTGTTATTAATTAATTAATTATTATTTTAAACGTAACGTTAAATCCTTGGGGATCCATGGAATAATTTTTAAATACAATTAAACACAACATATTCAACATTAAAAATATTCAACAAATAAATTGTAAGTTATTGAGTAAAATACTTAAAGAAAACATATTTGCTTCTAAATGAAAGGGTTTGTGTGTTTTTCTAAATAAACACTTTGTAGTTTTTCAGAATATTATATATGTTTTGTACTATGAAGTATTTTAAAACTTCTTAACGAAATGTTAATATACATGCAAAATATTTTTTTATTTAATACTTTAGTACTTGATAAAATAAAAAACAAATTATAATAATTTATAAAAAAAGAACAGAAATTTAAACAAATGAAAAGAAAAACAAATCCAACAAGTGGGGTACCTTTGTCGAAAGATGTATAATTAGGTTGAGATGTTGTTGGTTCTTTTGTTGATGGTACAGCCGCAATAGCTGACTGGAGTGTGGTAGGTGTAGTGTCTTTTGAGGAAACAGTCGAACGGATGGTAGACATTGGAGTGGTGGTAATATCCGGTGTAGTTGTATTCATTATTGTTGCAGTGTTGGTTGTTGTTGGAGTGGTTATTGTTGTTGGTGTAGTTGTTGTCGGTGGTGATGTTGTTGTTGTCGGCGTAATTGTTGTTGTCTGTGTAGTTGTTGTTGTTGGTGGTGTAGTTATTGTTGGTTTAGCAGTTGTTGTTGTCGGCGTAGTTGTTGTTGTCGGTGTAGTTGTTGTTGGTGCAGTTGTTGTTGGTGTAGTTGTTGTTGTTGGTGTAGTTGTTGTTGTCGGTGTAGTTGTTGTTGGTGTAGTTGTTGTTGGTGTAGTTGTTGTTGTTGGTGTAGTTGTTGTTGTCGGTGTAGTTGTTGTTGTTGGTGTAGTTGTTGTTGGTGTAGTTGTTGTTGGTGTAGTTGTTGTTGGTGTAGTTGTTGTTGTTGGTGTAGTTGTTGTTGTCGGTGTAGTTGTTGTTGTCGGTGTAGTTGTTGTTGTCGGTGTAGTTGTTATAGTTGGTGTAGTTGTTGTCGGTGTAGTTGTTGTTGTTGGTGTAGTTGTTGTTGTTGGTGTAGTAGTTGTTGTTGTTGTTGGTGTAGTTGTTGTTGTTGGTGTAGTAGTTGTTGTTGTTGTTTGTGTAGTTGTTGTTGTCGGTTTAGTAGTTGTTGTTGATGGTGTAGTTGTTGTTGTCGATGTAGTTGTTGTTGTTGGTGTAGTTGTTGTTGTTGTTGTTGTTGTTGGTGTAGTTGTTGTTGTCGGTTTAGTAGTTGTTGTTGTTGGTGTAGTTGTTGTTGTTGGTGTAGTTGTTGTTGTTGGTGTAGTTGTTGTTGTTGGTGTAGTTGTTGTTGGTGTAGTTGTTGTTGTTGGTGTAGTTGTTGTTGTTGGTGTAGTTGTTGTTGTCGGCGTAGTTGTTGTTGTCAGCGTAGTTGTTGTTGTTGGTGTAGTTGTTGTTGTTGGTGTAGGTGTAGTTGTTGTTGTTGTTGTTGGTGTAGTTGTTGTTGTTGGTGTTGTTGTTGTTGGTGTAGTTGTTGTTGTTGGTGTAGTTGTTGTTGTCGGTGTAGTTGTTGTTGTTGGTGTAGTAGTTGTTGTTGGTGTAGTTGTTGTTGTTGGTGTAGTTGTTGTTGTTGGTGTAGTTGTTGTTGTTGGTGTAGTTGTTGTTGTTGGTGTAGTTGTTGTTGCTGGTGTAGTTGTTGTTGTTGGTGTAGTTGTTGTTGTTGGTGTAGTTGTTGTTGTCGGTGTAGTTGTTGTTGGTGTAGTTGTTGTTGTTGGTGTAGTTGTTGTTGTCGGTGTAGTTGTTGTTGGTGTAGTTGTTGTTGTTGGTGTTGTTGTTGTTGTTGGTGTAGTTGTTGTTGTTGGTGTAGTTGTTGTTGTTGGTGTTGTTGTTGTTGTTGGTGTAGTTGTTGTTGTTGGTGTAGTTGTTGTTGTTGGTGTAGTTGTTGTTGTCGGTGTAGTTGTTGTTGGTGTAGTTGTTGTTGTTGGTGTAGTTGTTGTTGTCGGTGTAGTTGTTGTTGGTGTAGTTGTTGTTGTTGGTGTTGTTGTTGTTGTTGGTGTAGTTGTTGTTGTTGTTGGTGTAGTAGTTGTTGTTGGTGTTGTTGTTGTTGTTGGTGTAGTTGTTGTTGTTGGTGTAGTTGTTGTTGTTGGTGTAGTTGTTGTTGTCGGTGTAGTTGTTGTTGGTGTAGTTGTTGTTGTTGGTGTAGTTGTTGTTGTCGGTGTAGTTGTTGTTGGTGTAGTTGTTGTTGTTGGTGTAGTTGTTGTTGTTGGTGTAGTTGTTGTTGTTGTTGGTGTAGTAGTTGTTGTTGTTGGTGTAGTTGTTGTTGTTGGTGTAGTTGTTGTTGTTGGTGTAGTTGTTGTTGGTGTAGTTGTTGTTGTTGGTGTAGTTGTTGTTGTTGGTGTAGTTGTTGTTGTTGGTGTAGTTGTTGTTGTTGGTGTAGTTGTTGTTGGTGTAGTTGTTGTTGTTGGTGTAGTTGTTGTTGGTGTAGTTGTTGTTGTTGGTGTAGTTGTTGTTGTTGGTGTAGTTGTTGTTGGTGTAGTTGTTGTTGTCGGTTTAGTAGTTGTTGTTGATGGTGTAGTTGTTGTTGTTGGTGTAGTTGTTGTTGTTGGTGTAGTTGTTGTTGTTGGTGTAGTTGTTGTTGTTGGTGTAGTTGTTGTTGTTGGTGTAGTTGTTGTTGTTGGTGTAGTAGTTGTTGTTGATGGTGTAGTTGTTGTTGTTGGTGTAGTTGTTGTTGTTGGTGTAGTTGTTGTTGTTGGTGTAGTTGTTGTTGTTGGTGTAGTTGTTGTTGGTGTAGTTGTTGTTGGTGTAGTTGTTGTTGTCGGCGTAGTTGTTGTTGTTGGTGTAGTTGTTGTTGTTGGTGTAGTTGTTGTTGTTGGTGAAGTTGTTGTTGTTGGTGTAGTTGTTGTTTTTGTTGTTGGTGTAGTTGTTGTTGTTGGTGTAGTTGTTGTTGTTGGTG
This sequence comes from Physella acuta, assembly GCF_028476545.2. Taxonomy (NCBI): domain Eukaryota; kingdom Metazoa; phylum Mollusca; class Gastropoda; family Physidae; genus Physella; species Physella acuta. The sequence goes on along the minus strand of NW_026732098.1, from coordinate 431,921 downwards.
TAGTTGTTGTTGTCGGTTTAGTAGTTGTTGTTGTTGGTGTAGTTGTTGTTGTTGGTGTAGTTGTTGTTGTTGGTGTAGTTGTTGTTGTTGGTGTAGTTGTTGTTGTTGGTGTAGTTGTTGTTGGTGTAGTTGTTGTTGGTGTAGTTGTTGTTGTTGGTGTAGTTGTTGTTGTTGTTGGTGTAGTTGTTGTTGTTGGTGTAGTTGTTGTTGTTGGTGTAGTTGTTGTTGTTGGCGTAGTTGTTGTTGGTGTAGTTGTTGTTGTTGGTGTAGTTGTTGTTGTTGGTGTAGTTGTTGTTGTTGGTGTAGTTGTTGTTGTTGGTGTAGTTGTTGTTGTTGGTGTAGTTGTTGTTGTTGGCGTAGTTGTTGTTGGTGTAGTTGTTGTTGTTGGTGTAGTTGTTGTTGTTGGTGTAGTTGTTGTTGTTGGTGTACTTGTTGTTGGCATAGAACACACTCTGTCAGATGGTGTTATGTAAATTCCATCAAGTGAAATCGTAGCATACCCAGCAGCCTTTGAACTCTCAAAGGAAATCTGAAATTTTATAAAACGCTTATAAAATTTATAATGCCTTAGTAAAAGTTATATGAAAATAATTTCTATTATTATATTTTTTTGTCAATTGTTTTTTGCCACTATAACCGATTGTTACTTTGTAATCACTCACATAACGTCTGCCATTGACACAGGTAGAAAACGTGGCATTTTTCCAGGTAAAAGCTGCACTGATGTTGTCTAAACTAAAGACGACGTCATCAGTTGTGTAGCCTGGACCATAGCCTGGTGTAGACTGGACATAGACTTTCAGGCTGTACTTGTCCGTACTAGAAATACCATAATGAAACTGGACATTGATGGCAGTGACGTCACTTCCTATCTCAGCACTCAACATTGCTTTACTTCCCATGGGGGCGCCGTGTCTGACATCCAGGTACACGTAGGAGGTTTCTGTGAAGGAGCGTGTTATATCAAACAACATTGTGTCACTAGTAACTTACAAGCTGAAAACTTTAAAGCCTTATGCTATTAAATAGCAGGGAAGTTCGGCTTTGTTAAGTAGGTTTCATTTAATTATTTATTATCTTAGTACTGTAAATATTGTAATGTGCTATATACTAATGAGTGGTGACATTTTGTATAAAAAGACACATACAATTGTTTTGTGAACAAAACCTATTTAGACTGCATATACTCAAAAAACAGATTTTTGTTTACGTACGTGAAAGAAAAGCAACGTTTTCAGATTTCGAAAATTTTAAATTTTATATTTAATTCATTGAAATATAAAACAGCCAATGGCGCTATGCTAAGACTGTCCTCAAAAATGAAGGTCGCCATCTTGTTTTTGAGATCAGCAATCTTAGCGTCAATACTATTAGTAAATAAACAGACGATGGTATGCAAAGGAAATGGCTTATACGATATCATACACAGAAACGTCTGAGAAACAAGACATACCAGTGAATGTTTACAAAAAATATAGATGAGAAGAAAAAGAGGACACCTACGTTCAGCGGCCTGAGGATCCCATGCTGTCGACATTGGTTTGTTCACCCCACTAGCCAATACCCAGCTGATGTTGGTGTGGTCGTCATGGTAACTGGTGTAGTTACATAACGTTTTAAACTCACACGACGGCAGGACAGTGGACGAGATATGGCGAGATGTTGATGGTATAGGACCAGTCACGTGGGCCGGAAGTGCTGTGGTCACTGGACTGTCTGCGCATGTCAGGTCAGCTGGTGTTACTTTGATACCGTCTAGTGACATCGTCTCAAATGTTGAAAATTTGCTGGTCTCAAAGGAAAGCTGACAATATTAAAGTTAATTTTTTACTTAATAAAGTGAAGGCTGTAAATAATATTTAAAAAAATGAAAAAACAAAGAAAGACACAAAAAATTGCTTAGAAAAACCAACGTACATAACGTGACCCATTTAGACAAGTAGAAAACGTGACGTTTTTCCAAGCATAAACTGTAGTCTCGTTCGTAAGAGTAAAGACCATTGGGTCAGTCTTGTAGCTTGGACCATACCCAGGTGTAGACTGCAGGTAAACATTCAGGTGTTGTTTAGACATTCCGTTAGTTGCGTAATGGAACTCTACATGAATTGACGTAACGCCTGGTTGAATTTCTGCACTTATTAAAGCTTTACTTCCTACAGGTGCGTTAGTTTTATGGTCTATATACACGTAGTAGGATTCTGAAACATGAAAATATTGTTCTTGTTGTACACTTTTAGAAAATTACTTAAAAAGAAGAAATGATTGTTTATTTAAATTTTAAAAATCAAAATATTATTATAACTTTCTTTTAATGTTTCTTTAGTTTTTGCTTACTTATTCGGATTTAGAAGTCAGCATGTCTTCAAAAAGAGTTGAATGCAAAATATTTATTTTATAAGCCAATCATCCTTCTAATCAAAGGCAAATATAGCTCAAATAATTATTACAGCACGTTTTGCAAGTAAAAAGTTTAATTAGTAAGTGATTATTGAATTAATTTCTTTTTAAGGCGTATAATACGTTACATATGAAACAAATATTTGTCTTAAATATCAATTTGTTTTGAAATAATCAGAGATTACTTTTAATTGTGTTTAATGCATTTTTTCGTTCAAGTATCGTAATGGGTTAGGTGAAAAGAGGGGCGTCGTGCAAGTATTAATCATAAGGTCGAGTTAGAGGGCGCACCGGAGCAGTTTGGTAATGGGGAAGTGGCAGTAGATGAATCGGTGTGGTCTTGGAATAATTTTGTGCTTGCTAACCTGCAGAAAAACATATTAATCAAACGGACTGATTATTTAACGCCAAAATGGTTTTAAATAGCATGTAACGAGCGTCTTGCATAGCGGATGTTTTTGTAGGGGGTGGGATTGCAAAGGCGATGCACGTGTTAAGGGGTATAGTAGAGAGGTTGTGAAGGTGGATATGAAGTGATGATCATGCTAAAAGGTTTGGTTTGGTGATGTGCACTGACATAAGAATAGTTGTTTTTTAGTGTGCTTTTCTGAAGAAAGACCATTATCTAAAGGTTGTTAACACTTTCCTATGGCGAACCAGCGACAGTGTTGATTGTTAAAAAATAAATATCTCATAAAGTGCTGGAAACCATTTAATGTTATGCATCTTTACTACAAAGCTGTTTATCTCCCATTAAAATTGAATTTCTTTTTTTTTTCGGCTTACAATGTGTACATTGCAAACACACATACTAATACAATCTTTGAATAAACAATTTTACGATCGTTAGATCCTGGAGGTTTCCACGGGATCGCTATAGGTTTGACCGTCCCATTAGCCAGGACCCAGTTGATGTTTGTGTTGCCTTCATGGTAACTTTTGTAGCCACACAGTGTTGAGAAATCACACGAAGGGGAGATAACTATAGAACATAAAATTTGGATTAAATATGTATAATAGCGCAGAAAAATAAATATAATAACAAAGACACATTTGTCAATAGAATGTAATTAAGTATATAAGACAAATTTATTAAAAAAACTTGAGTTCTTGCCACCATATTATTATTATAAATACGAAAACAAATCAAGTTTATGAAATGCTTTCTTAAAGTTGATCAGCTCTAATGTAGACTCGCAGCTTAATACAATTAATTAAAAATTGCTTTCTTTACAGATAACTGCAATACATTATATCATTTGACTTAAATCAAGGCGTATAAACAAATTTTACCTATGTATAAATAAAATCTAACAAAATATTTTAATATTAACTATGAATAATATACAAAACCGTAATCAACATAAAGTTAAATATCGGCAGGTTACATTTTTCGCCTTAAACGTTTAGTAGAAGAAAAGAATAAGATTTTAATTAAAATATTTAGCTGATTTACCGGGTAAAATCTACAGAAGAAATGATTTACTTTAAACATGTTTCGCAGTTGTGGCTGATTGAGTTGCTGATCAACCGAAAAATTACTTTTTGAGAACTGTACACGCATCCACGTTATTACAACAAAGTATTGATTACTTATTGAAATAATAGGGCTAGTAAGTAGGTCACCAACCAGTTCTATGGCTCATGCAGGTTTTATTGAGCCGTAGAACTGGTTGGTGACCTACATACCAGCCCTATTATCTCACTCACCTGTGCCAAGTGGTATTTTAGCAGGAGTAGCTACAGTGGTTGTTGTAGTCAAGCTTGTCGCGGTGGTCTGTACAGTGGTAACGCTGATTTGTGTTGTTGTTGTACTGGCTGTTGTTGCAGTGGTTGGTGATGTGATGGTTGTTGCCGTGGTCTTGGATGTCGGCGTCGTCGTGGTTGATGGGGTGGATGTTAGCGGGGTGGTAGTTGTTGAAATGGTCGTGGTTGATGGTGTGTTACAAGTTAGATCCGCCTCAGTTATTTGAATGCCATCAATGGCCATAGCAGTAAAAGTAGCCACCTTAGTACTTTCAAAAGAAATCTAAAATTTGAATAACAAGACATTCTAGCAAAAAATGTTTGTCATTATTTTTACAAACTAATAAAACATACTAGTTCAGAAAACAAAATAAATATATAATGAAACACATAGGTCTACTACATCACTCATTGCTAATTCTACTCAGTAAAGTACTAAATAGAACAATGAATATATTTAAAATTTTAATGACCTTAGTAGCAAACTAATCAACGGTGTAAATACGACCATTAATCGCTAATTTATGTACATTTTGAGAAAATATTTAAATTATATTTTTGTGAAGATCGAGTTGTTGCTCTTACGTAATGTTTTCCATTCAAACACGCTGAAAACGTTGAGGTGTTCCAAGTAAAAGATTTAATGACGTCAACACTAAAGACGACGTCATTAGTTGTGTAGCCTGGACCATAGCCAGGTGTAGACTGGAGATAGACTTTCAGGCTGTACTTGTCCATACCAGAGATTGCGTAATGGAACTGGACATTGATGGCAGTGACGTCACTTCCTATCTCAGCACTCAACATTGCTTTACTTCCCATGGGGGCGCCATGTCTGACATCCAGGTACACGTAGGAGGTTTCTGTAGGTAGAGATTAAGTAAATCGTTATTGTTGCAGGTTGTCGTACATGTATATTTTAAAACGCTTATTTATAAAAAAAATGCTAAAATAAATATGTAGAGACAGATTGATTTGAAATCTACATTATTAGACAAATGGAACGATAATGTATAGCGTAATAGAAAGTGTAAACTATTGAAGTAAAAATAATCTCCTCACGTTCAGCAGCATGAGGGTCCCAGTATGATAAGATGGGTTTGTTTGTGGGTGTAGCAAGCACCCAGCTGATGTTAGTGTGGTCGTCATGGTAACTGGTGTAGTTACATAACGTTTTAAACTCACACGACGGCAGGAGAGTGGACGAGATATGGCGAGATGTTGATGGTATAGGACCAGTCACGTGGGCCGGAAGTGCTGTGGTCACTGGACTGTCTGCGCATGTCAGGTCAGCTGGTGTTACTTTGATACCGTCTAGTGACATCGTCTCAAATGATGAAAGTTTGCTGGTCTCAAAGGAAAGCTGAGAATATTTAAGTAATTTCATGTTACATGGTTTTTTTTTCAAACATTTTAAATTGTGCTTCAGTAAGACGATGTAAAAAAATAAAATTCCGATTCAGTTACAATAGTTTAACGCTTGAGTAACTTTTTAAAAGTACAAACTTACAAAGCGTGAGCCATTAAGACAAGTAGAAAACGTGGCGTAATTCCAAGCATACGTTGTGCTGACATTGTTAAGTGTCAAGACGAGTGGGTCAGTCTTGTAGCTTGGACCATACCCAGGTGTAGACTGCAGGTAAACATTCAGGTGTTGTTTGGATAGACCGTTAGTTGCGTAATGGAACTCTACACAGATTGACGTCACATCCGGTGCTATTTCTGCACTCATTAACCCTTTACTTCCCACAGGTGCGTTAGTTTTATGGTCTAGATACACGTAGTAGCTCTCTGAAATATTAAAATAATTGTGTTCGAAAATGTTTTAAAATACTTGTAATGAATGTTTTGTTTAATGTCTCTTAAGCCTAGAAAAATCCAAATTGTATTGAAATTATTATAAGTGGTTATCCACAAGGGTCGTAACACAGCTATTAGTGGGGTGGATGGGGGGGGGGGGTGTGAGTGTTTCTCCCAGGGACATAGGGATTGAGACAGGGAAAGAAAAAAATTGTTTAAAAAAATGTTCAACCAAAACTCTAAGACGGAAACAATCAGAGCTGCGTCGTCTGGGATTAAAGGAAGTTGTTACTTCTACGCGAAGTTTGCGTTTTATAGTTTTACAGAGGCATGAAATCTTTGTTACTGGAATAAGGGATCGTCTATAAATGACGTCACACTCGTAGGGGTGAGGGGGTCCGCAATTTTGTGACGGTGTGTGATGAGGGGGAGGGGGGAGTTCAGATGGTAAAAAAGCAATGTTAGAAATTGAATTTTAGACGTTATTTCGCATTTTAGAAAACTGTATTAATAAATTGTAATAGGAATTGATTAAAATACTCTATTTTGACTGAGTTCAGACAAGATTTTAGAAAAATATCAATGTTTAAAATAAATTCAACTGCAATCTTGAGGGGGGGGGGGGGGTTGCAGGCTGAGGTGTGACGTCATTTTAGGGGGGGGGTCTGACTTTTTGTGACGACGTGTGACGGAGGGGAGGGGGGGGGAGGTAAAAATCGTCCAAAAAAGCGTGACGTCATTTATTGATGACCCCTAAAATGTAGGACATGAACTGTATTTGGCGTTGAAAAATTACTGTGTGACTAGTATTGCCTTTATATTAATAAGTTTATGTTTAAAAAAGAACTAAGTTTTTATTTTTTCGATCGAATTTTTTACATTTTAAAATTTAACCACATGGTAAAATAATATATTTTATCTAAAATTGTATACATGTTTTTATATTTATAAATTTAAAGTGTTGCTGTATGCAAGTTAAAATTATAAAAACTTACGCTCAGTAGAACCTGGAGGTTTCCACGGGGCCAGTATAGGTTTGACCATCCCATTAGCAAGGACCCAGCTGATGTTTGTGTTGCCTTCATGGTAACTTTTGTAGCCACACAGTGTTGAGAAATCACACGAAGGGGAGATAACCGGGGAATTTTTACAACCCGTGACTGTCGCTACTGAATCACTTCCCTGGACTAACGATGCTAAAAACAAAATTAACTTTGATACATTGGCAATAGTGGACTGGCCTTACAATAAACTAAATCTGAAAAATGAATTAGCCTTCTATAAGACGGTATTTAAATAACATTTTTTAAATATATAATTTAAAAAATAATTCATCATATTAAACGTTCTGAAAAAAACATTATATTTCTATAATCACCGTCTTGAAAACGATATTAACGCCAAAAAAAATAATTGTGGATAACAGTTTTTGGGCTGCACACCCAGCCGAATAGGACTCATCTGTGGATTATTTTCAAGCCCTAAAACTTATAAGGATGGTGATATGGTTAAAGTTAGATTTAGTTATACCGATAGGCTTAAAGTTGCATGAAAAATGATAGAGATGTGTTTGGGTTAGGGATAGGGTCAGGTTTAAAGTTGAGGCTAGGGATAGGGTCTAAGCTTGTTCTGCACTTTGTTTGAAAAGCTTTAGGAAATTCGATTTATTTTGTACGTCAGCCAATTAATATATAATGCCTAGCAATGTTTAAAAAATGCCGCCTTTCTCACTTTACAGATATTGTGTATACAGGGTATTACCAAAATTGATTGAGGGAGGGGGGATAATTCATAGTGTGTAATGTCCCAGGCCCAAGCACAGATATAAAGCATAAACTAGAAACAGCAGATTGGCATTACATAATTAACGCGGGATGGCCGTGTTTATTTTCTTGCAAGAAGAGTTGTGTAGATGAATAAAAATAAAAAGTCTATATAGACCTATAAAATACAGTTTGGTGCGAATTCTATGGTTATTATATATAAACTAAGGCTGTCGTTGAAAATTTATTATGTATTCATTCGGGTATCGGCCTTATTCCAGGAGCCATTGTAGTCGGCTTTTGAAAATGTCGGCATTAAATCCATTTTTTAAAAGTGTTAACTAACTGAAATACATTTTAATTAATACTCACGTAAAGTGTGTATTTAAATCAGATTAATTTAGTTCAGCTCATTTTTCGCAACATATTAGGTGAAAAAATATACGTGGGCTGATATTATGAGAGAGGTGACATCGTATCGTAAGCCACGCAATCTACACCAACTGATAACAATGTTAGATTAGGTTGTGGCGCCTAGAATCTGGATATGACCGTTATCACTTATCAAATAAATAAAAAAACAACTCAAGGATTCGTAGATCGACTTCTTACGATAAAGTTTGCAATAAAATAGTAATTTTTTTTTATTTTACTGGTACATTCAACAACTTAAAAAAAAGATTTTGAAACATCAAAAAAAAAAATAATAATAAAAAATCCTGCAATAAATGTGGACAGTATCCAGTGAACGAAAACATAATAATGATAATCAAACCACAAATGTGATCAATAGTTTGGATAAAAAGTTGATACCATTTGCCTACAAGTACCAGCATTTATGATATTTCTTTGAAATAAATTATATAATAAATTATATTATTTGCTTAAGTTGTAATAGATATGCCATTTTGTACGGAGAATTGAACAGCGAATCAATGCAACCGTGGCACATGTTGCCCAGAGTGTACAAGTTTTCATACTTTTAAGATTTGTATCAGGTTATTTAGGTGTCTCCGTCATGTTCTGTTGGTCCATGGTCAAGTGTCCAGTGTGTTACAGGATCCTGCACTTGACGCTGGGTATAGTTTGTTTGACAGGGAGGGTGTAGTTTTTGTCAGCGAATGTATGTTTGTTTTGTCACTAATGGTATCATTTTTGTTTGTGATAGTAAAGTTTTTTTTTTCAGTAATGCAGGGCAGGCGCTACCTATAAGGCGAACTAGGCGGGCGCAAATCGAAAGTTTGAGGGAGGGGGGGGGGGTGGGAGGTTGCAAATCGAAAGTTTGACCCCTGGCGCCGGGAAGGGTCGCCACGCCTCTGATAACACGGGGGCACGGAAAAAAATTGCGGGGGGGGGGGGGACGCTTTTAATAAGTTTTGCCTAGGGCGCTAAATAACCTGGCGCCGGCGCTGCAGTAATGGTATTGCATTTTTATCCGTGAATATGTATATTGATTTTATGATAGTCGTAGAACTATTAACCTACCTGCTATAGCCATTTGTACGTTGATCAAACATAGAACAAGTAAAATACTAGAAGACTCCATGTGACAGAAATCATCCATGCAATAACACCGCACCACTGTGGGGAAACAAGCGAGTGGAAAAAATGATAACTTTTTTGCCTGTTTCCCTTATCACAATCTATCAAAAGATAACATTTAACCAGTGTTATCCTTTAAGGATAACATGACTTGATCTAGGGCGAGCGAGGGCGTCTAAAGTTGCGTGATATTTTGATTCGGGCCTTAGAACGTTGGGACCGTACAGTTTTTTGTTGTGATTGTTGAAGTTATCTAACGGTAGTGACGAATTTTCTGCGATTACCTATCAATACGATTTTTGGATAGATGACCTACTTCTATTTATAAACTCTACGTCAGATATTTATATACTTAATTAACATAAAATAAAAAAAAATAGTCGTTCGGTACTGAGGCTTATCCCTGCTGGTCGTTTGTCGACAGGTCTAGTACACAGAGGTCGATGGTCGATTGTCCGGAGGCCGATAGACAAATAACTAACCAGAGGCCAATAATTAGACAAGTAAATGACCAGAGGCCAATAATTGGACAAGTAATTGACCAGAGGCCAATAATTGGACAAGTAAATGACCAGAGGCCGATAGTTGGACATCTAACTGACCAGACAGCTAAGTGAGAGGAAAAAAAAATCACTGTTTAACTTAATGGACTGACTTGGTACATTCATTTGAACCCCGTAAGAGGCAAAACGCTACAACCACACATCTCCACCAGAATTTGGTTTTAGCAGCTCTCTTTAGTTGGGCCCACGTTAGCCCAGCAGCCCTTGCATCTCTTTCTATCGTCCTTCTCCAGGATTTCTGTGATCGGCGTAGTTTTCTTTTCTCCTGGAGGTTCCGGTCCAACGCTTGTCTCGCGATGTTGACCTCCTCCCTCCCCAGGGCTTGCTCGATCCATCCTATATGCAGGCTGTCACTTTGTGGTTTTCCACAGGACATAGTTGGACATGTTATCTGGCCATCTCCTGGTCTCCCAGCCATAAAATTCCATTAAAAGATGACAATCAGATCAAATTAGTTGCACACCATCACGTGTGTTAGTAATATCTGTGTAGGGTCGTGTAGTCAACTCATGGGAACAATGGCTGGGTAAAATACAGCAAGTACCATCACGTGTGTTAGAGATTTCTTGTTTACAGAGATAGACTGGCTCGGTCCAAACGGCCCGAGAAAACAAGAAAACTTGTATTGCGCACATTTTCTAATTAGCTTCTTTGCTTGTTTATTTGTTTGTGGTTCTGAGGCAAATATAGTCAGTCAATTTTAATCCACTTTTAAAGCAGCGATTTCTTTTCCATATATTCTCGTCTCCGATGACAATACAATGTCTAATTTTTAATCTAAGTGGACTTTACATCGGTCATTAACATGTAATTAAAGATTGTTATAGTCAATAAGAAAAGGGAAAGAACAAGATTAGGTACTTGTGATTGCTCGACCTACTAACTAACGACGGTGAACTGTTGGTCATGGTTGGTTGGTTTTACGCCAGAGGAACCACGGGCTCAGCAGAGGCCGATAATTGTCGCAAGCTGCTCATCTGGTTTTATAGTGAATATGTTTAGCTAGGTGTCATGTCAACCTTATTAAGGATAAACTGCTAAAATGTAGGAAAACACGTATTACAAATATTTATGATAATACGTTTTTAAGTACCCTGAAAATGTAAACAAATCCAACAACACAAAACATAACAATTTGCTTTAATTAACTGTTGCTGTGGTTTTTCCAATGAGATCTAGTGGTTGTGAACGATTCGCATCGATTTCGTATTGATACGGAGATTGAATGTCAGACTTCTATTTATAAACTCTACGTCAGGTATCCACAAAGCTTAACATAACAATACCTAGTGTATCAGTACTGAGGGCTGTCTGGGATGGTCGTTTGCCAGCAACTCTAGTACACAGAGGTCAATTGGTGGGGAGCTAAGTACACAGAGGTCAATTGGTGGGGAGCTAAGTACACAGAGGTCAATTGGTGGGGAGCTAAGTACACAGAGGTCAATTGGTGGGGAGCTAAGTACACAGAGGTCAATTGGTGGGGAGCTAAGTACACATAGGCCGATTGGTGGGGAGCTAAGTACACAGAGGTCAATTGGTGGGGAGCTAAGTACACATAGGCCGATTGGTGGAGAGCCTACTATGATAAAATTAAAAATAACGTTGTAGCTCCAGTGAAAGGTGTACAAACAAAGTCGTTCAAAATTAAATGCTTGTAATTTCAGATTTATGAACAAAAGAAAAAACACGGAATCAACAACTTGTTTTATTTTTAGGTAGTAAAGCATCATTCTCATAACAATAACTCATTAGATACGGCTTTATTAAAGATACGCTTCACAAGACCAAGTTAACATTATCATATATAGGCCTAGTTTGGAGAAATTTTAATATTATCACATATACTATGGAATTATGTTAACATAATCACATATACTATGGAATTATGTTAACATAATCACATATACTATGGAATTATGCTAACACTATCATACAATGGAGGAATGTTAAAATTATCACAAATGCTATGGTGGCATGTTAACATTATTACATAAAATCACTTAGATCCTAATTAGAATATCACCAAGTGTGAAACTTTCACCAACAAACATGACATTGATCACTTTCTAATTCAGTCATGTCAGAACACTTCTAGAAAACTTCCCTGCATTGACTTAATTATAAAAGGCGTTTATTTCATCTTATAAGAACCAAAAAATGTATTCAAAGTAATATTTTACAGCATTCCAAATTGTTCTTTTCTAAAATAAAACACCTTTTCATAAACCAAGGCAGTAACAATTTTACATAAATTATTATCGTGGTTGATTACTGTGAGTCACAAGCACACTATGAGATTAGCTACAATTTAAAGCGGACTTCTGCTGAAGGCCTTTGGTAGGAGGATAACATAATGGCTTCCGGTTGACCATCGTGGACCAGTCGAGGCCTTGGGATCTTGAACCTATAGGGGTCAGCAGACGTCTCCATTCTGACGTCATCGGCCGGGCTGTAGGTTGACCAGCCTGCTGTCGAAAAGCGCGGGAGTTTCTCCGTTAGTTTGTACTGCATGACGTCATCAAAGATGGCCGCCTGGTCGTAGGCTTTCTTGCTGAGTTTGCTGGATATAAATAGAATTAAACAAGAATTAAAAAAAAAAACAAATATTTCCAAAGAAAATAAGAAAAAAGAAAAAAATATCCAGTTTTGTAGAAATTAGCCAATCTCGATATCAACAAAGATAAATTAAAAATAATTTATCCTTATCAAATTAAACACCCTGTTTCTTCACAAAAACACGAACATAAAAGAACAAATAGATGATTAGTTGAATGGGTTCATGTAGTTGATACAACAAAGGAAATAAAAACATTTACTGTTCAGGAGGCAGGTCTAGGTGCCGGACAAATCTAATGGAGAAATTCTGCTTCACCTACCGTCGTTTGAGGCAGACGATCAGAGCGATGATGATGATGATGACGACAACAGCCCCGCCCACCCCAGCACCAACAGCGACGATGTGTGTGGTCGTCAGACCGGAAGTGCTCCCAGCAGACGAACAATCGGCGCCATCGCTACACCTGTACAGGTCAAGGTCAAATTAATTATATATAAAATTATAATTTTTGATATTTAACCTAGTTATTGCTGTGATTTTCAATATGTTGTAGAGTGGGGGGGGGGGGGGGAGTTAAAGTCAACGGCGACATGGTGTCATGTCACACAACTGACATTGATCTGGAGAGGTCACGTGATATCGAGTGGAGTACAAAGAAAAGTGTACCCGTGTTTACATAGAACAATAAGTTATGGTAAAAGTAATATAGGTAATGACGGCTTTATACAGCGCTCAAATTAATTTGGGTTATACAGGTGAACAGCTTTCTATGATTTTCTTGATCATGCTTACATGCTCGTGTTTTGATCACTGTGGGGTGTGCTGGTCAGTGGGTGACCTTGTGTACTCACCTACACATTGGTGTGTGCTGGCCAGTGACGTAACACTCGGCGTTGACTGGACACCGGAAGTTGAAACATTTGTGATCACACACCTGGCTGGTTGAGTTACACACGTGCGTGTCATTACAGATGTGCTCACTCCTACACACGTCACGGGAAAACTCCTCCAGCACGTGCAGGGCTGGAAGTTTGATGAGCTCATACAAACAGGGAAACTTGCGGTCAAAGTGTCAGTAAATACAACAAAACTCTCAATCTCTAAGTGTCCTAATTTCAGCTGACTTTTAAATTCACACATTTCCCATTATTTGTTATGTTAAATAGATAAAACTTTTAAAGTTATTTTTATGAGCTAGCAATGGAACACTTAGTCAATCTGTTGACATGCACAAGTCATTCCTTTACTGAGAATTGTTAGAATTCGGCATAAAGGGACCGATAAGTAAAGTAGTATTTGGCAGCCACATTTCAACATCAATATTCAAATATGCTTAGGTAGCCATTGTTTTTTAATATCAATGTTTTACCAATGTTGAAGGCCTGCTAGATTAAATCGTAGGCTACATCCATGCTGACAGTCAGACTGACAGTCAATGACAGTGTGACAGTGATGGACAGTCTGACAGTGACCGACAGTTAGACTGACACCAACAGGTATAGTGAAGATAAAAATGTTAGCGCCTGTTCTGTTTGGGTTAGCCTAAGGTGAGCTGTTTTATTTAAATATTATGTCACATGTTTTTGTTGGTGCCTATTAGCATATAGACAAGACTTACCCTCGCCCAGATTTTGTTTGAACGTGTTGTTGACATAATCTGTGTCCACATTGTACAGATCCATCATACGTTGTTTGGTGTTTGCCAGTTGTTTGCTGACGACTGTGACGTCAACTGGCTGTTGTTGACTGAAGGCTTTCAACTTCACGTCATAGTCTATGCCGATACTGCCTGGCCTGGGGGAGGGGAGGTGGGAGGAGGGGGGGGGGACAGTAGTTAGTTTTAAATGTATACGGCGATATCTGTAAATCTTAAACTTTTCTGAGAAAATTTTAGTTACACCTTTTGTGAATTATTAAAACTGTACAATTAAAATTTAATGCATTAGTTTGTATAGCAAAATTTTATATAAACCATGCAGTTATATTGGAAGATGTATTTCTATCCTGCAGTTTTATTGGAATGTTTACAATGTCATTCTGTGATATTGAATGCTAACTTATGTCTTGTGTTATATGAAGCACAAATATGAGCTAATCTCCTTGATGACGCGGCCCATGGCCCGTGTGCTATTATCTAACGACTCACCAAAATTTTATGATGACAATTTTGTCAAAATTTGTCACATTTCTGTATACCCCTGTCAACTGTGAAAGAACAAGTCAAAACATGGACTGCCAAGTTTAATTACTTGTCACACCAACACATGAGGAGTTTAAAACTAACTTTAAGTAATTGCTAATTTTTTTAGCATATTTTAACAATTTTGTTTTCACTATTTTTTAAACAGTAACCAAAAATGTTTAACCGAAGAATTGAGGTTAAGAGAATTGGCCCGTTACCCAAAATAGCTGCGTGTAATATCTAAATCCCCCAAACTTTCTCGATTAGGTAAATAATATGATCTTATGTTCATTATAGGAGTTCGTTTAGGATATATTGATAAAAACAACTGCTAATAATTGTAGTTTGAGAGTTTTGAATTCGATTAGTGGTGTTGTAGTTTGAGACTTCCATGCCTTGACACTATTTGTAATGTTAAAATCACACTGAAACTATGATAATTTAGATTTTATAACCAATACGAATAAGTACTAAACTTTAATTTCAATAAAAAGCGTATTGATTGTAGGACACTGAAAGTTTGCGACTGGCAGTAATCTTCTCATGGGGGGGGGGGGTTCAAATTTGTTCCATCATTTTATACATATATATATATATATATATATATATATATATATATATATATATATATATATATATATATATATATATATATATATATATATATATATATATATATATATATATATATTGGGAAACCAACTCAGAATGAACATAGCGTCAGTTTTTAGATGACGGTTCTAAACATACATAATACATATACAATTATACATATATACTGATTCAGAAATAGATTTAAGTAAGTAACAGTGGTATTATGACAGTAAAAAAAAATTACAGAGGGCCCCCTAATTCCTCCTCTGCCTACGCCACTGGCGACAGGAAAAGGTAATATAAAGTTGTTGGATAAAGTACCTAGCACAACAGTATCGGACACAACAGGACAAACTAAGATGGATATTCATAAGCCACACGTAAACAGCAGCTAGTTTTTGCAGGATAAAGCCTATCATGGAATCCAGAAGATCAAGAAAAAGGAGACCCAAAAATTGATTTGGATTGTTGCAAATGTTGGAAGAACAGAAACACATACCAGTTGTGTGTAGCGTTGTGCTGTAGCTTTGAACATCTTTGTGGTAGAGGACAGAAGCGATTGACTAAACGGTTCGTTGAATTTGACGGTCAATTGGATGTTAATCACGCTATGTTCTTAAAAAACAAAACTGAATTGTGAACCTAATATAACCAATCATCCTCGACAATAAAATTTTAAAATAATTGTTTAGGAGATAAATACAAATTTTTTCTTTTTGACTAAAAGATATACATTTATTATGAAACTGTACGAGACATTTTCTGTTTCTAAATAGCTGCACAGTGGTATACTTACCTTTATCTAGTGGTACAACACTCGGCACAGTGGTGGTTGTTGTAGCCGTGGATCTTGGTTCGCTGTGTAGATCCGTTGTCAAGGTTGTCGGTGTTTGGGACGGTGCTGTTGTTACTGCTGATGTGGTTATTGTTGGTGTTGTGGTGTCTGATGAAGTGGTTGTTGTTGGTGTTGTGGTGTCTTCTGAAGTGGTTGGTATTGGGGTTGTGGTGTCTTCTGAAGTGGTTGGTGTTGGTGTTGTGGTGTCTTCTGAAGTGGTTGGTATTGGGGTTGTGGTGTCTTCTGAAGTGGTTATTGTTGGTGTTGTGGTGTCTGCTAAAGTGGTAGGTGTTGGTGTTGTGGTGTCTGCTGAAGTGGTTGGTGTTGGTGTTGTGGTGTCTGATAAAGTGGTTATTGTTGGTGTTGTGGTGTCTGATGAAGTGGTTATTGTTGGTGTTGTGGTGTCTGATGAAGTGGTTGTTATTGGGGTTGTGCTGTCTGCTGATGTGGTTGGTGTTGGTGTTGTGGTGTCTGCTGAATTGGTTGGTGTTGGTGTTGTGGTGTCTTCTGAAGTGGTTATTGTTGGTGTTGTGGTGTCTGCTGATGTGGTTATTGTTGTTGTTGTGGTGTCTGCTGAAGTGGCTATTGTTGGTGTGGTGTCTTCTAAAGTGGTAATTGTTGATGTTGTGGTGTCTGCTGATGTGGTTACTAATGATGTGGTGTTTAATGAAGTGGGTATAATAGGCGTTGTTGTAATGTCTGTTGCTGTTGTGGTAATTTTTGGCGTAATATTGGCAAATGCGGTTTTAGTAGTTACAGCAGTGGCTTTTGCTGTTGTAGAAGTGATGAAAGTTGTTGTTGGGACTGTTGTGGTGGTGGTAGTTATCGGTATGGTCGTAGTTATTGTTGTTATTGGCGTGGTCGTCGTTGTTGTTGTTGCTTTGTTTGTAATTGGTGATTTCATTGTATTTATTATTGGTTTCGTAGTAGTTGATGTAAGAGTGGACATCTTTCTTGATGTTGTAGGGGAAGTTGTTGTTGTAGTTAAAGTGGTGGGAATTGATAGTATGCTGGTAGTTATTGGTGTGATTGTTTTTGTTGGTGTTGGTGTGAAGGAAATTGTTGTTGTAGGTATAGTGGTAGTTTTTGTTGGAGGTGTAGTGGTAGTTGTTGTTGTTGGTGTGGTGCTAGTTGTTGGTGTTGTAGTAGTTGTTGTTGTCGGTGTGGTAGTAGTTGTTGGTGTGGTGGTAGTTGTTGTTGTTGGTGTGGTAGTAGTTGTTGGTGTGGTGGTAGTTGTTGTTGTTGGTGTGGTGGTAGTTGTTGTTGTTGGTGTGGTGGTAGTTGTTGTTGTTGGTGTGGTGGTAGTTGTTGGTGTGGTGGTGGTAGTTGTTGGTGTGGTGGTGGTAGTTGTTGTTGTTGGTGTGGTTGTAGTTGTTGTTGTCGGTGTGGTGGTAGATGTTGTTGTTTGTGTGGTGGTAGTTGTGGTTGTTGGTGTGGTGGTAGGTATTGTTGTCGGTGTGGTGGTAGAAGTTGTTGCTGGTGTGGTGGTGGTAGTTGTTGGTGTAGTGGTAGTAGTTGTTGGTGTGGTGGTAGTTGTTTTTGTCGGTGTGGTGGTAGTTGTTGGATTGGTGGTAGTTGTTGGAGTGGTGGTAGTTGTTGTTGTTGGTGTGGTGGTAGTTGTTGTTGTTGGTGTGGTGGTAGTTGTTGGTGTGGTGGTGGTAGTTATTGGTGTGGTGGTGGTATTTGTTGTTGTTGGTGTGGTGGTAGTTGTTGTTGTTGGTGTGGTGGTAGTTATTGGTGTGGTAGTAGTTGTTGTTGTCGGTGTGGTAGTAGTTGTTGGTGTGGTGGTAGTTGTTGTTGTTGGTGTGGTAGTAGGTGTTGGTGTGGTGGTAGTTGTTGTTGTTGGTGTGGTGGTAGTTGTTGTTGTTGGTGTGGTGGTAGTTGTTGTTGTTGGTGTGGTGGTAGTTGTTGGTGTGGTGGTGGTAGTTGTTGGTGTGGTGGTTGTAGTTGTAGTTGTTGTTGGTGTAGTGGCAGTTGTTGTTGGTGTGGTGGTAGATGTTGTTGTCGGTGTGGTGGTAGATGTTGTTGTTTGTGTGGTGGTAGTTGTGGTTGTTGGTGTGGTGGTAGGTATTGTTGACGGTGTGGTGGTAGAAGTTGTTGCTGGTGTGGTGGTGGTAGTTGTTGGTGTAGTGGTAGTAGTTGTTGGTGTGGTGGTAGTTGTTTTTGTGGGTGTGGTGGTAGTTGTTGGATTGGTGGTAGTTGTTGGAGTGGTGGTAGTTGTTGTTGTTGGTGTGGTGGTAGTTGTTGGTGTGGTGGTAGTTGTTGGTGTGGTGGTGGTAGTTATTGGTGTGGTGGTGGTATTTGTTGTTGTTGGTGTGGTAGTTGTTGTTGTTGG
Organism: Physella acuta; assembly: GCF_028476545.2. NCBI lineage: Eukaryota > Metazoa > Mollusca > Gastropoda > Physidae > Physella > Physella acuta. The sequence goes on along the minus strand of NW_026732098.1, from coordinate 413,607 downwards.
TGTGGTGGTAGTTGTTGGTGTGGTAGTAGTTGTTGTTGTCGGTGTGGTAGTAGTTGTTGGTGTGGTGGTAGTTGTTGTTGTTGGTGTGGTAGTAGTTGTTGGTGTGGTGGTAGTTGTTGTTGTTGGTGTGGTGGTAGTTGTTGTTGTTGGTGTGGTGGTAGTTGTTGTTGTTGGTGTGGTGGTAGTTGTTGGTGTGGTGGTGGTAGTTGTTGGTGTGGTGGTGGTAGTTGTTGTTGTTGGTGTGGTTGTAGTTGTTGTTGTTGGTGTGGTGGTAGTTGTTGTTGTTGGTGTGGTGGTAGTTGTTGGTGTGGTGGTGGTAGTTGTTGTTGTTGTTGGTTTGGTGGTAGTTGTTGTTGTTGGTGTGGTGGTAGTTGTTGTTGTTGGTGTGGTGGTAGTTGTTGGTGTGGTGGTAGTTGTTGTTAGTGTGGTGGTGGTAGTTGTTGATGTGGTGGTAGTTGTTGTTGTTGGTGTGGTGGTAGTTGTTGTTGTTGGTGTGGTGGTAGTTGTTTTTGTCGGTGTGGTGGTAGTTGTTGGTGTGGTGGTAGTTGATATTGTTGGTGTGGTGGTTGTTGTTGTTGGTGGTGTAGTGGTAGTAGTTGTTGGTGTGGTGGTAGTTGTTGTTGTTGGTGTGGTGGTAGTTGTTGTTGTTGGTGTGGTGGTAGTTGTTTGTGTGGTAGTAGTTGTTGGTGTAGTGGTAGTTGTTGTTGGTGTGGTGGTAGTTGTTGTTGTCGGTGTGGTAGTAGTTGTTGTTGTTGGTGTGGTGGTAGTTGTTGGTGTGGTAGTAGTTGTTGGTGTAGTGGTAGTTGTTGTTGGTGTGGTGGTAGTTGTTGTTGTTGGTGTGGTGGTAGTTGTTGTTGTTGGTGTGGTGGTAGTTGTTGGTGTGGTAGTAGTTGTTGTTGTCGGTGTGGTAGTAGTAGTAGTTGTTGGTGTGGTGGTAGTTGTTGTTGTTGGTGTGGTGGTGGTAGTTGTTGTTGTTGGTGTGGTGGTAGTTGTTTTTGTCGGTGTGGTGGTAGTTGTTGGTGTGGTGGTAGTTGATGTTGTTGGTGTGGTGGTAGTTGTTGGAGTGGTAGTAGTTGTTCGTGTAGTGGTAGTTGTTGTTGGTGTGGTGGTAGTTGTTGTTGTCGGTGTGGTAGTAGTTGTTGGTGTGGTGGTAGTTGTTGTTGTTGGTGTGGTGGTAGTTGTTGGTGTGTTAGTAGTTGTTGTTGTCGGTGTGGTAGTAGTAGTAGTTGTTGGTGTGGTGGTAGTTGTTGTTGTCGGTGTGGTAGTAGTTGTGTGTGTAGTGGTAGTTGTTGGTGTTGTGGTGGTAGTTGTCGGTGTGGTAGTAGTTGTTGGTGTGGTGGTAGTTGTTGTTGTTGGTGTGGTGGTAGTTGTTGGTGTGGTAGTAGTTGTTGGTGTAGTGGTAGTTGTTGTTGGTGTGGTGGTAGTTGTTGTTGTCGGTGTGGTAGTAGTTGTTGGTGTGGTGGTGGTAGTTGTCGGTGTGGTAGTAGTTGTTGGTGTGGTGGTAGTTGTTGTTGTTGGTGTGGTGGTAGTTGTTGGTGTGGTAGTAGTTGTTGGTGTAGTGGTAGTTGTTGTTGGTGTGGTGGTAGTTGTTGTCGGTGTGGTAGTAGTTGTTGTTGTTGGTGTGGTGGTAGTTGTTGGTGTGGTAGTAGTTGTGTGTGTAGTGGTAGTTGTTGATGGTGTGGTGGTAGTTGTTGTTGTCGGTGTTGTAGTAGTTGTTGGTGTGGTGGTGGTAGTTTTTGGTGTGGTGGTAGTTGTTGTTGTTGGTGTGGTGGTAGTTTTTGTTGTTGGTGTGGTGGTAGTTGTTGGTGTGGTAGTAGTTGTTGTTGTCGGTGTGGTAGTAGTAGTAGTTGTTGGTGTGGTGGTAGTTGTTGTTGTTGGTGTGGTGGTGGTAGTTGTTGTTGTTGGTGTGGTGGTAGTTGTTGGTGTGGTGGTAGTTGTTGGAGTGGTAGTAGTTGTTGGTGTAGTGGTAGTTGTTGTTGGTGTGGTGGTAGTTGTTGTTGTTGTTGTTGTTGTCGGTGTGGTAGTAGTTGTTGGTGTGGTGGTAGTTGTTGTTGTTGGTGTGGTGGTAGTTGTTGTTGTTGGTGTGGTGGTAGTTGTTGGTGTGGTGGTAGTTGTTGGTGTGGTAGCAGTTGTTGATGGTGTTGTGATTTTTGTTGTTGGTACATAACATTCCTTGTCAGACTGTGTAATGTTTATTCCATCAATTGAAATTGTAGCATAGCCGGCAGCTTTTGAACTTTCGAAAGAAATCTGAAAATTTTTGTAAGATAATCTCATTAGCGTTACACTATCCAAGACACCTATTTTGTATATTAAGCAGCCAATGGTGATTACACGGCTTTCATTATACCAGAAGCTGCAGCATAAACACATTGCGACAGGAGCTTTTCTTTGAAGAGAAGCTTGAAGCTGACATAATGGTCAAGGATGACAGCTATATATTGACATATTTAAAAGACTAACTGACTGTTGATTTAAAAAGTACGCCCTGTGTAAACATACGCATTATTCTGAGGGCAAACCTTTCACATATTAATCTCTAAGATATACCTGCCAACTAACGTAGTATAAACTGTATATCCGACTCACTGATTTAATAAGTGTATGAAAGTGTTGTGGGCTAAAGGCGGGTGTGGGGGTAGTCAACAGGTGTTAGGCACTACTAAAGTTTTTTTCTAAGATATAGATCCATATGCGAAGTAAAGGGAAGTGTGCGATCGCCGCCCCTTAGGTAGAAAATTGAAGACCTCATTTAAAACTGCAAATACTGAATTGTACACAGTCAAAATGTAGAAGATAGACTGCAACAAATAGACGACTTAATGACTGGTTTAACGTTTTTTTTTTTAAAATATAGATTATGTAAACAAAAAAGCCATCAACAGTAACAAGCGTTCATCGCGTCAAATAATAAAAACAATTTAAAAATAATTTACATAACTTATCCATTAATAAAACATGTTGTCAAATTTAAGCAGTGCCGAAAAATGCATTTGTGAAAATGAATAGCTCTTTTACTTTCTCGTATACGAAGTATAGAGGAAGTATTTTAATCGTGCAAAAAATCGAATCCGACGCTTTACATGTCCTGCGTCGGAAAAAACATAATTTTGCATTTTTGTCCGTATGTCTGTATGCGTGTGTATGTGTATCTCTCTCTGTGTGTGTATCTGTGAACGCGATAATATAAATACCGTTACAGCTAGGTTGATGAAATTTCATATACAATTATTATATCAAATTTGTAGTTATTTTTCAACTTTACAGCGATTTCCAGTAAACCGAAGTGGAACTTATTTTACTTTTGGTTTTCAAAAAGCCTATAACTTGTGTACTGTTTCACATAGATGAACGAAATATCACATATAATTAAAAGATCTTATTCTCTGGCTTCTGTAAAATTTTGAGTAATTTCCGTTGACCGGAAGTAGTATTTTACGCTATTTACAATTTCTAAAAAAACGCAAATGAATTTATAAAGTACTAGTATTGCGCACTATTACACATATTTTGTTTGCTGTTCATTTGGCGCGCAATTCTTTTTTCTTCGATATTCTATTCTAGTTTTTAAAAGTCGAAGTTTATAATATAGATTAAAAGTCAAGTCTATATCTCGAGTTGCCATCCGCTAGTGTTATAAAAGAATATTCGAGAAATTTTAGGAGAGATCACTCACGATTTATTTTTGTAGTGAAACCAGTGTGTCATTCAATTGCGTTAGGAATCCAACAATGGACCCAATCGCGAATAGTCTCGAAATTATTAGAAAGGTCTCTTCAATATTTAAAAAAATTAAGTGCGGTGCTTTTAAAATAAAAATGACTTTTAGATCTTTGTTGGACTTCACTTACGATGTATCTGATTCGTTTAATATTTTCGGTAATTTAAAAAAAAAATACCCCCCCCCCCAAAAAAAAAAACAAAAAAAAAACAACAACAACAACCCAGATTGGTTGTTTTTATATTTAAAATTGTATTTTTCAAATTTTGAAAACAAATTACTGACTTTTATAAGACGTGGTTGTCAGAATATCAATCACAGAGTTCCTCTACAGCTTTTTTGATGGCAAAACGTTAAAAAAACCCCACGATTTTTTAAAAGCCATGTAAACAATAACAATGGAGATATTTTCGTCAACTCCTTGAAGGTCATTAACACAAAATGGAATTCATTTCTCAGAATAATTGAAAAATACTTACGCATTAAAAAGTTGCATAAGACCTTCTATTGGAAAATAGAAAAGGACAGGACACAAAACCAACCTACCAATGGTAGATCTAATCAGATTAAAACAGAAGATGTATTAGACAGTGAGTGTCATCGGGGAGAGAACACCATTCGGAAAACCACCACCCAATGATCGTGCCATACACGTTACAGAGGGGAGCCGCTCAGCAGAGTGCAGACAGAAAGACAAATATGACAGAGCCATGATCAGTCGATGAATTGATGGGAGTATGCAAGTATAACGTAAGACGTCTACAGAGAATAGGATAAAGACGAATGAAGTAGTTCGTTAAAGTGTGATGCCATCACTTTGCTCAAGAGATATAGGGGCTGGATTTGAACAGTATTTAATTTTAGTATTTTTGTGAAAATATAAATAAGCGATTTTTTTTAATATAAACAAGTATCACGAGCACATCAGTTTAAATATTACTGATGTTTAAGTTCCATTACTCACATAACGTCTGCCATAGACACAGGTAGAAAACGTGGCGTTTTTCCAGGTAAAAGCTGGACTGATGTTGTCTAAACTAAAGACGACGTCATCAGTTGTGTAGCCTGGACCATAGCCTGGTGTAGACTGGAGATAGACTTTCAGGCTGTACTTGTCTATACTAGAAATACCGTAATGGAACTGGACATTGATGGCGGTGACGTCACTTCCTATCTCAGCACTCAACATTGCTTTACTTCCCATGGGGGCGCCGTGTTGTACGTCCAGGTACACGTAGGAGGTTTCTGGAGGTAGAGTTGACAGTGTTGATTATCTATACAGCTTGTAATACTTTGGTTTACAAATATGTTTGTAACAGATAGTATTTTATTATACTTTATTTGTTGAACAGACTCTGTGTTGAAGTAAAAACGACTAACGGAAGTAAATATGAGCAATAAATCACATTGTTTCTACGATGTCGTTCACTGGGAAACTGAAGTGGATAGGAACTGAAAACCTACGTGAAACGTGTCAGAACGTCAGGATGACGAAAGTATGCGCGCAAAAATAGTCTTACAATCAATCGGTGTACTTTAAAGTAAAACGGTGTTTTTTTACAAGCTTTAATTAGTTCGCAACGTATGTTTTTTATTTGTTTGTTTGTACGTTTGTTTGTTTGTGGGTTTGTGGCATATCTTGTAACACAATTTTCACCCACCCTTAATGCACCGATTTAGTTCAAACTTTCCAGATGAGTTTCACTTCTATGACAATACAAGTCCATCTATTTAAATTTAATTAGATGCTTAATTAGTCATTAAAAATTATTTAAACGGTTTCGAAATGAAGTGGAGATAACAAAATTAAACAGCTCGATAGATTAATATATTCAATAACAGAAGGGAATGTCTGATGAGCTGTGGTTGTCGCCGAATATTTACAATCGCAGAGTGAATGTTATAGGTGGCAGAATATAAAGTTTTTAAACGTTTTAAAACAAAGGGAAGGTAACAAGATTTTGAACTTCCTGTCGTCTGTAAAATATGGTCACAGTTGTTTTTTAAAGCAAGTATTTTTAGTCGCGTTAACGTCATAAATTAGGAATCACTAAAAAATAGAAAATAAAACAAATATAATAATCCCTAACCAAAAGTAGTCTGTTACAAAAGCAATAAGCTAATAAATGCAGTGAAAATAAGAAAATAAATCTAATTTGCTTTCTTTTATAAAAGCTTTTGCCGCTTATAAGATCGTTTACATATTTTAGCAACCAAAGCTTTAATTAAAGAAACCAGATTAGCTTTATTTTCTTATTTTCAGTGCATTTAAAAGCTTGCTGATCTAAAGGGTTTTTCTCATTTATTCTATTTAGAAATAAAATTCAGGACGATTGATATTACCTTGATATAAATGCAATGTGTAATAATATTCGTGCTGAATAATGGCTAACCTAAACGATGGATGTATGAAGTAACATCTTATTTATTTACTATAATTAAAGCTGTTCAAGTTTTTATTTACCTACTAATATATCCACAGGCCCACATAGAGAGTGTAATTAGTCAGTTTATTGACACATCGTGAAAAGTTGATTTAAAATTCGATAACAAAAGTAAGAATTGATATACGCCAGATAATTAAAATATAAACCAACCCTTGAGAAGTTGGGAACACTATTGAACTTAATAGTCGCTAAGTTATTGAACTGTGTGTATGTAGATCAATTATGTAAGAAACAATTAAAAACCTACTCACGTTCAGCAGCATGAGGGTCCCAGTATGAAAAGAGTGGTTTGTTTGTAGCTGTAGCCAGGACCCAGCTGATGGTAGTGTGGTCGTCATGGTAACTGGTGTAGTTACATAACGTTTTAAACTCACACGACGGCAGGACAGTGGACGAGATATGGCGAGATGTTGATGGTATAGGACCAGGCACGTGGGCCGGAAGTGGTGTTGTGGTCACTGGACTGTCTGCGCATGTCAGGTCAGCTGGTGTTACTTTGATACCGTCTAGTGACATCGTCTCCGCCAATGTCGACATCACAGTTGTTTCAAATGAGAGCTGAAAAAAATATTAATGCTGTGTTATATTGATACACGATAGCATGCCTTTGTAAGCTTAATGGTTTGAGGGTAATAATTTCTTACTACAAACTTACATAACGTGATCCATTAAGACAAGTGGAAAACGTGGCGTTTTTCCAAGCATAAAACGTGCTGACATTGTTAAGTGAAAAGACCAGTGGGTCAGTCTTGTAGCTTGGACCATACCCAGGTGTAGACTGCAGGAAAACATTCAACTGTTGTTTGTTCATACCATTTGTGGCGTAATGGAACTCTACCGTTATGGCCTTCACGCCTGGTTGTATTTCTGCACTCAATAACCCTTTACTTCCTACAGGTGTGTTAGTTTTATGGTCCAGATACACGTAGTAGCTTTCTGAAAGAGAACATCCATCTGAATCTTTACGCTTAAAATAATTTATTAAATAGTTTTTTTTAATAAGTTAGCGCTTTTTGCCCAACAGTCGCCGGGCACATTGGACACAATATGAGACACAGGTAGGTATTTAAAGCCGAAAATTGAGGGGGATTAGGGTAACCATTTTTGTAACGTTTAAAATGTTTTAACCTTAGCTAATATTTTGTTATATTCACAAAAATAATATCCAATTAAAAGTGATCTATTCACTTACGGTCGGTAGACCCTGGAGGTCTCCACGGGGTCGCTATAGGTTTGACCATCCCATTAGCCAGGACCCAGTTGATGTTTGTGTTGCCTTCATGGTAACTTTTGTAGCCACACAGTGTTGAGAAATCACACGAAGGGGAGATCACTACATTTGAAACAGTTAATACTTTTCTATTGTGTATTACATAATGGGATATTAGCGGCTGAATATATCATTCACTACTGGTCTACACTCGTACACCCGTTAATATTTGTTAGAGAGAGAGAGGTGTCCAAATAATAACAATAGGCGAGAGAAAAAAAGTTATTTTCTTGCCCTAATAATAAGAAATTAAATATAAATTACCTTAACTATTGTATAAAAGCGTTGGTCGCTAAAATGTATTGAAAAGATATCTTAGTCCACTAAGGAATTTACTGATATATTATAAAAATATCTAATTTTATTTTTTCCCAAATTCATTTGATTACACATCACCAACTACCAGTGTTTCAATGGATACTTTGTATGTCCGCTGCCTATTTTATATTTTCCCATGCAACTGTGTGTATTTATAAAATAAATGTCTTAAGAACCAGCAACCCAGAAAAGCGAAAACCATGGATAATCTTAACCAAATTGTATTGAATAAAGAAATGGATTCTGCATATGGGAGCTTCGGAAATAATTGATGGGATTTTAAATTGATGAATGGACATAAACAAAGAAGTGCTTGTGTATTTTGATATATTTGAGTCCACTGACAGAAAATTAGTAGAGATATCCTAGGTTTAATTTTTTAATCGCATAAGTTCCTCGACATCTTAATTTTCGCTCTCTTTATTTAAAGGCACACATAAAACTTCGACTGCAACACTTACTGAACACAACACATGCTGCTAACATAGTTTAATTACGTGCAACTCACTTGTGCCTAGAGGTATTTGGCTAGGCGTAACCAAGGCAGATCTTGTGCTTAAGGCCGTCTTCGTGCTTGTCGATTTGTTTATGGTAGTTGTTGAAATTGTTGATGTTGTAGATGTTCTGGGTGTTGGCTCAGATGTAGTTGATGAGATGGTGGTTGGGGTGGTCTTTGATGTTGCCATGGTGCTTGTTGTGGGTGTAGAAAAGACTGTAGTGTTTGTTGAAGTGGTCTTAGTTATTGTTGGTGTAATGGTAGCTGTTGGTATAGTTGTAGATATTGCCGTAATAACAATTGCTTTTGTAGTGACAGTTATCGTTTGCTCACTAGTAGTTGTTCTAGGCGTGGAGGTAGTTGTTGTTGCTGTGGTGTTAATTGTTGGCGTGGTTGTAGCTGGTGGTGTCGTGATTTCTGTTGGTGTGATTGTAGTTGTAGGTGTCGTAAGTTTTGTTGGTGTGGTGGTAGTTGTTGTTAGTGTTGTGGTAGCTGATGTCGTAGACGTAGTTGTTGGTGTGGTGGTAGTTGGTGTTGGTGTACTGGTGGTAGTTGTTGGTGTAGTGGTGGTAGTTGTTGGCGTTGTGGTAGTTGTTGTAGGTATATAACATTCCATGTCAGAAGGTGTTATGTTTATTCCATCAATTGATATTGTAGCATAGCCGGCAGCTTTTGAACTTTCGAAAGAAATCTGAAAGTGTTTGTAAGATAATCTCATTAGCGTTACGCTGTCCAAGACAACTTATTTTTGCATACAAGGTACTCAATGGTGTTAAGCACTATTAGGAAGTAGATGAGAAGAGAACTTAGCTTTGAATTACACCGCTTTAATTACACCAGAAACAGCAGCATAAACACATGGTATTAGGAGCATTAAGATCTAGTGACAGAAACTCAATGCGAAAAAAAAGGAAAGATCGCTCAAATATTTCTTTGACGTGAAACTCGAAGCTGAGATGAAGGTCAAGCATGACATTTAAATATAAGCATTGCTAAAAGACAAACTGATAGGTCATTTAAAAATACGCCTTATAAAAACATACGCATTAATCTGAGCACGGTAGTTTATTTCATTTATCTCTGATACATAACAGCCAACTAACGTAATATATCTGAATAATAGCTTTTATAAATGTGGGAAAGTGTTTGTGGAAGTGGGGGTGTAAGAGTAGTTAACAGGTGATAGGCACCACTTAAGTGTTTTTTTAAAAGATATATATGCATGTGCGAAGTTAGGGGAAGGGGTGCGGTTGCCGAACCTTGAGTGCTCAAAAACGGGTAGCAGAAAATTGAAAACCTCTTTTTGAACTGCAAAAACTGAATTGTACAAAAAGTAGACGACTTAAACCTTGTTTAATGTTTTTTTTTAATATTAATTATGTAAACGAAAAAAGCCACCAACAGCAATAAGCGTTTATCGTGTCAAATAATGAAAACAATTTAAATATTTACATAAATAAGCCACCATAAAACATGGAGTCTAATCTAAGTAGTGCTGAAAAATGCATACGTGAAAATTGACTATCAAAAATTCTTTTTTGTTAGAAACCAGTGTAGAATTCAATTACGTAGAGACTCCAACAATGGACCCAATCGAGAATAGTCTCGACATTTTGAGGCCTATTCAATATTTTTAAAATAAACCAAGTGCGGTGTTTTTAAAATAAATTTATGACTTAAAATTTTGTTGTATTTCACTGACGATTGGATATATCTGATACTTTTAGTATTTTCGGTAACTTACAAAAAATTAATAATCCAAAAACAATTTGGTTGTTTACAATTAATGACTGAATATCAGAATAAAATGTCAGAATTAGGTGATGTTGCAAATTATTTTTACGTTGAAAATTGTTTTGAAAACACATTACTATGAGATTTATAAATAAGTGGGGTTTTCAGAATATCGATCACGGAGTGTTTGTACAGTTAAGCAATGTTTGTCTTACGAAGTGAAACTTCAGATTATAACTTAGGCTTGATGAAAATAAATAATGAATAAATAAATAAAATAAATAAATAGAATTGTAGCCTTAAACTTAAACTTAAACATTTTTCTTTCATATTTTATTGTTTTTCAACTTTTATAACATTGATTCTAAAAAATATAAAATTTCTGCAGTATTTTCAGGCTTAAGAGTTTTTTTTTTAAATTTTGGTTACGCTGCATTGATGGCAAACTATAAAAAACCCACGATTTTTTAAAGGCACGTAAACATTAATAATGAAAAGATTTTGTCAACTTGTTGAGGGTCATTAATACAAATTAAAATTCATGTCTCAGCATCATGGATAAATGCTTATGCATTGAAATGTTGCATAAATCCTTCCATTTGAAAATTGAAATGGTCAGGACATAACACCCACCCACCTTATTGTAGATCTAAAACATTCAAACTATGTATTAGACAGTGAGTATCATCGGGAAGAAAACACCGATGCGAAAGACACCCAATGATCATGGTATACACGTATCAGAGGGGAGCCGCTCAGCAGAGTGCCGATAGAAATTCCTAATAAGACAGAGACATGATCAGTCGATGAATCGATGGGAGTATGCAAGTATGACGAATGACCTCTACAGAGAATAGGACAAAGACTAATGAAGTACTTTGGTAAAGTGTGATGCCGTCACTTTGATAAAAAGATATAGGGGCTGGAATTGAACGGTGTTTGATTTTAGTGACAATATAAATAAGCGATTTTTTTTATAAACACGTATCACGAGCACATCAGTTTAAATATTACAGATGTATAAATTACATCACTCACATAACGTCTGCCATGGACACAGGTAGAAAAAGTGGCACTTTTCCAGGTATAAGCTGCACTGATGTTGTCTAAACTAAAGACGACGTCATCAGTTGTGTAGCCTGGACCATAGCCTGGTATAGACTGGAGATAGACTTTCAGACTGTACTTGTCTATACTAGAAATACCATAATGGAACTGGACATTGATGGCAGTGACGTCACTTCCTATCTCAGCACTCAACATTGCTTTACTTCCCATGGGGGCGCCATGTCTGACATCCAGGTACACGTAGGAGGTTTCTGGAGGGGGGCGGGTAACACTTACAAGTTTAGAGAGGAAGGTCATATAATATCGATTTTAGTGATAAGTTCAGTGTAATAAAAGTTCTTTTTGAATCATATTTTAGCTTGTAATATAAACAAAACCTACGTTCTGAGGCTTGAGGATCCCAGGGACTGAGCATTGGTTTTACTGTGGCAGTAGCCAGTACCCAGTTGATGTTAGTGTGGTCGTCATGGTAACTGGTGTAGTTACATAACGTTTTAAACTCACACGACGGCAGGACAGTGGACGAGATATGGCGAGATGTTGATGGTATAGGACCAGTCACGTGGGCCGGAAGTGGTGTGGTCACTGGACTGTCTGCGCATGTCAGGTCAGCTGGTGTTACTTTGATACCGTCTAGTGACATGGTATCCGCCATCGTCGACATCACAGTTGTTTCAAATGAGAGCTGAAAACAATCTTAATGCTGTGTTATATTGATACACGATAGCATGTCTTTGTAAGCTTAATGGTTTGAGGGTAATAATTTCTTACTACAAACTTACATAACGTGATCCGTTGAGACAAGTAGAAAACATGGCGTTTTTCCAAGCATAAAACGTGCTAACATTGTTAAGTGTAAAGACTAGTGGGTCAGTCTTGTAGCTTGGACCATACCCAGGTGTAGACTGCAGGTAAACATTCAGCTGTTGTTTGGACATGCCGTTAGTTGCGTAATGGAACTCTACCGTTATGGCCTTCACGCCTGGTTGAATTTCTGCACTCAATAACCCTTTACTTCCTACAGGTGTGTTAGTTTTATGGTCCAGGTACACGTAGTAGCTTTCTGAAAGAGAACATCCTTCTTAATCTTTACGCTTAAAATAATTTATTAAATAGTTTTTTTTTTAATAAGTTAGCGCTTTTTGCCCAACAGTCGCCGGGCACATTGGACACAATATGAGACACAGGTAGGTATTTAAAGCCGAAAATTGAGGGGGATTAGGGTAACCATTTTTGTAACGTTTAAAATGTTTTAACCTTAGCTAATATTTTGTTATATTCACAAAAATAATATCCAATTAAAAGTGATCTATTCACTTACGGTCGGTAGACCCTGGAGGTCTCCACGGGGTCGCTATAGGTTTGACCGTCCCATTAGCCAGGACCCAGTTGATGTTTGTGTTGCCTTCATGGTAACTTTTGTAGCCACACAGTGTTGAGAAATCACACGAAGGGGAGATCACTACATTTGAAACTTTAATAAGAAACAGTTCATACTTTTCTATTGTGTATTACATAATGGGATATTAGTGGCTGAATATATCATATACTATTGGTCCACACTCGTACACCCGTTAATATTTGTTAGAGGGAGAGAGGTGTCCAAATAATAACAATAGGCGAGAGAAAAAAAGTTATTTTCTTGCCCTAATAATAAGAAAATAAATATAAATTACCTTAACTATTGTATAAAAGCGTTGGTCGCTAAAATGTATTGAAAAGATATCTTAGTCCACTAAGGCATTTACTGTTACATTATAAACATATATAATTTTATTTTTTCCCAAATACATTAGGTAATACATTTTACAATTCAGATTTTGACAGTAGTTATAAGGACCAATATGTATTTCGGTCATTAAAAATGAACGACATTTCATTCGACGAGTGCCAAAAGGAATAAAATAATACATTGTTTAAGACACAATTTCATTCAGAACTTCATTACATAAAAAAGGGTTAAATCACAAGAAGTGAGCTCAGTCTTCTATAGATTTAAAGTACCTTAGATTTTTAAACTGAAGTGTACTAAACCATGCCTGTTTGTCGGATCAGGTGCTTTGCGTGTGTGTAGTTTACTGAGCCAGTTTTCACAAAAATGGTTCTTATTCAATAAAACTGGATCACAAAAGTGAACACATGTTGAGTTTTGTGATAACTAAGTTCGGTGTGCTTGGCATCGATCTGTAGCTGGTCGATGATCAGATTGTATCTTACCAGAGTTTTACAATGCCCTTAGACGTACAAATGCTTAATTCTGTTGTATCATACACGTTATGAATTTTATTTAATTATTTGTGATTATTTGCATTTTATAGCCATTTTAAAACTATTAACTTACCCTCTAAAGCTGCGTGTACATAACATAATATACACAAAACTAAACATACACGAATAGAGAAGGAATACGTGTAGGAAATTGAATCCATGATTGACGGAAATAATACAATCAGGGCATCATTGACAGGAAATAAATTTCGTCAACTGGTCGCAGTGATATATTTTTTATTGGCGCTCTATCTAAAGGGACGTGCCCAAAATAGATAAAGTTATCTGTACAAGATAACAATGCTAGATACTGGACGAGATAGGCTAAAACAATCGAAAGGTGGAAACAATGACAGTTATTTTAGATGGAAGAAACTTTTTGGCACTCTTGTGTGTGGCTGTGTTGTGATGAATAAAGGAAATTTCTCTCGTTTAATTTTAGTTGAAATTAATCAAAACAAACATTGTAATATAATATTTTTTAAAATTTAAGATTTTATTTATTTTGAAAACATTTTAAACAGACATCAATTATTTAATATTTCATACCGGATATTAAGACAACGTTCGTTAATTCACTATATATATATATATATATATATATATATATATATATATATATATATATATATATATATATATATATATATATATATGATCCAGGTAATCACATATCCACATTGTTCTTAAACTTGGACAATGATTTATTTTGCCGTAATTTTATTTTTCCATTTGTAAAATTTTCCCATTAAATTCTTGATATAATTATAGTCTGCAGCATGTGTGGAGTCTTGCCTGCAGGCCACCATGTCACATGTTAATGGTAAGTTTCTATTTGCTTATCTTATTTGTTCGTGGTTAAGACATATCTATACACACCGTAACTAGCACAACATCTGTATACAACAGTGAAAGTTTTAAAATATTGAACTGATTGACAGCCATTATCAATCTATTCATTACTACCAGCATGGGACGGCGTAGCATAGCGGTGGAGCGCTAGACTGCTAAACCGATAGTTTCGAGTTCGAATCCGGGTTCAAGTTAACGGAACGTCCCTGAGCCCACCCAACACTGAAGGGTACCTAACTCAGGTGAGAAACAGTAGAGGCGACTGGGCATAGTGCTGACCATATTATCCCTTTATAGCTGAGGTCAAGAGACATTAACTCCACTTCATCTGCCCAATGAATCGCTAGGACTGAAGAGATATCATTACTATTACTCTCAGCACAAAACGAAGATATATTGACTTTAAAACAATGAACTGTACAAGGAAACATTTTTAATTTCCTAAAAAAAAACCTACATTTCTAACATTCTTGAGCAAAATATTAGCAAGTTTAGTCCAAATTTTAAATCTAGTTTTTTTAAGATCATTTACTTTTTGACATTTTAAAATATTATTTACCACATTCTTAGATATACTACTTTCTATTAGATTTTGAGAAGAAATGTTATATTCGTATAACCATCAAATGAGCACCACTAAGAATTAACAGAAACGTTGAGTTATGTACACTGTTTCTGAGTTATGTCCCATATATTTACTGCTAGATGTTTTATGACCCCTGACCTTAAGCATAGTTAACCAAGGGACAGTCCTCATGTAACATGTAATGGCAATTGTATGCACACATTTTAAAACACTGTGTGAATATCAGTTACTAAAGTCACATTCACATTCAAACGTATTCACTAAAGTACAAACAAATTACAACTGATTTGTAAACACGTGACAACGTGACCTGTTGACCCTTGGTATTAGCAAGTGATAACAGCTGGTCTATCAGCTGATGTTTGTATCACCATGAAGGCCACACATTTTTTAAATCAATGGAAGGGGAGGTGACCGGATAATTTTTAATACAAATAACTGCTTTAGGCGAGTTGTTTCCCTTGTATTATAGGCATAGGTACAGTTGTGTCTACGTATAAAAAATAATTTATTTCGTAAAAACATCAAAAGTATAATAATATGACTATTTTTGGTTTAGCAGGACTACGATATAAAAGTGGACACAACACCACATTTAAATGAAGAAAACCAGTGGCCTAGGTTGTCGTGTATTAGGTCACGTTTAATCTCGACCCTCGGGATCCCTAAATAAAAGAAAGCCTCATTTACGGCTGTTGAAGACACTACAGTGGTATCACTTTACGTAAGAATTTTTTAAAATTATGAATATTTGCTATTAAATAATTCTACGTAAATCCTCGATTAGGGGAATGGGGGTCCTAAATAAGAATAAGGATCGAGAATGAAAAAAAAAAACCACCTTTCATTATCTTTGATTTTAAATTGTTTGCGAAGAAGAAGAATAGTTTAAAGAAAATGGCCTGCCGCTTTTGAATCTCTAAAATCATCTCCATGTCGAATACTAGGTGGCCATATATATATATATATATATATATATATATATATATATATATATATATATATATATATATATATATACATATATATATATATATATATATTTATACATACACACACACACTCACCCCCACACACACATTATATATATATATATATATATATATATATAAATATATATATACATATATATATATATATATATATATATACTTATATGTATTTAACAATTTAACAATCACAGTCAACACAGTAGAAGTTTAAAGATAAGACTTTAGAGTTTTCTGATTTTATTTACTTTCTTTCATCAACAAAGACTTATTATCTCTTCAAGATACGTAACAGGTTTTTAAGCAAGACACATATAAACTTTTAAATATACGACGAATATTTCTAAAGCTGATATAAACAAAATCAGAAACAAGGTAGAAACAAATACAAACAATAACAAATTATAATATACACTTAAAAAAACAACACACAAACATGTGCAGTTAATAATGTAAACTCCTGATTAATAATTTCCACTACTACATACAACTATGTCGTGCACTAATGTTATAAAGGTGAAAACAGTATTATTGTTGGCAATGTTGTCATACAACTAGAGTTTTGTAGGGGTGTACTATAGTTGTGGGTAACAAAGATGGGTGGTTTAGTGGTTGGTGGTTTTAATAATTATGGTCGATGTTGTGGTTATGGTTGTGGCATTGGTGGTTGTTTTATCGTCTGTTGTGATTGTAGTAGTGGTGGTGGTTGTGGTCGTGGTCGTTGTGTTGCCTGATGTTGTCGTAGTGGTTGAAGTTAATGTGGTGGTGTTGGTGGATGGTTTAGTGTTGTTTGGCGAAAACAGAAATAGATTAGAATAATTGTCTGGTGATGGGGTAGAGGGGGATGTACGTATGGTGGCATTTGTTGGAAAGGTGGTTTTTGGTGTGTTGGTGGTCATTATTGAAGGGGTATGATTTATTAATGTAAACATAGTTGTTGATGTGTTGGTTGTTGTTGGTGTAGTGGTAGTGGTCACTGTGGAAGTGATGGATGGTGTTGTTACTAAATCTGATTGGACTAAATCACATTCCATTTTAGATGGTGTAATGTCAATACCATCAATCGATACAGTGGCATAACCTCCAGCTTTTGAACTTTCAAAGGAAATCTGAAAATTTAATAAATGGTTTACTCAATTTTATGCTTACTTACACAAAACTGTAAATCACAATCTTAAATTGCGATTAAAATAGTTAATACACCTGGGTATTTTAATACATATATATATATATATATATATATATATATATATATATATATATATATATATATATATATATATATATATATGTATATAAGCGGCTTTGTTTTTAAAGTTAAACTGTAAACATTTAAGGTATGGAGTTTGTTCTGTGTAGTTTCTTCGTAAATTTAAATTACTCACATAACGTCTGCCATTGACACAGGTAGAAAACGTGGCATTTTGCCAGGTAAAAGCTGCACTGATGTTGTCTAAACTAAAGACGACGTCATCAGTTGTGTAGTTTGGACCATAGCCTGGTGTAGACTGGAGATAGACTTTCAGGCTGTACTTGTCCCTACCAGAGATTGCGTAATGGAACTGGACATTGATGGCAGTGACGTCACTTCCTATCTCAGCACTCAACATTGCTTTACTTCCCATGGGGGCGCCGTGTCTGACATCCAGGTACACGTAGGAGGTTTCTGGAGAAGAAGATAAAATGAATCAAAATACGAATTACCTCTAAGTAAGGAAATTGTAAAATATTAAGAAGTGGATTTCTCTTGCAATTCTTCCTTTCTTACATAACTTGCTGTCGAAGCATTAGAGTCAAATGACTTTAAAAAAAGGATCTATCATCTTTTCGTCCGTCTGTCTACGCTCACGAGACGAAGCATTGTCAGCTTTTTGTATTCAATTGTAAATATCGGTGCAATACTAGAATACATTTGAAGAAACTACACCAGAACTTTATAACAAATTTAATTAATTTACAATTTATTGTAGGGAATACAACAGAAAATAAAAACGTAGGATCCATTTATTATGTATTATTATGATATTGATATTGTTATGATAATAAAAAGCAATATCAGATTTACACAAAACACCTACGTTCCAAAGCATGGGGGTCCCAAAAGTTGCTCATTGGTCTGTATGAAGCATTAGCCAATACCCAGCTGATGTTAGTGTGGTCGTCATGGTAACTGATGTAGTTACATAACGTTTTAAACTCACACGACGGCAGGACAGTGGACGAGATATGGCGAGATGTTGATGGTATAGGACCAGTCACGTGGGCCGGAAGTGGTGTGGTCAATGCTGACAGTACCTGGTTTCCCTGTATTAATTCAGCTTAAAAAACAAACAAATATTTATATTGGCACTGGTTTCTTTGCGAATTCTTTTTAAAACCACGTGTTTGTAAATACTAGATCTATATCTAGCCAGTTATTTCCATTACTTTTATTTCACGGAACTTTGTACATTATCGTTTTTTTTTCTAAAATTCATAATCGGAAATTTATTTAATTGTCTCATTATGGAATTTTAGAACAAATATTATTTATAAATTTGAAGACACCAATTCTACTTTCACTATGTGTTAAGGATGTTTTCCTGATCAAGTGTAACCGAATTTAACATTTTTTGAACTTATGTAAAAATAGTCATCGTGTTGATATCGTATTTATATTTGTTGGTGTTTTGCGATTTGTATTGCACGATATTAATAAAAATGAATGTAAAACTATTTTTAATAATACGCTTTTAAATGCTTTAAAAATAAACAAAAATAAAAATAATATAAATTTGTTCTTTAATAAAAGCTTTTGTCTAAACCTATGCAAGGGATTTCGTGAGCGACATAACATAAATATAAGAAATACGCAATGCATTTAAATATGTTGGATTAAATTTGATAGAAGCTGTTTTTTCCAGCCAAGTGACTAGTAGGCTTACTTTGTTTCAAACTCATTTGTCAATGAGCAAATTTTAAATAAAACTTACAACCTGAAGTGACTTGTTGAGCGAGGAAATACAGACACATAAACCATATCAATGGAGCCATCTTAGATCCGGGCATGTGTGAACGAAACTCAGGAACAAAACAAATGCTAGCCACACAAGTCACGCAAACAAGATAAGTTTAAGATAATGAAATGCTTTACAATTACATTAACTTGACATTATCTAACAACACCACTCAAGTAATGAAGGTGCACTTAAGTACCCAATTAAGATAACCACTAACTTATTATTATACACATTTAAGACAGGTTGAAGAAATAACCACAAGTTTTGAAATAGAAGGACTAAAAAGGGTAGGTTAGTAGCCAACTTTAAGTTGTGTTTTATTTGTGAAGTTACAGGCATCAGATCTATCTGGTTATCTAGCAGGTCATTAAAGATGATTGACCTTACTGCGCCGTGACACTCTTGTAGCGTGATCGATGTGGCATTACCTGCCAAATGTATGTAACGTGATCTATGTGACATTAGCTGTCATATGCTTGTAACGTGATCTATGTGTGACATTAGCTGTCATATGCTTGTAACGTGATCTATGTGTGACATTAGCTGTCATATGTTTGTAACGTGATATTACATGTCCCAGTTGTATTACTGTGGCCTGACTTAAATCTATAATATGCAACAGCAACATGACTACCCCTCCCTCATACACTAAAAATATCAATCATTCAGATTTTAGATATTTATCTTTTTATTTTTGGCGACGTTGTCATCAAAATTGTATGTTGCATATTTAAAAAAGTGAATGAACAGTATCCACATACAATCTTGTTCGAATTCAATTTTATAAGAGATTTATATGGAAATCCTTATATACATTATATATCTATTGAAATCACAAACTTTTGATCTGATTAAACGAAACAAATTGCTGGTAGATTCTTTTTAATTTAAAGTAGTCTCGGCTAGTTTTGAAATGCCAGACAAACAATGATAAACATGTAACGTATCATTCTTCAATTACATTAAATTTAATGAAATGTATGCAATAATGAAAAGAAAATTAAACAAATGATTGAGTACACCGTAGATGCAGCGTTTTAATGCTATCCAGTTTCAGTTTAAAGTCTGCTGAAATTTATTTTCAAATCAAGTAAAAAAACTTTTAGTTTATAATTGTTATTCTAAGTGGCGACAATTGTTGTACTTGAACAGTAAGATTTATGCAACAAATAGAACATTCACAGAAAGGTTAAAATGTATCTATAATAATAGTTTCGCTGTCTGTGTATCTATCTATCTATGTATCTATGTATCTGTCAAGAAAGCTATAGAGAAAACACAAGGGGCAAAGCCCCTTCTCCCCCACCCTACCCCCCCCCCCCGCGGTAGAACGACTAATTCCCGCCCCCGCCCCCCCACCCGTCCAAAAAAAAAAAAAACGAATTATAATTAAATAGAAAATATATACTTTTACCAGTGTCGGCTTCCCACGCCCCGGACAATTGTTTTCGCCCCTGGAAAAATTCAAGTGCCCCGCCCCCGGGAAAATGTCCGAAAGAGACACTGTCTGCGAGAGTGAGGTTTATCGGCCAAAAGTAGGAAACGAGTCTATATTATAGAAGTAGGCTCTACCTTTAGTTTGTATAATCTACAAATTAGATAATTGCTTCTTTCAGAATTTTCCTCCCCGGAGGAGGGGGTGCTTGAAATTTTCGGGGGTATGGGGTGGACTAAATTTTCTGGCAGGGAGGAGGGTGCGACACTGGTAAAAATATTTTTTCTATATAAATGTGTGTGAAGGAGGGTTGGGGCGGAGCCCCCTTCCCCAAGTAGAGTCGCCTGAAAGAAACTCTAAATGCAACCTTTGTCATGTTTAAGATTAGGTGCAAGGTTTAGGGGTATGTCAACGACTAGATTTAGTATCAATGTGAAGTAACTACGTGCAGATCAAGCTTAAATCCGATTTAAATGCCGATTCTGGATTAAAATCCGTTTTAAATTACATTTTTCGTTTCGCTTTAAATTTGAAACTTTTTGGTTTTGGTTTAGAGAAAAGATACATCACTGTCAACCTAGCGCCCGTTGTATCCTTCCGCAACTGGCAATTTATCTCGTAAGTTGATGTGTGTTAATGATTAAACAAAAAGAGAATTGAATGAGATCGAATGAAAAAGAAGATAGGCTTATTAAATTTCCACGTGTCTCATATTTATTTTATTAATGAAAGAAGTGTCTGAGGGGTAAACAATTAGATGTTGTTGGTTGTTGTGACGATGGTCCAGGTAGTGGTTACAGTTGTGGCATTAGTTGTTTTTATATCGTCACTTGTGATGGTTGTAGTGATGGTTGTTGTAATTGTGGTCATGGTGTTGGTTGTTACAGAAGTTGTGGTAGAAGTTGATGTGGTCGTGTTTGTTAGTGGCTTCTGTGGAAAAAGTAATGCGTATAATGGATTTGTTGTTGTTGGTGTTTTAGTTGGTTTGTAAGTTGGCGAGGTTGAAGCTGTTGGTGTAGTGGTTGTTGGCAAGGAGGTTGTTGTTGGTGGTGTTTTGGTAGTTGTGGGTGTGGTAGTTGTTGGTGTTGTGGTAGTTGCTGGTGTTAATGTAGTTGTTGGCGTTGGCGTTGTAGTAGTTGTTGGCGTTGTGGTAGTTGTTAGTGTTGTGGTAGTTAATGTGGGTGTGCTGGGGGTAGTTGTTGGTGTTGTGGTAGTTGTTGTTGTGGTTGTGGTAGTTGTTGGTGTTGTGGTAGTTGGTGTTAATGTAGTTGTTGGCGTTGGCGTTGTAGTAGTTGTTGGCGTTGTGGTAGTTGTTAGTGTTGTGAAAGTTAATGTGGATGTGCTGGGGGTAGTTGTTGGTGTTGTGGTAGTTGTTGTTGGGGTTGTGGTAGTTGTTGTTGGGGTTGTGGTAGTTGTTGGTATTGTGGTGTTTGTTGCAGTGTTGGTAATAGTCGGTGTGATGGTGGTTGCTGTTGTTGGTATAGAACACACTCTGTCCGACGGTGTAATGTAAATTCCATCAAGTGATATCGTAGCATACCCGGCTTCTTTTGAACTCTCAAAGGATATCTGAAATTAGAGACAATAATTTATACTATACACTGGAAGAAAGATTTTAGTAAATAGGGAAATAAAATAGGAATTAATTATAATTTAATATATACACAATTAATATTGTTGGACACCTCCAAAAGTTAATGATTTAATTAAAGAAAAAATACACTCACATAACGTCTGCCATTGACACAGGTAGAAAACGTGGCGTTTTTCCAGGTAAAAGCTGCACTGATGTTGTCTAAACTAAAGACGACGTCATCAGTTGTGTAGCCTGGACCATAGCCTGGTGTAGACTGGAGATAGACTTTCAGGCTGCACTTGTCCATACCGGAAATACCATAATGGAACTGGACATTGATGGCAGTGACGTCACTTCCTATCTCAGCACTCAACATTGCTTTACTTCCCATGGGGGCGCCGTGTTGTACGTCCAGGTACACGTAGGAGGTTTCTGTGTAGAGAGCAACAAAACACTGTCGCATCTTCCATTCAAAACAGTAAAAAACGTTCAGATGTTTTTTTCTACTTTCAAACACGAGTTTGCTTGTTTACCCTCTATTCTGTGTCTACTCAGCGCAAACAAGTACCCTTCTAGCGTTGGGGTAAAAAACTTCAAGTCTACTTAAGGCAATGTATTTGCTGCTAGGTATCGAAAAATTACAGTAAAATATTATAGCCCTATTATACTGTTTAACTTTATCCAAACGATTAACACACATACAGAAGCACTACATCTTAAAGTAAAGCACATAATATTTTAGCATTTCAACTTATTTTCATGATAATCGAGCTGAATGGGAAGCTCGCTGATTTGATTCATTTCATATAAAACAAACCATTACATGAATTTAAGTGTCTTAGGATCTAAGGTTGTCGCAATGATATATAATTAATTATACTTTATATTATCAATACAAAGAAAAAAATGGTCAGAAATTGTAAAATTCATCGTGGATTAATTTACAAAAATATGAATACTACAGCAATGATAATAAAAGCTGTATGCAAATTAAAAAAAAACTGCCAATAATTTGTATACAAGTAATTTTAATTTGAAAAAGTATTAGATGTATATAAGTTATGTGTTTAAAGAAAAAATCTTGAAACAATAAAGAAAATCAAACAATGGATAGGAAACTCACGTTCAGCAGCATGAGGGTCCCAGTCTGAAAAGAGTGGTTTGTTTGACCCACTAGCCAGCACCCAGCTGATGTTAGTGTGGTCGTCATGGTAACTGGTGTAGTTACATAACGTTTTAAACTCACACGACGGCAGGACAGTGGACGAGATATGGCGAGATGTTGATGGTATAGGACCAGTCACGTGGGCCGGAAGTGGTGTGGTCACTTTACTGTCTGCGCATGTCAGGTCAGCTGGTGTTACTTTGATACCGTCTAGTGACATGGTCTCCATAGTTGAAAATTTGCTGGTCTCAAAGGACAACTGAGAATATTTTTAATATATCAGTATATTTTTTTCTCCAGTAATAACAAGAAACTTTGAAAACGCTTCATTTTGCGTATTACGTTAACCACGCTAGAGGCGTAGCGACCCTTCCCGGCGCCCGGGGACAAACTTTCGATTTGCAACCCTCTCAAGATTTCGATTTGCACCCCCCCCCCCCACGTCAAACTTTCAGTTTGCACCCCATCTCAAGATTTTGATTTGCACCCCCATCCTCAATTTTTTTATTTTCACCCCCCCCCCCCCTCAAGCTTTCAATTTATTTTTCCAACCCATTTTGGTTCCCCCTCAGGTCGGCGCTAGGGGACATATGTCCCCCCCCAGCCCCCCCCCCCCCCCCCCCTCGCTACGCCTCAGAGCCACGCTGGCTTAAAAATCAGATCAAGATGTTTGATGGAATGGGAGAACACAAAAATAGGATTACCCAAAATATAAATCACAAAGCAATAGCTTGAGATAATCACTCCCATATTGCTCACGTGTTGAGAGAGCTAGATTAAGAGAGAATGGCCAGGACAGAAAACTGTGGGAGAAGTCAAATTAAATGAGTTGTTGTAAGTATTTGTATTTTGTTGAGTAATTTTTAAAGAGTATCACCTGAGTCAGTGTAATGGGACAATTTGAAGAAAAATAATTGACATTGGTAGAGGATATGAGAGGCTCAAATCAACGTACATAACGTGATCCATTAAGACAAGTAGAAAACGTGGCGTTTTTCCAAGCATACACAGTGCTAACATTGTTGAGTGTAAAGACGAGTGGGTCAGTTTTGTAGCTTGGACCATACCCAGGTGTAGACTGCAGGTAAACATTCAGCTGTTGTTTGGACATGCCGTTCGTTGCGTAATGGAACTCTACACAGATTGACGTCACATTGGATGCTATTTCTGCACTCATCATGCCTTTGGTACCCACAGATGTGTTAGTTTTATGATCAAGGTACACGTAGCAGCTCTCTGAAACACAAGATATATACATTCATGAAAAGTAATGCAGGTCTATATTTTAAGTGACATTAAATTCAGTTAAAATTATATCCCTTATTTTCCGGATTAGTTATTTATGCTCAACATTGGACACTTTATTTCCTACTCATAAAAAAAAAAGAGCACTAGTTAGAGCATATCTCCCACATAGCGTGTTGTGATACCACTTCCTAAAATTACATGACCAAACTAAACCATTAATTTTAGGCTGTCTTGGTTTGGTTTAACCACTTATAATAACTAGCTAGTCTTGCTTTGTTGTATTTTGTATGTATTGGATAATTAGTTTACGCATTGGGCATATTTGTATTTCATGTTATATTAAAAGTGATCATTTAACCTACGGTCAGTAGACCCTGGATTTTTCCACGGGGCCAGTATAGGTTTGACCGTCCCATTAGCCAGGACCCAGTTGATGTTTGTGTTGCCTTCATGGTAACTTTTGTAGCCACACAGTGTTGAGAAATCACACGAAGGGGAGATAACCGGGGAATTTCCACAACCTAAGGCTACCACCAGAGAGTTGCCGCCCATTACTGAAATAATGTGAGGTTATGAATATACGTTAATTGGTTGAAATAATAATTTTTAATAAACAGTATAAAACATCGCAAACTGTATCAAAGAGAGACAACATTGACAATATTGAAAAGTTTTCCATAGTTTCGTACGATCATTTCCATGTGTTTTAAGTAAGTAATTTACTGCTGCATACTCAGTTAAAAAAATAAATACTTGGTTGTACTGTCTTTGGTGTTCTACTGAAATTTTTAAATACAAGTCATTTGCATTCAGTTTTATGTTTTCTACTAACCCCTTCAAGTACTATCTGTTTACCGTAGTTTGAGTGTCACAAACAGGTAATATCTGTTATTAAATTGTTGCAATGTTTTTTAAGTACACGCACTTAGACATACAGATATTTTTTTCTACCATGACCCAGTCTCATAGTCTAAAAACTACAACTACACTTTTTGCAATTAAAGTACTACTATTTCCTGTTCACTATACTTTCTTTTGTTCTATTTAGTCTGCTATGTATGTGTTCTGGTACTTCAGCTAGGCTTATTGAAAACTAATAGTATCCATTATTGAGTTTCAACCTAAAACAGATTTTAGGTACTTGTTTAATACCCATGCTTTACCACGGTTAAAGTTGTCATATATAGAGTTAGCTCACGCATGTATTAGTGGATACTATCATTATTTATACAACACAGTTTAAAAATTCATCCTAACATATCAGACAGTTCTAAATCATATATTGTCTGTTGACCCTAACAGAGAAACAACAAAAAACATACCTGTTAACGATGTTAGGACAATCAGCCACATGTGTGATGTGTGCGTCAGGTCAAAGTTCATGGTGAGCAAGAAATAAAACCATCAGCTGTAGAATGTGGGGACGATCGAACACAAGATACAAGTAAACACGGCTGAGATAGCTGAGGTAAATCTTGTCAGTGAGATATGTTAGACTAAGGTAAGTTGTGCAACCAGTGGCCAGACTTAGACAAGTCTGATCCTGTATCCCCCCCCCCCCCCCTCTTTTAAAGATAACACTACGAGACACAGCTTGTTATAAAAGGTTGATTAAAGCAGTTCTGACCTTCAATTATATTTTGTACATGCCTGTAATCGTTACAATTATGAGCCTAATATTCATAGAATAATTTGTATTGTTGACATTATTAAGTCTTTAAAAAATAAATGCACGTCTCATGAAAAAAACTGCAGTAACCTTTACAAATTCCGTATCAAATATTAAAAATTGCAAAAAATAAACGAAAAAGTAGAAAGAAATTTTATTTAAACATACACAAATAAACAGCTTTTCACAAAATAAAAATCGAAATATAATCATCTAGATAGCCTGAATGATCTTACTTTAAAAAAATAAATAATATAACACCTGCTCCAATTGGCAAACAGTAGTTTCACAAAACTGACACTTTTAAGCACAGTTTAAAATATTTCCTACTCGTAAATCTTAATGGAAGTAATTTCGCATCACAAATTAATTACAGTGACATGATTTAACAATCCAAATCAGTACTAGATCTAGATCTGTTTGTGAGGGCGTGTAATGAACCTCCTACAACACATGTATAGAACACACCAGCATACAGCGTTGAAGGTAGGGTTCAACAAGTATGTTTTGTATCATCAACTTAGGTTGTCTTATTAACAACTATCCGCGACCTCCAACTGCCATCCACATCCATCCCTACACACCTCCTTCCTCCCGCTCACAATACACCCGCTGTCACTCGACCAGTCGCTTCCCTTGTTACCCTCGTTCACTCCGTACAACAACATACACGTCAACACACCCGGCCTCCCCCAGTACTACCTTAAACACACACACGCAGTGATCTGTCCCACATACACACCTTTCATAAACAACACATCCCCCCACACTATAACTGAAACACAAACCTAGTTCTACAGCCTGTTAGCCTAGAGCCAGATTCAACCGTAGAACAGCAACACAGCAACGTTACGGAGTTCGATCGAGAATTGCAATTTTCAATCAATTTGTAAAACAGTCCATTTACAATAAAACCCAGGTATGTACATTAAAAAGGTAGTAATTAGAACAAGCGGAAGGGGGGGGGGGCGGGGGGGGGGGGGAAATATGTCCCCGGGCGCCGACCTTAGGGGGCGCCAAAATGGGTTGGAAAAATAAATTGAAAGGTTGAGGGGGGTGCAAATCGAAAGTTTGAGGGGGGGGGGGGGCGCAAATCGAAATCGTGAGAGGGGGGGGGGGGGGCGGTGCAAATCGAAAAGTTTGTCCCCGGGCGCCGGGAAGGGTCGCTACGCCTCTGAGAACAAGTAATCAGTATAGTGCTATACTATACAGTCGTAATTAGCTGATTCAGGTTTACGGAATACGCTGGTGAAAGTCGCTTAACATCCTCCAACTTTCAAAACTTCACCCAACCGTTGGGAGGTTCAACAACTATTGTTATGTCATCACTCTAGCCTTATGACGTCACTGACTTGAAGAATTAGCAGCCTGATCTTAATAGAGACATTTTGTTCGGCGGATTCACTATTGACGTCATCCTGCTATAACTTAGTCACGTGAGGTGTGGGAGTCGCTGGTCTCGTGACGTCACGTGATGACGCAGCTGCTGACAGATGATGACGCTGCACCTCAGCTGACGCACCATCCTCTTGACCACCCGCCTCCACCATCTTCACATGTCGCGGTGTCCTGTAGAGCGGAGTCAGATAATTTTCTAAAGATGCGTATGCAGATTTTAAAACTTAGAGCAATATTTGTTAATTGGATTACTTAGAAAGGAGTTTCAAATATTGAACTTCCAAATAGGCTGTACAAATGTGAGAGATGATCTTGATTCATTGTGCTTAATTTATTTTTAATATCAAATTTAATGAAAACTAAAATATTGTTTGTTCCAACTCTCGCTCTATCCAATTTGAATTTGAACTATCATCAACAAAAATTAATGCTGTGCACAATATATATATATATATATATATATATATATATATATATATATATATATATATATATATATTTATACGTATGTATATAATCTATTGTTTATGTTCGTTTGACTTGTTTCTCACTCTCAATTGATCCTAGTTTTTATGGTAGTATTAAGTTCAAAGGTTAAAGGTTAACAAGCTGCTTTCACTCACCCACGTCTAGCCCGTATGATGACCGCAGCGATGATGACGACGGCCATGACGACAACAGCCCCGCCCACCCCCGTGCCTATAGCGATGATCTGTGTGGACGTCAGCGCCATTTTCTCGGCCACCTCAGAACAGTCGGCACCGCCGTAGACAAATTTATCGTCTGTTTTACACCTGAAACACGAGGTTGGAGGGAGGTTGGATGTGACTAACCCTCCCCTCTCCGCTGTGATGACAGAGCTACTGAGGCACTGTCAAGGCAGTAATTTGTCTAGGTCACGTCATTCAAGTTTAATCTGGCCATTAACAAAATCTGGTAAAATGTTTGTGTACTCACCTACACATTGGGATGTGCTGGTCAGTAGGTGACCTTGAGTACTCACCTACACATTGGGATGTGCTGGTCAGTGACGTAACACTGGGCGTTGACTGGACACCGGAAGTTGAAACATTTGTGATCACACACCTGGCTGGTTGAGTTACACACGTGCGTGTTGTCTGGGCAGATGTGCTCACTCTTACACACGTTGTGGGAAAACTCATTCAACAGATCCTCGGCTAGGGATAGAACTCGTTTGTTGGGAATTGTTTCACTCGTGTAATACACAGATACACTAGTGTCAGGATATGTAAGCAGTTTTTAGTGTAAGTGTAAGATGATGCAAGTGTAAAACTATGTAAGTTTAAGTCGATGAAAGTGTAAGACTATTTGAGTGTAAGATGATGCAAGTGTAAGATTATGTAAGTGTAAGATGGTAAATGTAACACGACCAAATCAACAAATACATACAATAAAGATAAGCAACACATTTGAACATTGAACCATTAACACGCGTAACAAACAAACAAACAGGGACACAGATTGAACCTACAATCGTCCAGATTTTGTTTGAAGGTGCTGTTGACGTAGGTTTTGTCCACGTTGTCTAGATCAAGCAGAAGTTGTTTGGTGTCTGCTAGTTGTTTGCTGACCTTGATGACGTTCACTGGCTCTTGTTGACTGAATGCTTTCAGGTTTATATCATAGTCGATGCCGATACTACCCGGCCTGGGGGGGGGGGTGTTTCGATTACTGTATTTTTAGACTGGTTTGATTTAAAATTACGACTGTTGCATATGTAGATTTGTGGTGATTACGAATTAAATATAAACAGCTGTTGTGTCTGAATCTTGCGGTAATGAATCTAATGTGTACTAGTCCAGGTGTGTACTACTTTATGTACAAGGTGTATACTACTTT
Organism: Physella acuta; assembly: GCF_028476545.2. Lineage (NCBI taxonomy): Eukaryota > Metazoa > Mollusca > Gastropoda > Physidae > Physella > Physella acuta. The sequence goes on along the minus strand of NW_026732098.1, from coordinate 384,508 downwards.
ATGTACACGGTGTGTGCTACTTTATGTACTAATTGTGTACTACTTTATGAACACGGTGTGTACTACTTTATGTACACGGTGTATTTATTATGATCTACCGGGACTTACCAGAATTTTGTGATGACAACTTTGTCAAAGTTTGAAACATCTCTGTACACAGGAGTCAGCTAAGAATATAAAACAGCAACTTTTGTACAAAGACTATCCAAATTTGACAGCTGGGTGACATTGTCACGTCATTTTACATATCGTGAGCTTATAGCTAGAACTCCTGTCGTCCCTTAAAATCAGTGCCAGCCTGCCATAACCCATACACAGGATGTGAGGACGTCTTGTAAAATTTTTCCTGTCTATATCAATAGACTGGCTACCTGTTCGGGTGTGTGTGTGTGTGTGTGTGTGGAGTGTGGGGGGGGGGGAGGGGTGGGTAAGTGTTATAAAAGTCAAATCATTACGTTTTTACATCCCTTGTTAATCCAATTCTGTTAAAGACAAGATATCTTGAGTGCTATCACATATTTATGTTCATATTTCTCCTTAGATATGTAGCTAGTTGAAAATAATAAGAATAAGTAAACTCTTAACATACCATAGCTGTATAGTTTTCGACTGTACTGTTGTAGATCATTGACACAGGGGAGAGCAGCGATGGACTAAACTCTTGGTTAAATTTAATACTAAACGGGATGGAGATCAGGCTATGTTCTACACAAAAACGGAGCTTAATTAGTAACTCATATATGCAGGTCTTCATTACCTCAACGAATTACTAAGAAATGAACTTAAGATAGTAAACATTTTACTTTATTTTTAAGCATAAAAACCTCAATATTTGTAAGAAAAAGTAACGTAGGTCCTATAATTAACATTACAAACAATAAATATTTAACATGTCAGTTCATAGACTAGAAAATAATGGTCAAGCAAGCATAGAATCTCACCTTTATCTACAGGTATATGGTCAGATGGAGATGATGTGCCTGTTGTAGTAGTCGAGCGAGGTGTACTTGTTGCTTTAGATGTGGTGGTTGCGATTGTTGAATCTGTAATTGGTATTGTGGTAGTTGTTGTTGTGGTGGTTATGGTTGATGGCGTGTTGGTAGCTGTTGTGGAGAGGGTGCTAGTAGTTGTTGTATTAGCAGTTGTTGTTGTGGTCGTGTTTTCTGGTTCTGTGGTGTTTGAGTCTGTGGTACCATTTCTTCTAGCCGGACAGGCAACATCAGCAACAGTTATCACGATCCCATCAACAGCAACAGACGTGTAGGCGTCATCAGAAGGTTTGGAACTTTCAAAGGAAATCTGGACATTATGGTGAGTTAAACATTAGAGTGGAACTTTCAAAGGAAATCTGGACATTATAGTGAGTAAATCATTAGAGTGGAACTTTCTAAAGAAACTTAGACATTATAGTAAGTGAATCATTGAAGGAACTATTTCGATAACTTCTAATCCTGCTCAAGAGTTGTCTTTTACTTTCAAGAAATTTGTTAGTAATTTTAATTATGGATGTATTTATTTAAATTTTCTTGGTAAATGTATGATTGGTGACTAATTTGAAGAGTTAAGAGTTGTACACTAATGTTCACATTTAAAATTAAATTAGGTAGGTATGGCCATGTCTTTTGTTGCATTGTCTTATTACGGATAGGTCAAGTGTGGATGGTATTAAGAAAATATTTATATAACGCTTGTTTGGTTTCATTGATGTTTATTTTCGAAAATATATTTAGACAAGATAAATGGATAGAAATGGTTTTTAAAGAAGATGAATAAAGTTGTTTCATCTATAATTATAAATTATTATAATGTATTTAGAACACCTCCAGCATTTATATAGTATATCATATCATACTGCGCTAAAGCTTAAAGAGGTGTTGTAGTTGCTAGAAATATTACCTGATATTAGGGTTCTATGGCAGTGTTATGTTCAGTTTTAAATGTCGTGTGTTGCGAGTCCAAATATCATTTAATTGCGTTATAGCTCAGAGTAAGATACTCGAGTCAACATTTTATAAACTTTATACTGACTCAAGCCGACTATAGTTGCCAAGCTTTATTCAACCTTTGATCATGTTTCTGAACATCTGAAATACACACCTGAGAAAAAGTTGCTGGTATAGAAAGTTAACAAGTCCTTACGTAATTCCTGCCCAGCAGGCAGCATGTGAAGTTGGCTGCCATCCAGTCCATGTTAGTTGTAAAGTTTTCCAACCGGAACATGACGTCATCGGGCGAGTAGCCTGGGCCGTAGCCTGGTGTAGACTGGAGGTAGACGCGCAGGTTTTGAGCCTCCACACCCGTCGTGACGTAATGGAACAGGACGTTGATGGCAGTGACGTCACTTCCTATCTCAGCGCTCAGCATGGCTCTACTTCCTCTGGTGCCGCCATTTTTAACATCAAGGTAAGCGTAGTATGTTTCTGGTGATGAAATATATAGTGTGTACACTGGTGATGAAGTTTATGTAACTGTTGTTTGTAAATCTATAGTGATGAAGTTTATGTAACTGTTGTTTGTAAATCTATAGTGATGAAGTTTATGTAACTTTTGTTTGTAAATATATAGTGATGAAGTTTATGTAGCTGTTGTTTGTAAATCTATAGTGATGAAGTTTATGTAGCTGTTGTTTGTAAATCTATTGTGATGAACTTTATGTAATAGGAATATCTCTTATATGTTCTAGATCTAGACACACTTATATTTAGAGAGAAACAAACACATGCACATAGAATAAATTAAAACAACTCACGTTCATCAGCGTAATTATCCCAGTAATTAATGATCGGTTTAATCCCTCCATCAGCCAGCACCCAGCTCAGGTTACTGGTGTTGTCATGGTAACTGGTGTAGTTACATAAGGTTTTGAACTGGCACGCAGACAGAACGGTGGGTGAGTGGAAGAACGGTGTCGTTGGTTCACACTCTATAGCAAATCAAGTCAGCTCAGTCGATTTTAGTTTTTACTACATTTTTATTTTTTAAAGACAAAAAGCTAAAGAGTTTGATCGACGAAAGAGAGGTGATTTAGTTAAAAGGTTAAAAAAAGTCACCGTTTTCATTTAGCAATACATTTCTGAAATATTATAGTATTCATTTTAATATTTTAATAATAAAGCAGACTTCTTCACTACTGTAAGTTTATAGGGAGGAAAAACATTATTTAACTCCCTTTTATTTTAAAACAAATGAAAATATGGCGATAGTTTAAATTCCTACAGTTTTTAAGATTAAAATTGAAATTTAAAAGTAAATTAATTTTTAAAGTGACGTTTGTTAACTTAGTAATTAATCACACGTAAAACATAATAGCCTAATTGTATATCTAATTCACAGTGATGTGGAATAAAAGGCAACTTTAAAAATATGTTAGCATAAATACGTACCTACTTTCAAATGATGCAAAATAATTAAGTCTCAAAAATGTATTAGTCAAATTACACACTTACTATATTAGTATAATTACACACTTACTATATTAGTATAATTACACACTTACTATATTAGTCTAATTACACACTTACTATATTAGTATAATTACACCAGTACTATATAAGTCTAATTACACACTTACTATATTAGTCTAATTACACACTTACTATATTAGTCTAATTACACACTTACTATATTAGTCTAATGACACACTTACTATATTAGTCTAATTACACACTTACTATATTAGTCTAATTACAAACTTACTTCCTAGTGATGTGAAATACAGAATGAACCACACTACTATCAATACACGGCATGGCCTTGACATGCTTGTAAGGTCAGAGGTCATGAAGGGTTTACAATTATAAAAACTAAACCAAAACAACAGAGTAGTCTAAACCAGACCTACACAAAAACATCTGAGATATCTCATCGATACACTTGTCAGTGAGATACATTTGACTGAGGTAGGAGAGGTAATCAGTGAACTGAGTCATTCAGTCAACTTCATACGATAAAAGATAAACTTTGTCTGATTAAATTCTCCTGACCTTCGTTGTTATCTCTTGTTAGATTAGGCCAATGAAAACAATATTATAAGACAAACAAGGCTGCAAGGGACGTAACTGTTGGCCGTCACCAGGGTAGATTATCATTTAAATAGATCAAGAAGTAAATAAAAACAAATTATATGCTTATCTTATTGTTTTATTTCTGATGGCATCAATATTTAAACAGAATATAATTATAAATTTAATTTTATGTTTCTTTAAATAGTTGCTGATTAATTAAAAAGTAAAAAAAATATTGTAATAGTAAAATTAAAAACTAGCAAACCGTAAGTACTACTACTTGCATTTTACTTTAATTAAAATGTTTAACACATAATTACATTCTGATTCGCTTTCAATATCGTCTATTTAAGTTTCTGCCAAAACATAGGATCACACAAATTCACACGCTGTATGTAGAACACCACAGAAGGCAGGTGACGCAACGTTGCTCCTGATGTATGGGCCGCACCCAACCAATCCCCACCCCCTTTCAACCCATGCCGCTACGACCCCGCCCGCCCCACCGATACAGTGCAACATTCTGATAGAATGCAGTTTTTTAAAATTATATTATTGTATTAATTTTATATGCTGCCAGTCCTGATGGTTTCCTTTATCTTATACATCTGCTGTTTATACATGTATCAATTTTTAAAAAATGCTAGGCATTGAAGATGTACACCACTAAGCAGAATACCCTTTAAAATTTATTATGTGAGTATTGGGGATTCTTTCCCTTTTTTTTGGAAGTGATCAAAAAGTTAAATTGTAATCTGGAAATGTTTTTTTTCTTAGTAAATTGTGACAGGATTGTAAACCTCTGACAACAGACTTCAAATTGTAAACCTCTGACAGGAATATCAAACCAGCTCATTGCCTTCTAAAGTAAAAATATCACTTAACAAATCGGAAAATGCCTGAACATCCGTTTTGATGTGGTCACTCTAGTGAACTGGCGTGGCCACTATAGTGAATTGACGTGGTCACTAGTGAATTGACGTGGTCACTCTAGTGAACTGACGTGGTCACTCTAGTGAACTGACGTGGTCACTCTAGAGAACTGACGTGGTCACTCTAGTGAACTGACGTGGTCACTCTAGTGAACTGACGTGGTCACTATAGTGAATTGACGTGGTCACTAGTGAATTGACGTGGTCACTAATGAACTGACGTGGTCACTCTAGTAAACTGACGTGGTCACTCTAGTGAACTGACGTGGTCAGTGAACTGACGTGGTGTATCGTCTGCTAACGCTGTCAAACACCAACGTGGAATTTCTGTTCTGGATTTCCAAGATGGCGTCATGGTGTAGTCTGTCTACCCGAGGTCTGGGTATCTCAAGCCGGAAACGGTGAAAGTCTGGTTTCATGACGTCATGGGATGACGCGGCAACAGACTTCTGCTGACGCTGCTCTTCAATGGACGCGTCATCAGTCAGGCTGTCGGCATCTGTCGTCTGCTCATCTGGTACCCGCCTGGTGGGAGGAAGGTCAGATGTTTATTTACGGTTTTTCTTACTGACTTTTTTCTCTGGGGGAGGGGGCTCTTGATATTTACACTAGCTTGGTGCGGCATGGGCGATTAGTTACCCCCCTATAAACTTTTAATACTTGTTATAAATCTAAACGGACCACCATCATATCAATAGGGACTACCAAAAGGCTTGGACAGACTTAACACAATTAGATAGAGCTTTTACAATTTAAGAGTAACGGTTGTGGGGTGTGTTCAGTGTTGTCTCTTCCAGACTTTTTTCTCCAGGCGGGGTGGGGGTATTTAAAAAAAATTCGGGGGGGGGGGGGGGGGGTGAAGTGTTGGCGGACTAAAATTTCGAAGAAATGCCTGGAGGAAACACTAATTGTTTTTTTTTCTTATACAACGTGACTACGTAACAGGTGTTTGACGTGTAACAACCAGTTACAGAAAAGTGTTACGTGTATAAAATACACAAAAAGTTGAAAGATAAAAACTTTGACATGAAACGGCCTGGAAAGATAAAAGGACAATGTCCTGTTCACTGACCGGCGCCTGGTCCTCAGGATGACCACAGCGATGATGATGACGGCCATGACGACAACAGCCCCGCCCACCCCCGTGCCTATAGCGATGATCTGTGTGGACGTCAGCGCCATTTTCTCGGCCACCTCAGAACAGTCGGCACCGCCGTAGACAAATTTATCGTCTGTTTTACATCTGCGACAAGAAACACAAACATTTCATTGTCGTTAACCCAGGCCATTTGTAAACTGTTTTAGAAACTTTTTATTAACACGTACACATACATTTCTGCCATGCCGCAAGGTACAAAAAGTATAATAAATGATAAAAATCAGGTTTGGATGAACGCACACAATTTTTGTATTGAGTGGGTACTCACCAACAATGTGCTCAGCGGATAGCCTTGAGTACTCACATGAGGTACAACTGTCAGCCGTTGACGGTCATTTAATGACCTTGCATACTCCCTACACTGAGCTGGTCAGTGGTTGACCTTGAGTAGGCCTACTAATCTACACTGGGGTGGTCATTGGATCAACTTTGATACTTAAGTACATTTAGGTCAGTCTATGACTTTGTGTACTCACCTACACTGGGGCGGTCATTGGATCAACTTGGATATTTAAGTACATTGAGGTCAGTGGGTGACCTTGTGTACTCACCTACATTGTGCGGTGTGCTGGTCAGTGACGTAACACTGGGCGTTGACTGGACACCGGAAGTTGAAACATTTGTTATCACACACCTGGCTGGTTGAGTTACACACGTGCGTGTCATTACAGATGTGCTCACTCTTACACACGTCACGGGAAAACTCCTCCAGTACGTGCAAGGCTGCCAGATGAGAATCGTGAAGTAAATTGGTCTTTATGAAATACCACAACATGATCGCATGTAACCCCGCTATGCCTGATAAACCAAATACATCCAGCATACACCATAGTCCACTCATCTCCCCACCATCTCTTCGCTACCCCCTTTTATTTACATAACATTTCCATAGCTATTCTTGGTCAAATGTGGTTGATATTCCACAAATTATTACGTTATTCGTTATTAGTGCTCATGCTTCTAACATTTTTTTTGAACCCTAACATGCGACAGTACCGTCCCCATCAAAACAATGTCACGTGACAATACTAGTGTCATCTATAATGTAAAAGACAATCTATAACATTTAAATTTGTGTTTTGATTTATAGTTTATATTTAAGCTTAATGCTTAGTCCATTTTTGAAGCTTAGCGAGAATTTAGAATTATGTTTAGCTTCAAGGCTGAGTGTTAAAGTTAAGTATTCTGTATAAGTGTTTAGGCTAACCTACCTTCAGATAATTTATCGTCGAAGGTCACGTTGACATATGTCTGGTCAACTTTGTCCAGTTTCAGCAGCTGAGTTTTAACGTCCGACAACTCGTTTTTAACCAGGGAACTGTTGATTGGCTGACCTTGGTGGAAGGCCTTCAACTTTACATCGAAATCGACTCCAACACTCCCTTCCCTAAAACAAACTGAACATGTCACGAAACCAATTTTTTCAATGATTGAAAGATGGATACTTTAATCGAACGACGTACGTAATATTTGCATTCCTAAATGTAGGTATAAAGATGTACGTGTCCGTATATTGTTTACAGCAGAACAAACCATCATACTAAAATGTTACTAAATTAACGTCATCATCTTCAGAGTTTCTTCCAGGCATCTCCGAAAAAAGTCTACCCCGCCTACCCCGAACGAAATTGGTTTTATATAGAAAACATATTGGCCTTCTTTTACCAGTGTCCTTCCCCCCCCCCCCCCCCCCCCGGAAAATGTTGTGTCCCCGTCCCCCAGGAGAAAAAAATCTGGAAAAAAACACTGATCATATTAAACCTCACCAGAACTTTTTAATGACGACTTCATCAAAATTGGTGACGTTCATAAACAGAGGCGTCAGCTGTAACAACAGAACATGAACAAATGGATCAGTAACACAATGGTTAAAAAAAATGTTATTATTTATCTAACAAAATTTATTGTTTATTTTTATTTCTTATTGATACATAGAAAGAAAGTTGATACCAACAGCTACACTGTTACATTCAGTGAAATAAAACGACGAGCTATTCTTTTTTAGGGCTGGTGTGGTCTAGTGGTAGGGCGTACGATAGTGCCATACTATAGAATCTACTCAATTCGGGATTTCTCTACGATAAATTCTCAACAGGCACTTGACCGAATGCCTTTTGTCCGTAAGCTGTTTTTCCGAATGGACAATTGCCTGAATACGACTAACGCCCAAATGGACTTGAAGAATGGAACAAATCCCCAAATTGCCATAAGCTCGAATGCCGTTTGACCGGAAAAATTATTAATATTATATTTTCTTAGGTAAAGATAATTTTATTTTTAATATCAATATTTTTAACAACTTATTATTTTAGTTTGCTCGCATACGGCTCCATAATTAAAATTTCTTTATATAATTCCCAGTCTTTATATAAGCTAATGTAAAACTATTAAAACACACCGTTTTGCTATAGTTTAAAGCAGTTTGGTTAAACTTGGATGACGTCGGGATGAGCAGACCCTCATCAAAGTTTTGATTGAATTTGATCGTTAATTCTATGGAGATCCGACTTTGCACTGGAATAGACAAACATAACGAAGGATTTCTGGACAACTTTTAGTATGCACTACCTCAAAGTCTAAACTGGGGCGTATTGAGAGTAAAAGCCAAGCCTAGTTAAATTTTTAAAAACATGAGAAATGAATTTAAAAAAAAACAACAACTTAAATGCAAGAAAAAAAAATTACCTTTGTCTATTGGTATAGTTGGAGGTGCTTGAGATGGTATAGTTAACTTAACTGAAGGGGGAGGAGATGTATTAAAGATATTTGTTGGAGTTTTAGTGTCTGCCAGTATTGTGGACTTGTAAATTACAGCATCAGTGGACGTTTGATAAATTATGGTCGTTTGTGTGATTGTACTAGATAGTGTAGATGTGGGTGATGCGAAATATTGTGTTATTGTAGGTGTGGTAGTTGTTGGTGTGGTAGTTATAGGTGTGGTAGTTGTAGGTGTGGTAGTTCTAAGTGTGGTATTTGTGGGTGTGGTAGTTGTAGGTGTGGTAGTTCTAAGTGTGGTATTTGTGGGTGTGGTAGTTGTAAGTGTGGTAGTTGTATGTGTGGTAGTTGTAGGTGTGGTAGTTGAAGTTGTGGTAGTTGTAGGTGTGGTAGTTATAGTTGTAGGTGTGGTAGCTGTAGGTGTAGTAGTTGTTGTTGTGAAAGTTATTGTTTGTATGGCCGTGGTTATATCGTCGGCTGTGTTTGTTTCTGTGATCGCGGTTGTAGTTTTGGTGGTTGTTGCATCTAAGACCGTGGTTGTTATAACATCTGTGGTTGTAGGTTTGTCTGTGGTTGTAGGTTCGTCTGTGGTTGTGGGTTGGTCTGTGGTTGTAGGTTCGTCTGAGGTTGTAGGTTCGTCTGAGGTTGTGGGTTGGTCTGTGGTTGTAGGTTCGTCTTTGATTGTAGGTTGGTGTGTGGTTGTAGGTTGGTGTGTGGTTGTAGGTTGGTGTGTTGTTGTAGGTTCGTATGTTGTTGTAATTATGACCGTGGTTGTCGGTTTGTGTGTGGTTGTGGGTTCGTCTGTGATTGCAGGTCCGTCTGAAGTAGTTGTATGCTCGTTTGAGGTTGTAGGTTCGTCGGTGGTTGTTAATTCGTCAGTGGTTGTAGGCTCGTCTGTTGTTGTAGGTTCTTCTGTGGTTGTGGGTTGGTCTGTGGTTGTAGGTTCGTATGTTGTTGTAATTATGACCGTGGTTGTCGGTTCGTGCGTGGTTGTTGGTTCGTCTAAGGTTGTAAGACCGTCTGCGGTTGTAAGCTCGCCTATGGTTAAAGTTTCGTCTGTGGATGTAGGTTCATCTGCTGTTGTATATAAGACACTGGTTGTGGGTTTGCCAGTGGTTGTAGGTTTATCTGTGGTTGTTGATTTCTCTGTGGTTGTGGGTTCGTCTGTGGTTGTAGGTTTATCTGTGGCTGTTGATTTCTCTGTGGTTGTGGGTTCGTCTGTGGTTGTAGGTTTATCTGTGGTTGTTGATTTCTCTGTGGTTGTGGGTTCGTCTGTGGTTGTAGGTTTATCTGTGGTTGTTGATTTCTCTGTGGTTGTGGGTTCGTCTTTGGTTGCAGGCTCGTATCTGGGTGTAGGTTTGTCTGTGGTTATAGGCTCGTATGTGGTTGTTAATTCGTCAGTTGATGTAGGCTCGTCTGATATTGTAGGTTCGTGTGTGGTTGTTGATTTCTCTATATTAGTTTGTTCGTCTGTGGTAGTAGGTTCGTCTGTGGATGTAGGTTCGATTGTGGTTGTTAATTTGTCAGTGGTTGTAGGTTCGTGTGTGGTTTTAGGTTTGTGTATGGTTGTAGGTTCTTCTGTGGTTGTAGGCTCGTCTGTGGTTGTTAATTTGTCGGTGGTTGTAGGTTCGTGTGTGGCTTTAGGTCTGTGTGTGGTTGTAGGTTCGGGTAAGTTTGAATCTGTGGCCATGGTTGTTTCTTTAGTCGTTGTATATCCGGCCAAGATTGTATGGGTGCTCTCTGTTTTAATTGCTGTCTTATTTGTTGTCACAGACGTCGATGTAATATTTGGTGGTGCAACCATGGTAGTAGTTGTGGTAGTTGTTGTAGGTATCGTGGTTTTTGCAGTTGTTGTAATTGTTGCGGCTGTTAGATCTATCTTGCTTGTAGGTATTGGTTTATTAACAGATTCAATGTTGTTTTCTGATTTAGAATATAACTCTGTCTTACTATTTATAACATAGTTTGTTTGCTTTGTTTTTGCATTTAGTCTAGTTATTGAAGCTAATGTAACGATAGTTGCTGTCATCGTATTTCCATAAAAGTTTAATAATTGTGTTAACAACATGTAATTTAGCAAATTCATTTTGAAAACCCTCTGGAGACTTTCATTGATTCCAATTCTGAAAATAAATGTTTTGATGAGACTTTTCTCCTCAACATGCTTGCTTCTACCATCAAAATATAATATTTATTGCTCTAGTAATACAACTTTGGTTTGTTTAGAAATCTTATATTTCATTTTTTAAAATATTTTTTTTTTAAACATTGGATTGATTTTATTTTCATACTTTATTTATTATCACATCAACAATGACACCGCAATAAGGTATGTTTAAAAATTTTTTTTGCAGTAAATTAACAATTAATTAAAAAGATATCCTGTTTGGAAACTGTAAACATTATTAAGTGGAAAAAACAAACAGTTTACTGTTTCACTTACTTTTATTGTAAAATTTTCAAAATCCAGCTTTTGTTTAGTATCCAAATGTCGAAGTCATTTCAACAAAAATATAAAATTCGTTTCATTTTTAGATTTTATTAGTCTACACATCTGATGCTTATTAAGGTTGCTTAGTGCTTGTTATAAACTTGCTGATTGTAGTTGAGTAGTCTGACAACCTTGAATTTTTAGCAGAAGATACGGTAAAAATTACACGTTAAGGATGAGAACACAGCGTTAAAGTACAACCAATATATGTCACATGACATAATAGACAAACAACTGGTAATACCAATACTAGATCTAAATATGTAAACAAGGGCTCGTGATAGTTATACAAAAATAAACAACTTTAATCAACAAGCTACGCTGAAATTAAAAGAGAATCACGGTCTGTTCTAAGTAACAGGACACACACACACACACACACATAATAAGCGAGAAACAGGAACGCAGATATAAATCAAATGTTGGTTTTAAGCTGGTTATACAGGGTGAAAGTAACAACAATATTAAATTTAGGCTGAGTTCATGATTACACACGTTTTTATATTCTGGCACCAGCAAGTGGAACAAACTGGAGGGCTGGACAATACCAACCTGAGGGCAGATAACTTACAACACGGGAAGTGAACAATGACGACAAGTACAAGAACGTAAAAAGATCAACCCAATTAGATCATATCACTCTTTCACTAATGTTAAACATTTTAAAATCTTCTTTATCTGTTCCATCAAAGTATGGTACCGTCAAGAGAAAATTTAAATGCACATTTGTTCTACACACAATTTCATCAATAACAATTGAATAAAGATAGGAAAAAGGTATATTTATAAAACATTTATTTGAACAGGGTAAAGTGCAACAGGACGTCAGATTGAAACATTGAATAACAAGCACTTTACATTTGTTTCTTGTTTACTGATTTACGTTTATAGTTGAAAATGGTTTCAAATTAAATAAATATTAGCACAGAATTTTAGCCATTTCAGATAAAGAAATTTAAAATCCCATGTCACCCCCTCCCCCCCCCCCGACGAAGATATTCATCAAAGAAACTGCTCTAAACTGTGCTACTTAAAAAAAACAACATCAAACATCAACTTAATATTTGTACATCTCACAATCTAAACAGTTAAAACTAAAACAAGCTTCATCATGTACTAAAAATAATTTTAAAAAACTATTGTTTCTTTTGACTGATATGAAAAGCTTTTGTCGCTTACAAAAGATTTCACGAGTAAATGACATATGGTCTTCATATTTTGAGTATTTTTACAGAAGTTGTGTTTACACTAATAAAAGTCGAAGCTTGTATAAACTGTAGCCCCAGACGTTTACATTTTTCTTTATTTAATTTTACATTCTCCATTTATATCAGTTTCACCTAATCATAGGTTAATTTAATCTGAACACCACACGGGAATAACGAGAATATAGTAGCGAACACAGAATAAATTAAATCAACGTAAATTACGGCGAAATGATATTAAAAAAAATGTTTTTTTTTCTTTCTGATTGAACCATTTGTGAATTTTTTGCATACAAGTCGTGTGACAATCCTGCTCGTTGTTTAGGTAAAAGTTAACTGTTCAATATACGTTTCACTGTGTTTCTGTTTCTAGTCATCTTGTCATATCACACGTACTGAAGGCGTGTCAACTCGCTATCAACATGTTTGATATAACCTCTGCTCGTTGTATTATGCAGGTCCCCGAGTTTCATTAGTTAAACACAATGATATTTCAGCTGTTTGATAATCTAACACTTGTTACATGCGTGTTTTGTTTGGTTACCTTTACAACTCATGTTTTATATAGGCTTATGTACGCGAATCAAAACCGCAATTTCTGTCTCATTTAAACCAAAATATCGTCTAGTCTTCATTTAAAAAAATGACAAGAACACTAGTTAAACGTTAAAATACATCAGACAAAAGAAACAGAACTTACGTCTGTATTCCTAAGGTACTAGAACCATTTGTTTCCAGTAATCCAAAGACGTCTAGGCATCGAAAATCTAAGTTTACAGAGCTCGTTATACTAAAGCAATAGATCTAAGCTCATTAAGAAATGTTAATCAAATCTCAGACGATTAGCTGAGATCCTCTCCTCAGTTTAGCGTAATACATTAGTCCATCTACCATTAGGGTAACTATAATGTTATAAACACAATGTTCTGGGATAGCCCTTACATCACACAACTGCTGTCTTAAACTTGGCAGAAAACGACTGAAACAGCATAAATGACATAGAGTATCGAGTTTAAAAAGAAATAAACTAAATTTTAGTTTTGTTAACTTAAATTAAGAAAATAAACTAATGTTCACATTAAGTGTTTTCTGGAACATGCGATCGATAAAGATAACACAGCTGAAGTCTGTGTAGTAGTTCTAAAGCTTGGAGATTACAAGCTTTGAGTTAATTACACGGAGGTTGAGATAAGGTAAAAGTTTAGTTGCTAGTTCATGACATTGTTTTCAATGACTTGACATTTCTATCTACCAGCATGGAGATAATTAACATTTGAGCGAAGTATTTTATATGCCCTTTTAGGAAGGGCATTTTTTTTTCAATCGGCGAACTGGTGATTATGTCAGTAGAAGCAAAATATACTTCTAACAGTTCCACTAGCGTTAATTCAATCTAATGCTAGTTTAATACTACCAGCACTTCAATCATTTACTTGTTAGCTTTTTATAGTACGTCACATATAACATAATATCATAAAAATTAACAGGCAATGCTAACTTTTATCGTTTAAATACATTACATATCGTGGTGCACTTTGCTAGACAGATAAGACACTAGACGTCCTCACTATATTTTACTGTCAACAGTCGACATCGCCGTTGAAAAAAAACTAGACTGTTAGAATATTTCCCCCCCCCCACCCCGACCTTGCACGGAGCGGCTAGTGTGTCACCGTCCATCACTATCTTCTGTCATGCCAGGGGTAATGGCAGTAATTTCAGTGGATTACTTTGGTCAATATGATGGTCAGTGGATTACCTTGGGGGTCAAATTGATGGTCGGTGGATACCCTAAGGGGTCAATATGAAGGACAGTGTTATGAGCTTGTGGGTCAATATGATGGACAGTGGATGACCTTGGGGGTCAATATTATGATGGTCAGTGTAATGACCTTGGTAGTCATTATGATAGATGACAACCTTGGAATTTAATATTATGGTCACCGGATGATCTTGAGTGGATAATTATATTGTTATTTCATTTGTACAATAGAATTGTATCCCGACTATAACAGTCGAGGTGAATATTCAAGGTCATGAACTTGACACAAGTTAGTACTCAAGGTCACTCTAAGACAGCAGTATCCTCCATCTACCATCTGTCATCATCTACCTGATTCTTATCTACCCTGTCAGTCAACATAAAACGATGACGTTTAATTTTCAGTTTATTGATATAATATATCACAAAATATGTTTAAATACACTTAGAAATGATGTCTAAAATGATTGTTGAAGAAATGTTTTACTTGTAAAATCGACTAATTAATATATTGAATCAAAATACACACTCATATGTAATATGGACATAGAAGAAATATACCGTTTGTCTATCACTCGCACTTTTTAACGAACCCAAATAGTCCACATCTAACACACTTTGTTTTATACAAAATTATCACATGCGTTCTAATTTAACCGAGTGCGATACAACTAATTTTAATTAATTCAAGATACATTTCAAGTTTACTTTAAAGAACGGTAAAGGAAAGAGGCAGTTAACTAAAGCCAACAACAGCAGTGTTTCTTTAAGACATTTTTCTCCGAGACGGAGGGGGGTGCGGGGACTTGAAACTTTCTGGGGGATGTGGATACTGGTTTAAATGATTTTTCTATATAAATTATATTTTATTTCAATTTTGTCCAGGGAAGGGGCCTTGGACGTGCATCGAGTAAGGGAGGTAAGGAGGGGGGGGGGGGTGAGGGGGAAGGATGGTGTAGGGTGGGAGTGCTAAACACGAGAAATGCTTGAAAGAAACTCTGAGCAACAGTTAGAACTCGGACATGTGGCAGGTCTGACAGTGATGTGAAAGTAGAAGAGTTGGGTGTTTAATGACGATATCAGGTGGGTAATGGGCAGTTAGAGTTCTGTCTTTGGTATATTCGTTAGCCTGCAGTCATCAAATTAGCATTTTAGAAAATAAACAACATAATTACACAATTGAAAGATTTATAAATACAAGTCAAATATATGTATACATTTCAAATATAAAAAAATAAATATCAATTTTATAATAAGCACTTTTTTTGTGTTATAACCGCTTGTAGCAGGCGGGCGTCCGACTGTTTATCCGTTGGTGCATCAAGTATTCCTTACATCTGAGGAAGTGTAATTAAACCTTGAGTAACGGAGTGACGTGATTATACGTCCATGTGGTGGGACGTGACTAGACGTCCATCTGGTTGGACGTCTTACCGTGCCAACTGCCCCTGCTGTCAAACACAAGCGGAAGTGTTCTGTTCGGGAATTTCCCGATGACGTCATGCTGATGTCTGTCTAAGCGAGGCCTGGGTATCTCGAAACGAGGCCGGTGAATGCCTGGTTTCATGACGTCATGGGATGACGAAACGGTGGACTGTTGCTCAACATTGGACGCGTCATCACCCAGGCTGTCGTCATCCGTCGTCTGCTGGTAGCGGTACTTCCTGTTAAGAGAAAGTTCGAGATTGTTTTTAATATTGAGAGACGCTGGTGAGTCTAGAATGTTCTATTGCTCTCACACGCCTGTGGGACATGACTCCGTGTCAGGTAACAAGACTTGTGAGTTTCTCAAATGACATTTTGTCTTTTGATAACGCTTTATTTAGTTTACAAAGCGTTTTTGTGTGCTTGTTTGTGAGTTTGTAGAAAATCTTGTAACCCACTTTGATGTAACTCTAGCATTCGTCTCCCAAGACATCTCCTACATATTTTGAACGACCAATGCTTTTATTTAAAAAAGCAAATGGGTTTTATTGCCTTAATTTCAGAGCTTTTAAAACCTAAATATTGTAAATGTTTTTATCTTTGTTTTATACATATTATCCTACCACACTAACGTCAGAATTCATTTTGTTGATGGTTTTCACGAACAGAACGACATGTTGTATATTAAAAATATTGGTGTAACCTAACTAGAAGAAGCCAGCGAGGTTTAAAATCATGTTTAAAAACTTCTCTGAGTCCACCCAGCTCTGATGGGTACCTGACTCACTTTAGGGAAAGTAAATGCGGCTGTACTGACCACACTATCTTTTTTTATGACGAGGCCTTTGAAACAGGTGAACTCTACTTTAATTGACCCAAGGACTGCCAGGTTGGCTCTAAAGGAAATTTAATGTTTACAAGCCCAAATTTAATAAGAAATATTTATCAGGAATGACTTTTTATAAACATTGAGAAAAAAAAACCATCAATAAAATTACACAAAAGGTTATAGATGTACGAACGTATTTTTTTTTTCTTAATTTTTATCTTTCACAACATTATAAATAAACCGCTTAAACAATCAATGTATGAAGAATTAACTAGTTATGGTCTACCCTAGCCATGATACTTTTACGTCAGCGTATTGCGGGAAACAGCCTAGATCTAGAACAGACTATCTTAGGTCCGTGTCGTTATCTTAAGTGGGAGCCTTGAAACACAAACAACATGGTATCGCCCACTCCAAGCAGACGTCTAGTGGATGTAGCTTCAACAAAGTACAACTTTACCAGACGGATCAACCTTTTAAAGCTAATCTTCACTTCATGTATCATGTTGTCTAGTGATTGTGGTGAGCACACAATCTCAGTATTTGGTATAAAAGAAATATTGATGTATATATATATATATATATATATATATATATATATATATATATATATATCCTCTATTAGGTCTACATTACAAAACGGTGAGGTTTGTATTTTACTGTAATTTAAAATGTCGTAAAGCAGTGAGCTATGGAAGGCTTTAACTTGTAGTAAATCCAGTCAGTTTAAACAGTATGTGACCACAATCAACAGAAAAAAAAAATCTCATGTCTTTTACTAGCCTATGGACAAGAAACGTCCTGGAAAGATAAAAGGACAATGTCCTGTTCACTTACCGGCGCCTGGTCCTCAGGATGACCGCAGCGATGATGATGACGGCAATGACGACAACAGCCCCGCCCACCCCCGTGCCTATGGCGATGATCTGTGTGGACGTCAGCGCCATTTTCTCGGCCACCTCAGAACAGTCGGCACCGCCGTAGACAAATTTATCGTCTGTTTTACATCTGCGAGAAGAGACGAAAATTAATTGTCTTAATTTTGGTCAAATGGTGGGGGCCTTTTAACTTCAATTAACACCCCCACCTACACCTCCAGTCATGTCCAAACTAGTTGTTGTTTTCATCACATTTTTAGCTGAACAATGAAAATAAGTGAAGGCGCCTCAACAAACTCTCAACCTGCATAGAATGATCTTCGGCACCTACAATGTGAAGGTCAGTCAACGACCTTGTGTACTCACCTACACTGTGGAATGTGCTGGTCAGTGACGTAACACTGGGCGTTGACTGGACACCGGAAGTTGAAACATTTGTGATCACACATCTGGCTGGTTGAGTTACACACGTGCGTGTCATTACAGATGTGCTCACTCCTACACACGTCACGGGAAAACTCCTCCAGTACGTGCAGGGCTGCCAGATGAGAATCGTGTAGTAAATTGTTCTTTAAAAATTCTAGGAAACATTCAAAACTGTGTTGGTTCTAACAAGAGATGGGTATTACTAAGGCTGCATAAACCACGCCCTAACCAATAGATATCAGACAACCCATCGCATACATGTGCCGTATAGTAGACTTTATCCCCCTAACACCGACTACTATGATTACATTTCACATTATTTCATCATTGCTTTTATAGCAATTTAAATTGATCTGCCAATTATCAATAAATTTACTTTTTTTAAAAATAAATGATAGCCATGCTGTCTTTGTTAATTCAGACAAAATGAGTACGTGAGTGTATTATCGAATTATTATTCTTTACTTGTGTGTGTAAATTGAAACTAAAAATATAAAAATAAACCCACCCCTTCTCAGAAATACAACAGTTTCAGTGTAATCTAATAAGGTTAAGGGTCATTCATATCTCTTATATGTTTAAGCTAATGTGTAATGTATAGAGGCAAAATGTGTGTTTTAGTTTAATGGTGTATTTAGTGTGAATGCCTAGCTAGTTTCAGTTTTAGGTTTAGCTTCAATGTTTTGTGTTTTTGTTTAGTACTCTGACTGATGTTTACTGTAGTGAGTTTATGTTTAGTTTTAAGGTTTTTTTTTAGTGTTCAGAATTAGTATATAGGTTTACCTACCGCCCGATAATTTATCGTCGAAGGTCACGTTGACATATGTCTGGTCAACGTTGTCCAGTTTTAGCAGCTGAGTTTTAACGTCCGACAACTCGTTTTTAACCAGGGAACTGTTGATTGGCTGACCTTGGTGGAAGGCCTTCAATTTGACATCGAAATCAACTCCAACACTCCCTTCCCTAAAACAAACTGAACGTGTCACGAAACCAACAGAATTTATTTATAGGCTTATCGTAACAAGACTTGCCGATGTTTTAAACTCGTATGTGTATAACACAACCATCCTTTTCATGTAAAATATATGCAATCGTATGTGTAGATGTGTAGATGTACGAGTATATTTTTTTATAACAGAACAAACAATTATATCACGTTTCAAAATTAACATCATCAAACCTCACCAGAACTTTTTAATGACGACTCCATCAAAATTGGTGACGTTCATGAACATAGGCGTCAGCTGTAACGAAAATAAAACAAATGATTCAGTAACAAAATGGTTGAAGGTGTTCATGTAATGTTTGTTTATAGGACCTATTACTCTATTGTTTTTCTTTTTCGTATATTTATAGAGGAAGAATTATAACCGTGTTCATTTTTATTTCCAGTCTTCATAAAGTAAAACAGTTGGTACCACTAACTACATTACTAAATATTTTTTTATTTCCAGTCTTCATAAAGTAAAACAGTTGGTACCACCAGCCACATTACTAAATATTTTTTTATTTCCAGTCTTCATAAAGTAAAACAG
The DNA here is from genome assembly GCF_028476545.2 of Physella acuta. Taxonomy (NCBI): domain Eukaryota; kingdom Metazoa; phylum Mollusca; class Gastropoda; family Physidae; genus Physella; species Physella acuta. The sequence continues at coordinate 365,147 of NW_026732098.1, read as the reverse complement.
TTGGTACCACTAACTACATTACTAAATATTTTTTTATTTCCAGTCTTCATAAAGTAAAACAGTTGGTACCACTAACTACATTACTAAATAGTTTTTTATTTCCAGTCTTCATAAAGTAAAACAGTTGGTACCACTAACTACATTACTAAATATTTTTTTTATTTCCAGTCTTCATAAAGTAAAACAGTTGGTACCACTAACTACATTACTAAATATTTTTTTTATTTCCAGTCTTCATAAAGTAAAACAGTTGGTACCACTAACTACATTACTAAATATTTTTTTATTTCCAGTCTTCATAAAGTAAAACAGTTGGTACCACTAACTACATTACTAAATATTTTTTTATTTCCAGTCTTCATAAAGTAAAACAGTTGGTACCACTAACTACATTACTAAATATTTTTTTATTTCCAGTCTTCATAAAGTAAAACAGTTGGTACCACCAGCCACATTACTAAATTCTGTGAAATAAAACCTCGGGATAGTCCAAGAGGCCCGGGAAATTTTTAAAGGGGCCTCAAACCCAGATTTTAATTTTCATAGTTCATTTTTCCCCATCAGAATCAGCCTGATAGAAACTCATGCGATAAATGATTTAAAAATAAATAAATCAAAGCACTAATAAGCCGAGGACAGCACCATTCCTGTGGGCCTACCAGGATTTCCGATGAACCGGAATTTTTCCTGGTAGACTGGGGGGGGGGGGGGGGGGGGCGTTCCACCCCTGTGCAAACTATAGAATCCACTCATCTCTGAATTGAAGATAACGGGAGTCATGTGATTAAAAGAGGCCACAGACCGCCCACGAAAGGCGAGGTTACAGTTAGGTTGATGAAATTTTATATATGAGAATTATATAAAATTGGTAGTTCTGTATTAACTTTTCATCTTTTTCAAGTAACAGGAAGTGGAACTTATTCCACTTTTGTTTTTCAAGAGCCTATAACTTGAGTACTGTTTCACATAGATACACGAAATTCCAAATTTAATTAAAATATCTAATTCTCTGCCTTCTATCAAATTTTGAATGATTTTCGTTGACCGAAAGTAGTACTTTATTCTGTTTTATATTTCTAAAAAACGCATATGAATTTTTTAAGTACTAGTATCTCGCACTATTATACACATATTGATTGCAGTTCACTTGTTGCGCAATTCTTTTTTCTACGACACTGTATTCTATTTTTAAAAGTTTAAGAATTGTAAAAGCTGAATAATTTTCGTTGACCAGAAGTAGTACTTTATTCTGTTTTATATTTCTAAAAAAACGCATATGAATTTTTAAAGTACTAGTATCTCGCACTATTATACACATATTTTTTGCAGTTCACTTGTTGCGCAATTCTTTTTTCTACGACACCGTATTCTATTTTTAAAAGTTTAAGTATGTAAAAACTGAATAAAACTCATGTCTATATCCCGGGCTGCCATCCCCGTACTGTTATATAATAATATTCAAGAAAGTTTAGGGGAGATCACTCCCGCTTTATTTATAACATTTTAGTTTTTTTTAATTTGTAAGACAATTGCAAGCCTGACGGTCCGTTAGACGAATGAAGTAGAGTTCGCATTAAAATTTCTGTAAACGCTGGGTTAGTAGTGTAAAACTTAAATTTCACTAGAGCCACTGAGGTGCCTTACTTTAGCCATATTTACTTACCGTGAAAGAATGTTAACAAAACTTATGTTGATACATTAAAACAATGTAAACAAACCTGTTGTTGATAGTCTGAAGCGGCTCTGGTAAACTCTGATGACAACGGGTTAAGCAGCTCAGAGTTGAAGCGTTGGTTGAATTTTAACGTGAAATCTATGGCAATCCGACTTTGATCTAAAACATAATCGACGAAATGTAATCAGGGGTTCATATAAATTAAACAATATATCCTACTTTTAAAAACAGTAATCTATTGGAAATACAATATGCGAATTTTAAAACATTAGTGTTATATATTTTGTATCTAATTTAAATCTAATCGAAAAAATAAATTACCTTTATCCAGTGGGACAGCAGTAGGGACTTGAGATGGTGACGGTCTTGTGGTAACTATGTGTGTGGACGTTTGTGTTGGCGTAGTTCTTGATGTTGGTGTGTAAGTTGTTGTTGGTAGGGTAGCTGTTGTGTTTGTGGTAGTTGTTGATGGTGTGGTAGTTGTAGTAGCCGTGGAAGTTGTTGTAGGTGTAGTAGTTGTTGTAGGTGTGGTAGTTGTTGGAGGTGTGGTAGTTGTAGTAGGCGTGGTTGTTGTTGTAGGTGATGTAGTTGTAGTCGGTGTGGTAGTTGTTGTAGGTGTAGTGGATGTTGTATGTGTGGAAGTTGTTGTAGGCGTAGAGGTTGTTGTAGGCTTGGTGGTTGTAGTAGGCGCAGTAATTGTTGTAGGTGTGGTAGTTGCTGTAGCTGTTGTAGTTGTTGTAGACGTAGTAGTTGATGTATGTGTAGTAGTTTTTGTAGGCGTGGAAGTTGTTGTAGGCGTGATGGTTGTAGTAGTCGTAGTTGTTGTTGTAGGTGTGGTAGTTGTTGTAGGCGTGGTAGTTGCAGCAGGCGTGGTAGTTGTTGTAGGCGATTTAATTGTAGTAGGCGTGGTAGTTGTTGTAGGTGTGGTAGTTGTTGTAGGTGTTGTAGTATTTCTAGGCCTGGTAGTTGTTGTATAAGTGGTTGTTTTAGTAGGCGTGTTCATTGTTGTAGGCGATGTAGTTGTTGTATGTCTGGTAGTTGTTGTAGGTGTAGTGGTTGTTGCAGACGTAGTTGTTGTTGTAGGTGTGGTAGTTGTTGTTAGCAATGTAGCTATTGAAGGTGTGTTCGTTGTTGTAGGTGTGGTAGTTGTTGTGGGCGTGGAAGTTGTTGTAGGCGTGAAAGGTGTAGTAGCTGTAGTAGTTGTTTTAGGTGTTGTAGTTGTTGTAGTCGTGGAAGTTCTTGTAGGTGTAGTAGTTGTTGTAGGTGTGGTAGTTGTTATAGGAGTGGTAATTGTAGTAGGCGTAGTTGTTGTTGTAGGTGCGGTAGTTGTTGTAGGCGTAGTAGTTGTAGTAGGCGTGGTTGTTGTTGTAGGCGATGTAGTTGTAGTCGGTGTGGTAGTTGTTGTAGGTGTAGTGGATGTTGTATGTGTGGTAGTTGTTGTAGGCGTGGAGGCTGTTGTAGGCTTGGTAGTTGTAGTAGGCGTAGTAGTTGTTGCAGGTCTGGTAGTTGTTGTAGGTGTGGTAGTTGTTGTTAGTAATGTAGCTGTTGAAGGTGTGGTAGTTGTTGTAGGTGTGGTAGTTGTTGTGGGTGTGGTAGTTGTAGAAGGTGGGGTAGTTGTTGTAGGTGTGGTAGTTGTTGTAGGCGTGGTTGTTGTATTAGGCGTGGTAGTTGTTGTGGATGTGGTAGTTGTTGTAGGTGTAGCAGTTTTTGTAGGTGTGTTAGTTGTTGTAGGTGTGGTAGTTGTTGTAGGTGTGGTAATAGTTGTAGGCGTGGTAATTGTAGTAGGCGTGGTAGTTGTATTGGGTTTTGTAGTTGTTGTAGGTGTGGTAGTTGCTGTAGGTATTGTAGTTGTTGTAGACGTAGTAGTTGTTGTAGGTGTGGTAGTTGTTGTAGACGTAATAGTTGTTGTAGGTGTGGTAGTTGTTGTTAGTAATGTAACTGTTGTAGGTTCGGTAATTTTTGTAGGTGTGGTAGTTGTTGTAGGCGTTGTAGTTGTATTGGGCGTGGTAGTTGTTGTGGGTGTGGTAGTTGTAGTAGGCATGGTAGTTGTTGTAGGTGTGGTAGCTGTTGTGAGCGGTGTAGTTGTAGCAGTCGTGGTAGTTGTTGTGGGTGTTGTAGTTGTTGTAGGTGTGGTGGTTGTTGTAGGTGTTGTAGTTGTTGTAGGTGTAGTAGTTGTTGCAGACGTAGTAGTTGTTGTAGGTGTGGTAGTTGTTGTTAGTAATGTAGCTGTTGAAGGTGTTGTAGTTGTTGTAGGTGAGGTAGTTGTTGTGGGTGTGGTAGTTGGAGAAGGTGTGGTAGTTGTTGCATGTGTTGTAGTTGTTGTAGGTGTGGTAGTTGTTAAAGGTGTGGTAATAGTTTTAGGCCTGGTAGTTGTAGTAGGCGTGGTAGTTGTTGTGGGTTTTGTAGTTGTTGTATGTATGGTAGTTGCTGTAGGTATTGTAGTTGTTGTAGAGGTAGTAGTTGTTGTAGGTGTGGTAGTTGTTGTAGACGTAATAGTTGTTGTAGGTGTGGTAGTTGTTGTTAGTAATGTAGCTGTTGTAGGTTCGGTAATTTTTGTAGGTGTGGTAGTTGTTGTAGGTGTGGTAGTTGTTGTAGGCGTGGTAGTTGTATTAGGCGTGGTAGTTGTTGTGGGTGTGGTAGTTGTAGTAGGCGTGGTAGTTGTTGTAGGTGTAGTAGTTCTTGTAGGCGTGGTAGTTGTCGTAGGCGTGGTAGTTGTTGTAGGAGTGGTAGTTGTAAACGTAGTAGTTGTTGTAGGTGTGGTAGTTGTTGTTAGTAATGTAGCCGTTGAAGGTGTGGTAGTTGTTGTAGGTGTGGTAGTTGTTGTGAGTGTTGTAGTTGTAGAAGGTGTGGTAGTTGTTGTAGGTGTGGTAGTTGTTGTAGGCGTGGTTGTTGTTGTAGGTGTAGTAGTTGTTGTAGGTGTGGTAGTTGTTATAGGAGTGGTAGTTGTATTAGGCGTATTTGTTGTTGTAGGTGCGGTAGTTGTTGTAGGCGTGGTAGTTGTAGTAGGCGTGGTTGTTGTTGTAGGTGATGTAGTTGTAGTCGGTGTGGTAGTTGTTGTAGGTGTAGTGGATGTTGTATGTGTGGTAGTTGTTGTAGGCGTGGAGGTTGTTGTAGGCTTGGTAGTTGTAGTAGGCGTAGTAGTTGTTGCAGGTCTGGTAGTTGTTGTAGACGTAATAGTTGTTGTAGGTGTGGTAGTTGTTGTTAGTAATGTAGCTGTTGAAGGTGTGGTAGTTATTGTAGGTGTGGTAGTTGTTGTGGGTGTGGTAGTTGTAGAAGGTGTGGTAGTTGTTGTAGGTGTGGTAGTTGTTGTAGGCTTGGTTGTTGTATTAGGCGTGGTAGTCATAGTAGGCGTGGTAGTTGTTGTAGGTGTTGTAGTTGTTGTAGGTGTGGTAGTTGTTGTAGGCGTGGAAGGTGTAGTAGCCGTAGTAGTTGATGTAGGCGTGGTAGTTGTTGTGGGTATTGTAGTTGTTGTAGGTATGGTTATTGTTGAAGGTGTGGTAGTTGTTGTAGGCGTGGTAGTTGTAGTAGGCGTGGTAGTTGTTGTAAGTGTGGTAGTTGTTGTAGGTGTGGTAGTTTTACTAGGCGTGGTAGTTGTTGTAGGTGTTGTAGTTGTTGTAGGTGTGGTGGTTGTTGCAGGTGTTGTAGTTGTTGTGGGTTTTATAGTTGTTGTTAGTAATGTAGCTGTTGAAGGTGTGGTAGTTGTTGTGGGTGTGGTAGTTGTTGTAGGCGTGGTTGTTGTATTAGGCGTGGTAGTTGTTGTGGGTGTGGTAGTTGTAGTAGGCGTGGAAGTTGTTGTATGTGTGGTGGTTGTTGTAGGTGTTGTAGTTGTTGTAGGTGTAGCAGTTTTTGTAGGTGTGTTAGTTGTTGTAGGTGTGGTAGTTGTTGTAGGTGTGGCAATAGTTGTAGGCGTGGTAGTTGTAGTAGGCGTGGTAGTTGTTGTGGGTTTTGTAGTTGTTGTAGGTGTGGTAGTTGCTGTAGATATTGTAGTTGTTGTAGACGTAGTAGTTGTTGTAGGTGTAGTTGTTGTAGAAGTAATAGTTGTTGTAGGAGTGGTAGTTGTTGTTAGTAATGTAACTGTTGTAGGTTCGGTAATTTTTGTAGGTGTGGTAGTTGTTGTAGGCGTTGTAGTTGTATTAGGCGTGGTAGTTGTTGTGGGTGTGGTAGTTGTAGAAGGCATGGTAGTTGTTGTAGGTGTGGTAGCTGTTGTGAGCGTGGTAGTTGTAGCAGGCGTGGTAGTTGTTGTGGGTGTTGTAGTTGTTGTATGTGTGGTGGTTGTTGTAGGTGTTGTAGTTGTTGTAGGTGTGGTAGTTGTTGTTAGTAATGTAGCTGTTGAAGGTGTGGTAGTTGTTGTAGGTGTGGTAGTTGTTGTGGGTGTGGTAGTTGTAGAAGGTGTGGTAGTTGTTGTAGGTGTGGTAGTTGTTGTAGGTGTGGTAGTTGTTGTAGATGTGGTTGTTGTTGTAGGCGTGGTAGTTGTAGTAGGTGTGGTAGTTGTAGTTGTTGTAGGTGTGGTAGTTGTTGTAGGTTTTGTAGTTGTTGTAGAACTAGTAGTTGTTGTAGGTGTGGTAGTTGTTGTAGACGTAGTAGTTAATGTAGGTTTGGTAGTTGTTGTTAGTAATGTAGCTGTTGAAGGTTTGGTAGTTGTTGTAGGTGTGGTAGCTGTTGTAGGTGTGGTAGTTGTTGTAGGCATGGTAGTTGTAGTAGGCGTGGTAGTTGTAGAAGGTGTAGTAGTTGTTGTAGGTGTGGTAGTTGTTGTAGGCGTGGTTGTTGTATTAGGCGTGGTAGTTGTTGTGGGTGTGGTAGTTGTAGTAGGCGTGGTAGTTGTTGTAGGTGTTGTAGTTGTTGTAGGCGTGGTAGTTGTTGTATGCGTGGTAGTTGTTGAGGGAGTTGTAGTTGTTGTAGGTGTGGTAGTTATTGTAGGTTTTGTAGTTGTTGTAGAACTAGTAGTTGTTGTAGGTGTGGTAGTTGTTGTTAGTAATGTAGCTGTTGAAGGTTTGGTAGTTGTTGTAGGTGTGGTAGTTGTTGTAGGTGTGGTTGTTGTTGTAGGCGTGGTAGTTGTTGTGGGTGTGGTAGTTGTTGTAGGCGAGGTAGTTGTAGTAGGCGTGGTAGTTGTAGAAGGTGTAGTAGTTGTTGTAGGTGTGGTAGTTGTTGTAGGTGTGGTAGTTGTTGTAGGCGTGGTTGTTGTATTAGGCGTGGTAGTTGTTGTGGGTGTGGTAGTTGTAGTAGGCGTGGTAGTTGTTGTTAGTAATGTAGCTGTTGAAGGTTTGGTAGTTGTTGTAGGTGTGGTAGTTGTTGTAGGTATGGTTGTTGTTGTAGGCGTGGTAGTTGTAGTAGGCGTGGTAGTTGTTGTGGGTGTGGTAGTTGTTGTAGGTGTGGTAGTTGTAGTTGGCGTAGTAGTTGTAGAAGGTGCAGTAGTTGTTGTAGGTGTGGTAGTTGTTGTAGGCATGGTAGTTTTAGTAGGCGTGGTAGTAGTTGTAGGTGTGGTAGTTGTTGTAGGCGTGGTAGTTGTAGTAGGCGTGGTAGTTGTAGAAGGTGTGGTAGTTGTTGTAGGTGTGGTAGTTGTTGTAGGTGTGGTAGTTGTTGTAGGCGTGGTTGTTGTATTAGGCGTGGTAGTTGTTGTGGGTGTGGTAGTTGTAATAGACGTGGTAGTTGTTGTAGATGTGGTAGTTGTTGTAGGCGTGGTAGTGGTTGAAGGCGTGGTAGTTGTTGAGGGTGTTGTAGTTGTTGTAGGTGTGGTAGTTGTTGTAGGTTTTGTAGTTGGTGTAGAACTAGTAGTTGTTGTAGGTGTGGTAGTTGTTGTAGACGTAGTAGTTGTTGTAGGTGTGGTAGTTGTTGTTAGTAATGTAGCTGTTGAAGGTTTGGTAGTTGTTGTAGGTGTGGTAGTTGTTGTAGGTGTGGTTCTTGTTGTAGGCGTGGTAGTTGTAGTAGGCGTGGTAGTTGTTGTGGGTGTGGTAGTTGTAGTAGGCGTGGTAGTTGTTGTAGGTGTGGTAGTTGTATTAGGCGTGGTAGTTGTTGTGGGTGTGGTAGTTGTAGTAGGCGTGGTAGTTGTTGCGGGTGTGGTAGTTGTAGTAGGCATGGTAGGTGTTGTAGGTGTGGTAGGTGTTGTAAGTTTTGTAGTTGTTGTAGAATTAGTAGTTGTTGTAGGTGTGATAGCTGTTGTAGGTGTGGTAGTTGTTGTAGGCATGGTAGTTGTTGTAGGTGTGGAAGTTGTTGTGGGTGTGGTAGTTGTTGTAGGCGTGGTAGTTGTTGTAGGTGTGGTAGTTGTTGTAGGCATGGTAGTTGTAGTAGGCGTGGTAGTTGTTGTAGGTGTGGTAGTTGTTGTAGGCGTGGTAGTTGTAGTAGGCGTGGTAGTTGGAGAAGGTGTGGTAGTTGTTGTAGGTTTGGTAGTTGTTGTAGGTGTGGTAGTTGTTGTAGGCGTGGTTGTTGTATTAGGCGTGGTAGTTGTTGTGGGTGTGGTAGTTGTAATAGACGTGGTAGTTGTTGTAGATGTGGTAGTTGTTGTAGGCGTGGTAGTGGTTGAAGGCGTGGTAGTTGTTGAGGGTGTTGTAGTTGTTGTAGGTGTGGTAGTTGTTGTAGGTTTTGTAGTTGGTGTAGAACTAGTAGTTGTTGTAGGTGTGGTAGTTGTTGTAGACGTAGTAGTTGTTGTAGGTGTGGTAGTTGTTGTTAGTAATGTAGCTGTTGAAGGTTTGGTAGTTGTTGTAGGTGTGGTAGTTGTTGTAGGTGTGGTTGTTGTTGTAGGCGTGGTAGTTGTAGTAGGCGTGGTAGTTGTTGTGGGTGTGGTAGTTGTAGTAGGCGTGGTAGTTGTTGTAGGTGTGGTAGTTGTATTAGGCGTGGTAGTTGTTGTGGGTGTGGTAGTTGTAGTAGGCGTGGTAGTTGTTGCGGGTGTGGTAGTTGTAGTAGGCATGGTAGGTGTTGTAGGTGTGGTAGGTGTTGTAAAATTTGTAGTTGTTGTAGAATTAGTAGTTGTTGTAGGTGTGGTAGTTGTTGTTAGTAATGTAGCTGTTGAAGGTTTGGTAGTTGTTGTAGGTGTGGTAGTTGTTGTAGGTGTGGTAGTTGTTGTAAGTTTTGTAGTTGTTGTAGAATTAGTAGTTGTTGTAGGTGTGGTAGTTGTTGTTAGTAATGTAGCTGTTGAAGGTTTGGTAGTTGTTGTAGGTGTGGTAGTTGTTGTAGGTGTGGTTGTTGTTGTAGGCGTGGTAGTTGTAGTAGGCGTGGTAGTTGTTGTGGGTGTGGTAGCTGTTGTAGGTGTGGTAGTTGTAGTAGGCGTGGTAGTTGTAGAAGGTGTAGTAGTTGTTGTAGGTGTGGTAGTTGTTGATGGTGTGATAGTTGTTGTAGGCGTGGTTGTTGTATTAGGCGTGGTAGTTGTTTTGGGTGTGGTAGTTGTAGTAGGCGTGGTAGTTGTTGTAGGTGTGGTAGTTGTTGTAGGCGTGGTAGTTGTTGCGGGTGTGGTAGTTGTAGTAGGCGTGGTAGTTGTTGTAGGTGTGGTAGTTGTTGTAGGCGTGGTAGTTGTTGTATGCGTGGTAGTTGTTGAGGGAGTTGTAGTTGTTGTAGGTGTGGTAGTTATTGTAGGTTTTGTAGTTGTTGTAGAACTAGTAGTTGTTGTAGGTGTGGTAGTTGTTGTTAGTAATGTAGCTGTTGAAGGTTTGGTAGTTGTTGTAGGTGTGGTAGTTGTTGTAGGTATGGTTGTTGTTGTAGGCGTGGTAGTTGTAGTAGGCGTGGTAGTTGTTGTGGGTGTGGTAGTTGTTGTAGGTGTGGTAGTTGTAGTTGGCGTAGTAGTTGTAGAAGGTGCAGTAGTTGTTGTAGGTTTGGTAGTTGTCGTAGGCGTGGTAGTTGTTGTAGGTGTGGTAGTTTTTGTAGGCATGGTAGTTGTAGTAGGCGTGGTAGTTGTTGTAGGTGTGGTTGTTGTTGTAGGCGTGGTAGTTGTAGTAGGCGTGGTAGTTGTTGAAGGTGTGGTAGTTGTTGTAGGTGTGGTAGTTGTTGTAGGTGTGGTAGTTGTTGTAGGCGCGGTTGTTGTATTAGGCGTGGTAGTTGTTGTGGGTGTGGTAGTTGTAGTAGGCGTGGTAGTTGTTGTAGATGTGGTAGTTGTTGTAGGCGTGGTAGTGGTTGTAGGCGTGGTAGTTGTTGAGGGTGTTGTAAATGTTGTAGGTGTGGTAGTTGTTGTAGGTTTTGTAGTTGGTGTAGAACTAGTAGTTGTTGTAGGTGTGGTAGTTGTTGTAGACGTAGTAGTTGTTGTAGGTTTGGTAGTTGTTGTTAGTAATGTAGCTGTTGAAGGTTTGATAGTTGTTGTAGGTGTGGTAGTTGTTGTAGGTGTGGTTGTTGTTGTGGGTGTGGTAGTTGTAGTAGGCGTGGTAGTTGTAGTAGGCGTGGTAGTTGTTGTGGGTGTGGTAGTTGTTGCGGGTGTGGTAGTTGTAGTAGGCATGGTAGTTGTTGTAGGTGTGGTAGTTGTTGTAGGCGTGTTAGTTGTTGTAGGCGTGGTAGTTGTTGAGAGTGTTGTAGTTGTTGTAGGTGTGGTAGTTGTTGTAGGTGTGGTAGTTGTTGTAAGTTTTGTAGTTTTTGTAGAACTAGTAGTTGTTGGAGGTGTGGTAGTTGTTGTAAGTTTTGTAGTTGTTGTAGAATTAGTAGTTGTTGTAGGTGTGGTAGTTGTTGTTAGTAATGTAGCTGTTGAAGGTTTGGTAGTTGTTGTAGGTGTGGTAGTTGTTGTAGGTGTGGTTGTTGTTGTAGGCGTGGTAGTTGTAGTAGGCGTGGTAGTTGTTGTGGGTGTGGTAGCTGTTGTAGGTGTGGTAGTTGTAGTAGGCGTGGTAGTTGTAGAAGGTGTAGTAGTTGTTGTAGGTGTGGTAGTTGTTGATGGTGTGATAGTTGTTGTAGGCGTGGTTGTTGTATTAGGCGTGGTAGTTGTTTTGGGTGTGGTAGTTGTAGTAGGCGTGGTAGTTGTTGTAGGTGTGGTAGTTGTTGTAGGCGTGGTAGTTGTTGCGGGTGTGGTAGTTGTAGTAGGCGTGGTAGTTGTTGTAGGTGTGGTAGTTGTTGTAGGCGTGGTAGTTGTTGTATGCGTGGTAGTTGTTGAGGGAGTTGTAGTTGTTGTAGGTGTGGTAGTTATTGTAGGTTTTGTAGTTGTTGTAGAACTAGTAGTTGTTGTAGGTGTGGTAGTTGTTGTTAGTAATGTAGCTGTTGAAGGTTTGGTAGTTGTTGTAGGTGTGGTAGTTGTTGTAGGTATGGTTGTTGTTGTAGGCGTGGTAGTTGTAGTAGGCGTGGTAGTTGTTGTGGGTGTGGTAGTTGTTGTAGGTGTGGTAGTTGTAGTTGGCGTAGTAGTTGTAGAAGGTGCAGTAGTTGTTGTAGGTTTGGTAGTTGTTGTAGGCGTGGTAGTTGTTGTAGGTGTGGTACTTTTTGTAGGCATGGTAGTTGTAGTAGGCGTGGTAGTTGTTGTAGGTGTGGTTGTTGTTGTAGGCGTGGTAGTTGTAGTAGGCGTGGTAGTTGTAGAAGGTGTGGTAGTTGTTGTAGGTGTGGTAGTTGTTGTAGGTGTGGTAGTTGTTGTAGGCGCGGTTGTTGTATTAGGCGTGGTAGTTGTTGTGGGTGTGGTAGTTGTAGTAGGCGTGGTAGTTGTTGTAGATGTGGTAGTTGTTGTAGGCGTGGTAGTGGTTGTAGGCGTGGTAGTTGTTGAGGGTGTTGTAAATGTTGTAGGTGTGGTAGTTGTTGTAGGTTTTGTAGTTGGTGTAGAACTAGTAGTTGTTGTAGGTGTGGTAGTTGTTGTAGACGTAGTAGTTGTTGTAGGTTTGGTAGTTGTTGTTAGTAATGTAGCTGTTGAAGGTTTGATAGTTGTTGTAGGTGTGGTAGTTGTTGTAGGTGTGGTTGTTGTTGTGGGTGTGGTAGTTGTAGTAGGCGTGGTAGTTGTAGTAGGCGTGGTAGTTGTTGTGGGTGTGGTAGTTGTTGCGGGTGTGGTAGTTGTAGTAGGCATGGTAGTTGTTGTAGGTGTGGTAGTTGTTGTAGGCGTGTTAGTTGTTGTAGGCGTGGTAGTTGTTGAGAGTGTTGTAGTTGTTGTAGGTGTGGTAGTTGTTGTAGGTGTGGTAGTTGTTGTAAGTTTTGTAGTTTTTGTAGAACTAGTAGTTGTTGGAGGTGTGGTAGTTTTTGTAAGTTTTGTAGTTGTTGTAGAATTAGTAGTTGTTGTAGGTGTGGTAGTTGTTGTTAGTAATGTAGCTGTTGAAGGTTTGGTAGTTGTTGTAGGTGTGGTAGTTGTTGTAGGTGTGGTTGTTGTTGTATGCGTGTTAGTTGTATTAGGCGTGGTAGTTGTTGTGGGTGTGGTAGTTGTTGTAGGCGTGGTAGTTGTAGTAGGCTTGGTAGTTGTAGAAGGTGTAGTAGTTGTTGTAGGTGTGGTAGTTGTTGTAGGTGTTGTAGTTGATGTAGGCGTGGTTGTTGTATTAGGCGTGGTAGTTGTTGTGGGTGTGGTAGTTGTAGTAGGCGTGGTAGTTGTTGTAGGTGTGGTAGTTGTTGTTAGTAATGTAGCTGTTGAAGGTTTGGTAGTTGTTGTAGGTGTGGTAGTTGTTGTAGGTGTGGTTGTTGTTGTCGGCGTGGTAGTTGTAGTAGGCGTGGTAGTTGTTGTGGGTGTGGTAGTTGTTGTAGGTGTGGTAGTTGTAGTAGGCGTGGTAGTTGTAGAAGGTGTGGTAGTTGTTGTAGGTGTGGTAGTTGTAGAAGGTGTTGTAGTTGTTGTAGGTGTGGTAGTTATTGTAGGCGTGGTAGTTGTTGTAGGTGTGGTAGTTGTTGTAGGCGTGGTAGTTGTAGTAGGCGTGGTAGTTGTTGTAGGTGTGGTAGTTGTTGTAGGCGTGGTAGTTGTAGTAGGCGTGGTAGTTGTAGAAGGTGTGGTAGTTGTTGTAGGCGTGGTAGTTGTTGTGGGTGTGGTAGTTGTAGTAGGCGTGGTAGTTGTTGTAGGTTTGGTAGTTGTTGTAGGCGTGGTAGTTGTTGTAGGCGTGGTAGTTGTTGTAGGTGTGGTAGTTGTTGTAGGCATGGTAGTTGTAGTAGGCGTGGTAGTTGTTGTAGGTGTGGTTGTTGTTGTAGGCGTGGTAGTTGTAGTAGGCGTGGTAGTTGTAGAAGGTGTGGTAGTTGTTGTAGGTGTGGTAGTTGTTGTAGGTGTGGTAGTTGTTGTAGGCGCGGTTGTTGTATTAGGCGTGGTAGTTGTTGTGGGTGTGGTAGTTGTAGTAGGCGTGGTAGTTGTTGTAGATGTGGTAGTTGTTGTAGGCGTGGTAGTGGTTGTAGGCGTGGTAGTTGTTGAGGGTGTTGTAGTTGTTGTAGGTGTGGTAGTTGTTGTAGGTTTTGTAGTTGGTGTAGAACTAGTAGTTGTTGTAGGTGTGGTAGTTGTTGTAGGCGCGGTTGTTGTATTAGGCGTGGTAGTTGTTGTGGGTGTGGTAGTTGTAGTAGGCGTGGTAGTTGTTGTAGATGTGGTAGTTGTAGTAGGCGTGGTAGTTGTAGTAGGCGTGGTAGTTGTTGTGTGTGTGGTAGTTGTAGTAGGCGTGGTAGTTTTTGTAGGTGTGGTAGTTGTATTAGGCGTGGTAGTAGTTGTGGGTGTGGTAGTTGTAATAGGCGTGGTAGTTGTTGCGGGTGTGGTAGTTGTAGTAGGCATGGTAGTTGTTGTAGGTATGGTAGTTGTTGTAGGCGTGTTAGTTGTTGTAGGCGTGGTAGTTGTTGAGGGTGTTGTAGTTGTTGTAGGTGTGGTAGTTGTTGTAGGTGTGGTAGTTGTTGTAAGTTTTGTAGTTGTTGTAGAACTAGTAGTTGTTGTAGGTGTGGTAGTTGTTGTTAGTAATGTAGCTGTTGAAGGTTTGGTAGTTGTTGTAGGTGTGGTAGTTGTTGTAGGTGTGGTTGTTGTTGTAGGCGTGTTAGTTGTAGTAGGCGTGGTAGTTGTTGTGGGTGTGGTAGTTGTTGTAGGTGTGGTAGTTGTAGTAGGCGTGGTAGTTGTTGTAGGTGTGGTAGTTGTTGTAGGCGTGGTAGTTGTTGTATGCGTGGTAGTTGTTGAGGGAGTTGTAGTTGTTGTAGGTGTGGTAGTTATTGTAGGTTTTGTAGTTGTTGTAGAACTAGTAGTTGTTGTAGGTGTGGTAGTTGTTGTTAGTAATGTAGCTGTTGAAGGTTTGGTAGTTGTTGTAGGTGTGGTAGTTGTTGTAGGTATGGTTGTTCTTGTAGGCGTGGTAGTTGTAGTAGGCGTGGTAGTTGTTGTGGGTGTGGTAGTTGTTGTAGGTGTGGTAGTTGTAGTTGGCGTAGTAGTTGTAGAAGGTGCAGTAGTTGTTGTAGGTGTGGTAGGTGTTGTAGGCGTGGTTGTTGTATTAGGCTTGGTAGTTGTTGTGGGTGTGGTAGTTGTAGTAGGCGTGGTAGTTGTTGTAGGTTTGGTAGTTGTTGTAGGCGTGGTAGTTGTTGTAGGTGTGGTAGTTGTTGTAGGCATGGTAGTTGTAGTAGGCGTGGTAGTTGTTGTAGGTGTGGTTGTTGTTGTAGGCGTGGTAGTTGTAGTAGGCGTGGTAGTTGTTGTAGGCGCGGTTGTTGTATTAGGCGTGGTAGTTGTTGTGGGTGTGGTAGTTGAAGTAGGCGTGGTAGTTGTTGTAGGTTTTGTAGTTGGTGTAGAAGGTGCAGTAGTTGTTGTAGGTGTGGTAGGTGTTGTAGGCGTGGTTGTTGTATTAGGCGTGGTAGTTGTTGTGGGTGTGGTAGTTGTAGTAGGCGTGGTAGTTGTTGTAGGTTTGGTAGTTGTTGTAGGCGTGGTAGTTGTTGTAGGTGTGGTAGTTGTTGTAGGCATGGTAGTTGTAGTAGGCGTGGTAGTTGTTGTAGGTGTGGTTGTTGTTGTAGGCGTGGTAGTTGTAGTAGGCGTGGTAGTTGTAGAAGGTGTGGTAGTTGTTGTAGGTGTGGTAGTTGTATTAGGCGTGGTAGTTGTTGTGGGTGTGGTAGTTGTAGTAGGCGTGGTAGTTGTTGTAGATGTGGTAGTTGTTGAAGGCGTGGTAGTGGTTGTAGGCGAGGTAGTTGTTGAGGGTGTTGTAAATGTTGTAGGTGTGGTAGTTGTTGTAGGTTTTGTAGTTGGTGTAGAACTAGTAGTTGTTGTAGGTGTGGTAGTTGTTGTAGACGTAGTAGTTGTTGTAGGTTTGGTAGTTGTTGTTAGTAATGTAGCTGTTGAAGGTTTGATAGTTGTTGTAGGTGTGGTAGTTGTTGTAGGTGTGGTTGTTGTTGTGGGTGTGGTAGTTGTAGTAGGCGTGGTAGTTGTAGTAGGCGTGGTAGTTGTTGTGGGTGTGGTAGTTGTAGTAGGCGTGGTAGTTGTTGTAGGTGTGGTAGTTGTATTAGGCGTGGTAGTTGTTGTGGGTGTGGTAGTTGTAGTAGGCGTGATAGTTCTTGCGGGTGTGGTAGTTGTAGTAGGCATGGTAGTTGTTGTAGGTGTGGTAGTTGTTGTAGGCGTGTTAGTTGTTGTAGGCGTGGTAGTTGTTGAGGGTGTTGTAGTTGTTGTAGGTGTGGTAGTTGTTGTAGGTGTGGTAGTTGTTGTAAGTTTTGTAGTTTTTGTAGAACTAGTAGTTGTTGTAGGTGTGGTAGTTGTTGTTAGTAATGTAGCTGTTGAAGGTTTGGTAGTTGTTGTAGGTGTGGTAGTTGTTGTAGGTGTGGTTGTTGTTGTATGCGTGTTAGTTGTAGTAGGCGTGGTAGTTGTTGTGGGTGTGGTAGTTGTTGTAGGCGTGGTAGTTGTAGTAGGGTTGGTAGTTGTAGAAGGTGTAGTAGTTGTTGTAGGTGTGGTAGTTGTTTTAGGTGTGGTAGTTGATGTAGGCGTGGTTGTTGTATTAGGCGTGGTAGTTGTTGTGGGTGTGGTAGTTGTAGTAGGCGTGGTAGTTGTTGTAGGTGTGGTAGTTGTTGTTAGTAATGTAGCTGTTGAAGGTTTGGTAGTTGTTGTAGGTGTGGTAGTTGTTGTAGGTGTGGTTGTTGTTGTAGGCGTGGTAGTTGTAGCAGGCGTGGTAGTTGTTGTGGGTGTGGTAGTTGTTGTAGGTGTGGTAGTTGTAGTAGGCGTGGTAGTTGTAGAAGGTGTGGTAGTTATTGTAGGCGTGGTAGTTGTAGAAGGTGTTGTAGTTGTTGTAGGTGTGGTAGTTATTGTAGTCGTGGTAGTTGTTGTAGGTGTGGTAGTTGTTGTAGGCGTGGTAGTTGTAGTAGGCGTGGTAGTTGTTGTAGGTGTGGTAGTTGTTGTAGGCGTGGTAGTTGTAGTAGGCGTGGTAGTTGTAGAATGTGTGGTAGTTGTTGTAGGCGTGGTAGTTGTTGTGGGTGTGGTAGTTGTAGTAGGCGTGGTAGTTGTTGTAGGTTTGGTAGTTGTTGTAGGCGTGGTAGTTGTTGTAGGCGTGGTAGTTGTTGTAGGCGTGGTAGTTGTAGTAGGCGTGGTAGTTGTTGTAGGTGTGGTTGTTGTTGTAGGCGTGGTAGTTGTAGTAGGCGTGGTAGTTGTAGAAGGTGTGGTAGTTGTTGTAGGTGTGGTAGTTGTTGTAGGTGTGGTAGTTGTTGTAGGCGTGGTTGTTGTATTAGGCGTGGTAGTTGTTGTGGGTGTGGTAGTTGTAGTAGGCGTGGTAGTTGTTGTAGATGTGGTAGTTGTTGTAGGCGTGGTAGTGGTTGTAGGCGTGGTAGTTGTTGAGGGTGTTGTAGTTGTTGTAGGTGTGGTAGTTGTTGTAGGTTTTGTAGTTGGTGTAGAACTAGTAGTTGTTGTAGGTGTGGTAGTTGTTGTAGGCGCGGTTGTTGTATTAGGCGTGGTAGTTGTTGTGGGTGTGGTAGTTGTAGTAGGCGTGGTAGTTGTTGTAGATGTGGTAGTTGTAGTAGGCGTGGTAGTTGTAGTAGGCGTGGTAGTTGTTGTGGGTGTGGTAGTTGTAGTAGGCGTGGTAGTTGTTGTAGGTGTGGTAGTTGTAGTAGGCGTGGTAGTTGTTGCGGGTGTGGTAGTTGTAGTAGGCATGGTAGTTGTTGTAGGTATGGTAGTTGTTGTAGGCGTGTTAGTTGTTGTAGGCGTGGTAGTTGTTGAGGGTGTTGTAGTTGTTGTAGGTGTGGTAGTTGATTTAGGTGTGGTAGTTGTTGTAAGTTTTGTAGTTGTTGTAGAACTAGTAGTTGTTGTAGGTGTGGTAGTTGTTGTTAGTAATGTAGCTGTTGAAGGTTTGGTAGTTGTTGTAGGTGTGGTAGTTGTTGTAGGTGTGGTTGTTGTTGTAGGCGTGTTAGTTGTAGTAGGCGTGGTAGTTGTTGTGGGTGTGGTAGTTGTTGTAGGTGTGGTAGTTGTAGTAGGCTTGTTAGTTGTAGAAGGTGTAGTAGTTGTTGTAGGTGTGGTAGTTGTTGTAGGTGTGGTAGTTGATGTAGGCGTGGTTGTTGTATTAGGCGTGGTGGTTGTTGTGGGTGTGGTAGTTGTAGTAGGCGTGGTAGTTGTTGTTAGTAATGTAGCTGTTGAAGGTTTGGTAGTTGTTGTAGGTGTGGTAGTTGTTGTAGGTGTGGTTGTTGTTGTAGGCGTGGTAGTTGTAGTAGGCGTGGTAGTTGTTGTGGGTGTGGTAGTTGTAGTAGGCGTGGTAGTTGTTGTGGGTGTGGTAGTTGTAGTAGGCGTGGTAGTTGTTGTAGGTGTGGTAGTTGTTGTTAGTAATGTAGCTGTTGAAGGTTTGGTAGTTGTTGTAGGTGTGGTAGTTGTTGTAGGTGTGGTTGTTGTTGTAGGCGTAGTAGTTGTTGTAGGCGTGGTAGTTGTTGTGGGTGTGGTAGTTGTTGTAGGTGTGGTAGTTGTTGTAGGCGTTGTAGTTGTATTGGGCGTGGTAGTTGTTGTGGGTGTGGTAGTTGTAGTAGGCATGGTAGTTGTTGTAGGTGTGGTAGCTGTTGTGAGCGGTGTAGTTGTAGCAGTCGTGGTAGTTGTTGTGGGTGTTGTAGTTGTTGTAGGTGTGGTGGTTGTTGTAGGTGTTGTAGTTGTTGTAGGTGTAGTAGTTGTTGCAGACGTAGTAGTTGTTGTAGGTGTGGTAGTTGTTGTTAGTAATGTAGCTGTTGAAGGTGTTGTAGTTGTTGTAGGTGAGGTAGTTGTTGTGGGTGTGGTAGTTGGAGAAGGTGTGGTAGTTGTTGCATGTGTTGTAGTTGTTGTAGGTGTGGTAGTTGTTAAAGGTGTGGTAATAGTTTTAGGCCTGGTAGTTGTAGTAGGCGTGGTAGTTGTTGTGGGTTTTGTAGTTGTTGTATGTATGGTAGTTGCTGTAGGTATTGTAGTTGTTGTAGAGGTAGTAGTTGTTGTAGGTGTGGTAGTTGTTGTAGACGTAATAGTTGTTGTAGGTGTGGTAGTTGTTGTTAGTAATGTAGCTGTTGTAGGTTCGGTAATTTTTGTAGGTGTGGTAGTTGTTGTAGGTGTGGTAGTTGTTGTAGGCGTGGTAGTTGTATTAGGCGTGGTAGTTGTTGTGGGTGTGGTAGTTGTAGTAGGCGTGGTAGTTGTTGTAGGTGTAGTAGTTCTTGTAGGCGTGGTAGTTGTCGTAGGCGTGGTAGTTGTTGTAGGAGTGGTAGTTGTAAACGTAGTAGTTGTTGTAGGTGTGGTAGTTGTTGTTAGTAATGTAGCCGTTGAAGGTGTGGTAGTTGTTGTAGGTGTGGTAGTTGTTGTGAGTGTTGTAGTTGTAGAAGGTGTGGTAGTTGTTGTAGGTGTGGTAGTTGTTGTAGGCGTGGTTGTTGTTGTAGGTGTAGTAGTTGTTGTAGGTGTGGTAGTTGTTATAGGAGTGGTAGTTGTATTAGGCGTATTTGTTGTTGTAGGTGCGGTAGTTGTTGTAGGCGTGGTAGTTGTAGTAGGCGTGGTTGTTGTTGTAGGTGATGTAGTTGTAGTCGGTGTGGTAGTTGTTGTAGGTGTAGTGGATGTTGTATGTGTGGTAGTTGTTGTAGGCGTGGAGGTTGTTGTAGGCTTGGTAGTTGTAGTAGGCGTAGTAGTTGTTGCAGGTCTGGTAGTTGTTGTAGACGTAATAGTTGTTGTAGGTGTGGTAGTTGTTGTTAGTAATGTAGCTGTTGAAGGTGTGGTAGTTATTGTAGGTGTGGTAGTTGTTGTGGGTGTGGTAGTTGTAGAAGGTGTGGTAGTTGTTGTAGGTGTGGTAGTTGTTGTAGGCTTGGTTGTTGTATTAGGCGTGGTAGTCATAGTAGGCGTGGTAGTTGTTGTAGGTGTTGTAGTTGTTGTAGGTGTGGTAGTTGTTGTAGGCGTGGAAGGTGTAGTAGCCGTAGTAGTTGATGTAGGCGTGGTAGTTGTTGTGGGTATTGTAGTTGTTGTAGGTATGGTTATTGTTGAAGGTGTGGTAGTTGTTGTAGGCGTGGTAGTTGTAGTAGGCGTGGTAGTTGTTGTAAGTGTGGTAGTTGTTGTAGGTGTGGTAGTTTTACTAGGCGTGGTAGTTGTTGTAGGTGTTGTAGTTGTTGTAGGTGTGGTGGTTGTTGCAGGTGTTGTAGTTGTTGTGGGTTTTATAGTTGTTGTTAGTAATGTAGCTGTTGAAGGTGTGGTAGTTGTTGTGGGTGTGGTAGTTGTTGTAGGCGTGGTTGTTGTATTAGGCGTGGTAGTTGTTGTGGGTGTGGTAGTTGTAGTAGGCGTGGAAGTTGTTGTATGTGTGGTGGTTGTTGTAGGTGTTGTAGTTGTTGTAGGTGTAGCAGTTTTTGTAGGTGTGTTAGTTGTTGTAGGTGTGGTAGTTGTTGTAGGTGTGGCAATAGTTGTAGGCGTGGTAGTTGTAGTAGGCGTGGTAGTTGTTGTGGGTTTTGTAGTTGTTGTAGGTGTGGTAGTTGCTGTAGATATTGTAGTTGTTGTAGACGTAGTAGTTGTTGTAGGTGTAGTTGTTGTAGAAGTAATAGTTGTTGTAGGAGTGGTAGTTGTTGTTAGTAATGTAACTGTTGTAGGTTCGGTAATTTTTGTAGGTGTGGTAGTTGTTGTAGGCGTTGTAGTTGTATTAGGCGTGGTAGTTGTTGTGGGTGTGGTAGTTGTAGAAGGCATGGTAGTTGTTGTAGGTGTGGTAGCTGTTGTGAGCGTGGTAGTTGTAGCAGGCGTGGTAGTTGTTGTGGGTGTTGTAGTTGTTGTATGTGTGGTGGTTGTTGTAGGTGTTGTAGTTGTTGTAGGTGTGGTAGTTGTTGTTAGTAATGTAGCTGTTGAAGGTGTGGTAGTTGTTGTAGGTGTGGTAGTTGTTGTGGGTGTGGTAGTTGTAGAAGGTGTGGTAGTTGTTGTAGGTGTGGTAGTTGTTGTAGGTGTGGTAGTTGTTGTAGATGTGGTTGTTGTTGTAGGCGTGGTAGTTGTAGTAGGTGTGGTAGTTGTAGTTGTTGTAGGTGTGGTAGTTGTTGTAGGTTTTGTAGTTGTTGTAGAACTAGTAGTTGTTGTAGGTGTGGTAGTTGTTGTAGACGTAGTAGTTAATGTAGGTTTGGTAGTTGTTGTTAGTAATGTAGCTGTTGAAGGTTTGGTAGTTGTTGTAGGTGTGGTAGCTGTTGTAGGTGTGGTAGTTGTTGTAGGCATGGTAGTTGTAGTAGGCGTGGTAGTTGTAGAAGGTGTAGTAGTTGTTGTAGGTGTGGTAGTTGTTGTAGGCGTGGTTGTTGTATTAGGCGTGGTAGTTGTTGTGGGTGTGGTA
The DNA here is from genome assembly GCF_028476545.2 of Physella acuta. Lineage (NCBI taxonomy): Eukaryota > Metazoa > Mollusca > Gastropoda > Physidae > Physella > Physella acuta. The sequence goes on along the minus strand of NW_026732098.1, from coordinate 344,936 downwards.
GTTGTAGTAGGCGTGGTAGTTGTTGTAGGTGTTGTAGTTGTTGTAGGCGTGGTAGTTGTTGTATGCGTGGTAGTTGTTGAGGGAGTTGTAGTTGTTGTAGGTGTGGTAGTTATTGTAGGTTTTGTAGTTGTTGTAGAACTAGTAGTTGTTGTAGGTGTGGTAGTTGTTGTTAGTAATGTAGCTGTTGAAGGTTTGGTAGTTGTTGTAGGTGTGGTAGTTGTTGTAGGTGTGGTTGTTGTTGTAGGCGTGGTAGTTGTTGTGGGTGTGGTAGTTGTTGTAGGCGAGGTAGTTGTAGTAGGCGTGGTAGTTGTAGAAGGTGTAGTAGTTGTTGTAGGTGTGGTAGTTGTTGTAGGTGTGGTAGTTGTTGTAGGCGTGGTTGTTGTATTAGGCGTGGTAGTTGTTGTGGGTGTGGTAGTTGTAGTAGGCGTGGTAGTTGTTGTTAGTAATGTAGCTGTTGAAGGTTTGGTAGTTGTTGTAGGTGTGGTAGTTGTTGTAGGTATGGTTGTTGTTGTAGGCGTGGTAGTTGTAGTAGGCGTGGTAGTTGTTGTGGGTGTGGTAGTTGTTGTAGGTGTGGTAGTTGTAGTTGGCGTAGTAGTTGTAGAAGGTGCAGTAGTTGTTGTAGGTGTGGTAGTTGTTGTAGGCATGGTAGTTTTAGTAGGCGTGGTAGTAGTTGTAGGTGTGGTAGTTGTTGTAGGCGTGGTAGTTGTAGTAGGCGTGGTAGTTGTAGAAGGTGTGGTAGTTGTTGTAGGTGTGGTAGTTGTTGTAGGTGTGGTAGTTGTTGTAGGCGTGGTTGTTGTATTAGGCGTGGTAGTTGTTGTGGGTGTGGTAGTTGTAATAGACGTGGTAGTTGTTGTAGATGTGGTAGTTGTTGTAGGCGTGGTAGTGGTTGAAGGCGTGGTAGTTGTTGAGGGTGTTGTAGTTGTTGTAGGTGTGGTAGTTGTTGTAGGTTTTGTAGTTGGTGTAGAACTAGTAGTTGTTGTAGGTGTGGTAGTTGTTGTAGACGTAGTAGTTGTTGTAGGTGTGGTAGTTGTTGTTAGTAATGTAGCTGTTGAAGGTTTGGTAGTTGTTGTAGGTGTGGTAGTTGTTGTAGGTGTGGTTCTTGTTGTAGGCGTGGTAGTTGTAGTAGGCGTGGTAGTTGTTGTGGGTGTGGTAGTTGTAGTAGGCGTGGTAGTTGTTGTAGGTGTGGTAGTTGTATTAGGCGTGGTAGTTGTTGTGGGTGTGGTAGTTGTAGTAGGCGTGGTAGTTGTTGCGGGTGTGGTAGTTGTAGTAGGCATGGTAGGTGTTGTAGGTGTGGTAGGTGTTGTAAGTTTTGTAGTTGTTGTAGAATTAGTAGTTGTTGTAGGTGTGATAGCTGTTGTAGGTGTGGTAGTTGTTGTAGGCATGGTAGTTGTTGTAGGTGTGGAAGTTGTTGTGGGTGTGGTAGTTGTTGTAGGCGTGGTAGTTGTTGTAGGTGTGGTAGTTGTTGTAGGCATGGTAGTTGTAGTAGGCGTGGTAGTTGTTGTAGGTGTGGTAGTTGTTGTAGGCGTGGTAGTTGTAGTAGGCGTGGTAGTTGGAGAAGGTGTGGTAGTTGTTGTAGGTTTGGTAGTTGTTGTAGGTGTGGTAGTTGTTGTAGGCGTGGTTGTTGTATTAGGCGTGGTAGTTGTTGTGGGTGTGGTAGTTGTAATAGACGTGGTAGTTGTTGTAGATGTGGTAGTTGTTGTAGGCGTGGTAGTGGTTGAAGGCGTGGTAGTTGTTGAGGGTGTTGTAGTTGTTGTAGGTGTGGTAGTTGTTGTAGGTTTTGTAGTTGGTGTAGAACTAGTAGTTGTTGTAGGTGTGGTAGTTGTTGTAGACGTAGTAGTTGTTGTAGGTGTGGTAGTTGTTGTTAGTAATGTAGCTGTTGAAGGTTTGGTAGTTGTTGTAGGTGTGGTAGTTGTTGTAGGTGTGGTTGTTGTTGTAGGCGTGGTAGTTGTAGTAGGCGTGGTAGTTGTTGTGGGTGTGGTAGTTGTAGTAGGCGTGGTAGTTGTTGTAGGTGTGGTAGTTGTATTAGGCGTGGTAGTTGTTGTGGGTGTGGTAGTTGTAGTAGGCGTGGTAGTTGTTGCGGGTGTGGTAGTTGTAGTAGGCATGGTAGGTGTTGTAGGTGTGGTAGGTGTTGTAAAATTTGTAGTTGTTGTAGAATTAGTAGTTGTTGTAGGTGTGGTAGTTGTTGTTAGTAATGTAGCTGTTGAAGGTTTGGTAGTTGTTGTAGGTGTGGTAGTTGTTGTAGGTGTGGTAGTTGTTGTAAGTTTTGTAGTTGTTGTAGAATTAGTAGTTGTTGTAGGTGTGGTAGTTGTTGTTAGTAATGTAGCTGTTGAAGGTTTGGTAGTTGTTGTAGGTGTGGTAGTTGTTGTAGGTGTGGTTGTTGTTGTAGGCGTGGTAGTTGTAGTAGGCGTGGTAGTTGTTGTGGGTGTGGTAGCTGTTGTAGGTGTGGTAGTTGTAGTAGGCGTGGTAGTTGTAGAAGGTGTAGTAGTTGTTGTAGGTGTGGTAGTTGTTGATGGTGTGATAGTTGTTGTAGGCGTGGTTGTTGTATTAGGCGTGGTAGTTGTTTTGGGTGTGGTAGTTGTAGTAGGCGTGGTAGTTGTTGTAGGTGTGGTAGTTGTTGTAGGCGTGGTAGTTGTTGCGGGTGTGGTAGTTGTAGTAGGCGTGGTAGTTGTTGTAGGTGTGGTAGTTGTTGTAGGCGTGGTAGTTGTTGTATGCGTGGTAGTTGTTGAGGGAGTTGTAGTTGTTGTAGGTGTGGTAGTTATTGTAGGTTTTGTAGTTGTTGTAGAACTAGTAGTTGTTGTAGGTGTGGTAGTTGTTGTTAGTAATGTAGCTGTTGAAGGTTTGGTAGTTGTTGTAGGTGTGGTAGTTGTTGTAGGTATGGTTGTTGTTGTAGGCGTGGTAGTTGTAGTAGGCGTGGTAGTTGTTGTGGGTGTGGTAGTTGTTGTAGGTGTGGTAGTTGTAGTTGGCGTAGTAGTTGTAGAAGGTGCAGTAGTTGTTGTAGGTTTGGTAGTTGTCGTAGGCGTGGTAGTTGTTGTAGGTGTGGTAGTTTTTGTAGGCATGGTAGTTGTAGTAGGCGTGGTAGTTGTTGTAGGTGTGGTTGTTGTTGTAGGCGTGGTAGTTGTAGTAGGCGTGGTAGTTGTTGAAGGTGTGGTAGTTGTTGTAGGTGTGGTAGTTGTTGTAGGTGTGGTAGTTGTTGTAGGCGCGGTTGTTGTATTAGGCGTGGTAGTTGTTGTGGGTGTGGTAGTTGTAGTAGGCGTGGTAGTTGTTGTAGATGTGGTAGTTGTTGTAGGCGTGGTAGTGGTTGTAGGCGTGGTAGTTGTTGAGGGTGTTGTAAATGTTGTAGGTGTGGTAGTTGTTGTAGGTTTTGTAGTTGGTGTAGAACTAGTAGTTGTTGTAGGTGTGGTAGTTGTTGTAGACGTAGTAGTTGTTGTAGGTTTGGTAGTTGTTGTTAGTAATGTAGCTGTTGAAGGTTTGATAGTTGTTGTAGGTGTGGTAGTTGTTGTAGGTGTGGTTGTTGTTGTGGGTGTGGTAGTTGTAGTAGGCGTGGTAGTTGTAGTAGGCGTGGTAGTTGTTGTGGGTGTGGTAGTTGTTGCGGGTGTGGTAGTTGTAGTAGGCATGGTAGTTGTTGTAGGTGTGGTAGTTGTTGTAGGCGTGTTAGTTGTTGTAGGCGTGGTAGTTGTTGAGAGTGTTGTAGTTGTTGTAGGTGTGGTAGTTGTTGTAGGTGTGGTAGTTGTTGTAAGTTTTGTAGTTTTTGTAGAACTAGTAGTTGTTGGAGGTGTGGTAGTTGTTGTAAGTTTTGTAGTTGTTGTAGAATTAGTAGTTGTTGTAGGTGTGGTAGTTGTTGTTAGTAATGTAGCTGTTGAAGGTTTGGTAGTTGTTGTAGGTGTGGTAGTTGTTGTAGGTGTGGTTGTTGTTGTAGGCGTGGTAGTTGTAGTAGGCGTGGTAGTTGTTGTGGGTGTGGTAGCTGTTGTAGGTGTGGTAGTTGTAGTAGGCGTGGTAGTTGTAGAAGGTGTAGTAGTTGTTGTAGGTGTGGTAGTTGTTGATGGTGTGATAGTTGTTGTAGGCGTGGTTGTTGTATTAGGCGTGGTAGTTGTTTTGGGTGTGGTAGTTGTAGTAGGCGTGGTAGTTGTTGTAGGTGTGGTAGTTGTTGTAGGCGTGGTAGTTGTTGCGGGTGTGGTAGTTGTAGTAGGCGTGGTAGTTGTTGTAGGTGTGGTAGTTGTTGTAGGCGTGGTAGTTGTTGTATGCGTGGTAGTTGTTGAGGGAGTTGTAGTTGTTGTAGGTGTGGTAGTTATTGTAGGTTTTGTAGTTGTTGTAGAACTAGTAGTTGTTGTAGGTGTGGTAGTTGTTGTTAGTAATGTAGCTGTTGAAGGTTTGGTAGTTGTTGTAGGTGTGGTAGTTGTTGTAGGTATGGTTGTTGTTGTAGGCGTGGTAGTTGTAGTAGGCGTGGTAGTTGTTGTGGGTGTGGTAGTTGTTGTAGGTGTGGTAGTTGTAGTTGGCGTAGTAGTTGTAGAAGGTGCAGTAGTTGTTGTAGGTTTGGTAGTTGTTGTAGGCGTGGTAGTTGTTGTAGGTGTGGTACTTTTTGTAGGCATGGTAGTTGTAGTAGGCGTGGTAGTTGTTGTAGGTGTGGTTGTTGTTGTAGGCGTGGTAGTTGTAGTAGGCGTGGTAGTTGTAGAAGGTGTGGTAGTTGTTGTAGGTGTGGTAGTTGTTGTAGGTGTGGTAGTTGTTGTAGGCGCGGTTGTTGTATTAGGCGTGGTAGTTGTTGTGGGTGTGGTAGTTGTAGTAGGCGTGGTAGTTGTTGTAGATGTGGTAGTTGTTGTAGGCGTGGTAGTGGTTGTAGGCGTGGTAGTTGTTGAGGGTGTTGTAAATGTTGTAGGTGTGGTAGTTGTTGTAGGTTTTGTAGTTGGTGTAGAACTAGTAGTTGTTGTAGGTGTGGTAGTTGTTGTAGACGTAGTAGTTGTTGTAGGTTTGGTAGTTGTTGTTAGTAATGTAGCTGTTGAAGGTTTGATAGTTGTTGTAGGTGTGGTAGTTGTTGTAGGTGTGGTTGTTGTTGTGGGTGTGGTAGTTGTAGTAGGCGTGGTAGTTGTAGTAGGCGTGGTAGTTGTTGTGGGTGTGGTAGTTGTTGCGGGTGTGGTAGTTGTAGTAGGCATGGTAGTTGTTGTAGGTGTGGTAGTTGTTGTAGGCGTGTTAGTTGTTGTAGGCGTGGTAGTTGTTGAGAGTGTTGTAGTTGTTGTAGGTGTGGTAGTTGTTGTAGGTGTGGTAGTTGTTGTAAGTTTTGTAGTTTTTGTAGAACTAGTAGTTGTTGGAGGTGTGGTAGTTTTTGTAAGTTTTGTAGTTGTTGTAGAATTAGTAGTTGTTGTAGGTGTGGTAGTTGTTGTTAGTAATGTAGCTGTTGAAGGTTTGGTAGTTGTTGTAGGTGTGGTAGTTGTTGTAGGTGTGGTTGTTGTTGTATGCGTGTTAGTTGTATTAGGCGTGGTAGTTGTTGTGGGTGTGGTAGTTGTTGTAGGCGTGGTAGTTGTAGTAGGCTTGGTAGTTGTAGAAGGTGTAGTAGTTGTTGTAGGTGTGGTAGTTGTTGTAGGTGTTGTAGTTGATGTAGGCGTGGTTGTTGTATTAGGCGTGGTAGTTGTTGTGGGTGTGGTAGTTGTAGTAGGCGTGGTAGTTGTTGTAGGTGTGGTAGTTGTTGTTAGTAATGTAGCTGTTGAAGGTTTGGTAGTTGTTGTAGGTGTGGTAGTTGTTGTAGGTGTGGTTGTTGTTGTCGGCGTGGTAGTTGTAGTAGGCGTGGTAGTTGTTGTGGGTGTGGTAGTTGTTGTAGGTGTGGTAGTTGTAGTAGGCGTGGTAGTTGTAGAAGGTGTGGTAGTTGTTGTAGGTGTGGTAGTTGTAGAAGGTGTTGTAGTTGTTGTAGGTGTGGTAGTTATTGTAGGCGTGGTAGTTGTTGTAGGTGTGGTAGTTGTTGTAGGCGTGGTAGTTGTAGTAGGCGTGGTAGTTGTTGTAGGTGTGGTAGTTGTTGTAGGCGTGGTAGTTGTAGTAGGCGTGGTAGTTGTAGAAGGTGTGGTAGTTGTTGTAGGCGTGGTAGTTGTTGTGGGTGTGGTAGTTGTAGTAGGCGTGGTAGTTGTTGTAGGTTTGGTAGTTGTTGTAGGCGTGGTAGTTGTTGTAGGCGTGGTAGTTGTTGTAGGTGTGGTAGTTGTTGTAGGCATGGTAGTTGTAGTAGGCGTGGTAGTTGTTGTAGGTGTGGTTGTTGTTGTAGGCGTGGTAGTTGTAGTAGGCGTGGTAGTTGTAGAAGGTGTGGTAGTTGTTGTAGGTGTGGTAGTTGTTGTAGGTGTGGTAGTTGTTGTAGGCGCGGTTGTTGTATTAGGCGTGGTAGTTGTTGTGGGTGTGGTAGTTGTAGTAGGCGTGGTAGTTGTTGTAGATGTGGTAGTTGTTGTAGGCGTGGTAGTGGTTGTAGGCGTGGTAGTTGTTGAGGGTGTTGTAGTTGTTGTAGGTGTGGTAGTTGTTGTAGGTTTTGTAGTTGGTGTAGAACTAGTAGTTGTTGTAGGTGTGGTAGTTGTTGTAGGCGCGGTTGTTGTATTAGGCGTGGTAGTTGTTGTGGGTGTGGTAGTTGTAGTAGGCGTGGTAGTTGTTGTAGATGTGGTAGTTGTAGTAGGCGTGGTAGTTGTAGTAGGCGTGGTAGTTGTTGTGTGTGTGGTAGTTGTAGTAGGCGTGGTAGTTTTTGTAGGTGTGGTAGTTGTATTAGGCGTGGTAGTAGTTGTGGGTGTGGTAGTTGTAATAGGCGTGGTAGTTGTTGCGGGTGTGGTAGTTGTAGTAGGCATGGTAGTTGTTGTAGGTATGGTAGTTGTTGTAGGCGTGTTAGTTGTTGTAGGCGTGGTAGTTGTTGAGGGTGTTGTAGTTGTTGTAGGTGTGGTAGTTGTTGTAGGTGTGGTAGTTGTTGTAAGTTTTGTAGTTGTTGTAGAACTAGTAGTTGTTGTAGGTGTGGTAGTTGTTGTTAGTAATGTAGCTGTTGAAGGTTTGGTAGTTGTTGTAGGTGTGGTAGTTGTTGTAGGTGTGGTTGTTGTTGTAGGCGTGTTAGTTGTAGTAGGCGTGGTAGTTGTTGTGGGTGTGGTAGTTGTTGTAGGTGTGGTAGTTGTAGTAGGCGTGGTAGTTGTTGTAGGTGTGGTAGTTGTTGTAGGCGTGGTAGTTGTTGTATGCGTGGTAGTTGTTGAGGGAGTTGTAGTTGTTGTAGGTGTGGTAGTTATTGTAGGTTTTGTAGTTGTTGTAGAACTAGTAGTTGTTGTAGGTGTGGTAGTTGTTGTTAGTAATGTAGCTGTTGAAGGTTTGGTAGTTGTTGTAGGTGTGGTAGTTGTTGTAGGTATGGTTGTTCTTGTAGGCGTGGTAGTTGTAGTAGGCGTGGTAGTTGTTGTGGGTGTGGTAGTTGTTGTAGGTGTGGTAGTTGTAGTTGGCGTAGTAGTTGTAGAAGGTGCAGTAGTTGTTGTAGGTGTGGTAGGTGTTGTAGGCGTGGTTGTTGTATTAGGCTTGGTAGTTGTTGTGGGTGTGGTAGTTGTAGTAGGCGTGGTAGTTGTTGTAGGTTTGGTAGTTGTTGTAGGCGTGGTAGTTGTTGTAGGTGTGGTAGTTGTTGTAGGCATGGTAGTTGTAGTAGGCGTGGTAGTTGTTGTAGGTGTGGTTGTTGTTGTAGGCGTGGTAGTTGTAGTAGGCGTGGTAGTTGTTGTAGGCGCGGTTGTTGTATTAGGCGTGGTAGTTGTTGTGGGTGTGGTAGTTGAAGTAGGCGTGGTAGTTGTTGTAGGTTTTGTAGTTGGTGTAGAAGGTGCAGTAGTTGTTGTAGGTGTGGTAGGTGTTGTAGGCGTGGTTGTTGTATTAGGCGTGGTAGTTGTTGTGGGTGTGGTAGTTGTAGTAGGCGTGGTAGTTGTTGTAGGTTTGGTAGTTGTTGTAGGCGTGGTAGTTGTTGTAGGTGTGGTAGTTGTTGTAGGCATGGTAGTTGTAGTAGGCGTGGTAGTTGTTGTAGGTGTGGTTGTTGTTGTAGGCGTGGTAGTTGTAGTAGGCGTGGTAGTTGTAGAAGGTGTGGTAGTTGTTGTAGGTGTGGTAGTTGTATTAGGCGTGGTAGTTGTTGTGGGTGTGGTAGTTGTAGTAGGCGTGGTAGTTGTTGTAGATGTGGTAGTTGTTGAAGGCGTGGTAGTGGTTGTAGGCGAGGTAGTTGTTGAGGGTGTTGTAAATGTTGTAGGTGTGGTAGTTGTTGTAGGTTTTGTAGTTGGTGTAGAACTAGTAGTTGTTGTAGGTGTGGTAGTTGTTGTAGACGTAGTAGTTGTTGTAGGTTTGGTAGTTGTTGTTAGTAATGTAGCTGTTGAAGGTTTGATAGTTGTTGTAGGTGTGGTAGTTGTTGTAGGTGTGGTTGTTGTTGTGGGTGTGGTAGTTGTAGTAGGCGTGGTAGTTGTAGTAGGCGTGGTAGTTGTTGTGGGTGTGGTAGTTGTAGTAGGCGTGGTAGTTGTTGTAGGTGTGGTAGTTGTATTAGGCGTGGTAGTTGTTGTGGGTGTGGTAGTTGTAGTAGGCGTGATAGTTCTTGCGGGTGTGGTAGTTGTAGTAGGCATGGTAGTTGTTGTAGGTGTGGTAGTTGTTGTAGGCGTGTTAGTTGTTGTAGGCGTGGTAGTTGTTGAGGGTGTTGTAGTTGTTGTAGGTGTGGTAGTTGTTGTAGGTGTGGTAGTTGTTGTAAGTTTTGTAGTTTTTGTAGAACTAGTAGTTGTTGTAGGTGTGGTAGTTGTTGTTAGTAATGTAGCTGTTGAAGGTTTGGTAGTTGTTGTAGGTGTGGTAGTTGTTGTAGGTGTGGTTGTTGTTGTATGCGTGTTAGTTGTAGTAGGCGTGGTAGTTGTTGTGGGTGTGGTAGTTGTTGTAGGCGTGGTAGTTGTAGTAGGGTTGGTAGTTGTAGAAGGTGTAGTAGTTGTTGTAGGTGTGGTAGTTGTTTTAGGTGTGGTAGTTGATGTAGGCGTGGTTGTTGTATTAGGCGTGGTAGTTGTTGTGGGTGTGGTAGTTGTAGTAGGCGTGGTAGTTGTTGTAGGTGTGGTAGTTGTTGTTAGTAATGTAGCTGTTGAAGGTTTGGTAGTTGTTGTAGGTGTGGTAGTTGTTGTAGGTGTGGTTGTTGTTGTAGGCGTGGTAGTTGTAGCAGGCGTGGTAGTTGTTGTGGGTGTGGTAGTTGTTGTAGGTGTGGTAGTTGTAGTAGGCGTGGTAGTTGTAGAAGGTGTGGTAGTTATTGTAGGCGTGGTAGTTGTAGAAGGTGTTGTAGTTGTTGTAGGTGTGGTAGTTATTGTAGTCGTGGTAGTTGTTGTAGGTGTGGTAGTTGTTGTAGGCGTGGTAGTTGTAGTAGGCGTGGTAGTTGTTGTAGGTGTGGTAGTTGTTGTAGGCGTGGTAGTTGTAGTAGGCGTGGTAGTTGTAGAATGTGTGGTAGTTGTTGTAGGCGTGGTAGTTGTTGTGGGTGTGGTAGTTGTAGTAGGCGTGGTAGTTGTTGTAGGTTTGGTAGTTGTTGTAGGCGTGGTAGTTGTTGTAGGCGTGGTAGTTGTTGTAGGCGTGGTAGTTGTAGTAGGCGTGGTAGTTGTTGTAGGTGTGGTTGTTGTTGTAGGCGTGGTAGTTGTAGTAGGCGTGGTAGTTGTAGAAGGTGTGGTAGTTGTTGTAGGTGTGGTAGTTGTTGTAGGTGTGGTAGTTGTTGTAGGCGTGGTTGTTGTATTAGGCGTGGTAGTTGTTGTGGGTGTGGTAGTTGTAGTAGGCGTGGTAGTTGTTGTAGATGTGGTAGTTGTTGTAGGCGTGGTAGTGGTTGTAGGCGTGGTAGTTGTTGAGGGTGTTGTAGTTGTTGTAGGTGTGGTAGTTGTTGTAGGTTTTGTAGTTGGTGTAGAACTAGTAGTTGTTGTAGGTGTGGTAGTTGTTGTAGGCGCGGTTGTTGTATTAGGCGTGGTAGTTGTTGTGGGTGTGGTAGTTGTAGTAGGCGTGGTAGTTGTTGTAGATGTGGTAGTTGTAGTAGGCGTGGTAGTTGTAGTAGGCGTGGTAGTTGTTGTGGGTGTGGTAGTTGTAGTAGGCGTGGTAGTTGTTGTAGGTGTGGTAGTTGTAGTAGGCGTGGTAGTTGTTGCGGGTGTGGTAGTTGTAGTAGGCATGGTAGTTGTTGTAGGTATGGTAGTTGTTGTAGGCGTGTTAGTTGTTGTAGGCGTGGTAGTTGTTGAGGGTGTTGTAGTTGTTGTAGGTGTGGTAGTTGATTTAGGTGTGGTAGTTGTTGTAAGTTTTGTAGTTGTTGTAGAACTAGTAGTTGTTGTAGGTGTGGTAGTTGTTGTTAGTAATGTAGCTGTTGAAGGTTTGGTAGTTGTTGTAGGTGTGGTAGTTGTTGTAGGTGTGGTTGTTGTTGTAGGCGTGTTAGTTGTAGTAGGCGTGGTAGTTGTTGTGGGTGTGGTAGTTGTTGTAGGTGTGGTAGTTGTAGTAGGCTTGTTAGTTGTAGAAGGTGTAGTAGTTGTTGTAGGTGTGGTAGTTGTTGTAGGTGTGGTAGTTGATGTAGGCGTGGTTGTTGTATTAGGCGTGGTGGTTGTTGTGGGTGTGGTAGTTGTAGTAGGCGTGGTAGTTGTTGTTAGTAATGTAGCTGTTGAAGGTTTGGTAGTTGTTGTAGGTGTGGTAGTTGTTGTAGGTGTGGTTGTTGTTGTAGGCGTGGTAGTTGTAGTAGGCGTGGTAGTTGTTGTGGGTGTGGTAGTTGTAGTAGGCGTGGTAGTTGTTGTGGGTGTGGTAGTTGTAGTAGGCGTGGTAGTTGTTGTAGGTGTGGTAGTTGTTGTTAGTAATGTAGCTGTTGAAGGTTTGGTAGTTGTTGTAGGTGTGGTAGTTGTTGTAGGTGTGGTTGTTGTTGTAGGCGTAGTAGTTGTTGTAGGCGTGGTAGTTGTTGTGGGTGTGGTAGTTGTTGTAGGTGTGGTAGTTGTAGTAGGCGTGGTAGTTGTAGAAGGTGTGGTAGTTGTTGTAGGCGTGGTAGTTGTAGAAGGTGTTGTAGTTGTTGTAGGTGTGGTAGTTATTATAGGCGTGGTAGTTGTTGTAGGTGTAGTAGTTGTTGTAGGCGTGGTAGTTGTAGTAGGCGTGGAAGTTGTTGTAGGTGTGGTAGTTGTTGTAGGCGTGGTAGTTGTAGTAGGCGTGGTAGTTGTAGAAGGTGTGGTAGTTGTTTTAGGCGTGGTAGTTGTTGTGGGTGTGGTAGTTGTAGTAGGCGTGGTAGTTGTTGTAGGTTTGGTAGTTGTTGTAGGCGTGGTAGTTGTTGTAGGTGTGGTAGTTGTTGTAGGTGTGGTTGTTGTTGAGGGTGTTGTAGTTGTTGTAGGTGTGGGAGTTGTTGTAGGTTTTGTAGTTGGTGTAGAACTAGTAGTTGTTGTAGGTGTGGTAGTTGTTGTAGACGTAGTAGTTGTTGTAGGTTTGGTAGTTGTTGTTAGTAATGTAGCTGTTGAAGGTTTGATAGTTGTTGTAGGTGTGGTAGTTGTTGTAGGTGTGGTTGTTGTTGTGGGTGTGGTAGTTGTAGTAGGCGTGGTAGTTGTAGTAGGCGTGGTAGTTGTTGTGGGTGTGGTAGTTGTAGTAGGCGTGGTAGTTGTTGTAGGTGTGGTAGTTGTATTAGGCGTGGTACTTGTTGTGGGTGTGGTAGTTGTAGTAGGCGTGGTAGTTGTTGCGGGTGTGGTAGTTGTAGTAGGCATGGTAGTTGTTGTAGGTGTGGTAGTTGTTGTAGGCGTGTTAGTTGTTGTAGGCGTGGTAGTTGTTGAGGGTGTTGTAGTTGTTGTAGGTGTGGTAGTTGTTGTAGGTGTGGTAGTTGTTGTAAGTTTTGTTGTTGTTGTAGAACTAGTAGTTGTTGTAGGTGTGGTAGTTGTTGTTAGTAATGTAGCTGTTGAAGGTTTGGTAGTTGTTGTAGGTGTGGTAGTTGTTGTAGGCTTGGTAGTTGTAGAAGGTGTAGTAGTTGTTGTAGGTGTGGTAGTTGTTGTAGGTGTGGTAGTTGTTGTTAGTAATGTAGCTGTTGAAGGTTTGGTAGTTGTTGTAGGTGTGGTAGTTGTTGTAGGTGTGGTTGTTGTTGTAGGCGTGGTAGTTGTAGTAGGCGTGGTAGTTGTTGTAGGTGTGGTAGTTGTTGTAGGTGTGGTAGTTGTTGTAGGCGTAGTTGTTGTATTAGGCGTGGTAGTTGTTTTGGGTGTGGTAGTTGTAGTAGGCGTGGTAGTTGTTGTAGGTGTGGTAGTTGTTGTAGGCGTGGTAATTGTTGTAGGTGTGGTAGTTGTTGTAGGCGTGGTAGTTGTTGTAGGTGTGGTAGTTGTTGTAGGCGTGGTAGTTGTTGTAGGTGTGGTAGTTGTTGTAGGTGTGGTAGTTGTTGTAGGCGTGGTAGTTGTTGTAGGTGTGGTAGTTGTTGTAGGTGTGGTAGTTGTTGTAAGTTTTGTAGTTGTTGTAGAACTAGTAGTTGTTGTAGGTGTGGTAGTTGTTGTTAGTAATGTAGCTGTTGAAGGTTTGGTAGTTGTTGTAGGTGTGGTATTTGTTGTAGGTGTGGTTGTTGTTGTAGGCGTGTTAGTTGTAGTAGGCGTGGTAGTTGTTGTGGGTGTGGTAGTTGTTGTAGGTGTGGTAGTTGTTGTAGGTGTGGTTGTTGTTTTAGGCGTGTTAGTTGTAGTAGTCGTGGTAGTTGTTGTTGGTGTGGTAGTTGTTGTAGGCGTGGTAGTTGTTGTAGGCGTGGTAGTTGTTGTTGGTGTGGTAGTTGTTGTAGGTGTGGTAGTTGTAGTAGTCGTGGTAGTTGTTGTAGGTGTGGTAGTTGTTGTAGGCGTGGTAGTTGTAGTAGGCGTGGTAGTTGTAGAAGGTGTGGTAGTTGTTGTAGGTGTGGTAGTTGTTGTAGGTGTTGTAGTTGTTGTAGGCGTGGTTGTTGTATTAGGCGTGGTAGTTGTTGTGGGTGTGGTAGTTGTAGTAGGCGTGGTAGTTGTTGTAGGTGTGGTAGTTGTTGTAGGCGTGGTAGTTGTTGTAGAACTAGTTGTTTTTGTAGGTGTGGTAGTTGTTGTAGACGTAGTAGTTGTTGTAGGTTTGGTAGTTGTTGTAGGTGTTGTAGTTGTTGTAGACGTAGTAGTTGTTGTAGGTGTGGTAGTTGTTGTTAGTAATGTAGCTGTTGAAGGTGTGGTAGTTGTTGTGGGTGTGGTAGTTGTAGAAGGTGTGGTAGTTGTTGTAGGTGTGGTAGTTGTTGTAGGCCTGGTTGTTGTATTAGGCGTGGTAGTTAATGTGGGTGTAGTAGTTGTAGTAGGCGTGGTAGTTTTTGTAGGTGTGGTAGTTGTTGTAGGCGTGGTAGTTTTTGTAGGCGTGGTAGTTGTTGTGGGTGTTTTAGTTGTTGTAGGTTTGGTAGTTGTTGTAGGTTTTGTAGTTGTTGTAGACCTAGTAGTTGTTGTAGGTGTGGTAGTTGTTGTAGACGTAGTAGTTGTTGTTGGTAATGTAGCTGTTGAAGGTTTGGTAGTTGTTGTAGGTGTGGTAGTTGTTGTGGGTGTGGTAGTTAATGTAGTCGTGGTAGGTGTAGTAGGAGTGGTAGTTGTAGTAGGCGTGGTAGTTGTGGGTGTGGTAGTTGTTGTAGGTGTGGTAGTTGTTGTAGGTGTGGTAGTTGTTGTAGGTGTGGTAGTTGTAGTAGGCGTGGTAGTTGTTGTGGGTGTTGTAGTTGTTGTAGGTGTGGTAGTTGTTATTAGTAATGTAGCTGTTGAAGGTGTGGTAGTTGTTGTAGGTGTGGTAGTTGTTGTAGGTGTGGTAGTTGTTGTAGGTGTGGTAGTTGTAGTAGGCGTGGTAGTTGTTGTGGGTGTTGTAGTTGTTGTAGGTGTGGTAGTTGTCGTTAGTAATGTAGCTGTTGAAGGTGTGGTAGTTATTGTGGATGTGGTAGTTGTTGTAGGTGTGGTAGTTGTTGTAGGTGTGGTAGTTGTTGTAGGCGTAGTTGTTGTATTAGGCGTGGTAGTTGTTTTGGGTGTGGTAGTTGTAGTAGGCGTGGTAGTTGTTGTAGGTGTGGTAGTTGTTGTAGGCGTGGTAGTTATTGTAGGTGTGGTAGTTGTTGTAGGCGTGGTAGTTGTTGTAGGTGTGGTAGTTGTTGTAGGTGTGGTAGTTGTTGTAGGCGTGGTAGTTGTTGTAGGTGTGGTAGTTGTTGTAGGTGTGGTAGTTGTTGTAAGTTTTGTAGTTGTTGTAGAACTAGTAGTTGTTGTAGGTGTGGTAGTTGTTGTTAGTAATGTAGCTGTTGAAGGTTTGGTAGTTGTTGTAGGTGTGGTATTTGTTGTAGGTGTGGTTGTTGTTGTAGGCGTGTTAGTTGTAGTAGGCGTGGTAGTTGTTGTGGGTGTGGTAGTTGTTGTAGGTGTGGTAGTTGTTGTAGGTGTGGTTGTTGTTTTAGGCGTGTTAGTTGTAGTAGTCGTGGTAGTTGTTGTAGGTGTGGTAGTTGTTGTAGGCGTGGTAGTTGTTGTAGGCGTGGTAGTTGTTGTAGGTGTGGTAGTTGTTGTAGGCGTGGTAGTTGTTGTAGGTGTGGTAGTTGTTGTAGGCGTGGTAGTTGTTGTAGGTGTGGTAGTTGTTGTAGACGTAGTAGTTGTTGTAGGTTTGGTAGTTGTTGTTAGTAATGTAGCTGTTGAAGGTTTGATAGTTGTTGTAGGTGTGGTAGTTGTTGTAGGTGTGGTTGTTGTTGTGGGTGTGGTAGTTGTAGTAGGCGTGGTAGTTGTAGTAGGCGTGGTAGTTGTTGTGGGTGTGGTAGTTGTAGTAGGCGTGGTAGTTGTTGTAGGTGTGGTAGTTGTATTAGGCGTGGTACTTGTTGTGGGTGTGGTAGTTGTAGTAGGCGTGGTAGTTGTTGCGGGTGTGGTAGTTGTAGTAGGCATGGTAGTTGTAGTAGGTGTTTAGTTGTTGTAGGCGTGTTAGTTGTTGTAGGCGTGGTAGTTGTTGAGGGTGTTGTAGTTGTTGTAGGTGTGGTAGTTGTTGTAGGTGTGGTAGTTGTTGTTAGTAATGTAGCTGTTGAAGGTTTGGTAGTTGTTGTAGGTGTGGTAGTTGTTGTAGGTGTGGTTGTTGTTGTAGGCGTGTTAGTTGTAGTAGGCGTGGTAGTTGTTGTGGGTGTGGTAGTTGTTGTAGGCGTGGTAGTTGTAGTAGGCTTGGTAGTTGTAGAAGGTGTAGTAGTTGTTGTAGGTGTGGTAGTTGTTGTAGGTGTGGTAGTTGTTGTTAGTAATGTAGCTGTTGAAGGTTTGGTAGTTGTTGTAGGTGTGGTAGTTGTTGTAGGTGTGGTTGTTGTTGTAGGCGTGGTAGTTGTAGTAGGCGTGGTAGTTGTTGTAGGTGTGGTAGTTGTTGTAGGTGTGGTAGTTGTTGTAGGCGTAGTTGTTGTATTAGGCGTGGTAGTTGTTTTGGGTGTGGTAGTTGTAGTAGGCGTGGTAGTTGTTGTAGGTGTGGTAGTTGTTGTAGGCGTGGTAATTGTTGTAGGTGTGGTAGTTGTTGTAGGCGTGGTAGTTGTTGTAGGTGTGGTAGTTGTTGTAGGCGTGGTAGTTGTTGTAGGTGTGGTAGTTGTTGTAGGTGTGGTAGTTGTTGTAGGCGTGGTAGTTGTTGTAGGTGTGGTAGTTGTTGTAGGTGTGGTAGTTGTTGTAAGTTTTGTAGTTGTTGTAGAACTAGTAGTTGTTGTAGGTGTGGTAGTTGTTGTTAGTAATGTAGCTGTTGAAGGTTTGGTAGTTGTTGTAGGTGTGGTATTTGTTGTAGGTGTGGTTGTTGTTGTAGGCGTGTTAGTTGTAGTAGGCGTGGTAGTTGTTGTGGGTGTGGTAGTTGTTGTAGGTGTGGTAGTTGTTGTAGGTGTGGTTGTTGTTTTAGGCGTGTTAGTTGTAGTAGTCGTGGTAGTTGTTGTTGGTGTGGTAGTTGTTGTAGGCGTGGTAGTTGTTGTAGGCGTGGTAGTTGTTGTTGGTGTGGTAGTTGTTGTAGGTGTGGTAGTTGTAGTAGTCGTGGTAGTTGTTGTAGGTGTGGTAGTTGTTGTAGGCGTGGTAGTTGTAGTAGGCGTGGTAGTTGTAGAAGGTGTGGTAGTTGTTGTAGGTGTGGTAGTTGTTGTAGGTGTTGTAGTTGTTGTAGGCGTGGTTGTTGTATTAGGCGTGGTAGTTGTTGTGGGTGTGGTAGTTGTAGTAGGCGTGGTAGTTGTTGTAGGTGTGGTAGTTGTTGTAGGCGTGGTAGTTGTTGTAGAACTAGTTGTTTTTGTAGGTGTGGTAGTTGTTGTAGACGTAGTAGTTGTTGTAGGTTTGGTAGTTGTTGTAGGTGTTGTAGTTGTTGTAGACGTAGTAGTTGTTGTAGGTGTGGTAGTTGTTGTTAGTAATGTAGCTGTTGAAGGTGTGGTAGTTGTTGTGGGTGTGGTAGTTGTAGAAGGTGTGGTAGTTGTTGTAGGTGTGGTAGTTGTTGTAGGCCTGGTTGTTGTATTAGGCGTGGTAGTTAATGTGGGTGTAGTAGTTGTAGTAGGCGTGGTAGTTTTTGTAGGTGTGGTAGTTGTTGTAGGCGTGGTAGTTTTTGTAGGCGTGGTAGTTGTTGTGGGTGTTTTAGTTGTTGTAGGTTTGGTAGTTGTTGTAGGTTTTGTAGTTGTTGTAGACCTAGTAGTTGTTGTAGGTGTGGTAGTTGTTGTAGACGTAGTAGTTGTTGTTGGTAATGTAGCTGTTGAAGGTTTGGTAGTTGTTGTAGGTGTGGTAGTTGTTGTGGGTGTGGTAGTTAATGTAGTCGTGGTAGGTGTAGTAGGAGTGGTAGTTGTAGTAGGCGTGGTAGTTGTGGGTGTGGTAGTTGTTGTAGGTGTGGTAGTTGTTGTAGGTGTGGTAGTTGTTGTAGGTGTGGTAGTTGTAGTAGGCGTGGTAGTTGTTGTGGGTGTTGTAGTTGTTGTAGGTGTGGTAGTTGTTGTTAGTAATGTAGCTGTTGAAGGTGTGGTAGTTGTTGTAGGTGTGGTAGTTGTTGTAGGTGTGGTAGTTGTTGTAGGTGTGGTAGTTGTAGTAGGCGTGGTAGTTGTTGTGGGTGTTGTAGTTGTTGTAGGTGTGGTAGTTGTTGTTAGTAATGTAGCTGTTGAAGGTGTGGTAGTTATTGTGGATGTGGTAGTTGTTGTAGGTGTGGTAGTTGTTGTAGGTGTGGTAGTTGTTGTAGGCGTAGTTGTTGTATTAGGCGTGGTAGTTGTTTTGGGTGTGGTAGTTGTAGTAGGCGTGGTAGTTGTTGTAGGTGTGGTAGTTGTTGTAGGCGTGGTAGTTATTGTAGGTGTGGTAGTTGTTGTAGGCGTGGTAGTTGTTGTAGGTGTGGTAGTTGTTGTAGGTGTGGTAGTTGTTGTAGGCGTGGTAGTTGTTGTAGGTGTGGTAGTTGTTGTAGGTGTGGTAGTTGTTGTAAGTTTTGTAGTTGTTGTAGAACTAGTAGTTGTTGTAGGTGTGGTAGTTGTTGTTAGTAATGTAGCTGTTGAAGGTTTGGTAGTTGTTGTAGGTGTGGTATTTGTTGTAGGTGTGGTTGTTGTTGTAGGCGTGTTAGTTGTAGTAGGCGTGGTAGTTGTTGTGGGTGTGGTAGTTGTTGTAGGTGTGGTAGTTGTTGTAGGTGTGGTTGTTGTTTTAGGCGTGTTAGTTGTAGTAGTCGTGGTAGTTGTTGTAGGTGTGGTAGTTGTTGTAGGCGTGGTAGTTGTTGTAGGCGTGGTAGTTGTTGTAGGTGTGGTAGTTGTTGTAGGCGTGGTAGTTGTTGTAGGTGTGGTAGTTGTTGTAGGCGTGGTAGTTGTTGTAGGTGTGGTAGTTGTAGTAGTCGTGGTAGTAGTTGTAGGTGTGGTAGTTGTTGTAGGCGTGGTAGTTGTAGTAGGCGTGGTAGTTGTAGAAGGTGTGGTAGTTGTTGTAGGTGTGGTAGTTGTTGTAGGTGTGGTAGTTGTTGTAGGCGTGGTTGTTGTATTAGGCGTATTAGTTGTTGTGGGTGTGGTAGTTGTAGTAGGCGTGGTAGTTGTTGTAGGTGTGGTAGTTGTTGTAGGCGTGGTAGTTGTTGTAGAACTAGTAGTTGTTGTAGGTGTGGTAGTTGTTGTAGACGTAGTAGTTGTTGTAGGTTTGGTAGTTGTTGTAGGTGTTGTAGTTGTTGTAGACGTAGTAGTTGTTGTAGGTGTGGTAGTTGTTGTTAGTAATGTAGCTGTTGAAGGTGTGGTAGTTGTTGTGGGTGTGGTAGTTGTAGAAGGTGTGGTAGTTGTTGTAGGTGTGGTAGTTGTTGTAGGCCTGGTTGTTGTATTAGGCGTGGTAGTTAATGTGGGTGTAGTAGTTGTAGTAGGCGTGGTAGTTTTTGTAGGTGTGGTAGTTGTTGTAGGCGTGGTAGTTTTTGTAGGCGTGGTAGTTGTTGTGGGTGTTTTAGTTGTTGTAGGTTTGGTAGTTGTTGTAGGTTTTGTAGTTGTTGTAGACCTAGTAGTTGTTGTAGGTGTGGTAGTTGTTGTAGACGTAGTAGTTGTTGTTGGTAATGTAGCTGTAGAAGGTTTTGTAGTTGTTGTAGGTGTGGTAGTTGTTGTGGGTGTGGTAGTTAATGTAGTCGTGGTAGGTGTAGTAGGAGTGGTAGTTGTAGTAGGCGTGGTAGTTGTGGGTGTGGTAGTTGTTGTAGGTGTGGTAGTTGTTGTAGGTGTGGTAGTTGTTGTAGGTGTGGTAGTTGTAGTAGGCGTGGTAGTTGTTGTGGGTGTTGTAGTTGTTGTAGGTGTTGTAGTTGTTGTAGGTGTGGTAGTTGTTGTTAGTAATGTAGCTGTTGAAGGTGTGGTAGTTATTGTGGATGTGGTAGTTGTAGAAGGTGTTGTAGTAGTTGTAGGAGTGGTAGTTGTTGTGGGTGTTGTAGTTGTTGTAGACGTAGTAGTTGTTGTAGGTGTGGTAGTTGTTGTTAGTAATGTAGCTGTTGAAGGTGTGGTAGTTATTGTGGATGTGGTAGTTGTAGAAGGTGTGGTAGTTGTTGTAGGAGTGGTAGTTGTTGTAGGCGTGGGTGTTGTATTAGGCGTGGTAGTTGTTGTGGGTGTTTTAGTTGTTGTAGGTTTGGTAGTTGTTGTAGGTTTTGTAGTTGTTGTAGGTGTGCTAGTTGTTGTGGGTGTGGTAGTTAATGTAGTCGTGGTAGGTGTAGTAGGAGTGGTAGTTGTTGTAGTTGTGGTAGTTGTTGTAGGTATCGTCGTTTTCACAGGTGTTGTAATTGTTGTGTCTGCTATATTATTTTTAGGACTAGGGTTATTAACAGATTCAATGTTGTTTTCTGATTTTGAATATAACTCTGTGTTACTATTTATAACATAATTTGTTTGCTTTGTTATTACATTTTGTGTAGTTATGGTAGCTGCTGTAACGATGGTTACTGTCATCGTATTTCCATAAAAGTTTAATAATTGTGTTAACAACATGTATTTAAGTAAATTCATTTTGAAAACCCTCTGGAGACTTTCATTGATTCCAATTCTGAAAAATGAATGTTTTGATGAGACTTTTCTCCTGAGCATGCTGTCTTCTACTACCAAAATATAATATTTATTGCTCTACTAATAAAACTTTGATTGGTTTAGAAATCTTATATTTCATTATTCTGTTTTTTTTAAATATTTTTTTTAAAGATTGGATTGAAATTTTATTTATTATCACATCAACAATGAAACCGCCATAAGGTATGTTTAAATATCTTATTTTCAGTAAATTAACAATTAATAAAAAGATACCCTGTTTGGAAACTGTAAACATTATTAAGTGGAAACAACAATTCTGGTGGGTAGATATCACTCGTATGGGGTAATTGTATAGTTAACTAATTACTCATTAAATTTTAAGCAGATACATTTTTGTCGCTTGGGTCTTGCCTAATTAGAACGAATGGAATGGAAAGACTAGATTTTAAATTTAATGTCTTAGGTTATTTTTTCACTTACTTTTATTGTAAAATTTTCAAAGTCCAGCTTTTGCTTAATATCCAAATGTCGAGGTCATTTCAACAAAAATATAAAATCCGTTTTATTTTTGTATTTTATTTTTCTACACATCTGACGCTTAGTGCTTGTTGTAAACTTGCTGGTAATAGTTTTGTACTCTGGCAACCTTGTGTTTTTAGCAGAAGATAAAAGTGACTCGTGAATGTTGAGAACACGCTAAGAGTTTAAGTTCAGCCAATACACGCAACATTATATATTTCCACAAAAACTACCTGGTAACACCAAGATGTCCTGTGTGTGAGTGCATTAGTCTGGTTTTGAAAATCAGTTTTATTTTATCTCTGCCACAAGACCTTTTAAACTCTAGTCGGTCAAAAGAATATAAAACATGAAAGCTTTGTATAAGTAATGGTGTCTCGTGTTATGTTTATTTTATGTTTTTTTAAATTTATATTATCAATTTTAAATACATTTCCTTTTTATACAATGTTATTCTTTGGTAAGTACTTTAAAAAAAATTAGTAATTAAGAGAAATAATTGCTTTTTAATTTGTTTAGTACAAATTTATTAAAACGAGCTTATGAACACCCCTATTCGACTATTTAAAAAAGGGAAATAAGTTATGGAAGTGGTTTGAATGTTTGCCTGTCTTTCACACTACTGCTCATGTGTATATTTTTTTTACGCAACAGCATGTCTTAGCTACTGTATAGCATCATTACTGTAGTAGATCTGTTAGTTATTTACAAAACCACTATCAATGTGCCAGTGGCGTAACTATAAAAATAAAGCCCCCCCCCCTTCTCGGCGGAGGTCCCTAATGCAGCGAGACTGATGATTTAAGTAGTACACCTATCCCCCTGTGCAGTACACACAATTAGCGGACCCCGGGTGCTAAGATAGCGCCTAGGGATCTCAGGATGCTCAACTACACATTTCCGTAGGAAGCCGTCACTCCAATGCTTTTAAACAAATATTAGGCCTATGACTAAAACCTTACTTAAACTTTTAATAATAGAATAGAATCTCGTAGAAAAAAGAATTGCACACCAAGTGAACGCCAAACAAAATGTGCAGAATAGTGCGGGATATTATTAGTACTTTATAAATTCAAATCCGTTTTTTGAGAAAACGGAAATGGCGTAAATTACTACTTCTGTTCAACGAAAATTACTCAGAATTTGATAGAAGGCAGCAAAATTATATATTTTACATATATGTGAAATTTCATTTATCTATCTGAAATAGTACTCAAGTTATAGGCTTTTGAAAAATTGAAAGTAGAAAAAGTTCCACTTCCGGTTATCGGGAATCGCTAAAAGGTTGATACGGATCTACGATTTTATATAATACTTATATATGAAATTTCATCAACCTAGCTGTAACAGTAATCTAGTTATCGTGTTTACAGACACACATACATACACACACATTCATACACACACATACATCCAATATTGCAAAATAACGTTTTTCCGACTGTGGGAGGTGTAAAATTTCGAGATTTGTAAAAATCTCGATTTTTTTTTTTTTGCACGATTGCAATACGTTCTCTATACTCTGTTTATACGAGAAAGTAAAAAATACGACTACACGACAACCCCATATAGGCACGTGCCATATGTTTGAACATGGTAAAGTGTAACATGACATTACATTGAAGCCGTTTAAAAACAAGCACTTTAATCTTTTTCTAGTTAGCTGATTTACGTTTATAATTGAAAATGGTTTTGAATTTAGGAGTTTAAGCGCTCATGGTAGTTGATGTGTTTGTTGTAGGTGGTATTGTATTTGTTGTACTTAATGATGTACAAGTAGTAGGTGTGCTTGTTAGGCGATGGTGTGCTTGTGTTAGGTGATGGTGTTTTAGTTTTAGATTATAGTGTTGGCGTCGTAAGTAGTGTTGGCGTCATGGTAGTTGTTGTCCTCGTGATAGGTGCTGTTGTACTTGTGGTGTCTGAAGATGTGCTCGTGGTAGCTGATGGTGATGGTGTTATCGTAGTAGGTGATGTTATGCTGATGGTTGCTGATGTTGTGCTGATGGTTGCTGATGTTGTGTTGGTGGTTGGTGATGTTGTGTTGGTCGTAGGTAATTGTGTGCTCAAGGTAGGTGATGGTGTAGTAGTGGTAGGTGATTTAGTGCTAGTTACAGAAGCTGGTTTGCCATTGGTTGGTGATGCAGTGTTGGTGAAAGGTGTTGGTGCGCTTGTCTTAGATGATGGTTGGTAAAGGTATATAGGTGCTTGGTGTTTCGGTGTTGAATTGAGGAGTTTAAGCGCTCAATGTAGGTAATTATGTTCTTATGGTTGGTGATGTTGCGCTGATTGTAGGTGATTGTGTGCTTGTAGTAGGTTTCGCACCCTGACTAATTGTGTTAATCTGAGTGTATTTTAATGTTAAATTGCTTTCAATTAACGTGGTGTTTGTGGTAGTATCTATTGGAGCTGCTATCATTGTTCTGTAGAGCTTTAATATTTGTATCAAGAAGATGTAATTAAGCACTTTCATGTTTACAACGTTTTCTTAGAAAGCTTACTGGAACTTTGTGCCAAAAAAATGTAATTATGATTATATTTTCTAACGTCAGCACCACTGCTGTTTTTACAACCACGGAAAGAGATTTGTTCTTATACCACAAGTTGGGCTTGTTTTCAAATCGTGTAAATATTCTGTTTTATTGCATCGGCCGCTTCTATCCGACCAATTTCTTTGAAACTTGGCGTGTGGTTCAAGAACCGATGACAATACATTATGACATCAAATTTTGCATTAACTTGATGACTAATGGTTCTATGAATTAAATAAATTTTCCTAAATAAAGTACTTTTTTCGGCGCTATTTCACTCACATTGTTTGTGTTTGGTGGTTTATGATTATTTTTAGCCATGTTATTCGATTGCATTAGACTTGAAATATAAAGAAAATAATAAAAAAAAAACACGTTTTAATGACAAGATTTTAAATAAAATAGAAAATAAATAAATTTCCTGAAATATATAATAATACACCAATATTTACAAAATTTAAAGAAGCAGCTTGTGTCACTATATTATTCATTACATACCCATAAATATTTATGGAAAATTATTTATTGTTTACTTGTTAATGCATTTTATATACAAACTTGTAATTAAAACCTTTTAATTAATATTTTTTATGTTGTGGTATACGGAATAATTATGTAAATTTAACGTTTTGCACCTTCCTTTGTCACATGTGATAAAAATGTGCACTGCGGAGTCATTGTGTAAGGAGAGTCTTCGATTTAGCTGGAAGTGCTTTGTTAGCATCGCTAGTAGTAGGTTCATGATCTAATTAGAATTAATTATTGATGTTTTTAGTTCATCTTTTATTGAGACATAACAGATCAATTAGTCACTTGATATAACTGTAAAACATACACAATCGAAACTTACGAAGTCTATGTAGATGAGATGGTTTTGCTCCTAAATCCAAAGTTCTACAAGTATATTGTTTTGCTCTGTTGATCCCGATGTTACTCATGAATTTCGCGATTATCAAAAAAATCTGAATATCCAGAATATTCCAGATTGCACCATTCAGTCACAATAAACCAATAAAAACTCATAAGATTAGCACAAACACTTTGTTTAGGTAGATGAACATGAAAATCAACTTGAGAAAAAATAAAGTAGAGTCCCCAATCGTTTCGGTACAAAAATGTGAACCAGTGGTACAATCTTTTTATCATGTCTTAAAACAACACGTTGATAACAAGCTCGGTGTATGTAGAAATTCTTAGGTCACATATACGGTTACACGGGTGGGTGCGATAAGACAAAAGTTCAGTAGCTGGTTACATGCGGTTGGTTTGTCTTGTATCTTGCTGTGTCGTTACAGGCTGGGACTTTAAACGCTGTGGTATGTGGTGATTGATAATCAGATCAATGCATGTATCACAAACTTGTGAAGATGCATTTATAGATAAAGATACGCTTCAAGTAATCCGAGGTGTAGGGGGTTCGTAGTTTGGTGTGGAGGGGGGAGCTGGAGGGAGGTTAGTCGCACAAAGACATTTCAAGAAATTTCAACTACTCCAAACAAATAATTTAGTCGACATCGCTTCATGTAGAAGCCACTGGGAAAATGTGCTTGTGGGATGGTGAGCGTGTTTGGTGAGGTGTGTTGTGAGGTGTGTGGTGAGGTGTTTGGTGATGTATTTTAGGATGCCGCTTCTAGTTAAACGTTTGGTGGGGTATTTTAGGATGCCGCTTCTAGTTCAACGTTTGGTGAGGTATTTTAGGATGCCGCTTCTAGTTAAACGTTTGGTGGGGTATTTTAGGATGCCGCTTCTAGTTCAACGTTTGGTGAGGTATTTTAGGATGCCGCTTCTAGTTAAACGTTTGATGGAATATTTTAGTATCCCCCCCCCTCTCTCTCTCTCTCTCTCTCTCTCATATATATATATATATATATATATATATATATATATATATATATATATATATATATATATATATATATATATATATATATATATATGTGTGTGTGTGTGAATATAATGAAAAACATTCAAGAACAATTTTCTCATTTGACCAAATTAACATTCGAGTTTAATATTCAACAAACAATAAGCCAGACCTTGATGTTTGATTCCATTTATTTACAGATCAGGTATATGGACCAGCCAGTGATCGATAGAACATAAAGGACAACATTGGTAGACGAGTAATAAATAGTGCTCACGTTGCAAGTCTGAAAAATTTTATACGTTGATGCATTTATACGTTATCACATAATAAAGCGTGTGGGATAACAGAAGATTAAGATGTCAAAAAATAAATAATATATATAATATAAAAATATAAGTCTAGAGTACAATTGTTATGCAAGCCGTGTACCAATAATTTGTCGTTAACTAAATTTATAACACAGGTTTCCAAATAACGTGGTATATGTCTCTGGGGTGTTGCTTCTACCTGGGTCGTATAACCTCCCTGGGTCGTACACCTGCCTGGGTCGTACACCTCCCTGGGTCGTACACCTGCCTGGGTCGTACACCTCCCTGGGTCGTACACCTGCCTGGGTCGTACACCTCCGTGGGTCGTACACCTCTCCGAGTCGTACACCTCTCTGTGCCGTACACCTCCCTGGGTCGTACACCTCATTGGGTCGTACACCCCCCTGGGGTGGTACAATGATTATGAAACTAGACCTTCCTATCTAGAAACATGAAGTTGGTGGAGATCTTCAGAGTGAAGGCTCTTTGATAGTGACAAATGTTTGGATACCAAATTTTTCACAATTTGTGAGTTTATACGTGTTATACATCCAATATGTTGCTTACAATGACATTTTTATGTTTAAACATGATTTTCGCTTATATACATACATATTAAGTCTTATACACTTATTGAAGACATTTTTTATACAGGAGTATGCATTTTAAAAGTCTGGTTATTTTGTGACTTGCATTCAAAATTTGCTTTCACGCTTTATTTAAACACGAACTCAAAGAAAAAATTTTGGATCAGTCTCACATGTTTTTGAACACACATATTATTATCCACTGTTATTGTGTGCTCACTTTCTCTTTACGTGTGTCGTTTATTCCTTGTCTCTGACGTCATTTGTCGTCTTCGTCGCTCCACGAGGAATGTTGCGGCCATTTTGCTTTGGAATTGTAGGCCGTTGGCGTCGATTTGGTGGGGAAGACAGGAATATCCTGGGGCGTGGCTTGTTGGCCGATGTGGTCGTCACGTGGTTCGACCGAGACCTTGAATGGGGGGATTCTGAACTGGTCGTCTGCGGTGTTGTCGTAGTGACCCCTGCCCAGGTAGGTGGAGCCCTGGTAGGGTGAGTAGAGACTCCCGCCCGTGGGGTACACGGCCAGTTGCTCGGAGGAGGACATTTCATACAGCTCGTCTTTTCTGAGATCAGAGGACAATTTTAGGACAATTTTAGGATAAATTTTTGAGAATCTTAGGAGAATTTTACGATAATTTTAAGGAGAATTTTAAGAACAGCTTTAGGACAATTTTAAAGACATGAGTATGATAGGCTGCGTGTTTGTGATAACATTCTGATTGTATTTCTTTAAGCCTAACAAGGGAGATAAACAAATCAATGATTTAAAAAAAAAATCACCTCAGATTTTAACTAAAACATTAAAAGAATAAGAAATAAAAGGGCATCAAAATTGAGATTTTGAAAATTAAAATAAACTAAAACAAAATAAAAAGATCAAATTGTAAAGCAAAAAAATTAAATAATGAATTCATTAAAAAAAATAAAAATATCAATAATAAATAAGAATGTCTTAAATAAAATTTGGGAGTCATAAAATAAAAGGTCAATTGTTCAAAATTATTTTTAAACTACAAAAAAATATTTGTACAACTAAAGATAACGCAAAAATAAAAAGAAAATGACAAGATTTCAAAATGATGTAACGTTTAATTTCTACCTGTGTCGTCTGCGGTGCATGATGCAGACGGTGAGAATGACGGCTATGATAATGACAGCGCCACCTAGGCAGACGGCCAGGGCGATGATCTCACTGGAGCCGAGGGCCAGTTTCTCACCAACTTGAGTGCAGTTGGCGCCTCCATACACGAACTTGTCGTCTGCGTTACATCTGCTCAAAGTAAGGGACATAATCTCATAACATAGCTCAAATTAAGGGACATAATCTCGTTACATAGCGCAAACAAAGGGACATAATCCAATTTTATATGCTACTTGTGATTGATTGATTGATAAAGTTAATTTTAATTTTAACCAGTAGAAAATGAAGAAATGACAAGTTTAATGTTGCCAGGAAGAGCTGGTAGGATAGAACCTGACCTGGTTGCATTCATCAACTTAAACTGTTAGAGGATAGAAGCTGCACCTAGCGTTGTTCAACTCATCAACATATCACGTGACCTGGGTTAACTGACCTGCACTTGGGGTTGTTCAACTCATCAACATATCACGTGACCTGGGTTAACTGACCTGCACTTGGGGTTGTTCAACTCATCAACATATCACGTGACCTGGGTTAACTGACCTGCACTTGGGGTTGTTCAACTCATCAACATATCACGTGACCTGGGTTAACTGACCTGCACTTGGGGTTGTTCCCCTCATCCAGATAGCAGGTAGCCTGAGGCGGACACACGTGCAGTGAGCACTTTTCCCGACACTGTCCTCTGTTGACGTCACACACGTAGTTGGCTGGGCAGATGCTGTCTGCCATACAGGGGTCACTGGCCACCAGAGCTAGGGTCTGACCAGCTGTCATTAGATGACATATGACATGTACTGACAAGTGATATTGGTTATAAGTGTTGCTATTTATAATTGTATTATTTTAAACTTAACGTATTTATAACAAAAGTTTTTTCAGCTTTTTAACCGTGGAACCGTTATTATATATTAGGTGTCATCCATAAATGACGTCACGCTTTTTTGGACGATGTTTACCTCCCCCCTCCGGTCCGTCACACATGGTCACAAAAAGCCAGACCCCCCCCCCCCTAAAATGACGTCGTACCTCAGCCTACAACTCCCCTCAAAATTGCAGATGAATTTTTCTAAAAACATCGATATTTTTCCAAAATCTTGTCAGATCTCAGTCAGCATACAGTATTTTGATCAATTACTATTACAATTTATTAAAAACATTTTCTAAAACGCGAAATAACGGCTGAAATTTGTTTTCTAACATTGCTTTTTTATAATGCAAAAGTGTGACGTCACACCATCTGAACTCCCCCCCCCCTCCCTTCCCCCTCATCACACTGTCACAAAATTACGGACCCCCCTCCCTACTACGAGTGTGACGTCATTTATGGACGACCCCTTATGGCACATCCTTAATTAATGATCTTAAGTTACTGCATATCCTCAATGAAAGCAGGATCTAATGTTATTGACATCACAACCGCTACGCTATGACTTTAAACAAAAACCTTAAAAAGTAAAACTAGCTCTTGAGCTAAACCGTCGCACTGGATATAGCATAGGGACGCGAGGAGGGGGGGGGGAGGGACTGCGCCAAACCTCTGAACATGCATTTATTAAAATAATAAATTAAATATTTTTAAGTACTTTTTTCAACATAAACTCAAATCTGGATCGATTTTGATCAATATTTGAAAGACACGAGTTCGAGTTCACAAGCTGAAGTCAAGCAAACACTTTTAGTCTATATAATGTCTTCAGAGTCGTTTATTCTAAATCCTTAATTGTTGAAAAGATTCTCAATCCGTTAAATTATAATAGTTAAAATCGTGCAATCTATCAAGAGCAAGGACAGGGGAATTTATCAGAATAGTTTTCCCACCCCACCCCACCACACCCTACCCCTCTAAGTTGTCACAAGGTGCGACTTGGGTGCCATCTAGCGTACCTTTTTCAACGCTGCTGTTGTAGGTCAAGGCTAGGTAAGCCGTGTCCATGTCCGTGACTTTCTGCAGCGCTGGGTACAAGTCTACCAGTGCTTGTGTAACCTCCGTCGCGTTCAGCGGATTGGCGGACGTGTTGAAGACAAGCAGTGTGACGTTATATAGCACTATAACACTGCCGGGGCTGTAGAGAAAATATTTTATACATCACTACCTGGGCTGTAGACAAAATATTTTTATACATCACTACCTGGGCTGTAGATAAACATCTTTTTATACACCACTACAACACTACCTAGGTTGTAGACAACTATTTTTTTACAATAATACGACAATACCTAAGCCGCTGACAAACATTTTTTTATCAGAAAACCACGCCTTCCCCATACAAAACAGATACAAACACAACAACATGTCCCATGTACCCGGATGTTACCGCGCTTGTCATGACGTCATCTAACCCGTGATCAAGAAAGATTAGCCGTGGCGTCATTTAAGACCTGTTTACCCCCCAAGGCAGAAAGGATCGACCCTAGAACAAGACTTCCTATAAAATGTTGACAGAATACCCAGGCACCCGTGGGGCTAGCATGGTAGGTCGATCCCTGTGGGGGGGGGGGAGGATCAAGGAGCAACATAATCTATAGATAACAAACAGGGTTGGGTGTTGGCGTCACAGACTTACTGCTTTTATTGTTGACAGAAATAAAATAATGTATGCTCTATCTTTGGGTTATATTGTCTGGCAAATAATAGATTTACAGATAGGGGAAAAGTACATTAGGGTGACGTGTAGCAGTGTGTGTACATGTAGGTATATGTAGGGGTGTATGGGCATACAGGTAGATTTCTGAAGGTGTATGGGCATACAGGTAGATTTCTGAAGGTGTATGGGCATACAGGTAGATCTGTGAAGGTGCATTGGTGTACACGTAGTTTTTTAGAGGTGTATTGGTGTTTATGTACAATCATATACACAAGTTATATCGTACTTTGATCTTTGGTCACTGCCCATAGTGTAATGATGTACACGTGGTCAAATGTAAAGATGTAGTAGTGTACATTAATTTACTGTAAGGTTTTATAATAAGTAATTGTAAGTATGTAATATATACAGGTGTGTAGCTAAATTAGTGTAAGTAGATAGAGCTAGTGAAATGTTGGTGTAAATAAATATTGGTGTTAGGTTTGTGGGATTAAAGGTGAATTGGTGTAAGATGTACATGTGTAAATATAATTTACTGTATGGTAGATGGGTGTAAAGATATACTGGTGTAAATGGTACAGGTGTAAGGTTATATTGGTGTAAGGTGTACAGGTGTAAGGATATATTGGTGTAAGGTGTACAGGTGTAAGGATTTATTGGTGTAAGGTGTACAGGTGTAGGGATATATTGGTGTAAGGTGTACAGGTGTAGGGATATATTGGTGTAAGTGGTACAGGTGTAAGGTTATATTGGTGTAAGGTGTACAGGTGTAAATATATATATTGGTGTAAGGTGTACAGGTGAAAGGATATATTGGTGTAAGGAACGCAAATGTTCCTGTCTAACATTTTACGAAGCAACAAAATCTTTTGTCAACAGCCAGCATGGGTTTAAAACACACCTCTTGTGGGGACTCAAAGAGGTGTGTGTGGGATTGTGTGGGATTGTGTGTGATTGTGTGTGTGGGGGTGGGGGTTACGTAAACCTTAGAACGTTCTTACAATGGGCCTGTTTGAAAGCTAATCCCTACTGCGCTGCAACAGCTACTGAAAATTACAGGCTATGCTATAAAACGAGTGTATTTACTTCTTGAAAGGACGGACTAAAAAGCTTTTAAAAAAGTTTTATTATCAATTTACGCATAGAAATTCTGACTACAGTTTGTAGCGATAAGTTTCAGGCTCCAGAATGCCATAGATGAAGTGTAAATTTAGTCTAACATTAGAACATGCATACAATATCACAAGCCAATGTATAAACATATGTTTGTAACACAGCCTCAGTGGGGGATAGGGTGCGATGGTTATCCACTGTGGTGCGGTTACAGGCTTACCCTGAGACACAACAAAAAACAAAGCTGCTTCTTTCTTGATCAATTTCACTACTTCATACAGACTTCCTTAGAATTACAATATCATAAAGCCCTTCACTAGGTCTATATACATTACTCTAGTTATTCTATACCCCTGTCAGCATACTGTCCTGATCACCCTCAGACTGAGGTTTGAATCCAGTTGACACATTCACAACTACACACAGAGGTCACATGACATGGGAAACACGGGGAACATTGCTCACCGAAGGGCACAAAAATAACATCAACAGTTGCGGTCCCACAGGGGCCGCAAACGAAATAAGATCTAAACTAT
The DNA here is from genome assembly GCF_028476545.2 of Physella acuta. Taxonomy (NCBI): domain Eukaryota; kingdom Metazoa; phylum Mollusca; class Gastropoda; family Physidae; genus Physella; species Physella acuta. The sequence goes on along the minus strand of NW_026732098.1, from coordinate 314,416 downwards.
CCCCCATGACTGATGACACATGTAATGTGTTTCATGTTCTATGGCACAACCCACAATAAAGATAAATTTGGTCATTTGGCTACTACTTTGGTCATCTAATGACATGACACAACTCACGATAAAAATTCACACATCTGGTGATTTCTCTAGTCAAGAATTGTAATTTCAGGTAAACTCTACTTCAGCTACGATGAATATATCGATAATGTTAGTTTAGCAAATGAAAAACATGACGTCACTTACATGAATTCCTTGATGAGGATTTCTCGAAAGTTCCGTACGTTGGCGTACAAGTTAGTCAACTGTAAAACAATAAGAGACGTTTATCAAATAAGACAACTATATCAAAGACAGGTGAGATGGGTAGGGACACCATTCAGGATATGTTATATGTGTTGTTATGTTAGTCAGTCAACTATATCAAAGACAGGTTAGATGGGTGGGACAACATTCAGTAAATATTTTAAAAACATTTTCTTATAGTTTGTAAGAAAAAAACGTTATTTTACTTTTTAATATTCGCTACATTACTTTACTGACTGACTGAAATAATCCCTTATATAGACTTTTGTGTATTTCTAAAAAAAAACAAAAAAAAAAAAAAAAACAAAAAAAAAAAAAAAAAAAAAACAATAGTAGCATAGTAATACGAGGTCGTGACAGACGAAGTCGTGACGGTAAGACAGTTATGTGCTTGATTTAAATGATAAAAATACAATATTTAGATGTTAGTTGAATTTTTTTTACTATAGCTTAGGTTAAAATTGAAAACAATTCTATGGACGGTCTCAGTCAACAATTCTGTGGACAGTTTAAGTCAACAATTCTGTGGACAGCTTCAGTAAACAATTATGTGGACAGTTTAAGTAAAAAATTCTGTTGACAGTTTAAGTCAACAATTCTGTGGACAGTTTAAGACACAAGAACTTTACATTTTGCTTGTACTCCTTCAGACTTGACTGGAATATCTCTGATGATCTGTTCAGGAGCTGGGGGTCAAACGTCCGGCTAAACTTGAGACCAAACGGCACTGACACGACGCTGTTCTCTGCAGAGGTAGAATTTCAACGGAATAAAGTTCAGTTTCAACGGCATAAAGTTCAATTTCAACGGAATAAAGTTCAGTTTCAATGGAATTAAGTTCAATTTCAATCAAATAAAGTTCAATTTCAAAGGAATAAAGTTCAATCGAGGTAAATTTTCATTTAGGAACTTTTATAAAATAAGGTTTGAATTTGCAATTATTTTCTAAATTATTAATTAGTTGATGAATTGTTTTGTAATGAAATGTTTCCTTTGAATTCTTTTGGTGGGTCTGTGTGGTTGAAGGGTAGAGCCTTCACCTGCTAATACGAAGGTATCGAATCAATACCACATCTGTGAGTTCACCCAGCACTAATGCGTACCTGACTAACGTTTGGGATAGAAGAGGCGGCTGAACATAGTTCTGTGTGTCTAGATCACTGTAAAGGTGAACTCCTCGAACTTTTTTTTTTTTTACATTTCTTAAGATTCCAACCACAATTAATCACTAATTGTTTGCGCCGATAATGTTATATAGTTTAAAATCGCAGCTGTTTTAAAATTTCCATCATATTAACTTTCATGTGTCTAACAGTAGTGAACAATTTTCTTGCTAACTAGTAATTTAACCCATCCCTTTGTACTGTAAATTTTTAAACTCAGCTTAATCCGGCGTGAAATATAAACAATTTGTGGTGGTTTCTTGACCTTTTAATCTCCCCTTGTTGGTAGTCAGTGTTAGTACAGATGTAACCCCGAGGGGAGACAATAAAAAGTTGTCCCCCTTCAATTGTTGCCCCTCCCCCCCCTCCCCCACACTTGTTGATAACTATTTATTTCAAGACCCCAGGTAAAGCTAGAGTTAAATCACGTGACTTCTAGGATATCTAGTAGGATCTCAAGCAAACATTTAGAGCGGTAACTTTAACAGGGCGAATTATTATTGTGAACAATGTGGAGTGTGATACAATGTGGAGTGTGATACAATGTGGAGTGTGATACAATGTGGATGGTGATACAATGTGGAGTGTGATACAATGTGGAGTGTGATACAATGTGGAGTGTGATACAATGTGGAGTGTGATACAATGTGGAGTGTGATACAATGTGGAGTGTGATACAATGTGGAGTGTGATACAATGTGGAGTGTGATACATGCTAGGCTTGATCACGTGATATATTTACCTTTGTTCCATGGGCGGGAGAGGGACGGCGAGGGTGTGGTTGTGGGGTTGGCAGTTAGACGGGTTGTTGGTGAGACAGTTGTAGGTGGGAGGGTTGTTGTTGGGGTTGTTGTGGGCGGGGTTGTTGTGGGCGGGGTTGTTGTGGGCGGGGTTGTTGTGGGCGAGACTGTTGTGGGCTGGATGGGTGTAGATAGGGTTGCTGTGGGTAGGATGGTTGTGGGTAGGATGGTTGTGGGTGGGATGGTTGTGGGTAGGATGGTTGTGGGTGGGATGGTTGTGGGTAGGATGGTTGTGGGTGGGATGGTTGTGGGTAGGATGGTTGTGGGTAGGATGGTTGTGGGTGGGATGGTTGTGGGTAGGATGGTTGTGGGTAGGATGGTTGTCGCTGCTTGTGTCGCTGAAAATGTGGACGATGTTGATAAATCCGGTGTTGAACCGCTGGTTGATGCACCATGACTTGAAGACGAGGGTGTGACTGTTGAAAAACTTGGTATGGAGTTTGGAGAAGTTGATACGGTTGTTGATGATACAACTAATGATGTTGACACTACAGCTGATGTTGACACAGCTAAAGTTGCAAGTGATGATGTTGATAAAGTCAGTGTTGATACACCAGGAAGTGTTGATACAGTTGATGTTGTCACATCCGCTGATGTTGAAAGATGCGATGATGAAACAGATAATGTTGGCACAACAGATGAAGACGTCGATGACGTGGGTGATACATTAAGTGATGTTTGTACGTTGGATGCAGCGCTGAGTGATGTTGTCAAGGATGTTTGTGATACACCAGACAATGATGTGGTAGAGAATGTTGATAAATATGGAGATGTCGAAAGGGATGTTGACACTACGGATGATGTTGTCATGGTGGATGCTGATACTCCAATTGATGGTGTGCCATATGTTGATACAGATCCTAAAGTTGCCACGGATAATGTTGATACCCCAGAGGATGTTATGTAAGAGATTGTGGATACAACTATTGCCGCTGTAGTGGGTGATGATGTTGCAGTCGCTGAGGTTGAAAATACAGATGTGGATTGTAGCATTGATGTTGATAAAGGTATTGATGTCTGAAGAAAAGTTGAAATGAGAGGTGCTGTTGTTGATAAGCTTGAAGATGTAGTTGCTGATATAATATGTACAGATGTTGATACAAGTGTTGATAAGGCTGGTGTAGATGTTAATAAGGTAGTTACATGAGGTGTTGATAAAGATGATGTTGTTGAAACTGATGTTGAAACAGTAGCAGGGACAGCCGAGTTGTAAATAGTTGCTGTTGATGTCAGAGTTGTAGATGTTGTTACAAAAGTTGCTAATGTTGATGTGTGTGGATACGATGAGGTTATTGATGTTGATAACGTGCTGGTAACAACAGATGTTGGGGAGACTGTTGTAGATGTTGATAAAGACAAAGCTAAAGGTGTTGATAATGATACTGATGTTGCTAAGATAGATGATGGTGTTGATAAAAGAGATGAAATGTGAATTGATGTTGATATTAGAGGTACAGATGTTGATAAGGAACTGGAGACAACAGTTGCTGATACAACAGGTGTGGATGTTGATAAAGGTAATGATGTTGATTGAGATGTTGAAACGGTAGCTTTGGAAGAAAGAAAAACGCTACTTGTTAAAGCTGTAGGTAAAACAGATGTAGTTGTTGATACAGATGTTGATACGGGTGTTGATGAGGCAATGGATGTAGGAATGATATTTATGGATGTCGGCAGCGTGCTAGAAACTAGAGTCTGAGATAATTGAGGTGTTGATGTTGATACAAGTGTTGATAACACTGTTGATGTTAGTGTTGAACTAGCAGATAAAGTAGACATCAGTGCACTGGATAATTTCGTTGTTGATGTGACTGGAATGGATGTTGATACCTGTGTTGATACGGATGCTGGTACAGTCGCTGATATAAGAGTTGATGCAGGTGTTGATACCTGTGTTGACAATGGTGTTGGTAGTGTTGCTGATACAAGTGTAGATAAAGGTGTTGATACCAATGTTGATACCATTGGTGTAGATGTTGAACTGAGCATTGATGTAGATGTTGAACTAAGTATTGGTGTAGATGTTGAACTAAGTATTGGTGTAGATGTTGATGAAGGTGTTACTGAGGATGTTGATGCCTGAATCGATGTTGAAACAGTAGCTTTAGATGTAAAATGTGTGCCTGAAACGACTGGTGTTGATACTGTCAGTGTGGATATTGATGAAGATGATAAAGATGTTGATAAAGATGTTCCTAAAGGCGACAATGAAGATGTTGCTAAGGGTGTTGAAAAAGTTGTTGTTGAAGGTGTTGATGAAGATGCTGTTAAAGGTGTTGCTACGAATGTTGATAAAGTTGTTGAACCTAGATTGGAAGTTCCAATCGTAGCTTTGGACGAGAAAATTGAAGTCATGGATGTTGATGAAATTTGCGTGGTTGTTGATAAGACCGGCGTCGCTGTTAATACGACTGACGTGGAGATTGATAAAGTAGTTGATGATGGCATTGATGTTGTTATAGCTGGTGATGCTGTTGGAGTGCTTGAAATAGCTGATGTTGATAAAACGGATGTTGAAGTTGGTGTTGCAAGAAGTGTTGAGACAGGTGTTGATAATGAATTTGATAATGACGTTGATGTTAGAAAGGACGTTGAAAGTGTAGCTTTAGATGAAATTAACGAGTTTGAAACTGTACTTGTTGATAAGCCAAGTGGGGAAGTTGATAAATGTGTAGCGAATAGTGTTGATGTTTGAAGGGGTGTTAATAGTAAGCTTGAAGGTATAGCTGTGGCTATAACAGGTGCAGATGTTGATACAGATATTGATGTTGTTAGTGATGCTGACACTGTTGATAAAGTATGTGAACTGGAGACTACAAATGTTGATGGAGAGGTAATTAAAGATGTTGATAAAAGCACTGATGAAGGTGTTGATGTTGAAAGAGATGTTGAAATCGCAGATACTGATGTTGATAGCGAGCCGATGGCAACAGGTATTGATAATACAGGTGTGGCTGTTGCTGTTGGTGTTGATAAAGCTGGTGAGGTTGATAGAGATGTTGAAACTATAGCTCTAGATGAAAGAATGGAGCTAGAGGTTGTTGATGTCGGGAATACGGTTGCGGATGTTGAAAACAGACTTGATGTTTGAAGTGATAATGAAAGTACAGTTGCTGTAGTTGATAGCAAACTTAAAGATGTAGTTGCTGGTAAGAGAAGTGTTGATGTTGGTAAAGATGTTAATGTCGGATGTGATGATGAAACTACAGGTACTGATGTTGAAAGAGAGCTGGTGGTAATAGGTGTTGTTGATAAAATAAATGCAGATGTTGATGAAGGTGTGATTAGGGGCGTTGATGCTGATCTTGATACTGATGTTGATGATGATGTTGATACTAATGTTGATACTGATGTTGATGCTAGTATAGATGTTGAGGCAGTAACCCTTGATGACAGAACTGAGGTAAGTGTTGCAGATGTTGATGAGGCAGGTGAGATTGGTGAAAGGAGTGTTGATGCTACAGGTAACGGTGTTGATAAAAAGCTAGAGGACACGGTTGTTGATAAAACAGGTGTTGATGTTGTTACATGTGATGATGATGTTACAGGTGTTGTAACTACAGGCACTGATGTTGATATAGTGCTTGTAACAATAGATGTTGATAAGACTGAATTGGATGTTGATAATGTTGTAGCTAATGGTGTTGATAAGAATGTTGATGTCAGAAGAGATGTTGATATTGCAGGTGTAGATAGAGAACTGGTTGCAGCAGACGTTGATAATACAGGGGTAGATGCTAGTGTAGGTGTTGATAAGGGTGTTGATGTAATTGTTGAAACTGTACTCCTAGACGAAACAGTCGAGCTAGGTGTTGAAAATAATTGTGATGTTGTTGATGATAGTGTTGATATTACAGGTAATGTTGTACTTATAGAAACAGATGATGACGAAATACTGAGAGAAACAGGTGTTGATAAGACAGTCGTTGTTGATGTTGGATGTACTGATGTTGATGGTGAGCTTAAGCCTGCAAGTGTTGATAAGACCATTGATATTGTTGATGTTTGAATATATGTTGATGTTGGATGTATTGATGTTGATAGCGAACTAAAGCCTGCAACTGATGGTGTTGGTAGAGGTGTTGATGTTGGAAGTGATGTTGACATTGAATGTATTGACGTTGTTGGCGAGATGGAGCTTACAACTGTTGATAAAACTGGTGTAGATGTTGATACATGTGTTGATGTTATAGTGGATGTTGAAACTACAGATGCTGACGTTGATATAGAACTGGTAGAAGCAGGTGTTGATGTTTGATGTACTGATGTTGATAGCGAGCTAAAGCCTGCAACTGTTGATAAAGGTGTTGATGTTGGAAGAGATGTTGATGTTGCAGTTGTAGATGTTGATAGAGAGCTGATGGCTGCAGAAGTTGATAACACAGGGGTAGATGCTAGTGTAGGTGTTGATAAGGGTGTTGATATAATTGTTGAAACTGTACTCCTAGACGAAAGAGTCGAGCTAGGTGTTGAAAATACTTGTGATGTTGTTAATGATGGTGTTGATATTCCAGGTAATGTTGAACTTATAGGTACTGATGTTGACGAAATACTGAAAGAAACAGTTGTTGATAAGACAGTCGTTGTTGATGTTGGAAGTGATGTTGACATTGAATGTATTGACGTTGTTGGCGAGATGGAGCTTACAACTGTTGATAAAACTGGTGTAGATGTTGATAAATGTGTTGATGCTACTGTGGATGTTGAAACTACAGATGCTGACGTTGATATAGAACTGGTAGAAACAGGTGTTGATGTTGAATGTACTGATGTTGATAGCGTGCTGGAGCCTGCAAGTGTTGATAAGAAAACTGATGGTGTTGATAAAGGTGTTGATGTTAGAAGAGATGTTAATGTTGGATGAACTGATGTTGATAAAACAACTGATGGTGTTGTTGTTGGAAGAGATGTTGATGTTGCATGTACTGATGTTGATAGCGAGCTGGAGCCTGCAACTGTTGATAAGAAAACTGATGGTGTTGATAAAGGTGTTGATGTTGGAAGAGATGTTGATGTTAGATGTACTGATGTTGATAGCGAGCTGGTGGCAACAAATGTTGCTAACGATGGTGTGGCTGTTAAAGAGGACATAGTTACAGGTGTTGATACAACTGTTGATGTCAAGAGAGATGTTGAAACTGTCACTTGAGATGCAACTGACGACGAAACAGCTGGTATCGATGTAGTAGGTGTTGGTATCGATGTAGTAGGTGTTGGTATCGATGTTGAAATAGTTGACATCGATGTAGAAATAGTTGGTATTGATGTAGAAATAGTCGGTATCGATGTAGAAATAGTCGGCATCGATGTAGAAATAGATGGTATCGATGTAGAAATCTTTGATGTCGATGCCGAAACTGTTGGTATCGACGAAGAAATAGTCGGTATCGAAGATGTAGATTGAGCGGATGTCTCCTGGTACAGTGTTGTCAAAAGGCTGGTAATCCAGACGAAGTGAAAACAGATTGAGATTAAACTTGCCATTGTTACAGATTGTAACCTCTAGTAAGTGTTGATGGAATCCAAATTATGTTACAAGTTCATGGTTCAGCTACAAATTGTAGGTCGGTGTAAAGTTTTGTTGAGAAACTTTGTTAAGAAACTTTGTTAAGGAACTTTGTTCAATAACTCACTTGTATGTCGTTGCTTTATGCTGATCAACTTAGTACTCTTGGTTTATCCGGGGCAATTAATAAAACTGAAACAATCAGAAATATTTGTTTTTTAACAGCGATAAGTCCACTCATACGCAGATGAATATGATACACTATTATATGCGGTAAATAATTCTAACATGTAGTTCACAAATATTATTACAAAATATGTTACAATTATATTTAGCACTTAAATGACTTGACTAGAAAATTTACGAAAACCTGTTTTATAAATGTGTTATATTAGACGTATGTATTAGCAACGTACTGTAGTGAAATATAATGACATCTGTTGTAGCCGCTTTTACTAGTCACATAAACAACTAATTTTGTTAACACATATGCTTGCCACTTATAATAAGAATATAGAGTCCGCCTTGCCACGTATAATTACCACATTCGAATAACCACATAAACCACATAAACCACAACCAGTAGAACAAAACTATGACAACTCTGTTATAATAAAGACACAACATTCTTACAGGTGAAATAACACGTCAATTTTAGAAATAAAAACACAGCAACGTAACAATCATGTTATTATGTATGTTGTCTGTATCCTTAATTCAACAACGACTAACTCATCATAGGAAAGCCTGTTAGAACTAAACCAATACAGTCCAAATAGATTTAGATGCTATTGTAAACTTCGTTTAGTGCAAATAATATCTGGACTGGGAAGTAAATAAACGTTTTCACAACTGAGGTCTCTAAAGCCAAAATTTACCGCCCATATTAATGACTAAATCAATCACTTTATGATAGAAACAATCACATTCATATAAAATATATTATTTTATGATAGAAACCATCACATTTATATAAAATATATTATTTTATGATAAAGAAAATCACATTTGTTTAAGAAATATTGCCTTATGATTAAAGAATCACATTTATTTAAGAACTTATAATTTTATGATAAAGAAAATCACATTTTTTAAAGAAATATTGCCTTATGATTAAAGAATCACATTTATTTAAGAACTATAACTTTATGATGAAAACAAATGTATATAAGAAATATCACGTTATGATAAAACAAATGTATATAAGAAATATCACTTTATGATAAAAAAATCCTATTAACCAGCGATCACCTTATTCCACAGAATCAATACACCAAACCATTGTCTATTGGCCCGCCCCAAGGGCACCTAACTCCCACCTCTGTGATATTAATGCTAAGCTGATTAGGATTAAACTTAATGCCACATAATCTTGCGTGGATTGCCGAATTAATTTTATTAAAAAAAAAATTGCCGATAAAATTGTCATTACTGAATTTATTTATACAGAGTCACAATTAATAGATTTTACCACCCTGAGCCGATGTAAGTAGTATAAAAACTATAGAAGACAGGATAATAGGGACAATAAACAGTGTTTAGTTTTAAGATGAACATGGAGAAAGTTGGCCTACGTAATAATTTAGACGGTTATTTTCATTGGGCACTTCTGCCTTGTTGGCCATTGGGCACTTCTGCCTTGTTGGCCATTGGGCACTTCTGCCTTTTTGGCCATTGGGCATTTCTGCATGGACCAACGCTTTGCGTAGGAAAAATAACTTATACTGCCAAATAGGGCTGATATTCAAAATATGTTTTTAACTGACAGCTATCAATATTTAGACAGACAGCTTTTGTGGTTAATTTAATGTATCAGATAAATGATTACTTGAGCAATTAATTATTAAAATATAGGTGATCTACTTACAAAGCAAACCAGGCACTGTATCAATAGGTATGGAATCCAGGTAGTGCCGGTATTAATCAGAACACCTTGTTATCTGTCTAGTGCTGACGTTAGACGTGTCTGTGACAGACGACTCTTGACTCAGGTAACCTGCGGCAGTTGACGCTGCAGTATCCTGCGGCAGGCTAGGCCACAGTATCCTGCGAATTCTAGATCAGAGTTTCCTACGACAAGCTAGACCGCAGTTTCCTGCGGCAGGCTAGGCCACAGTATCCTGTAATCAGGCTAGGCCACAGTTTCCTGCGACAGGATGGACCACTGTTTCCTACGACAGGCTAGACCACAGTTTCCTGCGACAGACTAGACCACAGTTTCCTACGACAGGCTAGACCACAGTTTCCTACGACAGGCTAGACCACAGTTTCCTACGACAGGCTAGACCACAGTTTCCTACGACAGGCTAGACCACAGTTTCCTATGACAGGCTAGACCACAGTTTCCTGCGACAGGCTAGACCAAAATGTTACGTCTTGTTACTGTGAAGTCCCCAGTAAATGAACGAGCTGCTCCCCTTGTCAAACCACCTAACCCCCAAGTTAGGGCGAGGCCGACTCAAAATTAATTTCGATAATCCCACCCCAGTAAAAGCGCTAACCGTCAGTCTTAAAATATTTTTCGCTTGGTTGACTTCGTGCCTACAGCCTTGAAATCTCCAACGAGGCGTACGTGAAATAAAAATGGTGATGTTGTTGGCAGACACAAAAGTGTGGTTAGGTGAAGACACGCCCTTTTGTAAGGAGAAAGTGGTGCGGGTGGGGAGGGTATCCTGGGTGTTGTCGTCTGCTAATGTCGTGTCAACATTTGAACAAAAAAAAAAGGGGAGGGGGAGAATGAAAGGTAACAAAAGTTATAAATACGTCCTGGTATTCTTTTCTTGGAATTTCTAGGAAGGGAGATAGGACGTGAGGGAAGATACTTTACTTACATGGTTGTTGACTGGCTGTAAACTTTACTTACATGGTTGTTGACTGGCTGTAAACTTTACTTACATGGTTGTTGACTGTAAACTTTACTTACATGGTTGTTGACTGGCTGTAAACTTTACTTAGATGGTTGTTGACTGGCTTTAAACTTAACTTGGATTGTGGGTATGTGTTTGGTGGCTTTAAACTTAACTTGGCTTAGATGTGTGTTGACTGGCTTTTAAAATAAAAATCCCGAATCAAAATTTTAAAAAAAAGTTGATAAACCTAACATTATGCATCAAAAGCTTTAAAAAAGTGAAAAATCTAACATTATGTTTCAAAAGCTTTAAAAAAAGTGAAAAATCTAACATTATGTATCAAAAGCTTTAAAAAAGTGAAAAATCTAACATTATGTATCAAAAGCTTTAAAAAAGTTGAAAAACTTAAAATTATGTAACCTGTTTGAACGAAAAGATTGCTGGCTAGACAAAAGAATTGATTTATCGATGCGTCACAGTGTCCCCCTCCCCCCCCCCCCCAACCCAATCAGCGATACTAATCAGTAAATCGTGTCAGACGAGAGACAATGCAGGTCTTTCTTGTGACTCGTGACTCAACAGCTTAAGGTGTGTTTATGTTAATAGGACAAAGCCCCCCTCCCTTACACATGCACCTTTCACAGCATGCTATGTGTGGTTTAAAAAAAAAAAAAAAAGTAAAGTTTCCCTTTCAAACCTGACGGTCTATGGGGCAAGTGAAGTAGAGTTCACTTGTTTCTGTGACCTCGGCATATGAAGAGATAGTGTGGTCAGCACTATGCCCAGCCGCCTTTACTTTCCCTAACGTGAGTTAGGTACCCATCAGAGTTGGGTGGACTCAGGGACGGTCTACTGGCTTGAACCCGGATTCGAACTCGAGACTTACGGGTTAGCAGCCCAGCTCTCTACCGCTAGACCACTCCGTCCCACCTATGTGTGGTTTAGTTTCGGTAAAAATATACAAGCTCTATAGAAATCCAAATATACTTAAAAAAATTCTTATATGTACGTCCACCTTTTCATAAATGGCAAAACAAATTCTGTCAGACACAGCCACATAACGTATTGTCAAAACAATTAACATACTGAACATAAGACAATACTACACAATACAACATAACCTACAACACTACCCCACACTACCACACAACATACCACACTACTACACAATCCAACATACAACTCTACCAAGCAATCCAACAAACATAAAACTAAACAGACACCACTAACCCCCCCCCCCCTACCTCCCCAGAAGACGTACACCAACAAACCATGTACACAACCACCTTGACTTAGACACAAAGTGGTTCCGCTTAGACGAAACCCTAATCCCTACACTAAACCTTTCACAGATTTAAATTATTTCTTTTTCAACCCCACCCTTAGTACTTCATCAAAAGTAAGCCCCCCCCCCCCTTCCTCCGAAATCTAAAACATAACTCGAGTAGTTCCCTATCTCTTCTCCCTTTCTTCAGGTATTAAACGAACTTTAGAACGCGACCACCGCCTTATCCCCCCCCCCCCCACAGGTATTAAACGAACTTTAGAACGCCACCGCCGCCGTATCCCCCCCCCCCCACCCCAGCAGCCCGTGACGGTCGATGAAAGAAGTCACGGCGACTAAAAACCTTCGATTGAGATCTGGATGCGGTGCACACATAGAGAAAACCCATTCATCTCAGCTAGACCAGGTTCACTCAGGCGAGACCTGGTACACTGTGGTCGCTACATCACGGCTCTCTTGGTATGACGTCACACTGTCATGTAACATTTTGCACTTTCACTATTTCACGAATGTAACATTTTTGTTATTATTATAATTTGTGTAATATAATATTTGTTATTTATTTATTTACGTAATGTAACGTTAGTTCATATTATTACAATTTGTGTAATTAGAATGAACCCTGTTTAGGCAGATGAAGTAGAGTTCGTGTATTTTTTTTACTTGGGCATATGAAGGTAAGGTGCGGTCAGTACTTTGCCCATCCGCCTTTACGCTCCCTACCATTGGGAAGTTCTACCGACTTGGACACAGATTCGAACTCTAGACATTCGCGTTTGCAGCCTAGCGCTCTACCCCTTAGGCCACGCCATCCAATAATGTGTGACCAATTATAAATGCAGTGTATTCGGTGTTATAGGGAAGGTTGTTTTTGGCCCTGTGTTGTTTTAGGTTTCTGTTTTAGTTGATGACAAGTGTTCGTGAAAAACTTAGTGTATAAGTTGTGATCAGTAGGATATGTCATCTGTAGGGCCTGTCTTTGTACAATGTCATCTGTAGGACCTGTCATTTTAATATGTCATCTTTAGGACCTGGCATCTGTAGGACCTGGCATTTGTAAGATGTCATCAGTTTGACCTCTCATTTGTAGAACCTTTCATTTGTAGGACGTCATTTCTATGACCTGTCATTTGTGGGACCTATCATTTGTAAGATGCCTAATGTAGGACCTGTCATTTGTAAGATGTCATCGATAGGACCTGTTATTTGTAGGACCTCTCATCAGTCTGGTGTAGAAGGGGAGGGGAGGGTAATCAACTATATAAAGATCGAGAGTACATTGTGTAATACAATATAAGTGGCTTTTCAACCCACCCCATTGTGTGCTTGTGTACATTCCACAATGGTGTTTACGTGTCAAGCGACCAACCCCGCTTTGATCCGTATAACCGTACCATCACGCCTTATATACCGCCTATTTTTGGGTGCACATATCCTGATTGCTACATAACTTCCTCCCCACCCATCCCCCTCACACCGCACCAGTAAAAAACGACACCCGTTCGGCCAGATCAGACGGCTTAACTGGGGGATTTTCTTTTACCCGTTTGATCATGTGATTCAGACATTAACGCACTTCTTTGTTACGTTTTTAAAAGATGTATACAATAAACACAGAACAATTTGAGAACATAGTATCAAGCTATCAAGGATTAAAAAAGGGCTATGTTTAATCTTTATTTTTATAAGCTTTTTTTTGTTCACAATGGCGGTTTGATTGCTCGTGGGTTTGTGGCCAATTTTGTAACTCTATTGTTTACTTTTTAATGCAGCCATTTCGTTCCAAGTTATATCCGTCTTTGATGACAATGCAGGAATATTTAATTCTTATTCCAATTAGATATAAAACTAGTTAATAAAATTTAACTTAAAGATTACTAAATTAAAAAACAATCAAACAAACATGAAAAAAATTGACTTCTGCTTTCTATAATAAAAATATTGGTCGCAAGAGATCCTAATAGCGATAAATGCTTTTATTTTAGAAAGAGAGTCGGTTTTATTTTCTTAAATTCAGTGAATTTAACGCATAGCTCAATTCAGGGTTTAGCACTGTGTATTACTTTGACAGTTATTACAATCAGTGTTCAATCCTGGCCGCGCAGTAGTTTTTAACTGTCGCGCAGCCATTTTGTCCAACACATATAACCTTGTATAAGAACACCGCGCGCACAAAATTCCTGTTGCACACTAACTTTTATCCCTTGATTCTCTTTGTGTTTGGTGCCAACGTTTGCTTCCCTATATACACAAACCAACGCTAAATCAAGTTCGTAGCAAATGCATTACAAAATTGATTTACCTAAAATCTAAATACATAATCCAGAGACACCTTTTATACAGGATTTATGCCGCAAAATAAAAACACAATATCTAACGAAGATTAAACAACTATAAAATATTTATTAAATATATCATCAAATGCAGAAAAAAAACACTTAGGTTTTAGAAGGACAAAGAATACCATAAAGTACTACCATCGCGGTCAATCCACTTCTCAATCTTGGTTTGACTTCTGTGAAACTTTTTAAATGTGTGTTTGCATTTCACAGATAAGTGATCGCCTAGCTTTATTATACATTAGACTACCCGTTATTCTTGAATAACCGTGTGTTTCAATGGTTATCCATTATGACGTCATGTTTATTTGATGATTTGTATCTTTTCCCTCCCTTCCATACTGTTAATTATTATCACAAAAAAAACAAAAACAATTAGACCCCACATTGAAAAAAGACGTCACACATCAGACGTTTTTGTCCCTTTAATAACACCGATTTCGGCTGAGCATAGGTCTGACCACACAATCCCTTCACACGCTGACGTTACAGGTCAACTCTACACCTACCCAACTCTACTTCAACGGCTCAGTGTCACATCAAGTCTCAGGCAACATGTTTTTATCGTTTTTAAACACTGATTTCGGCCAGCATGGATCTGATTACACTGTCCCTTTAAATGCAAAGGACACAGAAACAGGTAACTCTACTTCACCTGCCCTGTGTTCCGCTAAATCCCGATAGGCAACTTTATCATTCACATCTAAAAAATAAACCGGGAGTGATCTCCCCTAAACTTTCTCGAATATTCTTATATAAAATAACAGGGGATGGGAACTCGGGCTATAGACATGATTTTTAATCCATTTTAAATACTTAAAGTTTTAAAAATAGAATAAAATCTCGTAGACAAATTAATTGCACACCAAGTGAACGCCAAATAAAAAAGCGCATAATAGTGCGCAATATTATTAGTACTTCTAAAATTTACATTAGTTTTTTGAGAAATCGAAAGTAGCGTAAATTACTACTTCCAGTCAACGGAAATTACTCAAAATTTAACAGAAGGTAGAGAAATAGATCTTTTACTTACATGTGAAATTTCATGTATCTATCTAAAATAGTACTCAAGTTATAGGCTTTTGAAAAATTCAAAGTAGGAAAAGTACCACTTCCGGTTATCGAAAATCGCTCAAAAGTTGATACGGATCTACGATTTTGATAAAATACTTATATATGAAATTTCATCAACCTAGCTGTAAGGGTACTCAAGTAATCGTGTTTACACACGGACACACAGACACACAGACACACACACAGACACACACACACAAAGACATACGGACAAGATTGCAAAATTATGTTTTTCCGTATCAGTGAGGTGTAAAACGTCGAGATTTGTAAAAATCTCGATTTTTTTTTGCACGATTACAATACTTTCTCTATACTTCGTATATACGAGAAAGTAAAAAAATGAAAAGAAAAACTTTAAGAACCCATACCACCCGCAGGGTAACTATTACACTATCATCTTACCTATAAGAGCATTACAGTTAGTGCAGAATTAGTTCTATAATTTACTGCAAAGTAAGAAACTTCAGTTACGCGAATAGGCCCTATTATTTCAAATTAAATTATGTTCCACATTAGCCAATTCCAAAACTAAACAAAGATTTATATAAATAAGTAAGGCCTGAAATAATTTAGTATAGAAACTCTTTATTGGCATAGATTCTAGATCTAGATTGTGCTAGATCTAGATGTATAATCAACGGCTGTCTTCTTAAGTCTAGTTTTTCCGTAGCTCTAGATTCTAGATCTAGATCTAGAACCTGGATAAATAAATCCCATGTATTCTCGTATTAGATGATCATTGCAGCTAAAAAGCAAAGATTTATATAAAATATTTAAGGACTAACATAGTTTAATAAACAAACTCAATAATTTATTGTGATTTTTTTAACTAATTAGTTTTGATTTGTTTGACCTAGATTCTAAAGTTTAGATCTAGGATTGAATTTCCATTACTCCTACAGCTTATCTGTAGATCTAGATAAATTTATTGTAAACTCAAATTGATAATAATGTTGGAACCTAATAGAAATAGCAAACGGACGAATCGTTAAAGCTTTATCCGACACAATATTAGCTTTATAATTCATTAAACGTTTGAATGGGCAACAAAATCTTCGATGGAAGCCGCCATTACTGCTGTAAAAAAACAATCATGTATAAGTATAGTCATTGTTCTGAACTTTTATAATTAAAGTGGTGTATCTACAAATAAATATATCAAAACATTTATCAATGTCTTTAAATGAATTTGTGATTAACAGTTTGGTAAAATAGAACATTATTATCTACCTAAATACGTATTTTACAGCTCTACACATAGTGCAGATTCTCTCATGTAACAAAACAGAAAAACACAAAAACAAAAATACACACAAAAACAAAATATTAAAATAAATAAATATACAAATATGTAACCATATTTAGTAGTATATAGATGGATAGAAGATAGATGATAGTAGAATTTTATGAAAAAAAAATTGCATGTACTTTTAACACAATTGTTTGATATTTAAATTTCAATTAATTTAAAGGTCTGATTTTCATTTCGCAGTTCTCCACACTGGCTGCTAAACCAGTGAGGTCATACCAGTTCAAACCGTCACCGTATGCATTACTTGCCCACCTGCCGTTTAGGCTTGTCTTATGGCAGTTATAGTACCACCATGCACCATGGTAAGTAGATGCACAATTTGCAGGGACTAAATCATTATCAACATCATAAGTTGAGAACTTCATGTTGTTGTTGTAGGAGTGTGAATCCCCGGCCGTGCCTGAATAGCCACCAACAGACATTTTATAACCCTGACTTTCTGAACCAAAGCTAAATGTAGAATAATGGGCGTAGTATTTGTTTCCCTGATACGACATATCGAAACGAATCTCGTATGAATATTTTAAGCCAAGACAGTAAATGTTTTCATTGCCCAGATAGAAATCACCAATGCTGTAATCTCCAAAGCCGTTCTTGTACTCCGTCCAGTTTCTGTAGAAGTCGACGATCCCAGTGACACGACGTTGAAAAATTGTCCAGCCCCCTCCATCTGTCACTGTGTCACACATGACGACAAGGCCAGACGACAGTTGGACCAGTTGTCTTGGTTTTGTGGAGTTCTTGACATCTTTACAGGATCTGTAGACGTCTGGTCTCTTGGCTATAAGAACCGATTGGTTTCCTAAATTTACTGAGCCTGTGAATTATAGACACGAGATTAAAATTTCTCAGACATAAGTAATGATTGTCACATATTGTCACGGGATACTTCGCCTACAATCAATAGAAGGTGAAGTTCATTGAATTATCCGTCCACGAAACAATTCAATAAGCAAATACCCAAATGTACAAAGCAAATAATAAGCTGGGGTGAGCTCTCTTAAACGATTTAGTATTCTGATGTAACAATAAGATATGGTAGCGGGCTATTGAAATGTTTTGAAAGTGCGTATAAAAAAAACCTCGTTTCTGAAAAATAAAACATGGTGACAAAGACTCAGAATATGTTGATTGATGGGAATATGAGATAAAACTTATCAAACTCTGAAGGCTTTTGAGAAATTTAAAAATGAAGTGCCATTTAAAAAAGATATCTGTATACTACTGTATAGATACTACTACTAAAACTCAACACAACTTTATAAATTTATATATTTAAATATTTGTCATTTAGATATATATTTTTTCTAAAATAGCTGATTCACAATGGGAATCATCCCATATCACAGCGATTGTTCTAGTTCATTGTTATTATTTCGACGTTAGCTTTAATGATTTACTCATTTGTTATTCTTATTAAATCTAGGTTCCAACAATATTAACAATTTTCTTTAGAATACGTTTGGCAGATCTTCTAATTGGATAATATAAGATATTAATGTTTGTATTCTTTATATTTATTACTGATGAAGGTACGAGCCAACAGGAAATCAGTTTTGGTCGTAAAAGGAAAAGAAGAAAATTAGTTTAATTAAGAAAATACAAATTTATAATCGGAATTTATCTGAATTATTTAATGTAATAAACCGGTTTTGATATTTAACATATGAATATATGATATTTTGTTGATTAATATGTTTTTTGCTGTTCTTTTTCGTAAAAGCATTCGAATTTTCTAAACAAAGCGTCTACGAATCTACTTCAATTATGACACCCCCTCCTACACGGACGTCCTAAATTTATTTCCTCGAGTAACAGAGTGCAGTTCTTGTCTAAGAAAATGGATTCGTTTAGTGAAAACCTTGCACTTAACTTATCGGTTTTTGAGACACCAGATAATATAGAAAGAAGAATTTCAGGTTACCTTCGAAATAAATGCATTCAAACAATTAGACTTTACGTTTAAATTCTACGAACCTCCCTGACACAAAAATGTGTTACAGGAACTCATCCTCCCATTTCCTACAGGCGTCACCAACTCTTGTACATTGCAGTACATTCCCTTGCTGTAAAGTCTGGTGGTGCTTGCTGGTTGGGACGTGTTGAGGGCAGACACGGGGAGTAGCCAGTAACCTACATATGAAACAGCCGTGTAGTTGTAAAGATGATGTAATGACAGCTGTGTGGTCGTAACGATGATGCGTTGACAGTCGTGATGTAGTTTGTAGTCTAGACAAAGTAACAGAAGACAATATACAGGTCTGATTGTAAGTAGTTGTTGATGAAATTGTTTTGTTACCCACCTAAGGTACAGGTCTTGCTGGCCGTGTCATACATGTAATTATAACAATCATTTTTCTTCTCAGCACATTTGGCAGCACACATAAGGTTACTCTTGGTCGTGTATGTTTTATCCAGTGGCAGTAGCGTCAGTTCACTTATGTTTTTGCCGGAATATTGTTCTGTTCTACTGATACTAAGCGCCACATGCCCTGCAAGATCATTTGTAAAAAACAAAATGATAATGAAATAATTTATCGCGTTTAGTGTTTTATGAATATTATTTTATATGAAACGACGTTAGTGTGTTCATTTGGGAGATTATTTCTACACTAAATTATTTTCAGTAGCCTGTTGTGACATTGCTAAGTCGACTTCTACGCCCACGACAACGGCAACGCCCATGTTTTAGTTTACGTTTACATTTGCGTTTGCGTTTTCGTTTACGTTTAAAGCAAAGACTACGGCTTTACAAGCAAACGTTCATTTGGGCACTTATCACATTCGCATAACCTCCTTTCGGCATTTGTCGCAAGTGTTCATTTTGCAATTGTCTTTCTGATGTGTGCCCCCCCCCCCCACTCCCTCCATATGCACAATTCCGTACTTGGCAACGGTTGTAGAGGCTTAATAAAGAATTTAGTATTAATTAATTTGTGATATAGAAATCACGACCTACCATTAAGTTATATGTTTAATTTTTCCAATGTGCTGACACCCCTGTCTCTCTCCATTGGACGATTGTATTAAACTCATAGAAAATTGTGACATTGCTAAGTCGACTTCTACGCCCGCGCCTATGCCCATGCTTACGTTAACATTTGCGTTTAAAGCTAAGGCTACAGCTTTACGAGCAAACGTTTATTTGGGCACTTTTCGCATTCGTAAAAAGGTCCGTACGGTATTTGTCGCAAGTGTTTTTTTTTTACATTCGTCTTTCTGATGCGTGCCCCCCTTCACCCCCCCCCCCCCCCCCGCCCCACTCCCTCCATACGCTTTAGTGCCTTGATAAAGAATTTAGTACGAATTGATCTGTGATATAGAAATAACGATCTACCATTAAATTATATGCTTATTTGCTGTTTTCCAATGTGAAGACTCCATAGACTCTCTCCATTGGACGGTGTATTGAACTCTGAGCATTTAGACAAAACGTTGTTTACTCAATACTGTGTGCCACGGATTTGTGACCTCCCCCCCCCCTTAAATCTGATGGTGCCAGTTTGTACACAAGCTATATTGATCCACCCAGAAGAGACATTGTTGTCTGTGAAAAAAAATATTCGCTATCTCCTCGCCACCAGTCCCCCACCTTGACATGAATCTTTGCTTTGACTATTCAATCGTGTCGCCCAGTGTGTTCCTCACTTCCCGCCCCTCTTCCCTTGTTTAAGACAGGGTAATTTTTGGCGCCCCTTGCCTTCCCGTGAGCGCTATGGCGCCTACGTTCGGTTTTGTGAGTTCAATAGACTATGTATGAGATTTGGTATTGTATTTGTTTACTAAGTTGTATCAGGCGATTTGGCGCCACCGGCTGTACTGTGAGCACTTTTTGTTTATGTTTGCATTTACATGTATGTTTATGTTCTGCGTTATTGTTTCCGTTTAGTTTTGCGTTTGTAAATGTGTTTGCGTTTGCGTTTGTGTTTGCATTTGTGTTTGCTTTTGTAATTGCGTTAGATTTGCTTTTTTGCTTTTCTTTATAAAGTGAAACTAGTGAAACTAGTGAACTCTACTTCACTGCCTTATAGACCATCAGGTTTGAAAAGAGATATTTTGTATTTGTGTTTGTGTTTAGGTGTGGGTTTGTGTTTTAGTTTGCGTTTGTGTTATGTTAGCGTTTGTTTTTGTCTTTGTGTTTTGGTTTTGGTTGGTTGTAGTTAATGTTAAGTTTAAAGTTATAGTTGTGTTTAGAGTATTGGTTTTTCTTTTGTCAAACGTTTCTGCCTGGTGTATGCTACTTAATAAATACACAAGTAATGGTCCTTTACAGATAGGTTTATCACAGAGACCAGTGCATGGTCTGGCCAGGCCGGCTTGTTCTTTATATAGCATTCATCAAAAAGATTTTAACATATTAGGTAAATATTAATTTAATCTTAATCAAATGTTGCACTCCTTTCAAAACAGTACAATAAAGAGTGTAACATTTTGATGCGCATTTACCAAGCTACTTAGAAACAAGTGTCCCAACCTAAGGCCTGAAACATGAATATAAATGCATAAAATGTGTGGACAATGTAGCTAAATATTCATTTTATTAATGAATTAAAAATAATTTCATGATTTAAAATTATACTTACGTTTAAGATATATTGAAATGTTAACACTAATAGATACAAGAAGTATTACATTTTTTCTCAAAATAGTATTAAATTAAAAATTCTAATATTTAGGTAGATTAGCCCCTTATAAATAGCCTAAAAATCTCAAATGATTTTATTTTGGACGACTGACAAAATTTTAATGTAAATCTCAATGTTACGCAACCAGATAAAAATTTACCTTGAAACATAACCGTCAGAATTATAAGAATATCCATCTGCTTGTTACAATAAAACAAGCGACATTAAAGTATGTCTTTACTGGAGCCAGAGACACGATATTAATTTCGAAAGTCGGTGAAATGAAATAAAGTCTATTTGTTTAAAGTTGTCAAGCGGCATATAGTGTTCATTCTTGGCAGACTAGTTTTCCTGACAGAGCACGGAAGCGTTTAATAAATTCATTAATTTTTCTACTTGACCAGATTAGTTTTTTAATTGTCTCAAACATATCGTTTAGCGTATCTTTAAAGTAATTGAATACAGCTACTAATAGGCCAAGTTGTAAACTAATAATGTGTTTTCCATGCATGAAGCTTACTATGATCAAACGGAATTTTGTGTGAGTTTATAACGTATCTCCTCCGTAGCAGTAAAAAAAAAATTAACACGATCGTTCAACACAGCCAGGACTCCGTTATATAACCTGAATACGGTATCAAAAATAATTAACATTCAGGGATGGTGCCTGAACTACAACCTTTTGCTATGTGACAATGTGAGTATTATTAGTTTCAGTTCAGAATAGTGTGGTCACAACATTTTGAGAATCCCCATTCTGTAAGTTAATTAGTTTGCAATGCAGTGACCCATAACCGCACCCCAGGATACTATTACTTGTGCAATTAGGTGTGTCCGTATTTGCTTATGTTTAATGTATTCTGTCTCAATTTTAAAGTTAAGTTTCTTTTTTCTCTTATCTTGCCAACGTATCAACGCCAATAAATAACAATAAAGCCCCCCCCCCCCTTTCCCCTCGAGTGCTAGAAAAACTGGTCTCGCTGGAGCTCAATAGCTGGATAAAACGATCAATTTCTAACACCACGCCTTTTATACCTCTGTCTATAACATCCACATATACCTGTCTATAACATACATATATATACTTTACTATAACACACATATATACTTCTGTCTATAACATCCATATATACCTCTGTCTATAGTATCCATATATACCTCTGTCTATAACATCACGTCATGTATAGTACCTATTTTTGGTTGTAACATAACTCCTCCCCACCCAAAGGCGTAGCTAGGGGAGGGTGGGTTGGGCGTCCGCCCTAGTCGCCGACCCCCAAGGGAGCGCCTAAATGGGTAGAACCTAATGAAAAACTCATTTTAGACTGAAGTATTGAATTATAGGCAAAGTTGAGAAAATAAACGGATAAAAGTCTTTAAAAACTGATTTAACTCTTTTCTACATCAACAGTGTGGCACAAAAAAAAGACAACTGTTACGGAATAGTGATAGGTAAAAAGCGCCACAAACCTTTTAAATCGAGAAGAAGGGGGATTCGCCAGCATGATTAGCTATAATCTATATCAATCTGGGAGGGGGGGGGGCGTTAAAGTAATAGTTAGCCTCAGGTGCCGGAACGGGTCGCTACACCTCTGTCCCCACCCATTTGCACTTTTCACAATCAAACTCTACCAGTCAAACTTATCCAAAGCAAGATCTGACGACTTACATAGTTGCTTTTCCTCTATCAGATTTTACAATGGTTCAAACATCTACTAACCAATAAACGCAGAAAATTTGAAAACGATGCATAACAATCTTTGTACTACTAAAACTCAAGTTTGTTTACATGTTTGACTATTTATTTGTTTGTCTGATTGGCTACTGGAGAAAATCTGCACTATGTGTAGAGCTGTAAAATAGTATGTAGGAAGAGAACAATTTTTGTTTTCAGACAGACTGTTAATCACAAATTTATTTAAATAAGTTAATTAATTTATTGATTTATTCATTGGTAGATTAACCACATTAATTTTAAAAGTTTAGAAAAAACGACTTTTCTTTGAGTGAATAGTGACGTCACATGATTTGTTTACTTTTACATCAACAATGGCGGCCTGCATCGAATATTGTGTTCCTATTCCAATGATTAACGCGTTCTAAAGCTAATTTTCTGTCGGCTATATCCTTAATGATACGCCCGTTTGCTATTTTTTTACGTTTTAGCACTATTATCATTGTTTTAACAGTTTTTTTACTTTATTATAGAATACATTTCTCTAGATCTACAGATCAGCTGTCGAAGGAAAAACAGTTATAAATCTAGATCTAGGTCACTAGACTTAACGTAAATTCTAGATCTAGACTTAATGTAAATTCTACATCTAGAATCTATTTCAGGCCATAATTATTTTTTTATAAATGTTTGTTTAGCTATGAAATTGGATAATTTTGGACATAGATCTAGGTCCCTAATTAAATATAAAATATTAGGACCTACTCGCGTAACTGGTTTCTTACTTTGCAGTAGGCCTACAGTATAGGACTAATTTTACATTGGTTAGTCAGTTCCGCTAGTCAGTACAGGTTCAAGACACATCACGACAAACATATTTTTTTTTTCAATATTTTTTTAAACGTGAATGATGAAGTTCACTATCAGGACCTTGCGGGACACAGGGCAGGTCAAGAAGAGTTCACCTGTTTCTTTGTCCTCAGCATATGAAGGTATAGTGTGATCAGAGACATGCTCGGACGGAATCGTTTTTTTTTAAACGATAAAAACATGTTGCCCGAGACTTGGCGGGACACTGAGCAGGTGAAGTAGAGTTGAGTAGGTCACCTGTGACGTCAGTATATGAAGGGACAGTGTGGTCAGACCTATGCTTAGCTAAAATCTGTGTTTTTAAAAGATAAAAAACGTCTTTTTGAATGTGTGGGTCTGGTTTTTTTTGTGACGATAAGTGACAGACGTGATGTTTTTTTATGGATGACCCCCGAAACCCACAGTTATCCAAGGGATGACGGGTAAGTCTAGTGAGATATTAAAACCTAGTTTGTTTTTAAATTCTACAAATAAGATCCTAAGAAAAAAAAGTTTCTTATTTGATTTGTTTACATCGTCGTGTTTTGAAAGTGCAGAGCGTTGTAAGATTTGACGAAAATTAAATTGTTTTTACGTTTGTAAAAATATAAATATGTGGACTGTGTACCGTTTCACAAGTGGTCAAGGTAATGTTCCAACATTGGTCAATGAACAGCTCCACATGTGGTCAGCATAATGTTCAAGCTGCCAGGAAGTCTGATTAGATGATTAATAGTTATCTTTTTAAACACACCAAATAGCTTACCAGTCTGGAAATGTGTGTGTGTGTGCAGAGAGAGAGAGAGAGAGAGAGAGAGAGAGAGAGAGAGAGAGAAAGAGAGAGAGAGAGAGAGAGAGAGAGAGAGAGAGAGAAAGAGAGTTTGGGGAGGGGAGGGTGAATTTACGGCAAATAGAAACGTAAATTGGATGAAGCTTTGATTTAAGAAGAATTGCTTTTTTCTTCGGTTTTACTTTCATTAGACATATTAAGTTGGCGGCTGATATGATTCGCTTTCAGATCAAAAGTTTTTGAGTACAATCAGACCATTGAGTATATCATACTATAGGTGATTTAGCACATTTTATTTCTAATTTGATTTGATCATTCACTGTCCATCAAATTGTCCACTTCGACAGTTGAAGCGTGCGACTGTACGAGGCTTTTGTTTCTATATTCATATTTATTTGTTTACATTACAAGCAATGTCAGATATTAGACAATTTAGAGGTAAAAAAAGATTTAAATTTTATTGAAAAAAATAAAGGAACCACAACAAACAGTTCAGTTATATGTATTAAATATACAAGCTGCTTTAGTGCACAACAAAGTTTTTTTAATTTAAGAAAAACATCAAAAGAAAACAATTTTAAGTAAAAAAAAAATTACAGTTTCATGAGTGGCTCATCAGTTTGTGTTTGACTATGATTCTATTCGTCAAGGGGTCATCCATTTATGTTGTCAAAAAAAAAAAAAAAAGAATTTTATACACCCCCCCCTTCCCCCGTCCACACGCGACCACTTTCCACGAACACACACTCCCCCGTTTGTTGGCGTCTACTAAAAGTTAATAGGCTTCTCAGAACATGCTGCAAAATTACTAATTCATTTACATGAAAAGTGAACATAATCTGATCATGTAAAAAAGGGATTTGATGATTTCGCAAACATCTATTGCTAGGGCTAAGTAATTATTGGGAGTTAAACTTTTCCAAGATGTCCGTAAGTCTTCTGCGTGTAAACTTACCGTGTAAATGTGCTAAAATTATTGTTCCTTATTGAATGATTGAACGCGCTGGGACACTGTGAACGCTGAAATGTTTGAAATTCTTTGAATTGTTTTAAAATATTGCCACGGTCACTGCCCCATCCTGCTTGTAAAAAAATCGCTTTTTTTCCTAGGCGGGCGGTATACAGCTACATGTATGATACATTGGCCACGAGAACTGCCGTTGTTATGTACAATCTTCATTTTTTATATATTTTTAAAAATTAAGTTTTATAATTATCTAATGTAAGTATTTTGTGGTTTAATTCTGTATGTGAACGTCCACATTGACCCGAACACCCTCCCCCCCCCCCCCAGTCCACACGCGTCCTTGAGAGTCGATTTTTTTCGGACCCCCCCCCCCCCCCCCCCACTCCGCCGTGTGGGCGTCATAAATGGATGACCCCAATCTGCTGTTTTGATGCAGTTTTATTTTAGTGGTGGGCGAAAAAGATGTGAAGTACTTTGATCATCAAACTATAGACACTTTTATTTGAGTACAATATTAAATATTAAAATGGCTAAAGCTATGTTTATAAGCTACGACATGAGTATAATACATAATTAAAGTGCTTAAAGTAGCGCACACTTACGTTACAGACTTAGAAAAGAGATTAAATTGTTAAATACTGGAGAAAATGCAACTAAATGTTGTAAGGTAAGTCTACTACTCAAACTTTAAAGCATTTACATTTATTTTTTCAGAATTTCGAATTTAAAAAAAAAAGAATTCAATTGTCAAACCAACAAAATTATAAAATGCAAATAATGTGCGTAAAAGTAGTATCATTTAATACTAATAACAAACGAAAATAAGGCCATTAAATAATATACACTTATCTAGTAGAGAATAAAATAATCTTATTACAGACAACATCAATTTTAAACAACACATTTTTATAAGATCCTATTATTATTAAAATATTTGTTTATCATTAAAACAAGTTAATTAAAAAGTCTAGTGACATTTAAGCGCAATTTCCTTATGTTATCTAAAAATAGCTCTGTCGTAGCGTAAATCAAGAGCAGGGTTAGTAAAACCATTGGTTAGTTATTAAAACGTTTTTTATTAATTTTTTTTTCCAGTATTTTACATGTTTTATTTACAATAGAGTTACATGACTAAAAACCATTGCGCGCCTACTGAACGTGATGACGCAGCCATTGAACGTGATGGCACAGCTATTGAACGTGATGACGCGTGTGGTGTGGTTGGATAAATATGCCTACTAATTCGGTCCAAATTTTAATTAATTCAAAAACAATTTTGTGACCAAATTAAAGGATATTTTTGAAAACTTTCTTCGGCAATATTGTTCTAAATAATGGCAGGAATCGATTGGTACATGTTTCAAGTCGCTAAGTGGTCTGGTTGCCGAGATATTTGCCAAAACTGCTTTTTAAAAAGGTTTTTTGGCTTTTCCGGGAAATCCATGAAAGAAACCCGTAATTTTTATGGCCTATGTTCATCCTCGTAAATTGCTTAACATAATTGCTTTTCGAACTAGTCATCGATATTGCTTCGTTGAGGAGGAGATACGACTTAAAGCTGCGGACACACATCCATCCATCCATCCATCCATTCATTCATACATTCATACATCCAGACGGGTTAATAAACGCAATTCTCCAGAATGGAAATTGCGCTAAAAATTTACTTTGTTTTAGCTGTGAAACATTTTGAAGACAATGCAGGAATATTTAATTTTTATTCCAATTTGATATTAAATTAGTTATTAAAATTTAACTAAAACATTACTAAATTAAAGAAACAATTGAACAAACATAAAAATAGACTTTGTCTTTCTACAATACAAACAGTAGTCGCTAAAGTTAAGAGATTCCAATAGCGATAAAAAAAGCGTGACGTAATTTATGGATGACCCCTTTTATATTCAGTGAATTTACAAGCTTATTGTTATATAACTTTTAATTGTTTTTTTTTCTGCATTTTAGTAAATATAAATACTTAAACCTAAATTAGTCAAATATACTTAAAGTTATAATACAAATAGTAGGCTTATTAAATGTTGTATTTGTGCATTAGGTTAGTTTTTAATGACTAAAAATATTGACAATCAATGGATCAGTAGTTTGCAAACTTTAAAAGATAATTATCTGCCACAACTTTAGTTCTTGTTCGGCTCCCAAGCATAAAACCAACTAGCCATGACCAAAATAAAATATCCGGGTGATAAGTGGGTCATCTGATGATGGGGTTTGGGCGTTTTAAAACATTTTATTTTGACCAAAGCAACCAATTAACGATATAAAGGAAGTTATAAGATGATAACTATTTAAGATGGAAAAAAATATGCATGTATTAGTAACATATGTGTGTTATACTTTCAACACGTTGGGTTTATCGTTTTATTTGATACTTAACTTTAAATTAATTTAATGGTCTTATTTTAATTTCGCAACTGTTTAAACTTGCATGCATCCCAGTGACGTCAATCCAGTTCAGACCGTCACCGTATCCACTACTTGCCCACCTGCCGTTTAGACCTGTCCTATGGCAGTCAATGAACCACCATGCACTGTGGAAAGTAGAAGCACAATTATGCGAGACTAAATCATTATCTACGTCATAAGTTGAGAACTTCATGTTGTTTGAGTAGGAGTGTGAGTCCCCGGCCGTTCCTGAATAGCCACCAAAAGACATTTTATAACCCTGACTTTCTGAATCAAAGCTAAATGTAGAATAACTAGCGTAGTAGTTGTTTCCCTGATAAGACATATCGAATCGAATCTCGTGGGGGTATTTTAAGACAAGACAGTAAATGTTTTCATTGCCCAGATAGAAATCACCAATGCCGTAATCTCCAAATCCGTTCTTGTACTCCGTCCAGTTTCTGTAGAAGTCGACGATCCCAGTGACACGACGTTGAAAAATTGTCCAGCCCCCTCCATCTGTCACTGTGTCACACATGACGACAAGACCAGACGACAGTTGAACCAGTTGTCTTGGTTTTGTGGAGTTCTTGACATCTTTACAGGTTCTGTACACGTCTGGTTTTTGGGCTACAAGCACCACCTGGTTTCCTAAATTTACTGAGCCTGTGAATTATAAACACGTGATTAAAATGTCTGAGATATAAGTAATGATTGTCACATACTTTTCCAGTATACTTAACTTAAAAGGAAAAAAAATGATGAAGTTAATTGACTCATCCGCCTAAGAAACAATTCAACAAGCAAATACCAAATGTACAAACTAATAAGCTGTCGTGAGATGTCTTAAACAATTTAGTATTCTGATGTAGCACTAAACAATGGCAGCGGGCTATTTAAATGTTTTGAAAGTGTATCTTAAAAATATGATATAAAACTAGTTATCAAACTGAAGGCTTTGAGAAATTTAAAATAGTGCCACTTAAAAGTTAATTGAAAACTAAGAATAAAATACAATGTATCTATTCTTTTATTAAAACTCTTTTAAACTCAATTTTATAATTTTCTATATTTAAATATTTATCAGAGTGATCCGAAAATCTGCAATGTGTGGTGTTTTAAATAGCCCACTCATGTCGAAAAAATTATTCTCTTTAGACTAAATGTATAAAGTAAATTTTATTTCTAGATAGTAAAAACATTAAAAGAAATATTTAATAGAAAACTTACAATGTTTCCGAATAAAATGTTTAATGTATTATAAAGTTTTATTTCTTTAGCTTAAATGATATAGCATATCTATTTGTTACTTCTGTTAGGTTCTAACAATTCTTTAAAATTTTCATTAGGATCTTTACATGTCCTTTCATTCGAGAAGAGTTAGTGATATACATGCACAAGAATTTTGAACTAAAAGAAAATAAGCCAAATACAAAATTAATTAGTTAACAAAATCAAACATAAAACACAACCAATATTGAGATTTTTTTTACTGAGCTAATTCAGATCTTAAATCTTTCATATAAATCTTTTCCAGGCGATAAAATAAGTTAAATTATGATATCAAATTTAATTGAAAATAATATTTTGCGTAATTTTATTTTACCGATAAGAGTGTCCTTCTTTCAAAATGTAGATGTAGAGTAAAATCATTGGAAACAATTTCGCCATAGTGATATAAGTCTCAGGGCTGAGATGATACTATGCTAGCCAGCTTATCGAAAAGCCTAGCCCTAACCCATGATGTCATTGTGATATATTTACTTTTTTTTTTAAATAGATGATCCACAATGGGAATCATCCCATAACACCGCGATAGTTGTAACTTATTGTTATTATTTCGACCTTAGCTTTTATGATTTACTAATTTGTTATTCCTATTTAATCTAGGTTCCAACAACATTAGATCTTTCAATTCGATTATATAAGCAAATTAATGTTAGTATTCATTATATTAATTACCGATGAAGATATAAACCACAAGTAAGTCGGTTTTTGGTCGTCAACAGAAAAAAAAATAAAAATAAAAAATAAAAAATAGTCTAAGAAAATACCATTTTAAAACTTAAATTTTAAGTGAATGATTTAAGGTAATAAAAAGGTTTTGATATTTAACATATAAATATTATATTTTGTTGATTAATGTATTATGTTGTTTGCTGTTCTTTTTCATAAAAGTGTTCGAATTTTATATACACAGCGTCTAAAAATCCTCGAATGACTTGTCTAAGAAAATTGATTCGTTTATGGTTAAACTGGTACTCAACTTATCGGATCTGAGACACCAGATAATATAGAAAGAAAAATTTCAGGTTACCAGAGAAATAAGTGCATTCAAATATTGGACTAAACGTTTAAATTTTACGAACCTCCCTGACACGTAAAGGTGTTACACGAACTCATCCTCCCATTTCCTACAGGCGTCACCAACTCTTGTACATTGCAGTACATTCCCTTGCTGTGAAGTCTGGTGGTGCTTGCTGGTTGGGACGTGTTGAGGGCAGACACGGGGAGAAGCCAGTAGCCTGCAGATAAAATAGCCGCGTGGTAGTAAAGATGATGTAAGGACAGCCGTGTGGAAGTTGGAAGTTGAAAACTTATTCCAATACCCACCTAGCTTACACGTTTTGCTGGCCGTGTCATACATGTAATTATAACAATCATTTTTCTTCTCAGTACATTTGGCAGCACACATAAGGTTACTCTTGGTTGTGTATGTTTCATCAAGTGGCAGTAGCGTCAGTTCACTTATGTTTTTGCTGGAATATTGTTCTGTTCTACTGATACTAAGCGCCATCTGTCCTGCAAGATCATTTGTAAAACACAAAATGACAATGACATAATTTATCACGTTCAGTGTTTTAGGAATATAATTTTATATGAAGCGACGTTGGGAGATTATTTCTACACTAAAGTAACTTTTTTGTAGCCCACTGTGCCTTTGCTAAGTAGACTTTTACACCCACGCCCACGCCCTTGTTTACGTTCACGTTCACGTTTACGTTCACGTTCACGTTTACGTTTACGTTTACATTTACATTTACGTTTACGTTCACGTTCACGTTCACGTTCACGTTGACGTTGACGTTGACGTTGACGTTGACGTTGACGTTGACGTTGACGTTGACGTTGACGTTGACGTTCACGTTCACGTTTACGTTTACGTTTACGTTTACGCTTACGCTTACGTTTACGTTTACGTTTACGTTTACGTTTACGTTTACGTTTACGTTTACGTTTACGTTCACGTTCACGTTCACGTTCACGTTCACGTTCACGTTTACCTTCACCTTCACCTTCACCTTCACCTTCACCTTCACCTTCACCTTCACCTTCACGTTTACCTTCACGTTTACCTTCACGTTTACCTTCACGTTCATGTTCATGTTACGTTTACGTTTAAAGCCACGTGTACGGCTTTACGAGCAAACGTTCATTTGGGCAATTTTCGTATTCGTACAAACTTTCCTTCGGTGTTTGTCGCAAGTGTTCGTTCTACAGTGTCTTTTTTATGTGTGTCCCTCCTTCTCCCTCCGTACGCACACTTCCGTACTTGCCTACGGTTGTTGAGGTTTGATAAAGAATTTAGTATTATTTTATCTGTGACATAGAAAACACCACCTACCATCAAATTATATGTTTCTTTGTTGATTTCCAATGTGGTTACACCCTAGTCTCTCTTCAATGGACGCTGTATTGAACTCTGATCAGTTAGACAAAACGTTGTTGGCATAATACTGTGTGCCACTGATTTGTGACCCCCCCCCTATATGTCTGATGGTGATAGTTTGTACGCAAGGTATATTGATTCACCCACAAGAGACATTGTTATCTGTGAAAAAAATTTTCTTTCTCCTCGACAACAGTCCCCCACCTTGACACGAATCTTTGCTTTAACTATTCAATTATCTCCAGAAGTTATGTATTTTAAAAAGACGTTTTTTATAGTAAAGAATTGATGTGGTGTCAACTTTACAACTTTACCCGAAGTCAGTAAAAGATGTATCAATTATTCAATCTACCCAAGAAAAACTTTTTCCTTTGTAAAATTAGCTAATTTTTCAATTAGTATCACCCGCTCCCCCCGAAACATCCCTCTGGGCGACAAATATAATGATATTAAGAGAAATAGTTTTGTGTATTGTATAGTTAACCGTTTTACGACGTGGTGTCACATCTCTCTACCGTTGGCCGGAATTATCAATGTGTAGTTAAAAGACTATTTAATCTAAAGTTAATCAATAATTGAACAGGATTTCTGTATATATTGCAATATTTTGCCAACTACCCATCCCTAAATCATGTCACTTGCAGAGTTTCTTCCAGGCATCTCTTAGGGGGGGCAGCGCCCCCCCCGAAATTTTTTTACCGCCCCCCCCCCCCCCGAACGAAATGAAATTTATATAATTTATATAGAAAATATATACTTTTAACAGTGTCCACCCCCCCCCCCCCGAAGAAAGTTTACCTCCCCCCGAAGATTTCAAGTGCCCCCCCCCCCCCCCCCGAGAAAAAAGTCTGGAAGAAACACTGGTCACTTGATACGGTCCTCACTACTTACCCCCACCCCCACCCCTTCTCTTGTTACGTTTAAGACACTATATCATCTGACCATTGGGCTCCAGGTGTAAAACGTAAGTAAAATGTAATTAATCACGAGAAAGAAAACGGTGTCTTTATGTGGGGCAAGTACGAGATATTATGTGACTAATTTTCCACGTGACTTAATTGACTGGTTGCGTATTGCAAACTAAAATCACGGATCTTTAACGATTTTATAAATCACTCCTCTAGAAGGTTTAACCATGTTAAGTAAATATTAATTTAATCATAATCAAATGTTGCACTCCTTACAAAACAGTACAATACAGAGTGTAACATTTTGATGCGCATTTACCAAGCTACTTAGAAACAAGTGTCTTAACCTAAGGCCTGAAACATGAGTATAAATGCATAAAATGTGTTCACAATGTCGCCAAATATTCATTGTGTTAAAGGATTTGAAAAAAATAATTTATGATTTAAAATTATCTTTACGTTTAAGATATATTAAAGTTTTCACACCAGCTATTAAAAAAAAGTATTGCATGTTTTTTTTTCAAAATATGATAAATTAAAAATTAATTTACAAGCGAAAAAATCGGACACAATTTCATTTTGGACAACTGACCACATTTCAATGTAAAAATCTCAATGTAACGCAACCTGATTAAAATTTACCTTGAAAAATAACCGTCAGAATTATAAGAATATCCATCTGTCTTCAGCTTGTTACAATAGAACAAGTGACATTAAAGTATGTCTTTACTGAAGCCAGAGACACGATATTAATTCCGAAAGTCGGTGAATTGAAATAACGTCTATTTGTTGTCACGCGGCATAGAGTGTTCATTCTCGGCAGACTAGTTTTCCTGACCGAGCAAGGGTAGCGTTTAATGAATTCATCGATTCTTCTACTTGACCAGATTCGTTTTTCAATTGACTCAAGCATATCATTTGACGTATCTCTAAAGTAATTGAATACAGCCACCAATCAGCCAAGTTGTGAAATAATTATGTGTTTTCTATGCATGAAGCTGGCAGCTGGCTATGATCAAACGGAATTTTGTGTGAGTTTATAACGTATCTCCCCTTAGCAGTCATAAGCAAAGTATTTTTTTTAAAATTGTTTTTTAACATGGTCGTTCAACACAGCCAGGACTCCCGTATATAACCTGAATACAGTATCAAAAATAATTAACATTCAGGGATGGTGTCTGAACTACAATCTATTGCTATGTGACAATGTGAGTATGGTTAGTTTCAGTTCAGAATAGTGTGGTCACAACATTTTGAGAAACCCCATTCGGTAAGTTAATTAGTTGGCAATGCAGTAACCCATAACCGCACCCCAGGATACTATTATTTGTGCAGTTAGGTGTGTCCGTGTTTGCTAATGTTTTATGTATTCTGTCTCCACTTTTAAAGTTAAGTGTCTTTTTTTCTCCTTTCTTGCCAATGTATCAATACCAATAAAGAACTTCAAAAGCCCCGCCCCCCTTCCCCTCGAGTGCTAGAAAGCTGGTCTTGCTGGAGCTCAGAAAAATAGGTCAATCTCTAATACCACGCCTTATTTATATCTGTCAATTACATCCATATATACCTCTTTCTATAATATCCATATATACCTTTGACCATAACATTCATATATACATTTTTATAACTGCCTATTTCTGGTTGCTACATAACTCCTCCCCACTCAAAGGCGTAGTTAGGGGAGGGTGAGTTGGGCGTCCGACCTCGTCGCCGACCCCCAAGGGAGCACATAAATGGGTAGAATCAAATAAAAAAGCTCATTTTAGACTGAAGTATTGAATTATAGACAAAGTTGAGAAAATAAACGGATAAAAGGCTTTACAAACTGATTTAACTTTTTTTCTACAACAGTGTGGCACAAAAAAAAATAACAATTTTTACTGGATAGTTATAGGTAGAAAGTGCCACAAACCTTTTCAATCGAGAAGAATGGGGGGGGGGGATTAATTCACTAGCATGAATAACTATAAAATATATACAAATGAAAGAGGGGGTGGGCGTAAAACTAATAGTTAGCCCCGGGAGACGGAATGGGTTGCTACGCCTCTGTCCCCGCCCATTTTTCACCTTTCACAATCACACTCCACCAGTAAAACATATCGTTAGCAAGATCTGATATCTTTCCTGGTAGCTTTTCCTCTACCAAATAATAAAATGATTCAAACATCTACTTACTAGTGTTAAGCATGCCACCAATAAACGCAGAAAATTTAAGAACGATACATAACAATGAGACATTAAAACCTAGTTTTTATTAAAATTCTACAAATAAAATCCTAAGAAAATACAGTTTATTATTTTTAGCGCAATTTCCTTACAGGAATTGCGATTATTAACTCGTCATTTCTGGATGGATGTGCGCAGATTTAAGTCGTATCTCCTCCTCAACGAAGCAATATCGAGGACTAGTTCCAAAAGCAAATATGTTAAGCAAGTTCCGGCGATGATTGTGGGCCAGAAAAATTCCCGGAATTCCTTCCTGGATTTCCCGGAAAAGCCAAAAAACCTCAAAAAATGCAGTTTTTGGCCCATATCTCGACAACCAGACAACTTAGCAACTTTAAACATTTACCAATCGATTTCTGCCATGATTTAGAACAATATTGCTGAAGAAAGTTCTCAAAAATATCCTTTCGTTGGGTCACAAAATTTTTTTTAAATTGCATAAACACATACAAACCGATCGTTCTCCTAGCTTGAACGCACCCCAGCATTATACGTCTTGTGTTTTGTCCCCGTGTGTGCTTTACGCTACGACAGAGCTATTTCTAGATAACATAAGGAAATTGCGCTTAAATTGTCACTAGACTTTTTATTAACTTGTTTTTGACATCGTCGTGTTTTGAAAGTCCAGAGCGTTGTAAGATTTGACGAACTTTGAATTGTTTTTTACGTTTGTAAGAATATAGATATGTGGACAGTGTACCGTTCCACAAGTGGTCATGGTAGTGTTCCAGCATTGGTCAGTGAACAGCTCCAAATGTGGTCAGCATAATGTTCAAGCTACCAGGGAGGCTAATTAGATAAATAATAGTTAACTTTTTAAACACAACACATAGCTTACCATTCTTGAAATGTGTGTGTGTGTGTGCGTGAGAGAGAGAGAGAGAGAGAGAGAGAGAGAGAGAGAGAGAGAGAGAGAGAGGGAGAGAGTTTGGGAAGGGGAGGGTGAATTTACGGCAAATAGAAACGCAAATTGGCTGGTAGCTTTGATTTAAGGCTATAAGCTTTTTGTTCTTCGGTTTTACGTTCAATAGACATATTAAGTTGGCGGTTAATATGATTCGCTTTCAGATCAAAAGTTTTCGAGTAGAATCAGACCATTCAGTAGCCTATATCGTAGGATAGGTGAGACAGAACATTTTATTTCTAATTTGATTTGATCATTCACTGTCCATCAGATTGTCCACTTCGACAGTTGAAGCGTGGGACTGTACGAGGCTTTTGTTTCTATATTCATATTTATTTGTTTACATTACAAGCAATAACAAATTATCAACAATTTAGAGGTAAAAAAGGTTTAAATTTTATTTGAAAAAAAATAAAGGAACCACAACAGACAGTTCAGTTATATGTATTTAATATACAAGCTGCTATGGTGCACAAAAAAACGTTTTTTAATTTAAGAAAAACATCAAAAGAAAACAATTTTAAGTCAAAAAACAAAATTACAGTTTGTTGAGTGGATCATCATTTTGTGTTTGATTGTAATTCCATTCTTCAAGGGGTCATACATTTATGACGTCCACAAAAATTTAGAATTTTAGACCCCACCCCCTTCCCCCCGTCCACACGCGTTCACTTTCGAAGACCCCCCCCCCATTGCGGACGACCACAAAAATTTCACAGACCTCTCAAGACAAGCTGCAAAATTACTAATTCATTTACATGCAATGTGTACATTAACTAATAATGTAGTATAGGGATTTAATATTCTCGGTAACATTAATTACTAGGCCTAAATAATATTTTGGAGTTAAACTTTTCACAAGATGTCCGTAAGTCTTCTGCGTGTAAACTTACCGTGTGAATGTGCTAAGACTATCTAAACTATTGTTCCTTATTGAATGATTTATCGCGCTGGTACAGTATGTACCCTAAAATGTTTGAAATTCCATGAATTATTTTAGAAAATTGCCACGGTCACTGCCCCATCCCACTTGTAAAAAAATCGCTTTTTTTCCTAGGCGTGCGGTATACAGCTACATGTTGTTATGTACAATCTTCATTTTTTATGCATTTTTAACATTAATTTTTATAATTATAAAATGTAAGTACTGTGTGGTTTAATTCTGTATATGAACGTCCACATTGACCCGAACACCCCCCCCCCCCCAGTCCACACGCGTCCTTGAGAGTCGATTTTTTCTGGACACCCCCCCCCCCTCCACCGTGTGGACGTCATAAATGGATGACCCCCAATCTGTTTTGATGCAGTTATTTTTATGGTGGGCGAAAAAGATGTGATGTACTTTGATCATCAAACTGTAGACACTGTGATTTGAGTACAATATTAAATTTTAAAGTGGCTAAAGCTATGTTTATAAGCTACGACATGAGTATAATACATAATTAAAGTGCTTAAAGTTGCGCACATTTAATTTACAGAATAAGAATAGAGACGTAGTTGTTAAATACTGGAGAAAAATGCAAATAAATATTGTAAGGTAGGTCTACTGCTCAAACTTTGAAGCATTTACATTCTTTTTTGTTTGAAAATATTGAATTTAAAAAAAAATCGAATGTGAAACTAACACAATTAGAAAATGCAAATGATGTACGTAAAAGTAACATTATTTTTTTCGAATAACAAATGAAAATAAAGCCACTAAATAATAAATCTAGTAGAGAGTAAAATAATCTGATTAAAGACAACATCAATTTTAAACAGCACATTAAAGAGAGCGAATAATTGTTAAAATATGTGATGCATTATTACAAAAAAATAAATACTTTCTTTTAGCCGTGAAACATTGAGGCCTGGGTAAACCTTTAGAAAAGCGTAACATCGTACATTCTATGAAATAATAATAACATGGTTGATTTTAACTATTTTTTCATTCTCCTTTAATTGATGTTTTTGCACAAATTTGCATGCTGAATACTTTGTGGTACCAGATTTAGTTTCTTTTTTTTATAGCACATTCACTTAGGTAAATAAAATGTATTAATTAGAAATGTAGGTAACGAATCTCGTGGGGATATTTTAAGCCAAGACAGTAAATGTTTTCATTGCCCAGATAGAAATCACCAATGCCGTAATCTCCAAAGCCGTTCTTGTACTCCGTCCAGTTTCTGTAGAAGTCGACGATCCCAGTGACACGACGTTGAAAAATTGTCCAGCCCCCTCCATCTGTCACTGTGTCACACATGACGACAAGACCAGACGACAGTTGGACCAGTTGTCTTGGTTTTGTGGAGTTCTTCACATCTTTACAGGATCTGTAGACGTCTGGTCTTTGGGCTACAAGAACCGACTGGTTTCCGACTTTTATAGAACCTGAGGATGTAGAAATGTGTGATACTTATGAACAAGGAAATCGATAACCTATTAAATGAATTACAGACTTGTATGATTGGAAGGATTTTAAACTAGTTTATAAAATAATAAATTTATCCTCTTCTGACACTGTAGTCGAATTTATAAACATTACATTTGACCACCTAAAAACCTAACATTGTTCTGCATTATTTGTATTTCGGCGCATCGTTTCTACAATTTAAGCACACAGTTGTTCTTTAATTGTTTTATATTGAAAACCTTAAAACTGGAAGAAAAACTAGACTGATAGAGATTAAACTTGGTATACCATTCCAGACGATAATAACATCATTTTCATTGCATGGAATGATT
Organism: Physella acuta; assembly: GCF_028476545.2. Taxonomy (NCBI): domain Eukaryota; kingdom Metazoa; phylum Mollusca; class Gastropoda; family Physidae; genus Physella; species Physella acuta. The sequence goes on along the minus strand of NW_026732098.1, from coordinate 276,047 downwards.
TTTTGGACGAAAATCCTAAGGTTGTGCACAAATGGGCTAAAAATAACACACACAGTGTATATATATATATATATATATATATATATATATATATATATATATATATATATATATATACACTTTTCTGTGAAGTTATTTAAAGAGTAGTGTTTTATTATATATTTAACGAAAATAGATTATTTTCTACTTTTTAGTGCATTATTACATAAAAGCATGTTAATAAAACGTTTTTTATGTTTTTTTTTTTTTTTTACAGCACTTTAAATTTTTTATTCAAACAGAGTTGCATGACTAATATCCATTACGCACCTAATGAACATGATAACGCATATATAATAGCGCGGAATAATTGGATAACACAGCCTACTACTATGGACATTTTAAAAATTAATTAATAAAAAATCAATTAGAGATCCAATCAATCTGTCATGTAGAATTGCCCGAAATTTTGTTCGAGCGTTTTGATCAAAACAGACAGACTGACGACTGAATTACGACAGATTGACGTCAGATTGACGACAGACAGAGGAAGCAAGTTAAATAAAAGCTTGTAAAAATATTCTTAAAAAACGTTTTAATAAAAAGCTTTTATAAAACATTGCACTAAAAAATAAATAATAAATTATACACTACTATTTAATTAACTATAAAGAAAAGCGTGGGTCACGTAACAATTGGATACGTTTACTAATATTTAGGAAGAGACCCACGCTTTTAATTATAGTTATTTAAATAGTAGTGTATAATTTATTTTCTCCTTTTTAGTGCATTATTTTATAAAAGCTTGTTATCAAAACGTTTTTTATGAATTTTTTTCAGTACTTCGATTTTTTAATTTACAATAGAGTTGCAAAACTAAAATCCATTGCGCACCTAATGAACATGACAAAGCGCGTATAATAGTGTGGAATAGTTGGGTAAAACTGCCTACTAATTTGGTGAAAATTTTGATTAACTAATGAAAAATTAATTAGGCATCCAATTAAGTCAGATTTAATGTCAGATTGCATTGACTTCATGTCTTGACCCACGTGCCGATTTTGAATCGAATCTATCAGTTGGCAGTGCCCGTAATTTCGCTTGGCCATTTCGATGTGAAGGGCTCAGTGGAAAAAGTACTTAAGTGTATTTTGAGAGTTTTGAGAAAAATGAGTGCAAAGTTTTTAAATTGAAGCTGAAATACCAAAACAGCTGATGCAAAGTATTCGAATTAAGCTACTTCGGTACATTTTCCATGGCCCAAATTTACAGGGATGGTTAAGGGTAGGTAATCAAATAATATACCGGTCTTAACTCATTTTTGAAAAAATGTAACTTAAGTACTTTTTCCACTGAGCCCTTCATGTAGACAGACTGACAAACTGACGACATAAAGCATGTTTATAAAAGCTTGTAAAATGTGTAAGATGTAATCTTTATTTTTATACGCTTTTATTTTGTTCACAATGATGATTTGATTATTCGTGTGTTTGTTGCCAATTTTTTGTGACTCTATTGTTGCCTTTTTTTTTACAATGTAGTCATTTCGTTCTCAGATACAGGGGCGTAGCGAGGGGGGGGGGCAGAGGGTGCGGACCGCACCGGGTGACACCATTTAGGGGGGTGACACCAAGGCAAAAAATAGCAAAAATATAGAGAAAAACTTGAGGGGGGGGGGTGCAAATCGAAAGTTTGAGGGGGGGGGGGTGCAAAATCGAAAACTTGAGGGGGAGGGGGTGCAAATTGAAAGTTTGAGGGGGGGGTGCAAATCGGAAACTTGAGGGGGGGGGGTGCAAATTGAAAGTTTGTGCCCGGGAAGGGTCGCTACGCCTCTGGGGGGGGGGTGACACCCATTAAGTGCCGCACCGGGTGACACCCGACCTCGCTACGCCACTGTCCAGATAAATCCGTCTTTGTTGACAATGCAGGAATATTTAATTTGTATTCCAATTAGATATTAAATTAGTTATTAAAATGTAACTAAAAGATTACTAAAAATAAATAAACCGGGAGTGATCTCCCCAAAACGTTCTCCAATATTCTTATATTAAATAACAGGGGATGGGAACTCGGGCTATAGACATGATTTTTAATCCATTTTAAATACTTAAAGTTTTAAAAATAGAATAAAATCTCCTAGACAAAAGAATTGCACACCAATTGAACGCCAAATAAAAAAGTGCATAATAGTGCGCAATATTATTAGTACTTAAAAAATTTACATTAGTTTTTTGATAAATCGGAAGTAGCGTAAATTACTACTTCCGGTCAACGGAAATTACTCAAAATTTAATAAAAGGTAGAGAATTAGATCTTTTACTTACATGTGTAATTTCATTTATTTATCTGAAATAGTACTCAAGTTATAGGCTTTTGAAAAAATCAAAGTAGGAAAAGTACCACTTCCGGTTATCGGAAATCGCTCAAAAGTTGATACGGATCTACGATTTTGATAAAATACTTATATATGAAATTTCATCAACCTAGCTGTAACGGTACTCAAGTTATCGTGTTTACACACGGACAGACAGACAGACAGACACACAGACACACAGACATACGGACAAGATTGCAAAATTATGTTTTTCCGTATCAGTGAGGTGTAAAACGTCGAGATTTGTAAAAATCTCGATTTTTTTTTTTGCACGATTACAATACTTTCTCTATACTTCGTATATACGAGAAAGTAAAAACTATTGAACAAACATAAAAAATAGACTTTTGCTTTCAATAATAAATAAACCGGGAGTGATCTCCCCTAAACTTTCTCGAATATTCTTATATAAAATAACAGGGGATGGAAACTCGGGCTATAGACATGATTTTTAATCCATTTTAAATACTTAAAGTTTTAAAAATAGAATAAAATCTCGTAGACAAATTAATTGCACACCAAGTGAACGCAAATAAAAAAAAAGCGCATAATAGTGCGCAATATTATTAGTACTTTTAAAATTTACATTAGTTTTTTGAGAAATCGGAAGTAGCGTAAATTACTACTTCCAGTCAACGGAAATTACTCAAAATTTAACAGAAGGTAGAGAATTAGATCTTTTACTTACATGTGAAATTTCATTTATCTATCTGAAATAGTACTCAAGTTATAGGCTTTTAAAAAATTCAAAGTAGAAAAAGTACCACTTCCGGTTATCGGAAATCGCTCAAAAGTTGATACGGATCTACGATTTTGATAAAATACTTATATATGAAATTTCATCAACCTAGCTGTAACGGTACTCAAGTTATCGTGTTTACACACGGACAGACAGACAGACAGACACACAGACACACAGACATACGGACAAGATTGCAAAATTATGTTTTTCCGTATCAGTGAGGTGTAAAACGTCGAGATTTGTAAAAATCTCGATTTTTTTTTTGCACGATTACAATACTTTCTCTATACTACGTATATACGAGAAAGTAAAAAACATTCGCTAAATATTTAAGAGATTCCCATAGCGATCATCGCTTTATTATAGAAAGAAAGTCGGTTTATTTTCTTGTATTCAGTGAATATAAAAACTTATTTTATAGAAGTTTTAAATTTTTTTTTCTACCTTTTAGTAAATATAAATTTAAAAAAATAAAATGATCTATATTTACAGTTACTACACACATAGCAGGCTTATATAATGTTGTTTTTTTTGCATTACTTTCGTTCTTCATGACTGAAAATATTGACAATCCGATCAGTAGTCTGCAAAGTTTAAAAGACAATTATCTGCCCCAACTTTAGCTCGTCTAGTGTGAATCCAATCAGCCGTGACCATAATTTAAAAAAAAAAGTATTTGTGTGATAAGTGGGTCATGAGAGGATGGGCTATGGGGCGGTTTTAAAATATTTTTATTTTGACCTTAGCATTAAAGATATGAAACGATATTCGTGTTCTACTTGTCTTGAGCGGTACAAAGTCAGTAATGCATTTTAGAAATTTATTGACTGTTATCCCACGAGTTGACCCTCACCAAAATCCAGGGTTTGGCACATAGTTTAACTTTGACAGTTATTACAAATGCGCGCACAAAATACATGTTGCACATTAACTTTTATACCTTGATTACAATTCTCTTTGTGTTTGGTACCAATGTTTGCTTCCCGATACACACAAACCAATGAAGCCAATGCTGGATTGAGTTCGTAGCAAATAAATTACAAAATTGATTTATTTAAAATCTAAATACATAATCCAGAGACACTTTTATACAGGATTTATGCCACAAAATAAAATCACAATATCTAACAAAGATTAGACAACTATAAAATATTTATTGAATAAATCACCAAATTCAGAAAAAAACAACACTTAGGTTTAAGAAGGAGACAGAATACCATAAAGTACTACAATCGCGGTCAAACCGCCTTTCAATTTTGGTTTTACTTCTGTGAAACTTTTTAAATGTGTATTTGCATTTCACAGATAAGTGATTGCCTAGTTTTAGTATACGTGATGGTCAAGTATATAAGATGACAAAAATGCATGTATTTGTAGCATATGTGTGTTATAATTTTGACACAATAGTTTGAGCTTCTCATTTTATTTGATTTTTAACTTTAAATTAATTCAATTGTCTAATTTTCATCTCGCATCTGTTTACACTTGCATAAAACCCAGTGAGGTTCAACCAGTTCAAACCGTCACCGTATCCATTACTCCCCCACTTGCCGTTTAGGCTTGTCTTATGGCAGTTATTGAACCACCATGCACCGTGGAAAGCGATAGCACAACTTTTATTGCCTAAATCATTATCTACGTCGTAAGTTGAGAACTTCATGTTGTTGTTGGAGATTGAATGTGAGTCCCCGGCCGTGCCTGTATAGCCATCAACAGACATTTTATAACCCTGACTTTCCGAGGCAAAAGTAAAAGAAGAATAAAGAGCGTAATAGCTGTTTCCTTTGTAAGTCATATCGAAACGAATCTCGTGGGGATATTTTAAGCCAAGACAGTAAATGTTTTCATTGCCGAGATAGAAATCACCAATGCTGTAATCTCCAAAGCCGTTCTTGTACTCCGTCCAGTTTCTGTAGAAGTCGACCTTCCCACTGACACGACGTTGAAAAATTGGCCAGCCCCCTCCATCTGTCACTGTGTCACACATGACGACAAGACCAGACGACAGTTGGACCAGTTGTCTTGGTGTTGTGGAGTTCTTCACATCTTTACAGGATCTGTAGACGTCTGGTCTTTGGGCTACAAGAACCGACTGATTTCCTATATTTACATAACCTGTGGATTTAGTAATGTGCTATTCTTATGAAGAAGAAATTCGATAACCTATCAAATGATTTACAGCCTTGTATGATTTGAAATATTTTAAGCTACTTTATAAAATAAAGTTATCCCCCTCTGACACTGTGGTCGAATTTTTAAACATTACATTTGCCTGCCTAAAAAAAAGTAATATTGTTCTGCATTTTTTGTATATCGGTACATCTTTTCTGCATATTTTTTTATATTGAAAACCTTAAAACTGGAAGAAAAATAGACTGATAGAGATTAAAATTGGTATGTCATGTCAGACATCAACAACATCATTTTCCATACATAGAATCTTTTTTTGGACTTAAAAATCCTAAGGTTGTGCCCTATGGGTTAAAAAAGATAAAGATATATATATATATATATATATATATATATATATATATATATATATATATATATATATATATATATATATATATCTGTATAACAATACTAAGCAATACTCAGTGGGTAAAAAGCATCCCCACTGAGTGAGTGTTACACTATTTTTAACACAAATAGAAAATAAAAAGTATAACATTCGTTTAAATAAGTATTTCGTTATAAATTAAGTTGTGTATCCAAATGAAATTGTAAAAAATAATAGCAAACGTAAATTTATTATAATATTTCAGTTATATTTTTAAGGAAGCCTTTAGAGTTCTAATCACCTTGCGAGTATTTAGTTTGCGAATATTTCACACATTTTGTCATGAAATTACTGTTGTAGTATAAAGCACTCCAAATAACCATCACCAATTAATTAATCATTTAAATTCTCAATTTTATTTTTGAAAACCTAAGCAGTATGCCTAGTTATTATATATTTAAAGAAAATCAGTTATTTTCTATTTGTTAGTTCATTACAACATAAAGTCTTGTTATTAAAACGTTTTTTTATGAATTTTTATGAAGTACTTTAAAATTTTACTTTCTCGTACACGAAGTATAGAGGAAGTATTGTTTTCCCTGAGTCGGAAAACATAGTTTAGCAATTTTGTTTGTATGTCTGTGTGTGTATGTGTGTGTACGAGTGTATGAGAGTTTGTGAACACGTTAACTTGAGTACCGTTAGAACTAGGTTGATGACATTTCATATTAGATCAAGTTTGTAGTTCTGTTTAAACTTTTCAGCGATTTCCGATTTAACGATAGTGGAACTTTTTCTACTTTTGGTTTTTCAAAAGCCTATAACTTCAGTACTGTTTCAGCCTTCTTTCAAATTTTGATTAATTTCTGGAGACCGGAATCAGTACTTTACGCTATTTCAGATTTCTCGAAAAAACATATATGAATATATGCAGTACTATTGTTCCGCATTATTACACACACGTTGTTTGCTGTTCACTTGGTGCGCAATTATGTTTTTCTAAGAGATTCTATTCTATTTTTAAAAAAATGATTAAAAATTATGTCTATATCCCAAGTTGCCATCCCCCGTTGTGTTATATAAGAATATTCGAGAAAATTTAGGGGAGATTACACCATGTCTATTTGAAAAATGTGTTGTTATTTAGCAGCTTGGTACATTATTCAAACAATCACACAATACAAACCTTTACAAGCCGCCGTGTTACACGAACTCATCCTCCCATTTCCTACAGGCGTCACCAACTCTTGTACATTGCAGTACATTCCCTTGCTGTAAAGTCTGGTGGTGCTTGCTGGTTGGGGCGTGTTGAGGGCAGACACGGGCAGAAGCCAGTAGCCTGCAGACGAAACCGAAAATTTCAATTCATCCGCACTAATAAAATGTGACACATATTAAAACAAAAGCTCTTAATCAATAGATCATAAAAACAACGTCTATTGAAGAATAAAATCCCGATCGTAAGTCTTCTAGACGTGGATGATTAACGAGGACACTATGGCTAAACTAAAACACCGGGGTAATTAAACATATTTTTTTTCATATTTCTGTTAGAATAAGTTCATACAAGTGATACATTAATTATCAGAAACATTTATTGTACACCTTTAAAGACAACTTGGATATTTCTTTTGACTGGTTGATTGTTTAATGAAACAAACCGGAATCCAACGGACACAAATGCAGAACAAATTGAAGTGGTTGAAGTAGCAGTAATAACCGGTTTAAGGATAGTATAGTCAGTATCTATAGCTAAATATGAGGTCTCCTTTACTGTATGGCTTGGAGCTAGGTGGTTACAGACAGTGGAGAATGAAACAAGAGCAATGGAAATGTGGTGGTTAGGTCACAATATCAGAAATTAAGTAAATAGCATCCCTAAGCAGGGGGGCGGGGGGTGCGGACCGCACCGGGTGACACCATTTAGGGGGGTGACACCAAGGCAAAAAATAGCAAAATATATAGAGAAAAACTTGAGGGGGGGGGGGGGGTGCAAATCGAAAGTTGGAGAGGGGGTGCAAATCAAAAACTTGAGGGGGGTGCAAATCTAAAGTTTGAGTGGGGGGGGGGTGCAAATCGAAAACTTGAAAGTTTGTCGCTACTTCTCTGGGGGGTGACACCATTAATGCCGCACCGGGTGACACCCGATCTCGCTACGCCACTGTCCCTAAGTAAGTGCTTCCGATCTTAGGCGGCGAACCCCTCCTCCCCGCCCCATCCAGCAGAAGCTGGGAAGCGGTTTTTGCCTGTCACTTTTTCTTAAGGGTATATGTTTTACAGTTCCTCCATCAATATGTAAAGGCTCCTTGCCGTTAAATTTCTTAACTTTGACAATTTATAATTAGAAACTGCAGCTTAAATGAGTTTCATATTTTCTAAACACCTCCACTAATGGTCAGTGCACCGGGACATATGTTTTCCCCCCTGCCCTCTAGCATCGCCTCTGGGCCTAGCCCTAGCCTTCAAGAGAAATCTTTATACTTGATTGTACGGTTTGGATGTAAGCATGTCGCTACCTACCTAACGTACAGGTCTTGCTGGCCGTGTCATACATGTAATTATAACAATCATTTTTCTTCTCAGCACATTTGGCAGCACACATAAGGTTACTCTTGGTCGTGTATGTTTTATCCAGTGGCAGTAGCGTCAGTTCACTTGTGTTCTTCATGGAATACTTTTCTGTACTACTGTCACAATATGCCACACGGGCTGCAAGATAAAATGTAAAAATTGAATTATAAAATATATATTAATTTTAATGACAAAATAGCTTTTATAAATAACAGAAATGATCCGAAAAGTATAGATGTTGAATGCATTGAAAATACTTGAGCAGTTGTTGTTGCCATTGATATTGTTAGAGAGTTTGACAATTATTTTGCTTTTGCTGTTGAAGAGGTTGACGGTTATGATGTTGAAATTGCACAGGTTGATGGTTATGATGCTATTGCTGAGGTTGACGGTTATGCAGTTATTATTGCAGAGGTTGACGATTATGTTGCTTGTTTCGACATGTTCATTAATGCATGTATTTATCTTGTCTTCCCCATTTCAAATTATTGTTTTACACCCACCGCTGTAAACTATTTATAACTAAAAATTGCAATCAAAATACTGAGGTCTAATCTTCTTTTTATAGTGAAGTATTTGGTACAAAGGGACGTAATTTGTATACTTTTTAAAATCAAATTGGTATTTTTTTAAAGGTTAATATATTTTGTCATATTTGTTCATTTCACTTAACGACAATTGAAATAGTAAAATGTAAAATGAAATCTTATTTTAAAATAGATCAATATTTTTTTCTAATCATTAATTGAGACTATAGTACAAAAATTAATACTTTAAAAAATATTACACAATCGCGGTCAAGTCGAGTTTTTTTTACTATGTTCATGACTTCTACAAACATGTTACAAAACATGCAGAGAAACACAGTCCATTTGAGCGTAATATTTATATATTGTATTTTTTGGTCTAAATATTTTGTACATTTAATATTTTAATCTTAATTAAAAGTACTACAATTTACCTTGAAAAATAACCATCAAAATAATAAAAATATCCATCCTAATCGGCTGGCTAGAATTTAAAATAATTTCCTAAAAGCGAAAAACGAAATTTTTTGGAAGTCAGTTACACGCAAAATAACGTAGAGTTAACAATGAAATCAGTTCCACGCGAAATGTAGTCGATCTATGAAGGAAACAAAACCAATGTTTCTCTTAATTATCATAAGGGCTGACGTCATTGATTATTCTCTGCTCGCTATAATTTTCAAAGTATGCTATCGAGGCAATTAATGAACTCGCTGATTGTTCTAACTTAGCTGTGTTGTGCATGTTTCAACTAAACTTCTAATTTGATGGTTTAAAACACCACATGCAACTAATTATTAACAGCTTCTGCTGTTTTGTCTTTTGTAAATATTTGTTTTTCTTTCCTTGAAACTGGCAATAGTTCAATCGCGGCTTGAACGTGGTGAGAGGGTCGTTATCCGCTGCGCTTTTAGTAATTCGCAGCATTTTAATGCGGTTAAGATTTATTCTTTATTTAGATCTATGGCTTGCAAGGGCTTGACAAGTAATCTTTTAATGTCTAGGAAGTTTTACTAAAGGTAGTGTAATTTTAGGCTTGAAATCATAAAATTTAGGGCTTGAAATCTTAAAATTGCTTTTAAAATCAGGTTGACTGATACCATGTGGAGTGTTGATCTTGCTGTATTTTGATGACGTACAGTTCTGATCTTGTTGTATTTTGATGACATGCAGAGTGCTGATCTTGCTGTATTTTGATGACATGCAAAGTGCTGATCTTGCTGTATTTTGATGACGTACAGTTCTGATCTTGTTGTATTTTGATGACATGCAGAGTGCTGATCTTGTTGTATTTTGATGACATGCAAAGTGCTGATCTTGCTGTATTTTGATGACATGCAAAGTGCTGATCTTGTTGTATTTTGATGACATGCAAAGTGCTGATCTTGCTGCATTTTGATGACATGCAAAGTGCTGATCTTGCTGTATTTTGATGACATGCAAAGTGCTGATCTTGTTGTATTTTGATGACATGCATAGTGCTGATCTTGCTGTATTTTGATGACATGCAAAGTGCTGATCTTGCTGTATTTTGATGACATGCACAGTGCTGATCTTGTTGTATATTGATGATATACGGAGTGCTGAGATATAAAGATAAGGTAATGTGAACCTTGTTTTGATATAACATCCTACACATATAGACGGAAGAGGTGGTGTACGTTTATTATTAAAAGTGTTATGGTATAAGTGTGATGGTATAAATGTGATGGTATAAGTTTGATGGTATAAGTGTTATGGTATAAGTGTGATGGTATAAGTGTTATGGTATAAGTGTGATGGTAGAAGTGTTATGGTATAAGTGTGATGGTATAAGTGTTATGGTATAAGTGTGATGGTATAAGTGTTATGGTATAAGTTTGATGGTATAAGTGTTATGGTATAAGTTTGATGGTATAAGTGTTATGGTATAAGTTTGATGGTGTAATTCTGATGGTATAAGTGTGATGGTATGGGTGTGATGGTATAATTGTGATGATAAGGTTAAAAATAATCAGAAAAAACAAGCATGACATGACGTCTTTAGCACAACCCTAACTAGCAATAATTATTTACACAGCACGCATTAATTATTTACACAGCACGCAGTTCATTAGCGGGTTAGAACTCCGTAATGTCTTCATTATTCTTTACTGCACTACAAAGTAACACGCTGGTCAAATTTAATCTTTTAACGAGGGTATTAGATCAACACGCGTTTGGTGAGAATCCTGTTTCATGGTGACCAGATGTGATGTCTGTCTATGGTGACGTGGTGAGATGTCTGTCTATGGTGACCATGTTAGATGTCTGTCTATGGTGACCGTGTTAGATGTCTGTCTATGGTGACATGGCGAGATGTCTTTCTATGGTGACGTGGTGAGATGTCTGTCTATGGTGACCATGTTAGATGTCTGTCTATGGTGACCATGTTAGATGTCTGTCTATGGTGACCATGTTAGATGTCTGTCTATGGTGACCATGTTAGATGTCTGTCTATGGTGACCATGTTAGATGTCTGTCTATGGTGACCATGTTAGATGTCTGTCTATGGTGACCATGTTAGATGTCTGTCTATGGTGACCATGTTAGATGTCTGTCTATGGTGACCATGTTAGATATCTGTCTATGGTGACGTGGTGAGATGTCTGTCTATGGTGACCATGTTAGATGTCTGTCTATGGTGACCATGTTAGATGTCTGTCTATGGTGACCATGTTAGATGTCTGTCTATGGTGACCATGTTAGATGTCTGTCTATGGTGACCATGTTAGATGTCTGTCTATGGTGACCATGTTAGATGTCTGTCTATGGTGACGTGGTGAGATGTCTGTCTATGGTGACGTGGTGAGATATCTGTCTATGGTGACCATGTTAGATGTCTGTCTATGGTGACCATGTTAGATGTCTGTCTATGGTGACCATGTTAGATGTCTGTCTATGGTGACGTGGTGAGATGTCTGTCTATGGTGACGATGTTAGATGTCTGTCTATGGTGACCATGTTAGATGTCTGTCTATGGTGACCATGTTAGATGTCTGTCTATGGTGACCATGTTAGATGTCTGTCTATGGTGACCATGTTAGAAGTCTGTCTATGGTGACCATGTTAGATATCTGTCTATGGTGACGTGGTGAGATGTCAGTATATGGTGACGATGTTAGATGTCTGTCTATGGTGACCATGTTAGAAGTCTGTCTATGGTGACCATGTTAGATGTCTGTCTATGGTGACCATGTTAGAAGTCTGTCTATGGTGACCATGTTAGATGTCTGTCTATGGTGACCATGTTAGAAGTCTGTCTATGGTGACCATGTTAGATATCTGTCTATGGTGACCATGTTAGATGTCTGTCTATGGTGACCATGTTAGAAGTCTGTCTATGGTGACCATGTTAGATATCTGTCTATGGTGACCATGTTAGATGTCTGTCTATGGTGACCATGTTAGAAGTCTGTCTATGGTGACCATGTTAGATATCTGTCTATGGTGACGTGGTGAGATGTCTGTCTATGGTGACCATGTTAGATGTCTGTCTATGGTGACCATGTTAGATGTCTGTCTATGGTGACCATGTTAGATGTCTGTCTATGGTGACGTGGTGAGATGTCTGTCTATGGTGACCATGTTAGATGTCTGTCTATGGTGACCATGTTAGATGTCTGTCTATGGTGACCATGTTAGATGTCTGTCTATGGTGACCATGTTAGATGTCTGTCTATGGTGACGTGGTGAGATGTCTGTCTATGGTGACCATGTTAGATGTCTGTCTATGGTGACGAGGTGAGATATCTGTCTATGGTGACCATGTTAGATGTCTGTCTATGGTGACCATGTTAGATGTCTGTCTATGGTGACCATGTTAGATGTCTGTCTATGGTGACGTGGTGAGAAGTCTGTCTATGGTGACCATGTTAGATATCTGTCTATGGTGACCATGTTAGAAGTCTGTCTATGGTGACCATGTTAGATATCTGTCTATGGTGACCATGTTAGATGTCTGTCTATGGTGACCATGTTAGATGTCTGTCTATGGTGACCATGTTAGATGTCTGTCTATGGTGACGTGGTGAGATGTCTGTCTACGGAGACGTGGTGAGATGTCTGTCTATGGTGACGAGGTGGGATGCAGCTAGGAAAACACGCTGCTGTTTCAGGGATCAAATAAGATTTGGTTACCTCAACAAAGACGAGAGATAAGTGCCCTTTGTTTTGTTTTTGGAAAATTGTCGATAGTGTTGTGTTCCCTGCATTAAACTGCTGATGGTTCATCGTTAGTTTTCTCAAGTCTTTACATTTCTAAATAAAAAAATTGAAACCAAAAGTTGGGTGGGGATGCGTGTTTAGCAGGAAAAAAAACAGAAAAAAGTCACAAAAAGGAAAGATTTTATAAGAAAAAGAGTCACAGAAGTCATAGAAATAAACCTGGAGTGATCTCCATAAACTTTCTCGAGTATTCTTATATAACACTACGGGGGATGGCAACTCGGAATATAGACAATTAATTTTTAAATATTTAAACTTTAAAAAATAGAATAGATCTGAAACTTATGGATGTTGAATGTGTTAAAAATACTTGAGCAGTTGTTGTTGCCATTGATATTGTTAGAGAGTTTGACGATTATTTTGTTTTTGCTGTTGAAGAGGTTGACGGTTATGATGTTATTACTGCAGAGGTTGATAGTTATGATGCTATTGCAGAGGTTGACGATTATGTTGCTTGTTTCGACATGTTCATTAAGGCATGTCTTCATCTTGTCTTTACCATTTTAAATTTTTTCTCAAATAGCAATGAATATTTTCGTCTTTCCTCTACCACTGAAATCTATTTATAACTAAAAATAGTAATCAAAATACTGAACAAAACTCCTCGGAAAAAAATATTTTTAATTTCCGAAATCAGCGTAAACTAAATATTTATTATACGTTTTATGAAAATAAGTTTAGTGATATCAAAATGAATGACAAAAAAATCTACATGGTGGATTTATTTATTATATCGATTGACATAACGTAAAAAAAAAGAACCACATTTTAAACTATTGTGTTGTCAGTCTAGCGCTTTATTGCGGCCGAAGAAGAAAGTTTCACGCAATATTTTTAGAGCTTTTTGAATTATTAGTCGTGTATTTTAAGACGCGTAACTTTTTTTTCTAAAACAGTTATTTAAATATAAGTAAAGCAGGCGCTATATATCTTTGATAAAAGATAATAACTAGTAAACAACATATTCAGTTTGTATTATAAATACAATGTAGCATTTAAAATACCTATGTTTTACATACCAAATTGCACTTGATCAAACCATGCTAAAAGATAATTGTTTTTTCCAACATTAAACAAACTAAAAATAAGTAATAATATAGTAAATGATTTTCTACAAAGGGACGTCATTTCTCAAAATTGGTATTTTTTAAAGGTTAATATATATGCAAATTAAAAACACGCACAGTAAAACGAAAACGAAACATAACGTCACATTGAGAATATAGTTGAAAATAGTATTAAGCCGGAGAGTGCACACACTAATATGACGTCATTGATTCTCGAGTAAACATTGAATTAAAAAGCCAATGTTGTCTAATCTTAGGAGTGGTTTGCCTGAAGAGTTTCTTTCATACAATTCTTCGGGGAGGGCCAAAGCCCTCCCCCCGGTAGAACATCTAAGCCGCCTTCCCCCCCCCCCCCTCCAACTCAAAAGATATGACGTCATCGATACTCTATAATAAAAAAGACTGACATTACGGCATAATTAATGTGTATAAACTTAAAAGTGTTTTGCATTTAGATTTTGTTTCATAGAATTCTTCGGGTAGTGGCTAAGCGCGACACCAGTTTTTACTTTCTCGTATATACGACGTATAGAGAAAGTATTGTAATCGTGCAAAAAAAAAATCGAGATTTTTACAAATCTCGACGTTTTACATCTCACTGATACGGAAAAACATAATTTTGCAATCTTGTCCGTATGTCTGTGTGTCTGTCTGTGTGTCTGTCTGTCTGTGTGTGTGTGTGTAAACACGATAACTTGAGTAACGTTACAGCTAGGTTGAAGAAATTTCATATATAAGTATTTTATCAAAATCGTAGATCCGTATCAGCTTTTGAGCGATTTCCGATAACCTGAAGTGGTACTTTTCCTACTTTGAAATTTTCAGAAGCCTATAACTTGAGTACTATTTCAGATAGATAAACGAAATTTCACATGTAAGTAAAAGATCTAATTCTCTACCTTCCGTCATTTCCGTTTAACGGAAGTAGTAATTTACGCTACTTCAGATTTCTCAAAAAACTAATGTAAATTTTTAAAGACTAATAATATTGCGCACTATTATGCACTTTTTTATTTAGCGTTCACTTGGTGTGCAATTCTTTTGTCTACGAGATTTTATTCTATTTTTAAAACTTTAAGTAATTAACATGGATAAAAAATCATGTCTATAGCCCGAGTTCCCATCCTCTGTTATTTTATATAAAAATATTCGAGAAAATTTAGGGGAGATCACTCCCGATTTATTCTTTCAGACTTTTTCCTGCGACGAGAGGGGGATTTTAAATTTCCTAATTTAAAAAGTGTTATGCGTGCACAGTTTCTACCGTTAGTTTGTATGATCTTCAAATGCGACCAGTGTTTCTTTTAGACTTTTTCATCCCCGGAAAGGGAGGGGGGTACTTGAAAATTTTCGGGGGCAGAGGTTGAATTTTCTGGGAGTGGGTGGAAACTGGAAAATGTATATAATTATATTTCGTTGAATGGGACGTAGACGTGCTGTGGGGGGTGGGGGGGGGGGGGGCGGAGCCCCCTATCCCCAAGTAGAGTCGCCTGAAAGAAACTCTAAATGCGACTTTTGTCATGATTGAGTTTAGGTGCATGGCTTAAGGGTGTGGCTAAGACTGTATTTAGTATCAATGCGCAGTAACTAAGTATAGATCAAGCTTAAATCCGATTAAAATGACGATTAAAAATCCGTTTTCAAAGTAATTTGTCGTTTCCGATTCAATTTGAGGTTAAGGTGGTGGCTTTGGTTTTGGTTTAGAGAAAATAGACAGCACTATCAACCTAGCGCCCGTTGTATCCTTCCTCAACGGGCCATTTTTCTCGTTTAAAATAATTTCCTTAATGCGAACGAAATGTTTTTAACTCTGGAAGTTTCACGTGAAATAACGTCGAGTTAACAATAAATTCAGTTCCACGCGAAATAAAGTCCAACTATAATGGAAAAAAAACCCATTGTGTCTCTTCATTAGCATAAGTGCTGACGTAATTGATTATTCTCTGCTGGCTGTCATTTTCAAAGTGTGCTAATAATAGTGTAATTTTAGGCTTGAAATCGTAAAATTGCTTTTATAATCCTGTTTACTGATTACATGTGGAGTGCTATTCGTGCTGTATATTGATGACATGCAAAGTGCAGATCTTGGTGTATATTGATAATATGCAAAGTGCTGTTCTTAATATGTATTGACGTCGTACGTAGTGTTGAAATAGCTATTGAATAATAATATTACATCCTACACGTAAAGACGGAGGTGGTGTATGTTTATTGCTACAAGTGTGATGGTATACGTGTGATGGTATAAGTGTGATGGTATAAGTGTGATGGTATAAGTGTGATGGTATAATTGTGATGGTATAAGTGTGATGGTATAAGTGTGATGGTATAAATGTGATGGTATAAGTTCGAGGGTATGCGTGTGATGGTATAAGTGTGATGGTATAAGTGTGAGGGTATAAGTGTGATGGTATAAGTGTGATGGTATAAGTGTGATGGTATAAGTGTGATAGTATAAGTGTGATGGTATAAGTGTGATGGTATAAGTGTGATGGTATAAGCGTGATGGTATAAGTGTGATTGTATAAGCTTGATGGTATACGTGTGATGGTATAAGTGTGATGGTATAATTGTGATGGTATAAGTGTGATGGTATAATTGTGATGGTATAAGTCTGATGGTATAAGAGTGATGGTATAAGTGTGATGGTATAAGTGTGAGGGTATAAGTGTGATGGTATAAGTGTGATGGTATAAGTGTGATGGTATAAGTGTGATGGTATAAATGTGATGGTATAAGTGTGATGGTATAATTGTGATGGTATAAGTGTGATGGTATAAGTGTGATGGTATAAGTGTGATGATATAAGTGTGAGGGTATAAGTGTGATGGTATAAGTGTGATGGTATAAATGTGATGGTATAAGTGTGATGGTATAATTGTGATGGTATAAGTGTGATGGTATAAGTGTGATGGTATAAGTGTGATGGTATAGCTGTGATGGTAAAGTGTAATGGTATAAGTGTGATGGTATAGGTGTGATGGTATAAGTGTGATGGTATAAATGTGATGGTATAAGTGTGATGGTATAATTGTGATGGTATAAGTGTGATGGTATAAGTGTGATGGTATAAGTGTGATGGTATAGCTGTGATGGTAAAGTGTAATGGTATAAGTGTGATGGTATAAGTGTGATGGTATAAGTGTGATGTTATGGGTGATAGGGTATAAGTGTGATGGTATAAGTGTGATGGTATAAGTGTGAGGGTATAAGTGTGATGGTATAAGTGTGATGGTATGGATGTGATGGTATAAGTGTGATGGTATAAGCGTGATGGTATAAGTGTGATGGTATAAGCTTGATGGTATAAGTGTGAGGGTATAAGTGTGAGGGTATAAGTGTGATGGTATAAGTGTGATGGTATGGATGTGATGGTATAAGTGTGATGGTATATCGTGATGGTATAAGTGCGATGGTATAAGTGTGAGGGTATAAGTGTGATGGTATAAATGTGATGGTATAAGTGAGATGGTATAAGTGTGATGGTATAAGTGTGATGGTATGGATGTGATGGAATAAGTGTGATGGTATAAGTGTGATGGTATAAGTGTGAGGGTATAAGTGTGATGGTATAAGTGTGATGGTATAAGTGTGATGGTATAAGTGTGATGGTATAAGTGTGATGGTATAGCTGTGATGGTAAAGTGTAATGGTATAAGTGTGATGTTATAGGTGTGATGGTATAATAGTGATGGTATAAGTGTGATGGTATAAGTGTGATGGTATAAGTGTGATGGTATAAGTGTGATGTTATGGGTGAGAGGGTATAAGTGTGATGGTATAAGTGTGATGGTATAAGTGTGATGGTATAAGTGTGATGGTATAAGTGTGATGGTATGGATGTGATGGTATAAGTGTGATGGTATAATCGTGATGGTATAAGTGTGATGGTATAAGCTTGATGGTATAAGTGTGAGGGTATAAGTGTGAGGGTATAAGTGTGAGGGTATAAGTGTGATGGTATAAGTGTGATGGTATGGATGTGATGGTATACGTGTGATGGTATAAGCGTGATGGTATAAGTGTGATGGTATGGATGTGATGGTATACGTGTGATGGTATAAGCGTGATGGTATAAGTGTGATGGTATGGATGTGATGGTATAATTGTGATGATAAGGTTGTAAATAATCAGAAAAACAAACATGACATGACGTCTGTAGCCCTACCCTAACTAGCAATATTTTTTTACACAGCACGCAATATGTATTTACACAGCACGCAATTATTATTTACACAGCACGCAATCATTATTTCCACAGCACGCAGTTGATTAGCGGGTTAGAACTACGTAATGCCTTCGTTATTCTTTACTGCGCTACAAAGTACACGCTGGGCGAATTTAATCTTTTAAACGAGGGGATTAGATCAACATGTTGCTGTTTCAGGGATCAAATAAGATTTGGTTACCTCAACAAAGACGAGAGTTAAGTGCCCTTTGTTTGGTTTTTGAAAAGTGTCGATAGTGTAGTGTTTCCAGCATTGAACTACGGATGTTTCTTCGTAAGTTAGCATACGTCTTTACAGTTTTATATAAAACAATGAAAATAAGAAACATTTACAAATTTGAAACAGAATAAAAAACATCAATATTAAACGTCAGTGGAATGACGTGGGTAATATTGTAGTCACCCGAGTACTAATATAATGTAATCACGTCAGGGTAAAGGGAATGTACACATGACATCAGGGTAAAGGGAATGTACACATGACATCAGGGTAAAGGGAATGTACACATGATGTCAGGGTAAAGGGAATGTACACATGACGTCAGGGTAAAGGGAATGTACACATGACGTCAGTGTAAAGGGAATGTACACATGATGTCAGGGTAAAGGGAAAGGACACATGACATCAGGGTAAAGGGAATGTACACATGACGTCAGTGTAAAGGGAATGTACACATGATGTCAGGGTAAAGGGAAAGGACACATGACATCAGGGTAAAGAGAATGTACACATGATGTCAGGGTAAAGGAAATGGACACATGATGTCAGGGTAAAGGGAATGTACACATGACATCAGGGTAAAGGGAATTTACACATGACATCAGGGTAAAGGGAATGTACACATGAAATCAGGGTAAAGGGAATGTACACATGACATCAGTGTAAAGGGAATGTACACATGATGTCAGGGTAAAGGGAATGTACACATGACATCAGGGTAAAGGGAATGTACACATGACATCAGGGTAAAGGGAATGTACACATGACATCTGGACGCAGTGAGACAAGAACGTGTAGCAATGTTGATTATATCAGAAACTCGAGGGTTGCAACTGAAATCATGGATTTCTACCACCTTAACAGGGTAGTGTCAATGGTAAATAGTAAACTTTTACCACCTCAACCGAGTAGATAGTGTCAATGGTAAATAGTAAATCGTACCGATAACCGTGTTCAATCAAGCAACATGGTGCCGATACGGTTTGTTTCTGCGATTTTAACCACCAGTGTCCATCCAATGTATTTAACCCATTTAAAATAAATAACGACGCTGGGTGAATGAGTTACTTCCCTTACCTTAGCGCGCCCCCCCCCCCCCCCCCCCAAGGACAAGCATGCGAAAAAAGGGTGCAGGTGGTTTATCGTTGTGGATTGACCTCCTATATACGGGTTCAAGTGGCGGCATATAGATTGTTATATAATATCGTCTTCTTTTTTTAGAGTTCTAATTTGAGATGCTTCATAGTGACCAGTGTTTCTTCCAGACTTTTTTCTCCGGGGGGCACTTGAAATTTTCGGGGGGGGGGGGGGGCGGTAGACATTCTTCGGGGGAGGGGGAACGGACACTGTTAAAAGTATATACTTTCTATTTAAATTATATAAATTTCATTTCGTTCGGGGGGGGGGGGGGGGCGGTAGAGATGCCTGGAAGAAACTCTGATAGTGACGTGGTGATATGACTGCTCCTGTTGACGAGGTGAGATGCTGCTACCTAAGGAATGTGGTGCGTTGCCTGTTTCATGGGTCAGTAGAATGAGTCGGTTGATTCATTAATTCATATTTCTTTATTTCAAACAAATTACAAAATACCTTCTTTTCACGGTGAAAACAGATTGACATCTAATTTAAACACAAAGGAATCATTGTTGACACTTTAGTTTCTATTTATGTAATATAAACACTGCTATGGTGCATGAAAAATGTGTTTTATGTTCTATAAAAAACAAAAGTTAAAATGAAATACAAGTACAGGTAGTTATTTACGAAAATCATAAATATGTGTTGGACAGTAATTCTATACGTCAACATACTGTTTAATGCAGTTTTATGTAAGTGGTTGGCAATACAATTACGAAGGACTTAGATCACACAATTGCTTTTGGTATAATATATTTTTAATGGAAGAAAATTATTTTTATAAACTAAAACATGAATAAAACACAAACAACTATTTAAATGTCTAAAAAACTCTTTCGCTACACAATTAGAATTGGAAAATATTTTAACCAAGTAGGAAAAAAAACCAACGAATATAAGTGTAAATATTGCTTCTCAAAATTTAAAGCATTAAAATGATATTTCAGAATTTTGAAATGTAGAACAATTTCTCGCTAGTGTCTAGTCCACTTATAAAGTGATGATAAGGATTTGTAAATAAAGTTAGTATTGATATTCTTTCAACGAATAACAGGGACCTATAAAAATAAATACTTCTCTTGCAGAGAACTTATACTCGAACTAAAATATGACATGATTTTAAAACAGCATAATTTAAGAGATCCTACTATTTTTAAACTAACTGATATATATGTAAATAGAACATTTACTTTCTTTCAGGGGTTACGGTACATACATTCTACTTATTACTTCGTTTTTACCTCATTGTATGAGCTTTAAAGCGTGCATTGAGTATTGAAAATGCTTATTTTTGCAAGAACTTCCTATTTTATTTTAAGGAATGTTGACGTTAACTCTAAACATGTGTGGCCTGGTTTGAAATCCCACCCCACCCCCGGCCAGTAGCTGACGTTAACTCTAAACACGTGTGGCCTGGCTTGCTCTCCCTCGATAAAAAGTAGTTATTTGTACGTAGTCGTCAGAAATGCACCTCTATTCCTAATTCTATTGTTCGAACATCTTCCACCTATCGGTTGTTTTTCTAGTCAATATATTTATTTTCTCAATTACGTCAGCTAATTGATCGGTCTAATTTTGATTTCACAACTGTCAACGCTGCTGTAGGATCCCGTCAGTGTGTACCAGTTTAGGCCCGTGCCATACGCCGTACTGCCCCAGATGCCGTTCAGGTGGGTGTGGTGACAGTTAGCGTACCACCACCCTGCATGATAATAGGCGGCACAATTTTTGATAGTATCGATATCGTTATCGACCTTCATAGGTGCTGAATTTCATGTTGTTATTTGCTGTGGTGTGAGAATCCCCGGCCGTTCCCGAGTAAACACTTACATACATTCTGTAACCCTGGCTTTCTGAGGAGAAACTAAAAGTAGAATAGCGGGCGTATTTTTAGAAAAATTCAACTGCAAATTTTAGGGGGGGGGGTTGTAGGCTGAGGTTTAGAGGAAGGGATCTGGCTTTTTGTGACGATGTGTGATGACGGAGGGGAGGGTGGGAGGTAAAAATCGTCAAAAAACCGTGACGTAATTTATGGATGACCCCTTTTATATTCAGTGAATTTACAAGCTTATTGTTATATAACTTTTAATTGTTTTTTTTTCTGCATTTTAGTAAATATAAATACTAAAACCTAAAATAGTCAATACTTAAAGTAATGATACAAATAGTAGGCTTATTAAATGTTGTATTTTTGCATTAGGTTCGTTCTTAATGACTAAAAATATTGACAATCAATTGATCAGTAGTTTGCAAACTTTAAAAGATAATTATCTGCCACAACTTAAGCTCGTGTTCGACTCTCAAGCATAAAACCAACTAGCCGTGACCAAAATAAAAAAAAATATCCGGGTGATAAGTGGGTCATCTGATGATAGGGTTTGGGTGTTTTAAAACATTTTATTTTGACCAAAGCAACCAATTAACGATATAAAGGAAGTTATAAGATGATAACTATTTAAGATGGAAAAAAATATGCATGTATTTGTAACATATGTGTGTTATACTTTCAACACGTTGGGTTTATCTTTTTATTTGATACTTAACTTTAAATTAATTTAATGATCTTATTTTAATTTCGCAACTGTTTACACTTGCAAACAACCCAGTAACGTTATACCAGTTCAGACCGTCACCGTATCCTTTACTCGCCCACCTGCCGTTTAGGTTTGTCTTATGGCATTCATTGAACCACCATGCACCGTGGAAAGTAGTAGCACAGCCATACGAGGCTAAATCATTATCTACGTCGTAAGTTGAGAACTTCATGTTGTTGTTGGAGATTGAATGTGAGTCCCCGGCCGTGCCTGTATAGCCACCAACAGACATTTTATAACCCTGACTTTCCGAGGCAAAAGTAAAAGAAGAATAAAGAGCGTAATAGTTTTTACCTTTGTAAGACATATCGAAACGAATCTCATTGGGATATTTTAAACTAAGACAGTAAATGTTTTCATTTCCCAGATAGAAATCACCAATGCCGTAATCTCCAAATCCGTTCTTGTACTCCGTCCATTTTCTGTAGAAGTCGACGATCCCAGTGACACGACGTTGAAAAATTGTCCAGCCCCCTCCATCTGTCACTGTGTCACACATGACGACAAGACCAGACGACAGTTGGACCAGTTGTCTTGGTTTTGTGGAGTTCTTCACATCTTTACAGGATCTGTAGACGTCTGGAGGCTTGGCTATACGCACCGTTTGGTTTCCGACATTTATTCGACCTGCTGATATACAAGAACAAAATTTTTTAAATGTTTCTTTGAATTATGTAATATTTATTTTAAACAAAAAAAAAACGATTACAAATTTCTGCTATAGTTCAGTAATTAATGCACTATTTTTGGCCGGCTCATCTTCACCGTCCATTGCTTTTTTGTAAACAAAAAGATTTTAGCATTCAGTTTAGTTTTCTCACTTGATCACATATACCAAACAGCACTACTGTTGTGATATAGACATTAATCTTGCGTTCCAGTTTTTTTTAGTAGAATCATTTTTCTTAAAACCAAACCCAATTTCCGCGAATACTTTTATTGGGCTTAAACTATTATATTTAGCCTTTCTAAGTTTCTTTCATGCATCTTTACCCTTTAAAATCACCTAAAGTACCCATATTTTGAAGAATTAGTCCTACAAACCTAGACAAGCCGCTGTGTTACAGGAACTCATCCTCCCATTTCCTACAGGCGTCACCAACTCTTGTACATTGCAGTACATTCCCTTGCTGTAAAGTCTGGTGGTGCTTGCTGGTTGGGACGTGTTGAGGGCAGACACGGGGAGAAGCCAGTAACCTGCAGACAAAACCGAAAATTCCAATTCATCCGCACTAATAAAATGTGATATATAATCCAACAAAAGCTCATAATCAATAGAACATAAAGCAACGACTTGAAGAATAAAACTCCGATAGGAAATCTTCGAGACCTTATTGTTCAGCAAGTACCGAATAAGCCGCTTCACGCCAGGGCTAAACTCAAATACTGGGGTCATTAAAAATCAAAGAATTGTTTCTTCCTACATCTTAGGGCAGATTGTGATTTTAAAAAAAATACTATAACATTAGAATTAGCCCTAGCCCTAGCCCTAGCCCTAGTCCTAGCCCTAGCCCTAGCCCTAGCCCTAGCCCTAGCCCTAGCCCTAGCCCTAGCCCTACCCTAGCCCTAGCCCTAGCCCTAGCCCTAGCCCTAGCCCTAGCCCTAGCCCTAGCCCTAGCCCTAGCCCTAGCCCTAGCCCTAGCCCTAGCCCTAGCCCTAGCCCTAGCCCTAGCCCTAGCCCTAGCCCTAGCCCTAGCCCTAGCCCTAGCCCTAGCCCTAGCCCTAGCCCTAGCCCTAGCCCTAGCCCTAGCCCTAGCCTAGACAAGTCTTTATACTTAATGTTACGGTTTGGATGTAAACATGTCGCTACCTACCTAACGTACATGTCTTGATGGCCCTGTCATACATGTAATTATAACAATCATTTTTCTTCTCAGTACATTTGGCAGCACACATAAGGTTACTCTTGGTTGTGTATGTTTCATCAAGTGGCAGTAGCGTGAGTTCACTTGAGTTCTTGAGGGAATATTTTTCTGTTCTACTGACAGAAAACACATTCTGGGCTGCAATATCAAATACTGGAAAAAAAACCCAGCATCAATGAAATTGTAAAACAAAGTAAAAACAGATTTGAAATATAATAATCATAGCAAAGTGCTGACAGTTTCGGTGTAGAATGTGTTGAAAGAATAAGCAGTTGTGGTTGTGGTTGTGGTTGATGTCGATATAGGTTTTCAATTAGACGTAGTTAAAGCTGAAGTTGGAAAGATTAAAAGTTTTGCAGCTGGAGTTGCAACAGTTGGCCGTGATATTGGTGATGGTGTAGAGCTTGATGGTAGTCTTGTACAGGTTGAAGGTTGTAGAGGTTGTGATGTTGTAAATGTTGAAGATGATGATGTAGAGAAAGACGGAGATTTTGTAGAGGTTTAAGGTGATGTTGTAGATGTTGAAGGTGATGTTGTGTAGGTTGTGATGCTGTAAATGTTGACGGTGATGATGTAGAGAAAGACGGAGATTTTGTAGAGGTTTAAGGTGATGTTGTAGATGTTGAAGGTGATGTTGTGTAGGTTGTGATGCTGTAAATGTTGACGGTGATGATGTAGAGAAAGACGGAGATTCTGTAGAGGTTTAAGGTGATGTTGTAGATGTTGAAGGTGATGTTGTGTAGGTTGTGATGCTGTAAATGTTGACGGTGATGATGTACAGAAAGACGGAGATTTTGTAGAGGTTTAAGGTGATGTTGTAGATGTTGAAGGTTGTAATACAGATACAGACACACATAATTATTGTAACTTAAATTGTTTTTTTTAGCCCTGTGAAACTTTAGAAAATTAGATCCTATGCTAAATAACTTTGAACCTTCAATTTACCTTGTAATATAAGGAGACAAAATATTAAAATATCCTTCATACTGATGAGCGAAATTTATCAACTTCCGAACTTATGAAAGAAACAAAACTACTGTGTCTCTATTTTTCCTGAAAACGTTCACTACATTGGTTGTTCTCCGTTAGCTTTTCTACAGTCTCGCATAACAATAAAACGTTTAATGAACTTATTGATTTTTCTAATTGGATTTTTGTTATAAGTTAAAAAATATTTTTTTAATCTGACGGTATAAAATATGAATTTAATTTGATGCTGTGTTTTGTCAAGTTGAAAAGTAATTATATTTTTTTATTCTTCCCATGAGCTGGCTGCTGTTTAATCCCGAATAAAACTCTACGACAGAATTTAATTTACATCCCGTAGATCCGTTACGCTTAATAACGTTGTTTATTATGATTGATATTCCCTATATTTAGATTTATGTTTTAAAACAGTCGTAACATCAAAGAATATGACGAAAAACATAATGAAATGATACAAATAATTGTTAAGAAAGAATTGTGTTGGTATACCCTAACACTGAAAATGGATCATCAACAGGTAACACCTTTAGATATCTTGTCTTACCTTGTCCTACCTTGTCCTATCTTGTCCTATCTTGTCCTATCTTGTCCTATCTTGTCCTATCTTGTCCTATCTTGTCCTATCTTGTCCTATATTGTCCTGTCTTGTCCTATCTTGTCCTATCTTGTCCTATCTTGTCCTATATTGTCCTGTCTTGCCCTACCTTTTCCTATCTTGTCCTATCTTGTCCTGTCTTGTCCTATCTTGTCCTATCTTGTCCTATCTTGTCCTATCTTCTCCTATCTTGTCCTACCTTGTCCTATCTTGTCCTATATTGTCCTATCTTGTCCTATCTTGTCCTATCTTCTCCTATCTTGTCCTACCTTGTCCTATCTTGTCCTACCTTGTCCTACCTTGTCCTATCTTGTCCTATCTTGTCCTATCTTGTCCTACCTTGTCCTATCTTGTCCTATCTTGTCCTATCTTGTCCTATATTGTCCTACCTTGTCCTATCTTGTCCTATCTTGTCCTACCTTGTCCTACCGTGTCCTATCTTGTCCTATCTTGTCCTACCTTGTCCTACCTTGTCCTATCTTGTCCTACCTTGTCCTATCTTGTCCTATCTTGTCCTATCTTGTCCTATATTGTCCTACCTTGTCCTACCTTGTCCTATCTTGTCCTACCTTGTCCTACCGTGTCCTATCTTGTCCTACCTTGTCCTACCTTGTCCTATCTTGTCCTATCTTGTCCTACCTTGTCCTATCTTGTCCTACCTTGTCCTATCTTGTCATACCTTGTCCTATCTTGTCCTACCTTGTCCTACCGTGTCTTATCTTGTCCTATATTGTCGCATCTGGTCTAATCATGGTGCCGAATCCGTGGAGCTCTCGGTACAGAAATAGCATGCATCTATTTATAAATTTTGCTACAACTATGTGTGAAATACTTATTGCGGCAAGACATATAAACAATATTAAATTTAAAAAAAAACATAAGAGCGTCAATACATTTTTACTTTCTCGTATATACGAAGTATAGAGAAAGTATTGTAATCGTGCACAAAAATCACTTGAAATTTTAACAATTTTCACCGTATTACACCTCAGTCCTTCATCACATCCGAAGTATAGAGGACTTATTTTAATCGGGCAAAAATTATCAATCCAGATTTATCAAAATTAAGAGGTTTTATGCGTAATCCAGTCTGAAAAACTGGGCTTTGCAATTCTGTCCGTATGTCTGTGTGTCTGTGTGTCTGTCTGTCTGTCCGTGTGTAAACACGATAACTTGAGTACCGTTACAGCTAGGTTGATGAAATTTCATATATAAGTATTTTATCAAAATCGTAGATCCGTATCAACTTTTGAGCGATTTCTGATAACCGGAAGTGGTATTTTTTCTACTTTGAATTTTTAAAAAGCCTATAACTTGAGTACTATTTCATATAGATAAATGAAATTTCACATTTAAGTAAAAGATCTAATTCTCTACCTTCTGTTAAATTTTGAGTAATTTCCGTTGACAGGAAGTAGTAATTTACGCTATTTCCGATTTCTCAAAAAACTAATGTAAATTTTTAAAGTACTAATAATATTGCGCACTATTATGCACTTTTTTATTTGGTGTTCACTTGGTGTGCAATTCTTTTGTCTACGAGATTTTATTCTATTTTTAAAACTTTAAGTATTTAAAATGGATTAAAAATCATGTCTACAGCCAGAGTTCCCATCCCCTGTTGTTTTATATAAGAATATTCGAGAAAGTTTAGGGGAGATCACTCCCGGTTTATTTTACACACTATTACAATTTTGATGTGAGATATTTTGTCTGAGATCATTTGTCCATGGTATCATTTGTCCTGATATATTTTGTCCTGGTATCTTTTGTCCTGAGATAATTTGTCCTGAAATCATTTGTCCGTGAGATATTTAGTCTGAGATCATTTGTTCCAGGATCCTTTGTCATGGAACCATATATATGTATATATATATATATATATATATATATATATATATATATATATATATATATATATATATATATATATTTATGTGTCTGTTTTTCTATTACGAATTACTACACCTTTCATCCAATCGCCATAAAACTTTAGGAAGTTGTTGCGAATTTTCCTTGGGAGGTTTCTGCGAAAAAAGTTTTTCAAACTCACAGGAGTGGCGCCCAGACATGGCGCGGTTTACCTTTCCTCTATATACGGTATAAAAATAGAAGTCGATTGCAGATTGACACCCTTCTTCCAATCGTCATGAAGGAGTTGATTAAAACACTCCAAGGGAGATTTGTGCGCGAAATTATCTTTTTAAATTTCGCAAGGGCGGTGTCCCGGGAGGGTGCGATTTTTCTCTATATACTGTAAAAAAAGTCGGATGCGGTTTGACACAGTTTATCCTAAAAAAAATTTCTGATGGGCGGCACCCGGGTAGTGCATTTTTTGTCCATACACGTTTCTGTGCCCAGAGTTACAGAGCGGCTATGGTAGTACTTGGCATCCGTTAATCGGGCGTTCTACATAGCGTGTAGGGGTACTACTATATTCAGCGACAAACTGCAACAGGCACAACCGCCGGCGCCTCGTCATTTGCGCGACCCGAAGCGTCCCGTGCTCACCTACGAGCACTATGGCGCCTACGTTTCTTTTGTTTTTAAAAACGCTATACACTATAGACACGATGAGCCACAATACGTTCATTTTAAACAGCGCGACAGGCTATGGATACAATGGGTTGCTATAGTCGCTCACTAAATCGAATCAGGCGCGTCCTCCTATGTCTCTGCAGGGTGCCAAGGGCTATCCCGCGAGCACTGAGCGCCTACCTTAGCTTTAAGGAGCACCCTACAATACGACATTCTGTCCTCGACACTCAGGCGGTGAGTGATTAACGGTGATATTATGGTAATTGATCTAAATATTCTAATAGAATAGAGTGTTTGTCTATCCCTACTTAAATTGTAGCTTACACAACACGCACAGTAAAACGAAAACGAAACATGACGTCACATTGAGAATATAGTTGAAAATAGTATTAAGACGGAGAGTGCACACAATAATATGACGTCATTGATTCTCGAGTAAACATTGAATTAAAAAGCCAATGTTGTCTAATCTTAGGAGTGGTTTGCCTGAAGAGTTTCTTTCATACAATTCTTCGGGGAGGGGCAAAGCCCTCCCCCCGGTAGAACATCTAAGCCGCCTCCCCCCCCCCCTCCAACTCAAAAGATATGACGTCATCGATACTCTATAATAAAAAAGACTGACATTACGGCATAATTAATGTGTATAAACTTAAAAGTGTTTTGCATTTAGATTTTGTTTCATAGAATTCTTCGGTTAGTGGCTAAGCGCGACACCAGTTTTTACTTTCTCGTATATACGACGTATAGAGAAAGTATTGTAATCGTGCAAAAAAAAAAATCGAGATTTTTACAAATCTCGACGTTTTACATCTCACTGGTACGGAAAAACATAATTTTGCAATCTTGTCCGTATGTCTGTGTGTCTGTCTGTGTGTCTGTCTGTCTGTGTGTGTGTGTAAACACGATAACTTGAGTAACGTTACAGCTAGGTTGATGAAATTTCATATATAAGTATTTTATCAAAATCGTAGATTCGTATCAGCTTTTGAGCGATTTCCGATAACCTGAAGTGGTACTTTTCCTACTTTGAAATTTTCAGAAGCCTATAACTTGAGTACTATTTCAGATAGATAAACGAAATTTCACATGTAAGTAAAAGATCTAATTCTCTACCTTCTGTTAAATTTTGAGTCATTTCCGTTTAACGGAAGTAGTAATTTACGCTACTTCAGATTTCTCAAAAAACTAATGTAAATTTTTAAAGTACTAATAATATTGCGCACTATTATGCACTTTTTTATTTAGCGTTCACTTGGTGTGCAATTCTTTTGTCTACGAGATTTTATTCTATTTTTAAACCTTTAAGTAATTAACATGGATAAAAAATCATGTCTATAGCCCGAGTTCCCATCCTCTGTTATTTTATATAAAAATAATCGAGAAAATTTAGGGGAGATCACTCCCGATTTATTCTTTCAGACTTTTTCCTCCGACGAGAGGGGGATTTTAAATTTCCTAATTTAAAAAGTGTTATGCGTGCACAGTTTCTACCGTTAGTTTGTATGATCTTCAAATGCGACCAGTGTTTCTTTTAGACTTTTTCATCCCCGGAAAGGGAGGGGGGTACTTGAAAATTTTCGGGGGCAGAGGTTGAATTTTCTGGGAGTGGGTGGAAACTGGAAAATGTATATAATTATATTTCGTTGACGTGCTGTGGGGGGGGGGGGGGGGGGGGCGGGGCGGAGCCCCCTATCCCCAAGTAGAGTCGCCTGAAAGAAACTCTAAATGCGACTTTTGTCATGATTGAGTTTAGGTGCATGGCTTAAGGGTGTGGCTACGACTGTATTTAGTATCAATGCGCAGTAACTAAGTGTAGATCAAGCTTAAATCCGATTAAAATGACGATTAAAAATCCGTTTTCAAAGTAATTTGTCGTTTCCGATTCAATTTGAGGTTAAGGTGGTGGCTTTGGTTTTGGTTTAGAGAAAATAGACAGCACTATCAACCTAGCGCCCGTTGTATCCTTCCTCAACGGGCCATTTTTCTCGTTTAAAAAAATTTCCTTAATGCGAACGAAATGTTTTTAACTCTGGAAGTCAGTTTCACGTGAAATAACGTCGAGTTAACAATAAATTCAGTTCCACGCGAAATGCAGTCGAACTATGAAGGAAAAAAAAACTATTGTGTCTCTTCATTAGCATAAGTGCTGACGTAATTGATTATTCTCTGCTGGCTGTCATTTTCAAAGTGTGCTAATAATAGTGTAATTTTAGGATTGAAATGTTAAAATTGCTTTTAAAATCCTGTTTACTGATTGATGTGGAGTAGACTACTGATCTTGCTGTAATTTGATATCATGCAAAGTGCAGATCTTGGTGTATATTGATAATATGCAAAGTGCAGATCTTGGTGTATATTGATAATATGCAAAGTGCAGATCTTGGTGTATATTGATGATGTGCAAAGTGCAGATCTTGGTGTATATTGATAATATGCAAAGTGCAGATCTTGGTGTATATTGATAATATGCAAAGTGCAGATCTTGGTGTATATTGATAATATGCAAAGTGCAGATCTTGGTGTATATTGATAATATGCAAAGTGCAGATCTTGGTGTATATTGATAATATGCAAAGTGCAGATCTTGGTGTATATTGATAATATGCAAAGTGCAGATCTTGGTGTATATTGATAATATGCAAAGTGCAGATCTTGGTGTATATTGATGATGTGCAAAGTGCTGATCTTACTGTGTATTGACGACATACGGAGTGTCGAAATAGCTATTGAATAATAATATTACATCCTACACGTAAAGACGGAGGTGGTGTATGTTTATTGCTATAGGCCTAAGTGTGATGTTATAAGTGTGATGTTATAAGTGTGATGGTATAAGTGTGATGGTATAAGTGTGATGGTTTAAGTGTCATGGTATAATTTTAATGGTATAAATGTCATGGTATACGTGTAATGGTATACGTGTGCTGGCATAAGTGTGATGGTATACGTGTGATGGTATAAGTGTGATGGTATAAGTGTGATGATAAGTGTTTGATGGTATAAGTGTAATTGTATAGGTGTGATCGTATAAGTGTGATGGTATAAGTCTGATGGTATAAGTTTATTTCTACCTTTCCGTTCACTTGGGGTATTATAGTCCTTCACTAAATTGAATCAGGCGTGTCCACCGGCGCCCCGACAGGGCTTGGTTTGGCGCCCTGGGCTATTCTGTGAGCGCAATGGTGCAAACGTTATTTTAACAAATGCGACAGTCTGTGAATAAAAAGTGTTAATATATTGGTACACTAAATCGAATCAAGGGCGTCTTCTGGTTGCGATTTCGTGCGCCGGGCCTTCCCGTGAGTGCTATGGCGCCTAAGTTCGTTTTAAACAGTGTGATAGATTATGGATAGGGTTACCCTAGTCCTTAACTATATCGAAAGCGGGCATCATCGGGCGCTACAAAGGGTGCTATTCGGCGCCCTGGGCATTCCCGTGAACGCTATGGCGCCGACGTTCGGTTTAAACTATTCGATAGCTTATGGATAATAATGGAGTATTTTAGTCATTTAATAAGTTGACTCAGGTACCACCGGTGGCAGGATGCGATCTAGCGCCCCGGGCTATACTGTGAAACTCCGCTTTTATGTTTGCATTTAAGTTTATGTTCTACGGTATTGTTTGCGTTTAGGTTTGTGTTTATGTTTATCTTTGTGTTAGCGTTTGTGTTTATGTTTTACGCGTAATTGAGTCGGAAAAACAGGGCTTTTGAATTCTGTCCGTGTGTTTGTGTGTGTACGTGTGTCTGTGAACACGATAACTTGAGTACCGTTACAGCTAGGTTGATCAAATTTCATTTTTAAGTATTATGTCAAATTTGTAGTTCTGTATCAACTTTCCAGCGATTTCCGGTAACAGGAATTGCAACTTATTCTACTTTTGGTTTTTCAAAACTTGAGTATTGTTTCAGATAGATAAACAAAATGTCACATATAAGTAAAAGATCTAATCTTCTACCTTCTATCAAATTTTGAGTAATTTCCGTTGAACAAAAGGAGAAAGTTACCCTATTTCCGATAGCTCAAAAAACGAATTTGAATTTTTAAAGTACTAGTATTCCGCACTATTACACATGTCATTGGACGTTCACTTGGTGTGCAATTCTTTTTTCTACGAGATTCATATTCTATTTTAAAAAGTTTTAAACAATTAAATATTGATTAAAAATCATGTCCATATACCGAGTTACCATTCCCCGTAGTGTTATATAAGAATACGAGCAGACCCGCGGCATTTCACACGCCGCTATTTAGTTGTTTTATTTTCTACTTTTCAGTAATTCATAATTTGTGAATTCGACAGTACCAATGCTGCCACTGAAAATGTTTGTTTTAAAACACTATCAGTAGGTCGTTAAGAACGATACTATCCCCACCCTTCTTCCCCCAACCCCTACCCTACACCCCCCCGCGAAAGCAGCCTCCTCTTAGTTACCTCCCCTAAGTTAAAACTCGTTTCAAACTATATTATCTGCCCCTAATAACCATCACTAAACCCGGCTCTACAATTGTAAACATTAAGCGTGAACCACAGCTCACCAGACCATGTAGGGAACGCGCTAACAGCTTGTTTTCTAGCGTCTCCAAGAAAAGAATTATATATATAGATTCGAGAAAGCTTAGGAGAGATCACTCTCGGTTTATTTAAACAAGAATTGATTTCTATACATTTTAATACCAATAAATGTAAATAAATATTAATAGTAATGAATGTAGTTATTATTTTTTTTAATAAATTCAAGCGAGGTTACCATGGCTAAACTAAGAGGTGAACCTTTTTGATGATTGTTCCCCTTTGACCATAATTTTATTTTATTTTTTTCTTGTTACATTGAAATTCAAAGAAACTAAAAAGAAATCTCTCTCTATATATAATTCTCTTCTTGGAGACGTTAGAAAACAAGCTGTAATCGCGCCTTGCAGTCCCCTTTCTTCCTCTCTAGGAAGTCTGGTGAGCTGTGGTTCACGCTAATTGTTTACAATCGTAGAGCCGGGTTTAGTGACGGCTATTAGGGGCAGATAATTTAGTTTGAAACCATTTTAAACTTAGGGGAGGCTGCTTACACGGGGGGGGGGGGGGGGGAGCGGTTATCGTCGTTAACGACTTACTGATAGTGTTTTAAAGTAAATATTTTCAGTGGCCTATGATACGCCGCGGGTGGGCTCGTGTTAAATAATTTCCATTTTAGCGCTGGAAATGTTTTTTCCTTTTAGCTTAATTATTCAATAGGATTCAAAAATTTATCACATTTCTGATTTAAATTAATGTGTTTGTTTGTTGGAAATATATATTATTATTTATCAATTTTTAAAACTTACAAATGTTTAAAACATAAATATTAATAAATAAAATTTACATTAAAAAAAGTTAAAGCGATGATAACCATGGCTTAACTACGAGGTGAACCTTTTTCATGATTGTTCCCCATTGACCAAAAATTTGTTATTTTTTCTTGTAACATCGAAATTTCAAGAGAGCTAACTTGAAAATTACAAAGAGATGCTATATAAAATATAATTTTCGTTTCAGCGCTGAACAATGTTTTCCTGTTAGCTTCATTAAAACCATGAATAGTATAAAATTTGAAGTGTATTCAATAGTATTAAAATAGTTCTCATATTTCTGTTTTCAAATTAAATTTTATAAATATTTTTTTTTGTACAAAATTTTCTAATTTGTAGGCAATATGTATGTTATGTAATATAAATGTGTACATTGTTAACTCTTAATATTTGCCCATTTTAATACGATAATACATATTAATATGAATAAACAGATTTTTTTTGTTGAATATGCCGAAGCGAGATAACCAATGATCAACTACGAGGTGAAACTTTTTCATGATTGTTTCCCTTTGACCATACATTTTAAATATTTTCTTGTTACATTGAAATTCAAAGAAAGATAACTTGGGAAATTAAAAAGAGAGGCTATATAATTTCCCTTTCATCGTTGAAAGATGTTTTTCCTTTTTGCTTAATTAAAACCAATAATATTATAAAATTTAAAGTGTAATCTATCGTATTAAAATAGTTCTTACATTTATGTATTAAATTAAAATTTTAAATATATTTTTTATTCCAAATTTTTTTATTGGTTGGCAAAATTTATGTTATTAATTTTACATTTTTACGCTTAAAAGGCTTATTATTTATCAATTTTAAAAATTAAAATTAACATAAATATTAATACATAAAATTATTATTATTTTTAAAAAAGTTAAAGCGAGATAAGCATGGCTTAACTACGAGGTGAACCTTTTTCATGATTGTTCCCCTTTGACCATAAATTTGTTATTTTTTTCTCGTAACATTGAAATTTAAAGAGCGCTGGACAATGTTTTCCTGTTAGCTTCACTAAAACCATGAATAGTATAAAATTTGAAGTGTATTCAATAGTATTAAAATAGTTCTCATATTTCTGTTTTCAAATTAAATTTTATAAATATGTTTTTTTGTACAAAATTTTCTAATTTGTTGGCAATATGTATGTTATGTATTATAAATGTGTACAGTGTTAAACGTCTTAACATTGGTCCATTTTAATACTAATACAAGATAATACATATAAATATCAATAAATAGAGTTATTATTTTTTTAATACGTTGAAGTGAGATAACCAATGTTCAAGTACGAGGTAAACCTTCTTCATGATTGCTTCCCTTTGACCATACATTTTTAATTTTTTTCTTGTTACATTGAAATTTAAAGAGAGATAACATGGGAAATTAAAAAGAGAGGCTATATAATTTCCCTTTCATCGCTGAAAGATGTTTTTCCTTTTTGCTTAATTAAAAGCATGAATAGTAGAAAATTTAAAGTGTATTCAATAGGATTAAAATAGTTCTTCCATTTATGTATTAAATTAAAATATTAAATCTATTTTTTAGTACACATTTTTTTATTTGTTGGCAATATGTATGTTATAAATTAAAAATTTGTACGCTGAAAAGGCTTATTATTTATCCATTTTAACAATTACAAATAAACATATATATTAATAAATAAAATTATTATTATTTTTAAAAAAGTTAAAGCGAGATAACCATAGCTTAACTACGAGGTGAACTTTTTACATGATTGTTCCCCTTTGACCATATATTTTTTTTTTCTCGTAACATTGAAATTCAAAGAGAGCTAATTTGGGAAATTAAAAAGAGAAGCTATATAATTTCCCTTTCATCGCTGAAAAATGTTTTTGCTTTTAGTTTCATTAAAACGATGAATAGCTTAAATTTTAAAGTGTATTTGTTATGCTTAGCTTTCCATTTCATAGTGGAACAAGGTATAACACAATTTAAAACACAGTTCAAATGTAATAATCCAATATAATTTTCCAAATACAACAGAGAAACAGTGAACATTCACGAAAACACTGACTACATGCTACCCTAAGCTGACGATACCACACACTGCTTACACACTAGAGTTCACACCCTTGTTAGGGGAGGCCACTCTCACACCCAATCTCTCCGTGCCTACACGCTTTCGCTATGAACATCTAGGCCACGTCACACCTCCCCCCTAAAAAAAAGAGGTTTCTTATTTTTCTTTAAATTAAACAGCATTTCTAAGGTCTATCCTGCACAACTACTTAACATGTACAGTAAAAATTTTAACAAAATATTTATCTGACCTTTTACATG
This sequence comes from Physella acuta, assembly GCF_028476545.2. Lineage (NCBI taxonomy): Eukaryota > Metazoa > Mollusca > Gastropoda > Physidae > Physella > Physella acuta. The sequence continues at coordinate 240,232 of NW_026732098.1, read as the reverse complement.
CTTTAAATCTCCCTATAAATAAATGATGGCGAGTAAAAATTATATATCTACAGTAAAATGTTGGACGTACGCATGAATTAACTACTTATAGCTTTATACGTCTAGTCTATAAGTCAACAAGGTTTTTTTTTTTAAAAAAAAAAAACATTTGTCATCAATAAAGCATTTGAATTGAATTACAATACATCAGAACAATGTTACTTCCCTTTCGTTTTATGAAGTGAGATATGTTGAAATAAATCTAGTCAATGATGACAATGAAAACTAGAAGCTATTCATATAATACAAGTTCGTACACCACTCTAATTTTGGTACAGTCTTTGGCTCTGGATGTCGATCTGGATCTCGCTCTGGCTTTGGCTCTGGCTCTCGCTCTGGCTCTGGGTTTTGGCTCTGGCTTTGGCTCTGGCTCTGGTTTTGGCTCTGGTTTTAGCTCCGGCTCTGGCTTTGGCTCTGGCTCTGGTTTCGGCTCTGGCTCTGGTTTTGGCTCTGGCTCTGGTTGTGGCTCTGGCTCTGGTTTTGGCTCTGGCTCTGGTTTTGGCTCTGGCTCTGGTTGTGGCTCTGGCTCTGGCACTGGCTCTGGCACTGGCTCTGGCACTGGCTCTGGCACTGATGTTGGCTCTGGCTCTTCTGCTCAGCTCTGGCGTCCAAACATTTTTGTTTCGATCCTGCTATCTTGACATCACAGTCTTTAACTATAATTAAAGTCTCATTAGTATCTTTAAAAAGACTATGAACTTGATACTGGATTAAAGTTACCTTCTGCTCAGCTGCCCTTGACCTAGTTCTCCACTCTGTTGACTTGTTGCCTAGATTGCGTCTCTGGTTGATTAGGTCTTCTGTAAGTGGGACAGTAGCTAGAGCTTTCATGTTGGTGGCGACGCAATGATTTGCTTCTGATGTGATCAAGGACTGAGATGCTAATATTGTAGCTCTAAAATTTGATAACTTACTTGCTATGCTAATGCAGTCCACTTTGTAGCTAGCAAGTTCTCTCAACTTCTCTCCTAGCTTTATCACTGTATTTTTAATGTCATTATTTATGGCCATGATGTCTGCAGCACTGTTCACAAGTTTTGTGGCTGTTGATACGAAGTCTTTTCACGTCGGCGATGACTGCTGCCGTTAATACTAGATGTTTTCTAGTCGGCTGTAACGATGCCGTTGATACGAGATAGTTTCTAGTCGGCTGTAACGCTGCCGTTAATACTAGATAGTTTCTAGTCGGCTGTAACGATGCCGTTAATACTAGAAATTTTCCCGTCGGTTGTGACACTGCCGTTGATACCAGACACTTTCCAGTCGGCTGTAACGATGCCGTTAATACTAGATAGTTTCTAGTCGGCTGTAACGATGCCGTTAATACTAGAAATTTTCCCGTCGGTTGTGACGCTGCCGTTGATACCAGACACTTTCCAGTCGGCTGTAACGATGCCGTTAATACTAGATAGTTTCTAGTCGGCTGTAACGATGCCGTTAATACTAGAAATTTTCCCGTCGGTTGTGACACTGCCGTTGATACTAGAAATTTTCCAGTCGGTTGTGACGCTGCCGTTGATACTAGACACTTCCCAGTCGGCTGTAACGATGCCGTTAATACTAGACACTTTCCAGTCGGCTGTAACGATGCCGTTAATACTAGATGTTTTCTAGTCGGCTGTAACGCTGCCGTTAATACTAGAAAGTTTCTAGTCGGTTGTGACGCTGCTGTTGACACTCGATATTTTCATGTCGGCTCTAACGCTGCTGTTGATACTGGATATTTTCCTTTTTGTCTAGGGGTAAAACTTCTCAAAAATCTTGTTGTGTTCAAATCCCGGACTTAAGCCCTCACTTGTTATGCTTAGCTTTCCATTTCATAGTGGAACAAGGTATAACACAATTTTAAAACACAGTTCAAATGTAATAATCCAATATAATTTTCAAATACAACAGAGAAACAGTGAACATTGCCGAAAACACTGACTACATGCTACCCTAAGTTGACGATACCACACACTGCTTACACACTCGAGTTCACACACTTGTTAGGGGAGGCCACTCTCACACCCAATCTCTCCGTGCCTACACGCTTTCGCTATGAACATCTAGGCCACGTCACAGTATTCAATAGGATTGAAATAGTCCTCTCATTACGTCACTACTCTAGACGAGTTCCTTCAATATTTTAGTTGTCGCCTCTGCTGATGTAGTGTGCCCAGATGTGGCATAGGTAAAGTATGCCTATACTTGATTGATTGATTGATTGATTGAGTGATTGTAGGATATAGATTCGCCTTCAGACTTTAAGATCGACCATCATACTTTTAGACTTGCTATCAGAAATTAATCTTATAATTCACATACATATTTTTTTTATCAGTTTTAAGATTCATCAACTCACTCTATTAGCTATATAACAACAGGTTCGGGTCCCACTGGCTCCACTAACCATGTTTAAGTTCACATCTGGCTTAAAAGTGACTAACCGCCTTATATGGACATACTAATCTCCGGCCAAATAGCTGATACCGTTACTTGTCGGGATGTGTTCTAAAACTACTTACAAAAACATTTTAAAACAAAGTTTGCTCTCTTATAATAATACAAAACTTAAACTGATCGTGGTATAAACTGGTCTCAAATCTGAATGTGTGGGACCTATCGTGTAGCTGTAATTGAAGAGCTTCACAATTAGTTCAATTAATGTCAACTAAATTTATTTCAATAAATACTTGAGTAAAGTCTTTATATAAAATTAATATTTTGTTTTATAAATAACATATAACAGCATTGCAGCTAAAAATATACACACCAAAAGTAATATGAAAGTATTTTAACAGTGTTTCTAATTAAATAACAAAATTATAGCGAGACAGACTTAATCAATGGCACAAATTAAATTTTGGTAAAATAGATTTATAAAATGTGGCATTCAATAGTTGGATTTGATAGATTTGTGTATAAAAACTAAAAATGTATATTTAAATACTAAAATCAGTACACAAATATGCCAATAAAAATGTGTAAAACGATATGTAGCAGTATTCTAACAAAGTAAAAGTAATATAGCATCATTTTAAAGTAATGATATTTCAACAGTTAAAAAATAACATTATAAATCGTGATTGAAAAAAAATAGGTTAGTAATATGCATATTATGAAGGGATTAGTTATGTAGTTTGGATTATTTAATTTAAATAATATTTTATATTAACGAAGATTTATAATTTCATTCAACTGCTCAGTCTTATTCAAACTTGTATAAAATTACATGATAGTGAAGGGAATGTACACATACATCATAGGCTGAAAGAAACTTGTACGGGTAAGTGTACTACAGCAGAAATAGTAAAATAGTAACAAAATCATTGCATTATACTTGTATATATGAGAAGATGGACACACTTAGTCTCAAGTCAAGGTTTGATCACATTATATGAGTAGATAGTTACAGTACAGTGTGTAATCGGGATTTGGTCACATTTTATAAAAGCAGATATACACAGTATAATGTGTAATCAGGGTTTAATCAAATATAAAAGTAGGCAAAACCTATATTTACACAACATAACATTGTAGAATGAACCTGTAAAATACAACCTGCGCAACATCCAGATGTTTTATGTTGAGTGGGAATACGAAAAAAACATCAAAACATCACAACGTGGTTGAATGTTTTAAGAGAAAATGTGATGAGTGACTCATTCAATATCATGAGTTGTGTGATGAATGCAGTAGAACATTCTTAAGGTTCATGATGTTTTTAAGGTTAGTGGGGGAAATGAGATGAATGAATGTGGTAACATCGTAATGTAATTACATGTTAAATGAATGCGGTAACATCATGATGTCATTACATGTTAAATGAATGTGGTAACATCATTTTATGCATCACTACTGGAATGAGAAAAACATCTTTAAATAACTTGACCCACTTTTGATTTTGTAATACATATCACCAGAGATCAACATATGCATACATGAACATAATCAACATACAATCAACAGGTGTAAGTAAACGAAGGGGTGGGGTGGGAAGCACCAGATCACGTGACCCAACACGGAAGAACGGCATCTGCATAGAGAGTACATGTTTCTTCAATGATAACAGCAATTATTATTTCTCATAAAACATGAAAGCTAAATTGGAATGAGAATAGAAATAGGAGTCTCGGTATAAATAAAAGAAGTATGGATTTCCTGAAGCTTTGTAAACACGGTTTCACAAAAAAATTATTATATTTTTTTTTTGTAAACATCAAAGTTTAAATACATATTACATATTAATCTTTAAAATGTTGCAACTGTTAGGGTTATTTTACAGATATTTTGGAATGTCAGTTGTAAAACAGAAAAAAAATAAAAATAAATGTATATTTAGAAAAAAAGGATCGTTTTGAGCAATGGGATTCACCAGGAAGTTTGTATATAAAAATCATAATGATATTATTTACAATTGGACTCGGTCATGATATTTCTGCTGTTGACGAGAGCCCATATCAAAGTGTAATTTATAATTTATATTGGATATAAAACATGGCAAAAACAAAATTTATAAAAAACAAAAATTCGAAAAAAACAACAACATATGAACAATAAGGCATCGTTGACTTAACATAAGGCAGGCTATTCATGCGACTGGTCAGTCGTTGGTCAGTCGTTGGTCAGTTGTTGGTCAGTTGTTCGTCAGTTGTTCGTCAGTCGTTGGTCAGTCGTTGGTCAGTCGTCGCTCCAGGTCGATGATCTGTCCGGCCACCTTGACCTTGGGTTATACGCCCTTGGCCTAGCTTGTGCAAAAGACGGACCAGGTTCATCGAAAGATCTCCCAGAATTCCTGTCCAGTCTTTGACCGTGAACGTACCCCGTGGGGAACCTGCCCGACGGGTACCGGAAAGACTCCTGGGACGGGAGGTCTCTGACGTAGGCAGGGATGGGGTGGGTGTAGACGCTGGCGGTGGGGATGTGGAACTTGCTGGGGGAGAAGTCAAAGTCCCCTCGCTCGGTGCCAGACAAGTGCTGCCCCCTGAGCGGCGAGTCGCGGAACTCTGTGGTCCGTTCGACGAAACGGTCATCCTCGCTGGTCGAAAGGTCACTCCTGCAACAAATAGGTCAGTGGTACAACGATAAAACAGTTATGCAACAAATATGTCGGTGTTACATTATGTAACATAAATCCGTTAAATAATCATCGGTGTCACTGCGATAAAATATTTAACAAATAAAACATTGTAATCGCGTCTAATTAATTAATTTTGTTTTGATGGGAACATCTTTTAATTAGGTAAATATATTTGCCAACTGCATTTAATTACACACTAATGTTTACAGCTAGTTCCTTATACAGGTAAAATACACAGGTGGAAACTACGGCTAGGTTTTTGTACAATACATCTCCACAGTAAGATTTGTACCGGCATGATTAATACTTGCTTGGATAGTCCAGTTTATAGAACATACGGCAGACTAGATGACCTTAAATAAGCTGAAACATTACTAACTAGCTCGTGACAAATTATCGAGTAAAAGTGATGTACTATTTTTTTTAAATACAAAACCAAGCACGTTTACCTCTGATTCGAACTCTGACCTAGACAAAGACCCACCTCTCACTTCTGATCTAGACTAGACACCCACCTCCCACCCCTCCTCTGAATTAGACAACAACCCACCTCCCACCTCCGACCCAGACAACCCACCTCCCACCCCCACCTCCGACCCAGACAACCCACCTCCCACCCCCACCTCCGACCCAGACAACCCACCTCCCACCCCCCACCTCCGACCCAGACAACCCACCTCCCACCCCCCCCCCTCTGACCCTGACAACCCATCTCCCACCCCCACCTTTGACCCAGACAACCCACCCCCACAAACTGACCCAGACATCCCACCTCTGACCCAGATAACCCACCTCTGACCTAGACACAACCCACCCCCCACCTCCCATCTCTTAGCTAAACAACCCACCTCCTGTTCCTCTTGTACATGATGAAGACAGTGAGGATGATGACGAGGATGATGACAGCGCCCCCTACACTGACAGCTACAGCAATGATCTCACTGGAGCCCAGACTCAGCTTCTCGGCCACCACGCTGCAGGTCGGACCTCCGTACACGTAGCTGCCCTCAACCAGACACCTGGGGACGGAGTGGACAGGGGTCAGATGGGTGGACAGGGGTCAAATGTGTGGACAGGGGTCAGATGTGTGGACAGGGGTCAGATGTGTGGACAGGGGTCAGATGTGTGGACAGGGGTCAGATGTGTAGACAGGGGTGAGATGTGTGGACTTGTGGACAGGGGTCAGAAATGGGTCAGACTTGTGGACAGAGGTCAGACCTGTGTACAGGGGTCGTACAGGGGTCAGACAGGGGTCATACTTGTGGACAGGTGGACAGGGTCAGACTTTTGGAGATGGTTCAGACAGGAGTCAGATGTTAAGACAAGGGTCAGATGTTAAGACGAGGGTCAGGTGTGTGGAGAGGGGTCAGATGTGTAGAAATGGGGTCGGATGTGTGGACAAGGGTAAGACGGGGGTCAGATGTGTGAACTGGGGTCAGAAAAGGGGTCAGATGTGTGGACTGGGGTCAGACAGGGGTCAGATGTGTCGACCCCTAAGGACTGAGAGATTTACGTTGGTGAGTGCGTTATATCAAGGGTAGTTAGTTAAGTGTAAAACATCAATCTATGAATAAGGATTGGTAAGTTTCAGTATGTAATGTAAACGTCTACTTCATCCAAAGGTTATCATTTGTATCCTAAAACCAAAAGTCTCCCTCAAAATCAAAAGTCTTCCTAAAATAAAAAAAATCTCCCGAAATCAAAAGTCTACCTAGAACCAAAAGTATTCCTAAAATAAAAAAAAAATCTCACTAAAATCAAAAGTCTCCCTCAAAATCAAAAGTCTCCCTAAAAACCAAAAATCTTACTAAAACCAATTTGTCTGTGCATGTGGTAAATTGAAACAAACACAGAAACACAGACACAGAGAAAGCAAGTTAAAGAAAACGTGGGAAAAAGGTTGTCTGTATATGTAGTAAATTAAACAATTTGTCTGTATATGTGGTTAATTAAACAATTTGTCTTTGTGTGTGTTTAATTAAACAATTTGTCTGTATATGTGGTTAACTAAACAATTTGTCTTTGTATGTGTTTAATTAAACAATTTGTCTGTATATGTGGTTAACTAAACAATTCGTCTGTGTATGTGTTTAATTAAACAATTTTATATGTGTATGTGGTAAATTAAACAATTTTATCTGTTTATGTGGTTAATTAAACAATGAATGAAACAATGTGTCTGTATGTATCGACTGACCTGCAGCTCGGCTGGTCCTGTGGGGTGAGGTAACATTGCCCGTTAACTGGACATGAGATGTCACGGCACTTGTGTCTGCAGGTCTGCGACAGGCTGGAACAATAGTAGCCGGGGGGACATACCTGGGTGGCCAGACAGGGGTCAGCTTGCACAGATTTGATGGTGTTCAGAACTGTAAGAGTCAGTGACACAAGAGTAGGGTGACGCTAGAGTCAGATGACGCTAGCGACAGGTGACGCTAGAGTCAGGTGACGCTAGAGTCAGATGACGCTAGCGACAGGTGACGCTAGAGTCAGATGACGCTAGCGACAGGTGACGCTAGAGTCAGGTGACGCTAGCGACAGGTGACGCTAGAGTCAGGTGACGCTAGAGTCAAATGACACAAGAGTCAGATGACACAAGAGTCAGATGACGCTAGCGTCAGATGACGTTAGCGTTAGATGACGCTAGGGTCAGATGACGTTAGCGTTAGATGACGCTAGGGTCAGATGACGTTAGCGTTAGATGACGCTAGGGTCAGATGACGTTAGCGTTAGATGACGCTAGGGTCAGATGACGTTAGCGTTAGATGACGCTAGGGTCAGATGACGTTAGGATCAGGTGACACAAAAGTCAAATGACACAAGAGTCAGATGATGCTAAGGTTAGATGAGTCATACAACAAATGTGCCAATATTACTATTAAAGTAATAAAGTATGAAGTTTACTTTACATTGTACTTCAAAGCACGGACGAGAATATATCGCTTGGAATGAGTGGATAAGTTGGGGGAGGGGGGGGGTTGTAGAGTCGGAGGGACGTCATCATATTGTTTTAAGCTCACTTGGACAAAGCATTTATTATTTTATTTAAACACTAGGATCCTAATCAACGTGATAACAATAATTTATAAGTACTAGGTAACGTTACAATCCACTTTCTGATATTTTCGTTTTGTTTTAGAAGCAATTATTCTATTTTTGGCGATGAAGAAATCGTAAAGTATCACGTGAGACCAAATGTGTGTTAAGCTGTGAGATCTTCATCCCAGATCAAGCAGAAAACACCCTCACAAGCCTAGCGTTTAAATCTATCGTTATAAGATTGAAAGAGTAGCCTGTATTTTTTTTATATATACCGTCAGTCATGCTTTGATTGCATAAGCAATATTTACTGTTACTCCCAGGATTTTACATTAACCCAAGTAAGTTTTTCAACAGGCGATAACCCAATAATAAAAAAACAAATCGCCTTAATACACGAGTTATGTCCCTTAAGTTGAGAAACAAGGACCTGCTGCCACAAAAAATAGGATGGGGGTAGTTTCTTGTTATCAGTGTTTCTTCCAGACTTTTTTTCTACGAAGAGATGCCTGGAAGAAACTCTGATTGTAATCTTGTCTAACATAATCAGTGCCAACCCCCACCACATATTATCATACATAACATATGCCGCCCCCACATTATGCCTTATGTAATATGTTCCACCACCCACATTATGCCTTACATAACATAAGCCACCCACACAGTATATGCCACCCTCACCTTTCACCATATCCGTGTTGTACGAGATGTTCAGGTACGTCTCGTCTATGTATGGAAGGTCAGCCAGAAAGTCACGTGACTTGCTCAGCGTGAGCTCCACAGCTGTGGTGTTACTCACGATGGCCTTGACATCCAGCGAGATGCTGTAGTCCACGATGATACTGCCGGACCTAGGGTCGTTACAAGGTCAAGGTAAACAAGGGAGGCAATGGAAGAAAATAAAAATAAATAAAATTATACCTAAGTTACTAACTGTAAATACGTGACTGTGATGTGACTTAGAATACTTTATTGGTAGTGATGTTACTTGTATTAAATTGTTGACACAGTTGCTACTGACGGTAGTTTATTGATAGTGCTGTCACAATTATCTAGGCCTACATAAATGCTATGTTGTAGTAAATATTTTTATTTTTAAAATTATTAAACGGTGTTTAAAGTAATTTATTAATAGTGATGTTACAGTAAATTATCGATTGTAATTTTACAGTAAATTATTGATAGTGATGTTACTTACAGTAAATTATTGATTGTAATGTTATTATACGTGACGCTTGCCTTCTTGTAGGCATCGTTCAGCTGTTGAACAAAAAACAAGATCAATATCAATAACTCTCAAGTTGAGTCACGTGAGTGATGTCTAACTCAAACTGTGGAGATATTAAAGGGAAGTGGTGCGATGTGCTGATGTGGTGTTTAAAAGGAAAGTAAAATATCTGACCTGTTGCAAGTAGGCGTTGGATTTGCTCTTAAACTCTTCTGAAGACTTGTCAGAGTATTGGCTAATGTACGTCTCATTAAATCGTAAAGTAAAATTTGCAGGAACGTAACTCTGAGCTGTAATTTAAAAAAAATGATTTGATTGAGCTATTTCCATTATACTGAAAACCGATAGTTGTTGTCACATAGGGCTACCATAGTTAAGAAATTTAAAAAAAAAAAATTCGTTTGAATAGGGTAACAATCTATTAGTGCTGTAAGAAATGTAGTAAAAAACAAATTTTCTATGACCAAAATATCAAATCCATAAATATACAACAATATATTTTAGAATATTTTATACATTATCATGAAAGACATATCATAGGTAAAATACTTTAAACATTACAACAAAGATAAATATTTTAGATAAAAGTAGGCCTACAATAAAATTTAAACTATTTGATATTTATCTAGCATACAATAAATTTTAAAAAAATGTCTGGTGCAAACCATCTCAGACTCAGCCTTTGTGATACGATTTAATAGCATTATTGATAAAATAAAACAAGTTTACGAAATATACAATATGAGAACGCATTGATTACATTTAGGCCCTACCAAATTTATAAAATCTAACAACGTCGTGTTAATGATAAGACAAAATGGTAGATTAAAAAATAACAACCTTACTCGTGCGGCATACGTCTTCGACATTATCAATACAATATATACGACAAATATAACTGCCCAGTAAGTGTAGAAATAAACCTTTCGAACCTCACGGCCTACTGGGTAGGTGGTGCAGAGCTCATCTGTTTCATTGCCCCAGCAACTAGTAGGGACAAAGTGCTAAGCAATGTGCCCATCTGCCTATCATTTCCCTCGAGTGATTGCTAATCAGAGTTGGGTGGACCCATTCTAACAACTCGAGACACATTAAACTCGAGACTTTCAAGATATCAGTCGACAGATCTAACATTCAACCACGCCATCCCGTTTATTAAAAACAAAAATGACAAATATAGACAAAGTTTACATTTTTCTTTTCAGGTAAAATCAACAGTGCAACAAGAAGCTTTTAGCATTGCTACAGGTTAAGGATCAAACAAAAGTACTTACTGTAGTTCAAGGAAGTGTCTGGAAAGATTGATCCAAGTGTTGGTGTAGTAGTAGATGTGGCTGTGGTAGTTGAAGTAGCTACTGTAGTTGGTGCTGCAGTTGTAGTTGGTGCTGCAGTTGTTGTTGGGGCAGTAGTTGTAGTTGGGGAGGCAGTTGTAGTTGGTGCTGCACTTGTAGTTGAGGCAGTAGATGTAATTGGTGCTGCAGTTGTGGTTGGTGCTGCAGTTGTAGTTGGTGCTGCAGTTGTAGTTGGGGAGGCAGTTGTAGTTGGGGCGACTGTTGTAGCTAGGGCAGCTGTTGTAGTTGGTGCTGCTGTTGTAGTTGGTGCTGCAGTTGTAGTTGGGGCGGTAGTTGTAGTTGGTGCTGCAGTTGTGGTTGGGGCGGCCGTTGTAGTGGGTACTTTAGTTGTAGTGGGGGCGACAGTTGTAGTTGGGGCGACTGTTGTAGCTAGGGCAGCTGTTGTAGTTGGTGCTGCTGTTGAAGTTGGTGCTGCAGTTGTAGTTGGGGCTATAGTTGCAGTTGGGGCAGTAGTTGTAGTGGGACCGACAGTTGTAGTTGGTGCTGCAGTTGTGGTTGGGCTGGCCGTTGTAGTGGGTACTTTAGTTGTAGTGGGGGCGACAGTTGTAGTTTGGGCGACTGTTGTAGTTAGGGCAGCAGTTGTAGTTGGTGCTGCTGTTGTAGTTGGAGCGGCTGTTGCAGTTGGTGCTGTACTTGTAGTAGGTGCCGCAGTTGTAGTTGGTGCGGCAGTTGAAGTTGGTAATTTAGTTGTAGTTGGGGCGGCAGTTGTAGTTTGTGCTGCAGTTGTGGTTGGGGCGGCCGTTGTAGTGGGTACTTTAGTTGTAGTGGGGGCGACAGTTGTAGTTGGGGCGACTGTTGTAGCTAGGGCAGCTGTTGTAGTTGGTGCTGCTGTTGAAGTTGGTGCTGCAGTTGTAGTTGGGGCTATAGTTGCAGTTGGGGCAGTAGTTGTAGTGGGACCGACAGTTGTAGTTGGTGCTGCAGTTGTGGTTGGGGCAGCAGTTGTAGTTGGGGCAGTAGTTATAGTGGGGCTGACAGTTGTAATTAGAGCGACTGTTGTAGTTGGGGCGGCAGTTGTAGTTAGGGCAGCAGTTGTAGTTGGTGCTGCAGTTGTAGTTGGGGCGGTAGTTGTAGTTGGTGCTGCAGTTGTGGTTGGGGCGGCCGTTGTAGTGGGTACTTTAGTTGTAGTGGGGGCGACAGTTGTAGTTGGGGCGACTGTTGTAGCTAGGGCAGCTGTTGTAGTTGGTGCTGCTGTTGTAGTTGGTGCTGCTGTTGTAGTTGGTGCTGCAGTTGTAGTTGGGGCTATAGTTGCAGTTGGGGCAGTAGTTGTAGTGGGACCGACAGTTGTAGTTGGTGCTGCAGTTGTGGTTGGGGCAGCAGTTGTAGTTGGGGCAGTAGTTATAGTGGGGCTGACAGTTGTAATTAGAGCGACTGTTGTAGTTGGGGCGGCAGTTGTAGTTAGGGCAGCAGTTGTAGTTGGTGCTGCAGTTGTAGTTGGTGCTGCAGTTGTGGTTGGTATTGCAGTTGTAGTTGGGCTGGCCGTTGTAGTGGGTACTTTAGTTGTAGTGGGGGCGACAGTTGTAGTTTGGGCGACTGTTGTAGTTAGGGCAGCAGTTGTAGTTGGTGCTGCTGTTGTAGTTGGAGCGGCTGTTGCAGTTGGTGCTGTACTTGTAGTTGGTGCGGCAGTTGAAGTTGGGGCGGCAGTTGTAGTTTGTGCTGCAGTTGTAGTTTGTGCAGCAGTTGTAGTTTGGGCGGCTGTTGTAGTGGAGGCGACAGTTGTAGTTAGGGCGATCGTCGAAGTTGGTGCGGCAGTTGTAGTGAGTGCTGCAGTTGTAGTTGGTGCTGCTGTTGTAGTTGGTGCTGCAGTTGTAGTTGGGGAGGCAGTTGTGGGTACTTTAGTTGTAGTGGGGCCGACAGTTGTAGTTGGAGCGACTGTTGTAGTTGGGGCAGCAGTTGTAGTTGGTGCAGCTGTTGTAGTTGGTGCTGCAGTTGTAGTTGGTGCTAAAGTTGTAGTTGGTGCGGCAGTTGAAGTTGGTAATTTAGTTGTAGTTGGGGCGGCAGTTGTAGTTTGTGCTGTAGATGTAGTAGGTGCTGCTGTTGTAGTTGGTGCTGCAGTTGTTGTTAGTGCTGCAGTTGTGGATGGTGCTACAGTTGTAGTTGGTGCTGCAGTTGTAGTTGGTGCTGCAGTTGTAGTTGGGGAGGCAGTTGTAGTTAAAGCGGCTGTTGTATTTGGGGCGGCTGTTGTAGTGGGTACTTTAGTTGTAGTGGGGCCGACAGTTGTAGTTGGAGCGACTGTTGTAGTTGGTGCTGCAGTTGTAGTTGGGGAGATTGTTGTAGTTGGTGCTGCTGATGTAGTTGGTGCTGCAGTTGTAGTTGGTGCTGCAGTTGTTGTTGGTGCTGCAGTTGTAATAGGGGCGGTAGTTGTAGTTGGCGCTGTAGTTGTAGTTGGTGCTGCAGTTGTAGTTGGTGAAGCAGTTGTAGTTGGGGTGGCGGTTGTAGTTGGTGCTGCTGTTGTGGTTGGTGCTGCGGTTGTAGTTGGTGCTGCTGTTGTGGTTGGTGCTGCAGTTGTAGTTGGGGCGGCTGTTGTTGTTGTTGGTGCTGCAGTTGTAGTTGGTGCTGCGGTTGTAGTTGGGGCAGCAGTTGTAGTTGGGGAGGCTGTTGTTGTTGGTGCTGCAGTTGTAGTTGGTGCTGCAGTTGTAGTTGGTGCTGCAGTTGTAGTTGGGGAGGCTGTTGTAGTTGGTGCTGCAGTTGTAGTTGGGGCGGTAGTTGTAGTTGGTGCTGCAGTTGTAGTTGGTGCTGCAGTTGTAGTTGGGGCGGCGGTTGTTGTTGGTGCTGAAGTTGTAGTTGGGGAGGCTGTTGTAGTTGGTGCTGCAGTTGTAGTTGGGGCGGCGGTTGTTGTTGGTGCTGCAGTTGTGGTTTGTGCGGCTGTTGTAGTTGGTGCTGCAGTTGTAGTTGGTGCGGCTTTTGTAGTCGGTGCTGTAGTTGTAGTTGGTGCTGCAGTTGTTGTTGGTGCTGCAGTTGTGGTTTGGGAGACAGTTGGTGCTGCAGTTGTAGTTGGAGCAGCAGTTGTAGTGGGAGCAACAGTTGTAGTTGGTGCTGAAGTTGTAGTTGGTGCGGCTTTTGTAGTCGGTGCTGTAGTTGTAGTTGGTGCTGCAGTTGTTGTTGGTGCTGCAGTTGTGGTTTGGGAGACAGTTGGTGCTGCAGTTGTAGTTGGAGCAGCAGTTGTAGTGGGAGCAACAGTTGTAGTTGGTGCTGAAGTTGTAGTTGGGGAGGCTGTTGTAGTTGGTGCTGCAGTTGTAGTTGGGGCGGTAGTTGCATTTGGTGCTGCAGTTGTAGTTGGTGCTGCAGTTGTAGTTGGTGCTGCAGTTGTAGTTGGTGAAGCAGTTGTAGTTGGGGCGGCGGTTGTAGTTGGTGCTGCAGTTGTAGTTGGTGCTACAGTTGTAGTTGGGGTAGCAGTTGTAGTTAGGGAGGCTGTTGTTGTTGGTGCTGCAGTTGTAGTTGGGGCAGCAGTTGTAGTTGGGGAGGCTGTTGTTGTTGGTGCTGCAGTTGTAGTTGGTGGTGCAGTTGTGGTTGGTGCGGCTGTTGTAGTTGGTGCTGCAGTTGTAGTTGGTGCTGCAGTTGTAGTTGGGGAGGCTGTTGTAGTTGGTGATGCAGTTGTAGTTGGGGCGGCGGTTGTTGTTGGTGCTGCAGTTGTGGTTGGTGCGGCTGTTGTAGTTGGTGCTGCAGTTGTAGTGGGTGCGGCTGTTGTAGTTGGTGCTGTAGTTGTAGTTGGTGCTGCAGTTGTTGTTGGTGCTGCAGTTGTAGTTGGGGAGAATGTTGTAGTTGGTGCTGCAGTTGTAGTTGGCGCTGTAGTTGTAGTTGGCGCTGCAGTTGTAGTTGGTGCTGCAGTTGTAGTTGGGGCGGCGGTTGTAGTTGGTGCTGCAGTTGTAGTGGGTGCGGCGGTTGTTGTTGGTGCTGCAGTTGTGGTTGGTGAGGCAGTAGTAGTTGGTGTTGCAGTTGTAGTTGGTGCTGCAGTTGTAGTTGGTGCTGCAGTTGTAGTTGGAGCAGCAGTTGTAGTGGGAGCAACAGTTGTAGTTGGGGCGGCGGTTGTTGTTGGTGCTGCAGTTGTGGTTGGTGCGGCTGTTGTAGTTGGTGCTGCAGTTGTGGTCGGGGAGGCAGTTGTAGTTGGTGCTGCAGTTGTAGTTGGTGCAGCAGTTGTAGTTGGGGCGGCGGATGTAGTTGGTGCTGCAGTTGTGGTTGGTGCGGCTGTTGTAGTTGGTGCTGTAGTTGTAGTTGGTGCTGCAGTTGTAGTTGGGGAGGCTGTTGTAGTTGGGGCGGTAGTTGTAGTTGGCGCTGTAGTTGTAGTTGGTGCGGCAGTTGTAGTTGGTGGTGCAGTTGTGGTTGGTGCGGCTGTTGTAGTTGGTGCTGTAGTTGCATTTGGTGCTGCAGTTGTAGTTGGGGAGGCTGTTGTAGTTGGGGCGGTAGTTGTAGTTGGCGCTGTAGTTGCAGTTGGTGCTACAGTTGTAGTTGGTGCTGCAGTTGTGGTTGGTGCGGCTGTTGTAGTTGGTGCTGCAGTTGTGGTTGGTGCTGCAGTTGTAGTTGGTGCTGCAGTTGTAGTTGGTGCTGCAGTTGTAATTGGGGAGGCTGTTGTAGTTGGTGCTGCAGTTGTAGTTGGGGCGGCAGTTGTAGTTGGTGCTGCAGTTGTAGTTGGTGAAGCAGTTGTAGTTGGGGCGGCGGTTGTAGTTGGTGCTGCAGTAGTAGTTGGTGCTACAGTTGTAGTTGGGGTAGCAGTTGTAGTTAGGGAGGCTGTTGTTGTTGGTGCTGCAGTTGTAGTTGGGGCAGCAGTTGTAGTTGGGGAGGCTGTTGTTGTTGGTGCTGCAGTTGTAGTTGGTGGTGCAGTTGTGGTTGGTGCGGCTGTTGTAGTTGGTGCTGCAGTTGTAGTTGGTGCTGCAGTTGTAGTTGGGGAGGCTGTTGTAGTTGGTGCTGCAGTTGTAGTTGGGGCGGTAGTTGTAGTTGGTGCTGCAGTTGTAGTTGGGGCGGTAGTTGTAGTTGGTGCTGCAGTTGTAGTTGGTGCTGCAGTTGTGGTCGGGGAGGCATTTGTAGTTGGTGCTGCAGTTGTAGTTGGTGCTGCAGTTGTAGTTGGTGCTGCAGTTGTAGTTGGGGCGGCGGTTGTTGTTGTTGGTGCTGCAGTTGTAGTTGGTGATGCAGTTGTAGTTGGGGCGGCGGTTGTTGTTGGTGCTGCAGTTGTGGTTGGTGCGGCTGTTGTAGTTGGTGCTGCAGTTGTAGTGGGTGCGGCTGTTGTAGTTGGTGCTGTAGTTGTAGTTGGTGCTGCAGTTGTTGTTGGTGCTGCAGTTGTAGTTGTGGAGGCTGTTGTAGTTGGTGCTGCAGTTGTAGTTGGCGCTGTAGTTGTAGTTGGCGCTGCAGTTGTAGTTGTTGCTGCTGTTGTAGTTGGGGCGGCGGTTGTAGTTGGTGCTGCAGTTGTAGTGGGTGCGGCGGTTGTTGTTGGTGCTGCAGTTGTGGTTGGTGAGGCAGTAGTAGTTGGTGTTGCAGTTGTAGTTGGTGCTGCAGTTGTAGTTGGAGCAGCAGTTGTAGTGGGAGCAACAGTTGTAGTTGGGGCGGCGGTTGTTGTTGGTGCTGCAGTTGTGGTTGGTGCGGCTGTTGTAGTTGGTGCTGCAGTTGTGGTTGGTGCGGCTGTTGTAGTTGGTGCAGCTGTTGTAGTTGGTGCTGTAGTTGTAGTTGGTGCTGCAGTTGTAGTTGGGGAGGCTGTTGTAGTTGGGGCGATAGTTGTAGTTGGCGCTGTAGTTGTAGTTGGTGCGGCAGTTGTAGTTGGTGGTGCAGTTGTGGTTGGTGCGGCTGTTGTAGTTGGTGCTGCAGTTGTAGTTGGGGCGGCGGTTGTTGTTGGTGCTGCAGTTGTGGTTGGTGCGGCTGTTGTAGTTGGTGCTGCAGTTGTGGTTGGTGCTGCAGTTGTAGTTGGTGCTGCAGTTGTAGTTGGTGCTGCAGTTGTAGTTGGTGAAGCAGTTGTAGTTGGGGCGGCGGTTGTAGTTGGTGCTGCAGTTGTAGTTGGTGCTGCAGTTGTAGTTGGTGCTGCAGTTGTAATTGGGGAGGCTGTTGTAGTTGGTGCTGCAGTTGCAGTTGGGGCGGCAGTTGTAGTTGGTGCTGCAGTTGTAGTTGGTGGTGCAGTTGTGGTTGGTGCGGCTGTTGTAGTTGGGGCGGCGGTTGTTGTTGGTGCTGCAGTTGTGGTTGGTGCGGCTGTTGTAGTTGGTGCTGCAGTTGTGGTTGGTGCTGCAGTTGTAGTTGGTGCTGCAGTTGTGGTTGGTGCTGCAGTTGTAGTTGGGGAGGCTGTTGTAGTTGGGGCGGCGGTTGTAGTTGGTGCTGCAGTTGTAGTTGGTGCTACAGTTGTAGTTGGGGTAGCAGTTGTAGTTGGGGAGGCTGTTGTTGTTGGTGCTGCAGTTGTAGTTGGGGCAGCAGTTGTAGTTGGGGCAGCAGTTGTAGTTGGGGAGGCTGTTGTTGTTGGTGCTGCAGTTGTAGTTGGTGCTACAGTTGTAGTTGGTGGTGCAGTTGTGGTTGGTGCGGCTGTTGTAGTTGGTGCTGCAGTTGTAGTTGGTGCTGCAGTTGTAGTTGGGGAGGCTGTTGTAGTTGGTGCTGCAGTTGTAGTTGGGGTGGTAGTTGTAGTTGGTGCTGCAGTTGTAGTTGGTGCTGCAGTTGTGGTCGGGGAGGCATTTGTAGTTGGTGCTGCAGTTGTAGTTGGTGCTGCAGTTGTAGTTGGTGCTGCAGTTGTAGTTGGGGCGGCGGTTGTTGTTGGTGCTGCAGTTGTGGTTGGTGCGGCTGTTGTAGTTGGTGCTGCAGTTGTAGTGGGTGCGGCTGTTGTAGTTGGTGCTGTAGTTGTAGTTGGTGCTGCAGTTGTTGTTGGTGCTGCAGTTGTGGTTTGGGAGACAGTTGTAGTTGGTGCTGCAGTTGTAGTTGGAGCAGCAGTTGTAGTGGGAGCAACTGTTGTAGTTGGTGCTGAAGTTGTAGTTGGTGCTGCAGTTGTAGTTGGGGAGGCTGTTGTAGTTGGTGCTGCAGTTGTAGTTGGCGCTGTAGTTGTAGTTGGCGCTGCAGTTGTAGTTGGTGCTGTAGTTGTAGTTGGGGCGGCGGTTGTAGTTGGTGCTGCAGTTGTAGTGGGTGCGGCGGTTGTTGTTGGTGCTGCAGTTGTGGTTGGTGAGGCAGTAGTAGTTGGTGCTGCAGTTGTAGTTGGTGCTGCAGTTGTAGTTGGAGCAGCAGTTGTAGTGGGAGCAACAGTTGTAGTTGGGGCGGCGGTTGTTGTTGGTGCTGCAGTTGTGGTTGGTGCGGCTGTTGTAGTTGGTGCTGCAGTTGTAGTTGGGGCGGTAGTTGTAGTTGGTGCTGCAGTTGTAGTTGGGGCGGCTGTTGTAGTTGGTGCTGTAGTTGTAGTTGGGGAGGCTGTTGTAGTTGGTGCTGCAGTTGTAGTTGGGGTGGTAGTTGTAGTTGGTGCTGCAGTTGTAGTTGGTGCTGCAGTTGTGGTCGGGGAGGCATTTGTAGTTGGTGCTGCAGTTGTAGTTGGTGCTGCAGTTGTAGTTGGTGCTGCAGTTGTAGTTGGGGCGGCGGTTGTTGTTGGTGCTGCAGTTGTGGTTGGTGCGGCTGTTGTAGTTGGTGCTGCAGTTGTAGTGGGTGCGGCTGTTGTAGTTGGTGCTGTAGTTGTAGTTGGTGCTGCAGTTGTTGTTGGTGCTGCAGTTGTAGTTGGGGAGGCTGTTGTAGTTGGTGCTGCAGTTGTAGTTGGCGCTGTAGTTGTAGTTGGCGCTGCAGTTGTAGTTGTTGCTGCTGTTGTAGTTGGGGCGGCGGTTGTAGTTGGTGCTGCAGTTGTAGTGGGTGCGGCGGTTGTTGTTGGTGCTGCAGTTGTGGTTGGTGAGGCAGTAGTAGTTGGTGTTGCAGTTGTAGTTGGTGCTGCAGTTGTAGTTGGAGCAGCAGTTGTAGTGGGAGCAACAGTTGTAGTTGGGGCGGCGGTTGTTGTTGGTGCTGCAGTTGTGGTTGGTGCGGTTGTTGTAGTTGGTGCTGCAGTTGTGGTTGGTGCGGCTGTTGTAGTTGGTGCGGCTGTTGTAGTTGGTGCTGTAGTTGTAGTTGGTGCTGCAGTTGTAGTTGGGGAGGCTGTTGTAGTTGGGGCGATAGTTGTAGTTGGCGCTGTAGTTGTAGTTGGTGCGGCAGTTGTAGTTGGTGGTGCAGTTGTGGTTGGTGCGGCTGTTGTAGTTGGTGCTGCAGTTGTAGTTGGGGCGGCGGTTGTTGTTGGTGCTGCAGTTGTGGTTGGTGCGGCTGTTGTAGTTGGTGCTGCAGTTGTGGTTGGTGCTGCAGTTGTAGTTGGTGCTGCAGTTGTAGTTGGTGCTGCAGTTGTAGTTGGTGAAGCAGTTGTAGTTGGGGCGGCGGTTGTAGTTGGTGCTGCAGTTGTAGTTGGTGCTGCAGTTGTAGTTGGTGCTGCAGTTGTAATTGGGGAGGCTGTTGTAGTTGGTGCTGCAGTTGTAGTTGGGGCGGCAGTTGTAGTTGGTGCTGCAGTTGTAGTTGGTGGTGCAGTTGTGGTTGGTGCGGCTGTTGTAGTTGGGGCGGCGGTTGTTGTTGGTGCTGCAGTTGTGGTTGGTGCGGCTGTTGTAGTTGGTGCTGCAGTTGTGGTTGGTGCTGCAGTTGTAGTTGGTGCTGCAGTTGTGGTTGGTGCTGCAGTTGTAGTTGGGGAGGCTGTTGTAGTTGGGGCGGCGGTTGTAGTTGGTGCTGCAGTTGTAATTGGTGCTACAGTTGTAGTTGGGGTAGCAGTTGTAGTTGGGGAGGCTGTTGTTGTTGGTGCTGCAGTTGTAGTTGGGGCAGCAGTTGTAGTTGGGGCAGCAGTTGTAGTTGGGGAGGCTGTTGTTGTTGGTGCTGCAGTTGTAGTTGGTGCTGCAGTTGTAGTTGGTGGTGCAGTTGTGGTTGGTGCGGCTGTTGTAGTTGGTGCTGCAGTTGTAGTTGGTGCTGCAGTTGTAGTTGGGGAGGCTGTTGTAGTTGGTGCTGCAGTTGTAGTTGGGGTGGTAGTTGTAGTTGGTGCTGCAGTTGTAGTTGGTGCTGCAGTTGTGGTCGGGGAGGCATTTGTAGTTGGTGCTGCAGTTGTAGTTGGTGCTGCAGTTGTAGTTGGTGCTGCAGTTGTAGTTGGGGCGGCGGTTGTTGTTGGTGCTGCAGTTGTGGTTGGTGCGGCTGTTGTAGTTGGTGCTGCAGTTGTAGTGGGTGCGGCTGTTGTAGTTGGTGCTGTAGTTGTAGTTGGTGCTGCAGTTGTTGTTGGTGCTGCAGTTGTGGTTTGGGAGACAGTAGTAGTTGGTGCTGCAGTTGTAGTTGGAGCAGCAGTTGTAGTGGGAGCAACTGTTGTAGTTGGTGCTGAAGTTGTAGTTGGTGCTGCAGTTGTAGTTGGGGAGGCTGTTGTAGTTGGTGCTGCAGTTGTAGTTGGCGCTGTAGTTGTAGTTGGCGCTGCAGTTGTAGTTGGTGCTGTAGTTGTAGTTGGGGCGGCGGTTGTAGTTGGTGCTGCAGTTGTAGTGGGTGCGGCGGTTGTTGTTGGTGCTGCAGTTGTGGTTGGTGAGGCAGTAGTAGTTGGTGCTGCAGTTGTAGTTGGTGCTGCAGTTGTAGTTGGAGCAGCAGTTGTAGTGGGAGCAACAGTTGTAGTTGGGGCGGCGGTTGTTGTTGGTGCTGCAGTTGTGGTTGGTGCGGCTGTTGTAGTTGGTGCTGCAGTTGTGGTCGGGGAGGCAGTTGTAGTTGGTGCTGCAGTTGTAGTTGGGGCGGTAGTTGTAGTTGGTGCTGCAGTTGTAGTTGGGGCGGCTGTTGTAGTTGGTGCTGTAGTTGTAGTTGGGGAGGCTGTTGTAGTTGGTGCTGCAGTTGTAGTTGGGGTGGTAGTTGTAGTTGGTGCTGCAGTTGTAGTTGGTGCTGCAGTTGTGGTCGGGGAGGCATTTGTAGTTGGTGCTGCAGTTGTAGTTGGTGCTGCAGTTGTAGTTGGTGCTGCAGTTGTAGTTGGGGCAGCGGTTGTTGTTGGTGCTGCAGTTGTGGTTGGTGCGGCTGTTGTAGTTGGTGCTGCAGTTGTAGTGGGTGCGGCTGTTGTAGTTGGTGCTGTAGTTGTAGTTGGTGCTGCAGTTGTTGTTGGTGCTGCAGTTGTGGTTTGGGAGACAGTTGTAGTTGGTGCTGCAGTTGTAGTTGGAGCAGCAGTTGTAGTGGGAGCAACTGTTGTAGTTGGTGCTGAAGTTGTAGTTGGTGCTGCAGTTGTAGTTGGGGAGGCTGTTGTAGTTGGTGCTGCAGTTGTAGTTGGCGCTGTAGTTGTAGTTGGCGCTGCAGTTGTAGTTGGTGCTGTAGTTGTAGTTGGGGCGGCGGTTGTAGTTGGTGCTGCAGTTGTAGTGGGTGCGGCGGTTGTTGTTGGTGCTGCAGTTGTGGTTGGTGAGGCAGTAGTAGTTGGTGCTGCAGTTGTAGTTGGTGCTGCAGTTGTAGTTGGAGCAGCAGTTGTAGTGGGAGCAACAGTTGTAGTTGGGGCGGCGGTTGTTGTTGGTGCTGCAGTTGTGGTTGGTGCGGCTGTTGTAGTTGGTGCTGCAGTTGTGGTCGGGGAGGCAGTTGTAGTTGGTGCTGCAGTTGTAGTTGGGGCGGTAGTTGTAGTTGGTGCTGCAGTTGTAGTTGGGGCGGCTGTTGTAGTTGGTGCTGTAGTTGTAGTTGGTGCTGCAGTTGTAGTTGGTGGTGCAGTTGTGGTTGGTGCGGCTGTTGTAGTTGGTGTTGCAGTTGTAGTTGGGGCGGCGGTTGTTGTTGGTGCTGCAGTTGTGGTTGGTGCGGCTGTTGTAGTTGGTGCTGCAGTTGTGGTTGGTGCTGCAGTTGTAGTTGGTGCTGCAGTTGTAGTTGGTGCTGCAGTTGTGGTTGGTGAAGCAGTTGTAGTTGGTGCTGCAGTTGTGATTGGTGCGGCTGTTGTAGTTGGTGCTGCAGTTGTGGTTGGTGCTGCAGTTGTAGTTGGTGCTGCAGTTGTAGTTGGTGCTGCAGTTGTAATTGGGGAGGCTGTTGTAGTTGGTGCTGCAGTTGTAGTTGGGGCGGTAGTTGCAGTTGGTGCTGCAGTTGTAGTTGGTGCTGCAGTTGTAGTTGGTGGTGCAGTTGTGGTTGGTGCGGCTGTTGTAGTTGGGGCGGCGGTTGTTGTTGGTGCTGCAGTTGTGGTTGGTGCGGCTGTTGTAGTTGGTGCTGCAGTTGTGGTTGGTGCTGCAGTTGTAGATGGTGCTGCAGTTGTAGTTGGTGCTGCAGTTGTAGTTGGGGAGGCTGTTGTAGTTGGGGCGGCGGTTGTAGTTGGTGCTGCAGTTGTAGTTGGTGCTACAGTTGTAGTTGGGGTAGCAGTTGTAGTTGGGGAGGGTGTTGTTGTTGGTGCTGCAGTTGTAGTTGGGGCAGCAGTTGTAGTTGGGGAGGCTGTTGTTGTTGGTGCTGCAGTTGTAGTTGGTGCTGCAGTTGTGGTTGGTGCGGCTGTTGTAGTTGGTGCTGCAGTTGTAGTTGGTGCTGCAGTTGTAGTTGGGGAGGCTGTTGTAGTTGGTGCTGCAGTTGTAGTTGGGGTGGTAGTTGTAGTTGGTGCTGCAGTTGTAGTTGGTGCTGCAGTTGTGGTCGGGGAGGCATTTGTAGTTGGTGCTGCAGTTGTAGTTGGAGCAGCAGTTGTAGTGGGAGCAACAGTTGTAGTTGGGGCGGCGATTGTTGTTGGTGCTGCAGTTGTGGTTGGTGCGGCTGTTGTAGTTGGTGCTGCAGTTGTGGTCGGGGAGGCAGTTGTAGTTGGTGCTGCAGTTGTAGTTGGGGCGGTAGTTGTAGTTGGTGCTGCAGTTGTAGTTGGGGCGGCTGTTGTAGTTGGTGCTGTAGTTGTAGTTGGTGCTGCAGTTGTAGTTGGTGGTGCAGTTGTGGTTGGTGCGGCTGTTGTAGTTGGTGTTGCAGTTGTAGTTGGGGCGGCGGTTGTTGTTGGTGCTGCAGTTGTGGTTGGTGCGGCTGTTGTAGTTGGTGCTGCAGTTGTGGTTGGTGCTGCAGTTGTAGTTGGTACTGCAGTTGTAGTTGGTGCTGCAGTTGTGGTTGGTGAAGCAGTTGTAGTTGGTGCTGCAGTTGTGATTGGTGCAGCTGTTGTAGTTGGTGCTGCAGTTGTGGTTGGTGCTGCAGTTGTAGTTGGTGCTGCAGTTGTAGTTGGTGCTGCAGTTGTAATTGGGGAGGCTGTTGTAGTTGGTGCTGCAGTTGTAGTTGGGGCGGTAGTTGCAGTTGGTGCTGCAGTTGTAGTTGGTGCTGCAGTTGTAGTTGGTGGTGCAGTTGTGGTTGGTGCGGCTGTTGTAGTTGGGGCGGCGGTTGTTGTTGGTGCTGCAGTTGTGGTTGGTGCGGCTGTTGTAGTTGGTGCTGCAGTTGTGGTTGGTGCTGCAGTTGTAGATGGTGCTGCAGTTGTAGTTGGTGCTGCAGTTGTAGTTGGGGAGGCTGTTGTAGTTGGGGCGGCGGTTGTAGTTGGTGCTGCAGTTGTAGTTGGTGCTACAGTTGTAGTTGGGGTAGCAGTTGTAGTTGGGGAGGGTGTTGTTGTTGGTGCTGCAGTTGTAGTTGGGGCAGCAGTTGTAGTTGGGGAGGCTGTTGTTGTTGGTGCTGCAGTTGTAGTTGGTGCTGCAGTTGTGGTTGGTGCGGCTGTTGTAGTTGGTGCTGCAGTTGTAGTTGGTGCTGCAGTTGTAGTTGGGGAGGCTGTTGTAGTTGGTGCTGCAGTTGTAGTTGGGGTGGTAGTTGTAGTTGGTGCTGCAGTTGTAGTTGGTGCTGCAGTTGTGGTCGGGGAGGCATTTGTAGTTGGTGCTGCAGTTGTAGTTGGTGCTGCAGTTGTAGTTGGTGCTGCAGTTGTAGTTGGGGCGGCGGTTGTTGTTGTTGGTGCTGCAGTTGTAGTTGGTGATGCAGTTGTAGTTGGGGCGGCGGTTGTTGTTGGTGCTGCAGTTGTGGTTGGTGCGGCTGTTGTAGTTGGTGCTGCAGTTGTAGTGGGTGCGGCTGTTGTAGTTGGTGCTGTAGTTGTAGTTGGTGCTGCAGTTGTTGTTGGTGCTGCAGTTGTGGTTTTAGAGACAGTTGTAGTTGGTGCTGCAGTTGTAGTTGTAGCAGCAGTTGTAGTGGGAGCAACAGTTGTAGTTGGTGCTGAAGTTGTAGTTGGTGCTGAAGTTGTAGTTGGTGAGGCTGTTGTAGTTGGTGCTGCAGTTGTAGTTGGCGCTGTAGTTGTAGTTGGCGCTGCAGTTGTAGTTGGTGCTGTAGTTGTAGTTGGGGCGGCGGTTGTAGTTGGTGCTGCAGTTGTAGTGGGTGCGGCGGTTGTAGTTGGTGCTGCAGTTGTGGTTGGTGAGGCAGTAGTTGTTGGTGTTGCAGTTGTAGTTGGTGCTGCAGTTGTTGTTGGTGCTGCAGTTGTAGTTCGTGCTGCAGTTGTAGTTGGAGCAACAGTTGTAATGGGAGCAACAGTTGTAGATGGGGCGGCGGTTGTTGTTGGTGCTGCAGTTGTGGTTGGTGCGGCTGTTGTAGTTGGTGCTGCAGTTGTGGTCGGGGAGGCAGTTGTAGTTGGTGCTGCAGTTGTTGTTGGTGCGTCTGTTGTAGTTGGGGCGGTAGTTGTAGTTGGCGCTGTAGTTGTAGTTGGTGCTGCAGTTGTAGTTGGTGCAGCAGTTGTAGTTGGGGCGGCGGTTGTAGTTGGTGCTGCAGTTGTGGTTGGTGCGGCTGTTGTAGTTGGTGCTGTAGTTGTAGTTGGTGCTGCAGTTGTAGTTGGTGGTGCAGTTGTAGTTGGGGCGGTAGTTGTAGTTGGCGCTGTAGTTGTAGTTGGTGCTGCAGTTGTAGTTGGTGCGGCAGTTGTAGTTGGTGGTGCAGTTGTGGTTGGTGCGGCTGTTGTAGTTGGTGCTGCAGTTGTAGTTGGAGAGGCAGTTGTAGTTGGTGCTGCAGTTGTAGTTGGGGCGGCGGTTGTTGTTGGTGCTGCAGTTGTGGTTGGTGCGGCTGTTGTAGTTGGTGCTGCAGTTGTGGATGGTGCTGCAGTTGTAGTTGGTGCTGCAGTTGTAGTTGGTGCTGCAGTTGTAGTTGGTGAAGCAGTTGTAGTTGGTGCTGCAGTTGTAGTTGGTGGTGCAGTTGGGGTTGGTGCGGCTGTTGTAGTTGGGGCGGCGGTTGTTGTTGGTGCTGCAGTTGTGGTTGGTGCGGCTGTTGTAGTTGGTGCTGTAGTTGTGGTTGGTGCTGCAGTTGTAGTTGGTGCTGCAGTTGTAGTTGGTGCTGCAGTTGTAGTTGGGGCGGCGGTTGTTGTTGTTGGTGCTGCAGTTGTAGTTGGTGATGCAGTTGTAGTTGGGGCGGCGGTTGTTGTTGGTGCTGCAGTTGTGGTTGGTGCGGCTGTTGTAGTTGGTGCTGTAGTTGTAGTGGGTGCGGCTGTTGTAGTTGGTGCTGTAGTTGTAGTTGGTGCTGCAGTTGTTGTTGGTGCTGCAGTTGTGGTTTGGGAGACAGTTGTAGTTGGTGCTGCAGTTGTAGTTGGAGCAGCAGTTGTAGTGGGAGCAACAGTTGTAGTTGGTGCTGAAGTTGTAGTTGGTGCTGCAGTTGTAGTTGGGGAGGCTGTTGTAGTTGGGGCGGCGGTTGTAGTTGGTGCTGCAGTTGTGGTTGGTGAGGCTGTAGTAGTTGGTGTTGCAGTTGTAGTTGGTGTTGCAGTTGTTGTTGGTGCTGCAGTTGTAGTTGGTGCTGCAGTTGTAGTTGGAGCAGCAGTTGTGGTCGGGGAGGCAGTTGTAGTTGGGGCGGCGGTTGTTGTTGGTGCTGCAGTTGTGGTTGGTGCGGCTGTTGTAGTTGGTGCTGCAGTTGTGGTCGGGGAGGCAGTTGTAGTTGGTGCTGCAGTTGTTGTTGGTGCGTCTGTTGTAGTTGGGGCGGTAGTTGTAGTTGGCGCTGTAGTTGTAGTTGGTGCTGCAGTTGTAGTTGGTGCAGCAGTTGTAGTTGGTGCTGCAGTTGTGGTTGGTGCTGCAGTTGTGGTTGGTGCGGCTGTTGTAGTTGGTGCTGTAGTTGTAGTTGGTGCTGCAGCTGTAGTTGGTGCTGCAGTTGTAGGTGGGGCGGCGGATGCTGTTGTTGGTGCGGCTGTTGTAGTTTGTGCTGTAGTTGTAGTTGGCGCTGTAGTTGTAGTTGGTGCTGCAGTTGTAGTTGGTGCGGCAGTTGTAGTTTGTGCGGCAGTTGTAGTTGGTGCTGCAGTTGTAGTGGGTGCGGCGGCTGTAGTTGGCGCTGCAGTTGTGGTTGGAGAGGCAGTTGTAGTTGCTGTTGCAGTTGTAGCTGGTGCTGCAGTTGTTGTTGGTGCTGCAGTTGTAGTTGGAGAGACAGTTGTAGTTGGGGCGGCGGTTGTAGTTGGTGCTGCAGTTGTAGTTGGTGCTGCAGTTGTAGTTGGTGCTGCAGTTGTAGTTGGTGCTGCAGTTGTAGTTGGTGTTGCAGTTGTACTTGGTGCTGCAGTTGTAGTTGGTGCTGCAGTTGTAGTTGGTGCTGTAGTTGTAGTGGGAGCAACAGTTGTAGTTGGGGCGGCGGTTGTTGTTGGTGCTGCAGTTGTGGTTGGTGCGGCTGTTGTAGTTGGTGCTGCAGTTGTGGTCGGGGAGGCAGTTGTCGTTGGTGCTGCAGTTGTTGTTGGTGCGTCTGTTGTAGTTGGGGCAGTAGTTGTAGTTGGCGCTGTAGTTATAGTTGGTGCTGCAGTTGTAGTTGGTGCAGCAGTTGTAGTTGGGGCGGCGGTTGTTGTTGGTGCTGCAGTTGTGGTTGGTGCGGCTGTTGTAGTTGGTGCTGTAGTTGTAGTTGGTGCTGCAGTTGTAGTTGGTGGTGCAGTTGTAGTTGGGGCGGTAGTTGTAGTTGGCGCTGTAGTTGTAGTTGGTGCTGCAGTTGTAGTTGGTGCGGCAGTTGTAGTTGGTGGTGCAGTTGTGGTTGGTGCGGCTGTTGTAGTTGGTGCTGCAGTTGTAGTTGGAGAGGCAGTTGTAGTTGGTGCTGCAGTTGTAGTTGGGGCGGCGGTTGTTGTTGGGGAGGCTGTTGTAGTTGGTGCTGCAGTTGTAGTTGGGGCGGTAGTTGTAGTTGGTGCTGCAGTTGTAGTTGGTGGTGCAGTTGTGGTTGGTGCGGCTGTTGTAGTTGGGGCGGCGGTTGTTGTTGGTGCTGCAGTTGTGGTTGGTGCGGCTGTTGTAGTTGGTGCTGCAGTTGTGGTTGGTGCTGCAGTTGTAGATGGTGCTGCAGTTGTAGTTGGTGCTGCAGTTGTAGTTGGGGAGGCTGTTGTAGTTGGGGCGGCGGTTGTAGTTGGTGCTGCAGTTGTAGTTGGTGCTACAGTTGTAGTTGGGGTAGCAGTTGTAGTTGGGGAGGGTGTTGTTGTTGGTGCTGCAGTTGTAGTTGGGGCAGCAGTTGTAGTTGGGGAGGCTGTTGTTGTTGGTGCTGCAGTTGTAGTTGGTGCTGCAGTTGTGGTTGGTGCGGCTGTTGTAGTTGGTGCTGCAGTTGTAGTTGGTGCTGCAGTTGTAGTTGGGGAGGCTGTTGTAGTTGGTGCTGCAGTTGTAGTTGGGGTGGTAGTTGTAGTTGGTGCTGCAGTTGTAGTTGGTGCTGCAGTTGTGGTCGGGGAGGCATTTGTAGTTGGTGCTGCAGTTGTAGTTGGAGCAGCAGTTGTAGTGGGAGCAACAGTTGTAGTTGGGGCGGCGATTGTTGTTGGTGCTGCAGTTGTGGTTGGTGCGGCTGTTGTAGTTGGTGCTGCAGTTGTGGTCGGGGAGGCAGTTGTAGTTGGTGCTGCAGTTGTAGTTGGGGCGGTAGTTGTAGTTGGTGCTGCAGTTGTAGTTGGGGCGGCTGTTGTAGTTGGTGCTGTAGTTGTAGTTGGTGCTGCAGTTGTAGTTGGTGGTGCAGTTGTGGTTGGTGCGGCTGTTGTAGTTGGTGTTGCAGTTGTAGTTGGGGCGGCGGTTGTTGTTGGTGCTGCAGTTGTGGTTGGTGCGGCTGTTGTAGTTGGTGCTGCAGTTGTGGTTGGTGCTGCAGTTGTGGTTGGTGCTGCAGTTGTAGTTGGTACTGCAGTTGTAGTTGGTGCTGCAGTTGTGGTTGGTGAAGCAGTTGTAGTTGGTGCTGCAGTTGTGATTGGTGCAGCTGTTGTAGTTGGTGCTGCAGTTGTGGTTGGTGCTGCAGTTGTAGTTGGTGCTGCAGTTGTAGTTGGTGCTGCAGTTGTAATTGGGGAGGCTGTTGTAGTTGGTGCTGCAGTTGTAGTTGGGGCGGTAGTTGCAGTTGGTGCTGCAGTTGTAGTTGGTGCTGCAGTTGTAGTTGGTGGTGCAGTTGTGGTTGGTGCGGCTGTTGTAGTTGGGGCGGCGGTTGTTGTTGGTGCTGCAGTTGTGGTTGGTGCGGCTGTTGTAGTTGGTGCTGCAGTTGTGGTTGGTGCTGCAGTTGTAGATGGTGCTGCAGTTGTAGTTGGTGCTGCAGTTGTAGTTGGGGAGGCTGTTGTAGTTGGGGCGGCGGTTGTAGTTGGTGCTGCAGTTGTAGTTGGTGCTACAGTTGTAGTTGGGGTAGCAGTTGTAGTTGGGGAGGGTGTTGTTGTTGGTGCTGCAGTTGTAGTTGGGGCAGCAGTTGTAGTTGGGGAGGCTGTTGTTGTTGGTGCTGCAGTTGTAGTTGGTGCTGCAGTTGTGGTTGGTGCGGCTGTTGTAGTTGGTGCTGCAGTTGTAGTTGGTGCTGCAGTTGTAGTTGGGGAGGCTGTTGTAGTTGGTGCTGCAGTTGTAGTTGGGGTGGTAGTTGTAGTTGGTGCTGCAGTTGTAGTTGGTGCTGCAGTTGTGGTCGGGGAGGCATTTGTAGTTGGTGCTGCAGTTGTAGTTGGTGCTGCAGTTGTAGTTGGTGCTGCAGTTGTAGTTGGGGCGGCGGTTGTTGTTGTTGGTGCTGCAGTTGTAGTTGGTGATGCAGTTGTAGTTGGGGCGGCGGTTGTTGTTGGTGCTGCAGTTGTGGTTGGTGCGGCTGTTGTAGTTGGTGCTGCAGTTGTAGTGGGTGCGGCTGTTGTAGTTGGTGCTGTAGTTGTAGTTGGTGCTGCAGTTGTTGTTGGTGCTGCAGTTGTGGTTTTAGAGACAGTTGTAGTTGGTGCTGCAGTTGTAGTTGTAGCAGCAGTTGTAGTGGGAGCAACAGTTGTAGTTGGTGCTGAAGTTGTAGTTGGTGCTGAAGTTGTAGTTGGTGAGGCTGTTGTAGTTGGTGCTGCAGTTGTAGTTGGCGCTGTAGTTGTAGTTGGCGCTGCAGTTGTAGTTGGTGCTGTAGTTGTAGTTGGGGCGGCGGTTGTAGTTGGTGCTGCAGTTGTAGTGGGTGCGGCGGTTGTAGTTGGTGCTGCAGTTGTGGTTGGTGAGGCAGTAGTTGTTGGTGTTGCAGTTGTAGTTGGTGCTGCAGTTGTTGTTGGTGCTGCAGTTGTAGTTCGTGCTGCAGTTGTAGTTGGAGCAACAGTTGTAATGGGAGCAACAGTTGTAGATGGGGCGGCGGTTGTTGTTGGTGCTGCAGTTGTGGTTGGTGCGGCTGTTGTAGTTGGTGCTGCAGTTGTGGTCGGGGAGGCAGTTGTAGTTGGTGCTGCAGTTGTTGTTGGTGCGTCTGTTGTAGTTG
Organism: Physella acuta; assembly: GCF_028476545.2. Classification (NCBI taxonomy): domain Eukaryota; kingdom Metazoa; phylum Mollusca; class Gastropoda; family Physidae; genus Physella; species Physella acuta. The sequence continues at coordinate 211,065 of NW_026732098.1, read as the reverse complement.
GGGCGGTAGTTGTAGTTGGCGCTGTAGTTGTAGTTGGTGCTGCAGTTGTAGTTGGTGCAGCAGTTGTAGTTGGGGCGGCGGTTGTAGTTGGTGCTGCAGTTGTGGTTGGTGCGGCTGTTGTAGTTGGTGCTGTAGTTGTAGTTGGTGCTGCAGTTGTAGTTGGTGGTGCAGTTGTAGTTGGGGCGGTAGTTGTAGTTGGCGCTGTAGTTGTAGTTGGTGCTGCAGTTGTAGTTGGTGCGGCAGTTGTAGTTGGTGGTGCAGTTGTGGTTGGTGCGGCTGTTGTAGTTGGTGCTGCAGTTGTAGTTGGAGAGGCAGTTGTAGTTGGTGCTGCAGTTGTAGTTGGGGCGGCGGTTGTTGTTGGTGCTGCAGTTGTGGTTGGTGCGGCTGTTGTAGTTGGTGCTGCAGTTGTGGATGGTGCTGCAGTTGTAGTTGGTGCTGCAGTTGTAGTTGGTGCTGCAGTTGTAGTTGGTGAAGCAGTTGTAGTTGGTGCTGCAGTTGTAGTTGGTGGTGCAGTTGGGGTTGGTGCGGCTGTTGTAGTTGGGGCGGCGGTTGTTGTTGGTGCTGCAGTTGTGGTTGGTGCGGCTGTTGTAGTTGGTGCTGTAGTTGTGGTTGGTGCTGCAGTTGTAGTTGGTGCTGCAGTTGTAGTTGGTGCTGCAGTTGTAGTTGGGGCGGCGGTTGTTGTTGTTGGTGCTGCAGTTGTAGTTGGTGATGCAGTTGTAGTTGGGGCGGCGGTTGTTGTTGGTGCTGCAGTTGTGGTTGGTGCGGCTGTTGTAGTTGGTGCTGTAGTTGTAGTGGGTGCGGCTGTTGTAGTTGGTGCTGTAGTTGTAGTTGGTGCTGCAGTTGTTGTTGGTGCTGCAGTTGTGGTTTGGGAGACAGTTGTAGTTGGTGCTGCAGTTGTAGTTGGAGCAGCAGTTGTAGTGGGAGCAACAGTTGTAGTTGGTGCTGAAGTTGTAGTTGGTGCTGCAGTTGTAGTTGGGGAGGCTGTTGTAGTTGGGGCGGCGGTTGTAGTTGGTGCTGCAGTTGTGGTTGGTGAGGCTGTAGTAGTTGGTGTTGCAGTTGTAGTTGGTGTTGCAGTTGTTGTTGGTGCTGCAGTTGTAGTTGGTGCTGCAGTTGTAGTTGGAGCAGCAGTTGTGGTCGGGGAGGCAGTTGTAGTTGGGGCGGCGGTTGTTGTTGGTGCTGCAGTTGTGGTTGGTGCGGCTGTTGTAGTTGGTGCTGCAGTTGTGGTCGGGGAGGCAGTTGTAGTTGGTGCTGCAGTTGTTGTTGGTGCGTCTGTTGTAGTTGGGGCGGTAGTTGTAGTTGGCGCTGTAGTTGTAGTTGGTGCTGCAGTTGTAGTTGGTGCAGCAGTTGTAGTTGGTGCTGCAGTTGTGGTTGGTGCTGCAGTTGTGGTTGGTGCGGCTGTTGTAGTTGGTGCTGTAGTTGTAGTTGGTGCTGCAGCTGTAGTTGGTGCTGCAGTTGTAGGTGGGGCGGCGGATGCTGTTGTTGGTGCGGCTGTTGTAGTTTGTGCTGTAGTTGTAGTTGGCGCTGTAGTTGTAGTTGGTGCTGCAGTTGTAGTTGGTGCGGCAGTTGTAGTTTGTGCGGCAGTTGTAGTTGGTGCTGCAGTTGTAGTGGGTGCGGCGGCTGTAGTTGGCGCTGCAGTTGTGGTTGGTGAGGCAGTTGTAGTTGCTGTTGCAGTTGTAGCTGGTGCTGCAGTTGTTGTTGGTGCTGCAGTTGTAGTTGGAGAGACAGTTGTAGTTGGGGCGGCGGTTGTAGTTGGTGCTGCAGTTGTAGTTGGTGCTGCAGTTGTAGTTGGTGCTGCAGTTGTAGTTGGTGCTGCAGTTGTAGTTGGTGTTGCAGTTGTACTTGGTGCTGCAGTTGTAGTTGGTGCTGCAGTTGTAGTTGGTGCTGTAGTTGTAGTGGGAGCAACAGTTGTAGTTGGGGCGGCGGTTGTTGTTGGTGCTGCAGTTGTGGTTGGTGCGGCTGTTGTAGTTGGTGCTGCAGTTGTGGTCGGGGAGGCAGTTGTCGTTGGTGCTGCAGTTGTTGTTGGTGCGTCTGTTGTAGTTGGGGCAGTAGTTGTAGTTGGCGCTGTAGTTATAGTTGGTGCTGCAGTTGTAGTTGGTGCAGCAGTTGTAGTTGGGGCGGCGGTTGTTGTTGGTGCTGCAGTTGTGGTTGGTGCGGCTGTTGTAGTTGGTGCTGTAGTTGTAGTTGGTGCTGCAGTTGTAGTTGGTGGTGCAGTTGTAGTTGGGGCGGTAGTTGTAGTTGGCGCTGTAGTTGTAGTTGGTGCTGCAGTTGTAGTTGGTGCGGCAGTTGTAGTTGGTGGTGCAGTTGTGGTTGGTGCGGCTGTTGTAGTTGGTGCTGCAGTTGTAGTTGGAGAGGCAGTTGTAGTTGGTGCTGCAGTTGTAGTTGGGGCGGCGGTTGTTGTTGGGGAGGCTGTTGTAGTTGGTGCTGCAGTTGTAGTTGGGGCGGTAGTTGTAGTTGGTGCTGCAGTTGTAGTTGGTGCTGCAGTTGTGGTTGGTGAGGCTGTTGTAGTTGGTGCTGCAGTTGTAGTTGGGGCGGTAGTTGTAGTTGGTGCTGCAGTTGTGCTCGGTGCGACTGTTGTAGTTGGGGCTGCTGTTGTAGTTGGTGCTGCAGTTGTAGTTGGGGCGGTAGTTGTAGTCTGCGCTGTAGTTGTACTTGGTGCTGCAGTTGTAGTTGGTGCTGCAGTTGTAGTTGGGGCGGCGGTAGTAGTTGGTGCTGCAGTTGTGGTTGGTGCGGCTGTTGTAGTTGGTGCTGTAGTTGTCGTTAGTGCGGTTGTAGTAGTTGGTGCAGCAGTTGTAGTTGGGGCGGTAGTTGTAGTCTGCGCTGAAGTTGTAGTTGGTGCTGTAGTTGTAGTCTGCGCTGTAGTTGTAGTTGGGGCGGCGGTTGTAGTTGGTGCTGCAGTTGTGGTTGGTGCAGCTGTTGTAGTTGGTGTTGTAGTTGTAGTTGGTTCTGCAGTTGTAGTAGGTGCTGCAGTTGTAGTTGGGGAGGCAGTTGTAGTTGGTGCTGCAGTTGTAGTTGGGGCGGCGGTTGTAGTTGGTGCTGCAGTTGTAGTTGGGGCGGCGGTTGTAGTTGGAGCTGCAGTTGTGGTTGGTGCGACTGTTGTAGTTGGTTCTGCAGTTGTAGTAGGTGCTGCAGTTGTAGTTGGGGAGGCAGTAGCAGTTGGTGCTGTAGTTGTAGTTTGGGCCGTGGTTGTTGTAGTTGGTGCTGCAGTGGTAGTTGGTGCTGCAGTTGTAGTTGGTGCTGCAGTTGTAGTTGGGGCGGTAGTTGTCGTTAGTGCTGCAGTTGTAGTTGGTGCTGCAGTTGTAGTTGGGGCGTCAGTTGTAGAAGGTGCTTCAGTTGTAATTGGGGCGGCTGTAGTAGTTGGGGCGTCAGTTGTAAATAGAGAGGTAGTTGTTATAGTTGCCGCTGCCGTTGTTTGGGCGACAATTGTAGTTGTGGTTTCTGTTGTGTTAGATGAGGCTAGTTTGGGAAAAGTCAACATAGTTATCCAAACGATGCACAGTACACATCCCGTGAAGTTATTCCTTGGTCTGTACATGGTGCTTGGTCTCAGAGTGACTTTTCTTTCACCTGATAAGTTGATACCCGTCAGAAATCCACCACACACAGTTTAGATGTTTTTGTAAACTTTTTGTCAAGGTTTTCAATTATCTTTAATTGTTGTGAATATATATCGTCTCCAGGAAAGTTGCAGTAGTAATTTCTAACTGTCTCGAGCTAATTGTAAAAATGTAAATAATCTAGATGTGAACGTATATTTATAGGCATGTTTGATGTTGTTAGCATTTTTCTATTATAAAATTAATTTTGAAGAGAAAATGATAAATAGATTGCATGTCCTGCTAAGTACTTAACGTAATTTAAGAAACAAAAAAACAACAACATCATAATAGTAATTTAAACATTTTCAATGCGGGTCATTCTAAAGATTAGATTTTTTAACAAATCCACCCTCCCTCACCACATACCCAGCACACACACACGAACAAAATCTAGTGCTAGAGAGCTTTTGTTGATACCAGTGTGTTATGGTCTGCTCGTTGATTTAAAATCATTCACTTTATATTCACTGATTAGCCAGAATTTGCTTGGTACTTCGGTACTAGTTCAATTGTGCTTACGTTTGATTTACAACCCAATATACTAAGCATATCTCAGTCTTGTTCAAGTTATATTAGATTGTTGCAGTATAAAGACAGCTACAATACAAAGACAGCTACAATAAAAAGACAACTACAATACCAAGACAGCTACAATACAAAGCAAGACACAAGTAACTACCTTAACATAGTTATTCTTGTCAAACTAAGCCCATGTTACAATCCTGTCAAACTAAGCCCATGTTCAATACTTATCAAGCTAAGCCCATGTTCCATGCTTGTCTAGCTAAGTTTCAACACTACAAGTCCTAGGTCTAGTACTAACGGAAAACAACACACCAGCATCGCTCACTGAAACACGTCTGCCATCACTCGGTCAATCGGTCAAGGTCGCTTGTCTCATCAACAAATCTTCGAATAGCTTTCAAATTAAGCACCACCTACCGGACAGACAGACAGACGCGTCACACAGGATGTTAGCGTAACAAAGGTACACATCACACCAATACGCTGATACATTGGTGCAATGCACTGTTCCAAAAAACACAATCAATTAATACACTATGTCACAAAACACACGATTACAAAACACTGTTGGAACATTGTTTACAACACACAAGGCACAGGTACACACTTCCGGAGTAAGTAGATTTGTTTTTCATAGTCAGTTGAACGGCTACTGTCTTTTTCTTCAGTTAAAGCAAGTATGTGGTAACTAGATCTAGACTAGCATTAGCCTACCCACACCATAAAGTATATGGTATCTAGCAATGGTGTACCTACACCATACAATGTGTGGTAACTAGCAATGGTCTACCTTATTTTTACCATATGTGCGCACTTATTATATCATTTTAATGCACTCCCCCCATATATACGTGTTTTATGGACCTCCACCTCTCATATGATATTTTAGTGTAGCGTCACCCCTATATAACAACTTTTTATACACCGCCACACCCTCCCCAATATAACTTTGAGTGAATTCAAATGTCATCTTTCAAAGTAAATTTTTTTATATTGACTAATTTAACCCTACGCCATGTTATATAATATAACAATGATAACTCCCACCCCCTCATCCCACCCACGCTCCCCTGGGGGTATGACAATATATGCCATACCCCCTGGATCTGGGAACAAAGCGTCAAATCGTGCAGTCGAGACTTAAACTAATCGCCTGTCTTTGCTAGTAGGGTTGATCTATACGGGCTAGATCTAATTATAGCGCAGTGTCAACTACCCACCAAACGATACGATAGGGGTGAACCGATTGTATGCTCTGGTTAAAGTAATGTAGCGAAAGAAGATTGTATTGCACTAAAGTTAATTACAATACTCTATAATACGCTATTAGTGTTCTTGACAAGCTGTTGTAACGTTAATCTGGTTAGTTTTTATTTTTTTTTTTTAAATTGTAAAATATATTTTTTTTTCTGAGGAAACGTTTTAAAAAAAATGAATGATAAAAGTTAAATTATTTTAAGATTTTAAAAGGATTGAAATTATTAAGAGTACACTATAGATAAAAGACTTGATTTTTCTAACGATAATTAATTAAAATAAATGCCAAAGTTAACAATGATAAAACTGATTGCTTTGGTTGGAGACATTAGTTTAAATGTTACATAATCTTTAATTGATAATATTAAACACATAAATGTTGTACAGAAGAAGGGTTTATATTTTATAAATCATTTGTTATAAATCGTTAAGTTTTACTAAAACCTAGCCTCCCCCCCCCCCCCCCCCCCCCCCCCCATCCAAACCCACCCAGTGTACTCCGATTCAAAAACTTTAAAACGAAAAATTGTACAAGCACAGAGCCCAGCACTATTTTACGAGCAGTAAACTAAAAAAAGCGAGCTGACCACTTTATGATGTGGGTAACTTAAATTAGGATTTTCTTCAATATAACGGTTTAGAAAATATCGTTATTGGGATAAAAAAAATTAAATGCTAAATCTCTGAGGAAAGTTTAATGTAATATATTAGTCTGTTTTTTTTTATATGTTGACTAAGAAATAATGATATAGTGTCTGGCTTTATTTATCATATCAACAAATCGTCAGTTAACCACAACATTACTACACACTGATGCAATTAAATATCTAATAATAGGAATACTTGAACTCCGGTCGTATACATTAGACAACAAAAATCATATTTTACGGCACAACATCATTGAATTGATGAACACTTTCTCGTAGGTTTTTTTTTTCCTTTTAAATCCCACAGAAATAATTTCTGTTTGACATGACTCCAAAATCCACAAAGAAATTTAATTTAAAACGACACTTAGCTAATGATTTTTTTTTCTTTAAATTAACGCAAACTTTACCACATAATTTCATTTTGGAATAAAACTTGATTGATTAAATTAACTTCTCCATTATCCAAAGTTCAGGAAAAAATCAAGTTAGCAAACTACATCCTCTTCGTTCAAATTACATTTCCTGTTTGAATCCTGAGTAAGTTTTTAGAAATGAAAGCTAAACGCAATTAAAAATCTTTCAAACATTTTCACTGTGCAAGAAAATCCGCCTAGCCCGCCCCGCGGTTTCGATACCACACGTTGATATCCTAACCAATATCCTAGTCCCTGACGTCACACGACGATTAGCCCCTCCCTCTCTTGGCACTCCACCCCTCTACCCAACCCAATATTAAAAGCATTTATCACATCCACCCCCCCTCCCCCATGTCACTTTACATTTGATTTTTAAAAAAAAAATGCTTTTCTGTGGCATTCGTGTGTTGCGGCGTTTTATTAAAAATAAGAAAAGAAACTTCTGGGCCGCGATGGTGCTGTACGATTATTTTAACCAACAAAACACGACTGGTGGGGTAACACACTAGTGACACCTATGTAACGGTATAATAGTGTGCACCTATGTCATGGTGTAATGGTGTACATCTTACTTCAACACACCAGTAACACCTCTATGATGGTGTAATGGTGTACATCTGACTTCAACACACCTGTAACACCTCTATGATGGTACTCTGGTGTACATGTGACTTCAACACACCAGTAACACCTCTATGGTGGTGTAATGGTGTACTTCTTACTTCAACACACATGTAACACCTCTATGATGGTGCTCTGGTACACCAGAATGTAACACCTAACCCTCAACATCGCATAAATCAATATGTACCTTATAGAAAAGTGAATCAATATCTTTGATCCTTTATGGTCACCGTTTTGCCAGAAACGCTGGATACTTTTTTAATGGTAGTTGGATATTCATTAGGTACACTAGATACATCTGGATATTAGTGGATACCAGTAGGATATTCGTATATCCCATGGATATGTTGCATTAACTCGCTGTCTGAGAGAAACAAACAATGCATTTAAAAAGTGTTATGTTTAGGTCTAGTAGGAAGTGGGGGGGGGGGGGGAAACAGAGTTAGACAATATGTAGGTTATTCGTTTTCTTGTGGTGGAGTGGGAGGGGGGGGGGGGGGTGTATGGAAAATGTGTCCCCTTCCTATGGGGGTCACCTGCCCCTAAGGTTCCTAAAGCGAAAGTTTGAATTCCTTTACACACTCAACGTGTCGTTATTCTCAGCCATGATGTGTAGGGGGCATCCGGTGTGTTGTATTTTTATTTGGTTCTTTACGCCTTCCTAGACAGGCTGTAAACCACAAGACGCTGGGGGGTGAGAAAACCATTAACACGAGCTAACTGAACGATACTAGGTTGCATAGTACGATACCAGGACGTAGAACGATACTATGGTATGTAGAACGATACTATGGTATGTAGAACGATACTAGGCTACACAGCACCATACTAGGCTATATAAAACAATACTAGGCTATATAAAACAATACTAGGCTATATAAAACAATACTAGGACGTGTTGAACGATACTAGACTATGTAGAACGATACTGGGCTATGTTAAACGATACTGGGCTATGTTAAACGATACTAGCTTGCACAGTACGATACTAGACTCAATGCCCTGCACAGAACTTAATTTTCTATAGCTGTGTTCCCTCACCCACAACACGAATCCCCCCATCCCACTATATAGCATAATCCCCCCATGACATCATATCCCCACAACATGACATCATCTTCTACATGACAACATCCCCCGCAACATCACTATAACTATAACCCCTAAAAATATGCATTCTCACCCCCACAACATCACTATGACCCCCACAACATGACATCTACCCCCTCACCTCCCACAACATGACATCTCCCCCCCCCCCCACACAACATGACACAACCCAACAACAATTTCACATACCACACCACATCCATCTGAGATTTTTCCTGAGATTTTAAAAACACAAATCTTACTTTTACCGGTTTAAGATATAGTCAACCAGAAAATTAGCATAAATATTCGTGTGGGCCTTTTAAAATATTTTTGCATAATTCTTTGATGTTCTGCTTGAGGTAATATCAAGAAAAGAGCAACACCCTCAGAACTTGACGACGAACAAAAGATTGTTTAACGATTCTCAACATCTTGAATATGTGCTCAATGCTTCCAGTGGGTCTCAATGGCACAATTAGCCCACCTACCAAACACCGTATTTGTGAGATAAGAATAGATTAGTTTTACGTGTGGTCAAATATTTATGGAAGAGTTCGTTTTTTTTCTTCTGTTACTGCAGAGAACAGGCAACAATACGCAGAATTTTGTTAGTGTAGAGAAAAGGCAACAATACGCAGAATTTTGTTACTGTAGAGAAAAGGCAACAATACGCAGAATTTTGTTACTGTAGAGAAAAGGCAACAATACGCAGAATTTTGTTACTGTAGAGAACAGGTAACAATATACATTATTTTGTTACTACAGACTTTTACTGATCTAGTTGTTGGGAAGTTTTTTGAAAGTTGATTTTGTTTTGTTTAGTAGGTTTATATATTTGATTATTATATTTATAATTTTATTTAGTGGGGTAGGGTGCGTGGTGTAGGGTGTGTGGGGTAAGATATGTGGTGTAGGGTATGTGGTGTTGGATGTGTGGTGTAGGATATGTGAGGTAGGGTGTGTGGTGTTGGATGTGTGGTGTAGGATATGTGAGATAGGGTGTGTGGTGTAAGGTGTGTGGTGTAGGGCGTGTGGTATAGGGTCTGTGAGGTTAGGGTGTGTGAGGTAGGGTATATGAGTTAGGGTGTGTCGTGTAGGGTGTGTCGTGTAGTGTGTGTCGTGTAGGGTATGTAAGAAATGCTGTGTAGTGTAGGGATATAAGACCAAGCCCGTTTGATGACGATTCAAATTTGTGACGACAAAAAAAAAACCTGACTTTAAATCCAAGCATTAAGGCTCGCCAAATGCAATGTTTGACAACAAATTAAGAATAAACTTTGATTAACATTGAAAAAAAATATATCCACCAACTAGCTGTATTAACACCCATATAAAGCGAACCTTATAAAATCAATGCTAGCTCGGTGAACACATTTTCTTTGAGGAACAAACACCAAAAGCATACTGACACAGTGCAAAACACGATTGATACAAAAACAGTCTGGATTCAAAGAGCTTGCTCGTGGTGAAAGACGGAGTCGGCGCTACTGGATATGTAAAACACCTTACATGGTTAAGTAATTAAAAGTAAATAAATTGAAATCACGGTTTAGAGGAAAGTCAATAAGACAAATAAAGCGTGTATGATTCTGTGCCCGCGGGATATGCCCCCACCGTCTTTTCTTTCCATAGCATTAGTCGGGTACCAAATAGAGCTCGGTGGAGTCAGAGACGTCCTACCGGACGAGAGACAAGATCCGAACTCGGAACCTATGGGTGAGAGTCGAACGCTCTATGGCACGCACGGTTAGGTTGAGATTCTTGTAAATTTAACTGCCAGTACTCAAATACGAAGCTACAAAGTAGCCGTATATCGGGTACCAACTTTAGAAGGTAGCCTGTAGCCTTATATCGACTACCAACTTTAAAAAGTGGCCTGTAGCCGTATATCGGCTACCAATTTAAAAATGTAAGACAGCCGTTGATCAAATCTCGACGCCACGCTGAATGGTTCCTTTAACCTGATCCCACATCGTGCAAGTTTTCTTCTAACCATCACCGTAACCCCCACATCGTAAAAGTTTTCTTCTAACCATCACCGTAACCCCCACATCGTAAAAGTTTTCTTCTAACCATCACCGTAACCCCCAAACGTGCAAGTTTTCTTCTAACCATCACCGTAACCCCCAAACGTGCAAGTTTTCTTCTAACCATCACCGTAACCCCCAAACGTGCAAGTTTCTATACGGCTTACGACCAGCTTTTGATTGGCCCTCTTAAAAAAATCATGGCTGAAATCTTTGCTGCACCAGCGATACGGCGGGATACCCGCACCGACACGCTTCATGCTTCCTAGTCACGTGGTACTAGAAGTAGAACTGCTGCAGTTAGCGGGACCTTGACCTTCAGGGTTAGGGTTAGCGTGACTACACTTGACAGTTAGAGGCGTGTAGTTATGTCGTTTTACAAGAGTTGAAAGGGCAAAAGTCGTACTGGAGTCTTCGTGAAGTTTTGTAGTAGCTCACTGTCGTAAAACTTAAACCTCCGTTGTGTTTTCAAGTATCTGAACATCACAAGGTGGATCTATTAGTAAAAGTATCCTCAACGCAAAATTACTATAGAGACCTAAGTGCAATCACAATTAAATTAGATACCTATAACAACACACCACACCCAACCACACCCCGCCATACCACACCCAACCACACCCGCTATACCACACCCAACCACACCCCACCATACCCTACTTCACCAACAAAACAAATGGCGTGATTTTTAAACCGGTTTATGTACAGATTAGTCACTATGATTACTGTTAGGTTACTGCATTCAGTTTGTCCCACCAAGCGGTTAGCATCACTGAACCGCGTCACGAGTCTAAGACGCTCAGAGTCTGCCCCGGGCCGGGGGCTAGACCGTGACGCCGGCAGATGTGACTGAAATACCGGACAACTCTCAGCCAGGTCAGACACGAGTTCTCTCCCGCTGCAGGTTACTTCCCTTTGCAAGACAAACATAAACGATCTCTGTTTACATATGTTCAGATGGCATTCACAAACAAGAAATTACTTTGATTTGTAGTCCTTTGTCCCATGTACGCATGGCTCAATAGCCCCATCTGTCTTGTTCACATTGCTCTATTCATCACGTAACTTACACACATTGCTTTATACGCCAGGTACCTTGTACACATTGCTCTCTACACCTCGTGTGTTGCACATATTATAGCTCTCTACACCTCGTGTGTTGCACATATTATTGTTCTGAACACCTCATTTTGCACATATTATTATTCTGTATACCTTGTATGTTGCACATATTATCGCTCTGTAGACCTCGTATGTTGCACATATTATTGCTCTGAACACCTCTTATGTTGCACATATTATTCCACTTATCTTCACTTATCTTCTTAATTAGTCACAATGACTGACATCTGTCTTTTCCATATATTGACCCAATTCTCGCCCATAGGCATCCCTTTTTCTTGTCCATAGGCTGACCCTTGTCTTGCCCATAGATGGACCCCTGTCTCGCCCATAGATCAACACCTTTTATAGATCAGTTGCCCGCCTTTCGCAATAAAGTTGCAGATTCTTGAAGATGCCAGTAAAAATATTTTTGTATCAATCTCACGGACCTCGGTTGGCTGACGGTAGGACGTCCTTCACAGACCCCGTCAAATGTCCTGTCTACCAGACAGGACAACAATACCTGCATGGTTGCCTGGATTACCACCTGTATCCTCTCTGTGTACCTAGAGCCATGGTTGTGTCATATTACAAGATCGGTCTGACAGATTATGTTTTCTTACCTCGTTCAAATGCATTACGTTATGACTGGTTCAATGGTTTTGTTGTTGTCTTACGCTCTGGGTTTACCCCGTGACCGTCATGTCTGTGCCGGTAGTACACAATCGTCCGTGTAAGCTCCTTATGTTTTATAGCATTGATATATCCTCGCCGTTTTAGAGCCAGCGTAGGTAAAATAGCTTGTAAATTGATGCTCATTGTGCATGCCTTATGCTTCATAAGTTTTGTTTCAAAGCTTCTTTGAAAATAAAAAAAGATATTAATGCACAATCTTTGAAAAATGCTATTAATGTCTTTAGATTTAAAAATTATAAAATTATAAAATTAAGAATCGATTTAAAATTCTGCAGTTTGTAAAGCAGATGCAGTAAAAAACAAAGTAAAGATTCATCTTTAGACGTAGCGATCCATTGGGTAAATAAAGTCAGGTCTATATGTTTCTTGACCTCGGCATATGAAGGGATAATGTGGTCAGCACTATGAGCAGCCTTCTTTACTTTTCCTAACGTGAGTTAGGTACCCATCAAAGCTGGGTGGACTATGGGCGTTATACTGACTTGAACCCGGATTCGAACTACCGCTAGCCCACGCCTTACCTTAAAGCAGGTGCAGCAGAGTTCATCAATTTTTGTAGTCACGACATTCAATGAGAAAGGCCTCGTGAAAATTTCCAGCGGTTTTTACTTACCATATTTGGCGGAGAACTAAATTACATTTCCTCTCTAATCCCACACATTATCGTCTTTTCCCTTTTATGCCCAATATACATTGGGCTGAAAAATTGGGCTGTAACTAGCTCAGTGCGACCATTTGGTTCAGTAAGACGCAGTGCTTCCGAATGCCACGCCTTAACTAATATTTGTTTTAAAACACATCAGATTGTACTTTGATTTCTCTGCCCCCCCCCATCCCAATGCTTACTGATGCAAGCACGTCCCTGCATCTCTACAATGTCACGATCCTGTTAGCAGTCGTGACATGTTGACTAACATTCACCTCACAATGATCTCAATCAACAAAGTGATGACTTTCTCCTGTAGACGGCGTCACGCTCCAGTGGACGCAGGGCGGGGCCACAGGTCGGTGTGCCCGGGGCGTTGTTTCACCTGGATAAAGATGCAACACCCAGGTAGGATTAAACCTCACCTGCACGCTGCACGTTTGATCCCACGTTTGCTGGATTCAAGATGTAAGAGTTGCGCACCGCTAGGTTGGGGGAACTGCGCCACATGAGAAGTGCGCCCCGCGAGAAGTACGCCCTATGGTTACTGCACCATACGAGTAGTGCGCCCTATTAGTAAATATGCGACTCTGGATGGAATCACGCTCGTATTTACTAATTCTTCCCATATACTCACACATGCCCTCATATCCCCCACTCCACCTTACACCCACACACCCACCCCAACACCAGCACATCCTACCCCTTTCTCATACCGCCCTTCCCTCCTTTCCACATCCCTACATGTGGCATGCCTCCCCTCCCCTCATTCTACTCATTACAATTATAAAATCAACCATTAAACTTAAGCTTCAAACACCCAAACTCGATGTCCAATTCGGACTTTATTTTTTAAACTAGCTAATCAGAAGCATAAACACACGCCAAGATCAGCGCGCTTTGACACGAAGTAATTTAAGTCAAGTTATTTCTTTGAGTTGTTTTTGTAACTTAAAAAGAATTGATTTTTATTAAAAGAAATCTATTAAGAAAACTCCCGAACAAGAATGGACTATTCAGACACGGCGCTGAACATTCTATAAGGGGCATGCTATTCTAATTCCCGTTTGATAGTTCTTACAACCTGTTCCATTCAATTTAAGATATCAAAGCGTTCTAATTTTATAATCGACTAAACCCCAAGCTTAAAATAGATCCAGTTTTAAATTATCAATGTTGCAAGACCATGAAAACTTTGATATTATTTCACTCATGTAAATATGGAGAAAAGGCGTTGTTTTATAAGCAGCTCTGTACGTGTGTTGTTCCTAGACTTTTAAAATATTGGTTTAAATGTGGTGCACCTCCAAAACGGCCCGGGACAAATCGACCCCGACATAACGGTCCCGTTAATGTGACCCCGTCATATCGACCCCCGACAAAACGACCCCGTCAAAATAGCCCCGTCAAAAGGGCCCCGACTTATAGGCTCCCGTCAAATGGGCTCCCGTCATACTGACTTGCGACATATAGGCTCCCGACAAATAGGCTCCCGACATTTAGGCTCCCGTCAAATTGACTCCAGACATATTGGCTCCCGACAAAGCGGCTCCCGACATATCGGCTCCCGACATATCGGCTCCTAACATGAGGGCTCACGACATATTGACTACTGACAAAAGGGCTCCCGACATATTGACTTCCGACAAAATGACTCCCGACATATTTGCTCCAGGCAAATGAAACGTATTACCACTATGGGCGTACACGTAACCATTTGTCCCACATCCACTACCACTATAACCTCTTTTAAATGTCTGCATGAAATTGTTTTTCATGAACCAAAATCAATTAACAAACAAATCTAGCCCTTAACAGCTAAATTCCAGCATTTCTAAAATTTTGATAATGTTTAATTTACAACAGAAAAGATATGTTGGTTAAAAGCGAGCACAGAAGTGTAAATTTGTGATATACATGATGTTTACAGGGTAACGACATTTTATTTTGATAACCTACAAGCATACTGCAGGTAGAAATGTACAGCGTGGATACCTCTCCCCACACACTAAGTTGGAAGTCATAGATAGATGACACTTAAATTAAAACATACTATTTCTTATAATAGATAAACTATTATAACAAATAAGGCCTGTCAAACAAGAGATGCATAAGTTGTATTACTTAAGAGTGTTGGATAAGATAACTCTAAAGAATATTGATGAAGGGGTCCCACTGGTAGGTGTCATATTCAATGAGACTGTTTTGCCGGGAGACTTAGTCTCTACGGAAACCATATTGTCAGTGGTCCTTTTGTCGGGAGCCAAATTGACAAGAGCCTCTATGTCGTGAGATAAAATGACGGGAGCCTATTTGTCGGGAGTCGTAATGACGGGGGCCGTTTTGTCGAGAAACTAAATGACGGGAGCCTATATGTCGGGAGCCTTATTGACTGGGGCCCTTTTGTCGGGAGCCTATATGACGGGAGCCTATATGACGGGGTCAATATGTCGCTGGCTCTTTTGACGGGATCGATGTGACGGGGGTCTTATGTCGGGGCCGATTTGTCGGGGTCGTATTGATGGGGCCGTTTTGTCATTGGCCATTTAACGCCGCACGTTTAAATGTACATGTGCTATTCACAAAAATAAAATATAGGTGTGAATGCAAATGTGCTGATATAAACTTTAAAATATTGGTATATAAGTTGATCTCTTGCTCCCAAATCTTACAATAATATAGCTGAAAATGACACACGAATAATGTTTTACCTCCCCATAATGGTGAGAGGGTCAAAATATTACTTATGACAAAAGGTTATAAAAATACCTGTCTTTATGTGGAACAAAGGTCCATATTGACAGCATTCCTGTAGGCAGGCGATGTTTATTCGGATACAAAGAGAATAAAGTTGCCAAAGGGACCGTTTGCCTATTTAAAAGTGTCAAAAACATTATGGAAAACAACGTTTTACGGACCAAAACTCTATGTGGCGACAATAAATAGTCTATATGGTCAAACAAATGGTGTATAGGACGGGGACAAGACATCTGTTCGGAAATTTTACCACACGTGGCCGATGTCCTGCAAATACCACACTTGGCCATAGAGGACAAAACCACATGTGGCCATTAGACGACAGCTCTTGAAAGTGAGGTGGGAATGTCATCTACATAACTCTGTAACCAACAACCGTTTTACACCCGCTCACACATTTGTCTTAACGATCTCCCAAGCATAAGTTGTGTGACTTGTTCAAATAGTGCCATTGACAATTTGCCCCTGACCAAGCCTGTTTTAGACTTGTACGTTTTACCTTTTATGGCGTCATTTTTTCTTACATCATTTTTTTCCGCACGCAGGCGATATACTCCCACCCCCCTCCCGTCAGGGCGTTTCAAGACCAAACTAGCCGCTAAATCAATCATCACACAAAATTACCCCCATCGATTATTTCATTATTGAGTCGAATCGATACCCGTTCATAACATTTGATTTCGTCTGTGTGTATTACCAGACCCGATTCCCCGTGATACAACTGCTAAAATTGTTATTTACTGACAGGATCGATGCGTGCACGGGGTTTCTATATGGAAAGTTATAACTCTTGAGCATGTCAAGTTCCTCTTTAGACCTACATTATCAATTGGACAGATGAAGTAGAGTTCATATATTTCTTTACCTCGGCATATGAAGGCATGGAGTGGTCAGTGATATGCCCAGTCGCCTTAATATTCCCCAACTAAAGTCGGGTACCCATCAGAACTGAGTAGACTCAGGGACGTCATACAGTCATGTTAAAATCGAGATCCGAACTTGAGACCTTCGGGCTAGCAATCAAGCGCTCTACCATTTGATCATGCCGTCCCCTAAAATAAATATTACTATAATATACAGAAAAATATTAAATAATGCGATGTTATAACTCAGATTTAGTTTAAAAACATTATTTTCTTACATTTAAAAGTTCAAGGTCTCATTTTTACTTTCTCGTATACGACGGATAGCGAAAGTATTGTAATCTTGTAATCGTGTAAAATATCGAAACTGTGATTTTCACAAATCTCGACGTTTTACACATTCCTGTTTCGGAAAAACATAGTTTTGCAATTTTGTCCGTATGTCTGTGTGTGTGTGTCTGTTTGGATGTGTGTCTGTGAACACGATAATTTGAGAACCGTTACAGCTAGGTTGATGCAATTCCATATATAAGTATTATATCAAATTTGTAGTTCTGTATCAACTTTTCAGCGATTTCCGGTAACCGAAAGTAGAACTTAATCTCCTTTTAGTTTTTTCAAAAGCCTATAACTTGAATACTGTTTCAGATAGATAGATGAACTTTTACTTTTTTGTAAAATATTCAATGCTCGCCGTCTGTCAAATTTGAGTACTTTCCGTTTACCGTAACTGGTACTTTACGCTATTTCCGGTTTCTCAAAAAAGCATATGAATCTATAAAGTACTAATATTCCGCACTATTTTACACATCTTGTTTTCTGTTCATTTGGTGCGCAATTCTTTTTTCTACGAGATTCTATTCCATTTTAAAATTTATTTTAAAATTGTGACATCATAAACAGACGGAATCTAACGTGAGGAGTAATTCCTAGTTCAAACAATCTTCCGCATTGAAAATAGTTTTCTTGTGAACAAACTAACTGGCAGTATGAAAGATGTCTGGCACTATCAGACAGGCAGAGAAGGCCTACGTCAAGTAGACAGTCACAGTTGTTTGGTATTGAATCGTGACATTCTCACAATGTCGATAACAATGGTCCACTGATGATTAGGATCTTGGACAAACAGTCTGACAACTGGCGAGACCTTTTTGAACTTATTGGGTTAATGTGACCCATTGTGATATATATATATATATATATATATATATATATATATATATATATATATATATATATATATATATATATATATATATATATATATATATATATATATATATAACCATTCCGCTATTGAAGATTGAAGTGGATCTATTGACAAAATCATGAGACCAAGATTAATAACACCGACACCCTTAAACAGGTCGAGAGTTGTTGAACTTTGCTGAAAGAAGAGTTATGTTTCCTTTGTGAAATGAAACATGTAATCCACGGCTCATGTTAAGTGTGAGAACAGTAGGTGTGGGAGGAGTGGTGGAGGTGTGTGGGTATGGAGCGACATACAGGTGTGTGGAGGGCTGGGCTAGGACATTTGAACCAGCCAATTACCTCAGTCATTTCTTCTAGATATTAACCCTACCGTCATTTACCCCCACACCCTGTATATAACACCCTCTGAAAGAAATAAAGTAACACATTACACGAAGCCTATATTTCACTCGAAGCATGCATGACGCATATCTTTTACAGGAAGCGTACATGTTTTTCACAAGAGCCTTTATGGTGCATGCAATTCACACCTAGCCGCTTCACGATCATTAGACTTTTAACCCCTCGACCCCATCCTTCGCTCCCCCACCCCATCCCTCACTCCCCCCACCCCACCTCTCAATTCCCCACCCCATCCCTCACTCCCCCCACCCCACCTCTCAATTCCCCACCCCATCCCTCACTCCCCCCACCCCACCTCTCAATTCCCCACCACACCTCTTACTCCCCCCCACCCCACCCATCAATTCCCCACCCACCCCTCAATTCCACACCCCACCCCTCACTCCCCCACCCCACCCCTCAATCCCCCCACCCCACCCTTCAATTCCCCACCCCACCCCTCAATTCCCCACCCCACCCCTCAATTCCACACGCCACCCCTCACTCCCCCCACCCCACCCCTCACTCCCCCCACCCCACCCCTCACTCTCTCCACCCCACCTCTCAATTCCCCACCCCACCCCTCAATTCCCCACCCCACCCCTCACACCTTGACCCCACCATCTTTCCCCACCCCACCCCACCCTCCCCGTCACCACCCCTCGCCGACCGAGATTATATTTTTGAACATATTACATCCGTGTTATAATATAAAATGAAATATTGTCTCACACTGCTGGTATCATCAACTGACTGGAAGATAATTTAACATACATGATGGCATTTGAAAACTGAGAAGTTAATTATATTTTTTAACAATTAGTGACGTCAGTCTAGTGTTACATCGTGTGGAGCAGCATGTCGTAGCATTCATGTTTTCTTTTCAGATCTCAGATCTAACGACGGCCCCAGGGAGGTAAGGTTTCAATGCACGCATGCAATCTGTCTTAAACCTCAGCAGTGAAATACAATAGGCGATTCTTGTGTTTTTTTTATAAATTTGGGTTCGGTTGTTCACACAGCCCAAACATCAGATCTGGCAGAAAGTATGTGATAGAAATAGGTCATGTATGATCTAATGATGGTATTAATTACCTGAATACGGTAGTAGTTCAAGAAAACAGACAGCCCAACAGTTGGGGAAGGCAGACAGTACCCCGACCCCATCATTTGGAGAAGGCAGACAGTACCCCGACCCCATCATTTGGAGAAGGCAGACAGTAACCCGACCCCATCATTTGGAGAAGGCAGACAGTACCCCGACCCCATCATTTGGAGAAGGCAGACAGTACCCCGACCCCATCATTTGGAGAAGGCAGACAGCACCCCGACCCCATCATTTGGAGAAGGCAGACAGTACCCCGACCCCATCATTTGGAGAAGGCAGACAGCACCCCGACCCCATCATTTGGAGAAGGCAGACAGCACCCCGACCCCATCATTTGGAGAAGGCAGACAGTACCCCGACCCCATCATTTGGAGAAGGCAGACATCAGAAATAGTTTTAGATCTGGAAATGGCTTGAACAGATTTAGACAGCCAGGCATCTTATACCTGCTTGAACCTTGGGTTATATACATAGCCTCTTTATTTGTTTATAAAGTTTTAAAAAGTTAAAATAATTGGTGTCTTCATCTGTTCAACATATTCAGACGTTACGCTGTAGCAAGTTTCTATGGCTGGTGGGGTGGGGTGGGGCGTGGGGTTAGGACTAGCGTCTTGTCGTTAATGTTAGGACAGACTTGATAGACATGAATACCCAATACAAACGTAGTGATGCGATCTCAAGCAAGAGACTGAAGGCGTACGTTCAAAACTTTCCTCGGTTCAACGATGCATAGGTTTAAAGGGAAACGCTTTATATGGGCCACATATTGGTGACGTCTTCACATACGACAAGGTCAACAGGTCCCGTGGGGTGATACATATCGTCGGGTGGTGATACATATCGTCTGGTGGTGATACACGTGTTAGTGATAAGTTAGACTCGTCTAACTCCTTAAGTTACGTCACTGTAAACAGAATGGGCTGCAGCTTCTCGAACTAGACAGTCAGGACATGGGAAGATCAAGAGCAAGTCGTAGGTTAATACAATTTGAAAGCTTGATGTTCTATTGGGGGTAAGAATGTCTATAGTGTATTGTCCGTGCCTTCATCAGTCCGCGCAGACAGTTTACAGAAATAAGAGTAACAAAAAATAAATAAAACCTAGGATATCTAAAACTGCTCGATGCCATCCATACCTTGTACAATATGATAAAAAAATAAACATTGCCCTTCCCTTATCAACACATCACACCAAGTAATTTATGCACGGCTGTTGTGGGGGAATATACAGGTAACAAGATCCTCCATAAAAACTGTATTAAACGGCGGAAATAAATAATGACAATATTATGCGACATGTTAAAAATGCCTTCCACAAATCATCTTACTACGCAGTTTGATAGGCCCCCTACCGACAGATTCGCATTTTTACTATGCGTTTATATTATTATAACTTTTGTTACGGAAACAAGTATCGTTATTCGTCTTATTCTTCTAATCAGAACGCGAACTGAAGTTTAAAGCAACGCCCAACTTTAAAGAATTGATCTTCGTGCCTTTGACTGATTATATTTTCCTAAATGGAACACCTAGTTAGGAGCTAAAAATAGCTCAGCATTGACCAGAAAACAATCAATGAAAGACGCCTGCCATTGTTTACAACTGACACCTTTTGACGTTTTCCTAAGTTAACGATAGCTTGAAGACCCCAAGCGTGCAAGCACTCCAGTAAACAGATCGGTGGAATGCACAAAAAAATTGGAATCAACGATCAAATAACACGACCGTGTCCTCAGACATAGACGGGAGTGTACGCATACTTAGATAAGTCTAAACAATCTACTCGATCTAGACTTAGAGTAATGGGATAAGTTTAGACCGATCTAATTAATCAAGTCGAATTAATGAGTTTTCAGTGAAACGGGATAACTGAAAATATATTGAGACCCACAATCCTAGCAGTTTTTTTTATGTAACAGTCAATGTAGATTTGACAGAACGCAGTAACAGCGGGATATGTTACTGTTAGACCACCAAACCTGTCTTTATCCATGTCTTAATGGGCTATGTCTTTATCCATGTCTTAATGGGCAACGTCTTTATCTCTGTCTTAATTCGTCTGGACTAGAGCTAATCTCTTTGAATGTTTTGATATACCCTTTCAATGATGTTGCTTCAAAATTGTTTAAAAAGTCACTTAATCGCAAAAAATTGTGATATTTGATGAATAAACTTTCGAATTAGAGCTTAGCCGTGGGGTGTTCCTAGTTTGGGGGTTTATCAGGGGGAGGGATGTTTGTTGTTAGGGGTGTATCGTAGGGTGGGGAGTAACACGGGGTGGGGTGTTCGTAGTTTGGGATGTATCGTGGTGTGGGGTGTTCGGAGTTTGGGGTGTATCGTGGTGTGGGGTGTTCGGAGTTTGGGGTGTATCGTGGTGTGGGGAGTTCGTAGTTTGGGGTGTATCGTGGTGTGGGGAGTTCGTAGTTTGGGGTGTATCGTGGTGTGGGGAGTTCGTAGTTTGGGGTGTATCGTGGTGTGGGGTGTTCGTAGTTTGGGGTGTATCGTGGTGTGGGGTGTTCGTTGTTTGGGGTGTATCTTGGGGTGATTTAACGTGCTGGAAGGTTCGTACCACTGTGTTACCTGAACCAGAAGTGTTAGCCTGAAGTCTAACTACCATTCCATTGGAAGTTCATTAGCTGATTCATTTAATTCCTTCTCATTTGTTTTTATCTTTTTACCTAGTCTGTAATATAGAGCAAGTCGCTTGTAGTAGTTTAAAAGTTTGAATTAATAAATAATAGTATATCATTTGTTTAAAATGCATATTGTATCTGTGCTACACCATATATGTATCAAACACATTTTGGTCGTGCCCGGATGTGTGTGTCTGTTATCTAGGTGTGTCGGGATATGTAAGTGCGTGTCGGGATATCTAGGTGTGTCGGGATATCTAGGTGTGTCGGGATATGTGTGTGTCGGGATATCTAGGTGTGTCGGGATATCTAGGTGTGTCGGGATATCTAGGTGTGTCGGGATATGTGTGTGTCGCGATATCTAGGTGTGTCGGGATATCTAGGTGTGTCGGGATATCTAGGTGTGTCGGAATATTAAGTGTGTGTCGGGATATCTAGGTGTGTCGGGATATGTAAGTGTGTGTCGGGATATCTAGGTGTGTCGGGATATCTAGGTGTGTCGGGATATCTAGGTGTGTCGGGATATGTGTGTGTCGCGATATCTAGGTGTGTCGGGATATCTAGGTGTGTCGGGATATCTAGGTGTGTCGGAATATTAAGTGTGTGTCGGGATATCTAGGTGTGTCGGGATATGTAAGTGTGTCGGAATATTTAGTGTGTCGGAATTTTTAGTGTGTGTCGGAATATTTAGTGTGTGTCGGGATTTCTAGGTGTGTCGGGATATGTAAGTGTGTGTCGGGATATGTGTGTGTCGGGATATGTAAGTGTGTGTCGGGATATGTGTGTGTCGGGATATGTAAGTGTGTGTCGGGATATGTGTGGGTCGGGATATGTAAGTGTGTGTCGGGTGTATGGGTAAAAATAAAATATTATTCTTTAGAGAAGCAACTAATTAACAATTTATGTTGTACTTGGCTTTAACTTCGCACATTAATTGCTTCACTGAAGCTTGCACTTGACTTTAACTGCGTACATTAACAGCGTCCTGTACTTAACTTTAACTGCGTACATTAACAGCGTCCTGTACTTGACTTTAACTGTTTACATTAAGAGCCACATGACTTAGCCCTGCACTTGACTTTAACTTGTACATTAACAGCGACCTGTACTTGACTGTAACTGCGTACATTAACAACGACCTGTACTTGCGGATACTCTCCCAAGAACATTTCCCTCCAAACTGAACTGGAATTCGCCGAATTCCCGGAAATGCTTCACAGAAAGAAACAACGTTCATTGAGGCCATAATCTGGTTCAAGCGTTCCTCAACAGTTTATATAGAGGAGTATAAATAGCAGAAATCGACCATTAGGAAGAGGCAGTATTTCGCCGGCTCGTAGTTCGACGTACATACCAGGATACTTTTATACAGTAGACCTCTGGCATACCCCCACAGAAGACCTACGATATACCTCACAGAAGACCTACGACATTACCCTCTGAAGACCTACAATATACCCTCACAATACCCACAATATACCACACAGATGAGGTACGTCATTTCTCACAGAATACCTACAACATTCTCTTGTCTGGCGCAATTTTTTCAAGTGTATAAGATCAGGTGTAATCTGACACTTTCATTCAATGAAACTATCTTAATATCTGCTCTTGTTTATCTGTATTATCTGCATGTTGAAATGTCTGTCTTCTGTCATGACTGAGTCTTTTCATATACGTCTGTCTCAATATGTTGTTCCTTCTGTTTGTTGTCATGTCTTTCTGTTGCCTTTTCTGTGTACATACAGTTACAGGTCAGTTGTAGGTTGGATAGAAATAGGTTAGAATAATATAGAATTAGTTGAGTTCACCCTAGAGTATTGTTAACCCCGGTGTGTTTATGTATTGTTACCCCAAGGTCGAATGCGGTATAAAAGCTGGAGTGAATGGTTGTCAGCGGTTAGTTGGTAGCGGTTAGGGCGAGGGCTACTCTGTTATGTGAAGAATTGAGTCCAAATAAAAGAATTGAACTTAACCACGAATCGTTGTTGAGTTGAATCGAACCCCGGACGTAACACATACATGAAGGACGTCGGTGGTTTCTTTTATCGACACAAAATCCGGGTACACATCTGGGCTGAGTCAGCTCTGGTGTTCACTCCCCCTCTCCCCGCCACTCCTCTCAAACAGGACGTAACCCCTGTATCACGTCACACACGCCACACACATTACTCACATCTGGGACTTAAGAAATAGCTTTAACAATTTCTTAACGCTAATGCGTCCAGAATAGCCAATTTCTTGTAGAACTTTTCAATTTAAACATTGTACCCTCTAATAAAAATTAAAAAAAAAAGCAAAAACAATTTGGTTTTCACGTGTAATGGCGACATAAACAATGGCATCCTGCTATTCGATAGGCTGCCATAAATTTTGATGTAGCCTACGTATTGTAAGCTAAAAAAAGAAAAACTAGGTCATGGGGTTAAATTTGCATAGTTATTTAAAAACTTGATCTGCAAAGTTTTGTAAACAAATAATTATCGATCACGGAGTTCCTGTACAGCCAATCAATATGTGCCTAAGAAAGTGAAACATCCGGTTATATAACTTAGGCCTGATGAAAATAAACAGAAATGTAGCCTTAAACTCAACAAATTATTTTCAAGTTCTCTGCATTTGCAACGTTTATAGCATTTATTCTAAAAATATAAAATTTGTAAATTAATTTTAGGCTTAAGTTTTTATTTTTTTATTATGCTTACGGTCTAAATCTAAAAAAAAAACGTTTTTATTCCATGTCAACAACATTATGGAACGATTCTTGTCAACCCGCTCGCGTCTATTATACAACAAGTTAATGGAAATTTTCATTCTTCGATAAGATAATCGGTCAACTCGTCATTCAAGTTTGAAAATAAAAAGTTTGCTTAAAAATTGAATTCAAAATGACGTATTGTGTTTAAGAGTGAATCAAGTTGGGTAACCTTGTTAAGTGTTTCTTGTTGGAGGTGTTTGTTGGAGCTGTTTGTTGGAGGTGTTTCTTGAATGTGTTCCTTGAAGTTTTTTTTTTTTTTTTTGTTTATTGGAGGTTTATTTGGAGGTGTCTACTCCTATGTATTTTTTGATGTATTATGTTGAGAATATATAAAAATGTAATATTCTGATTCGTATTACAAAGTCGCAATATCTTTGTGTATTATTTATTCCCACAGATACAATGCTCTTAGCTTCACTGAGACACACCCACCGGTTAAATACGTGCTCCACCCTGTTTCACATACAAGATGGCCGCCGGGTCTACCCTACCCCACCACACCGACACACGAGTGCGCGTTCTGACATTTCTGTCACTAGCACTCCGAACTACGTTAAAGACCTCATTATGGTTTGAAAAATTTTTGCGTCTTGCTTCGCCGGTTTCCGATAGATTTAGCCAGACGTATACGGCCGCATCTACCCATGTTGCCAATAGAGAAAAAGAAATTCACATTCTGCGATTTAATATGAGATTATCAACATTGCAGCGCGGTTGAAAAGGTTGTATTGAAGGGTGTTGCATGCTCTGTAAATTAAAATTTCCTCGGGTGGCTGAATCGCGGGTCGTGTTGTTGATGTTAATTGTGTGGTTGGTAGATGGCGCAGAGTAGGAAGTAACTAATTAGGGTGTGTCAACTTTGTGTTAGTTTCTGACTAAAGTTGAACATTTTGGAATCGTACGGTTTCGCGAAGAATGTAGAGAAAAAAATTAGGCGTCATGGAAAAATCATATGCTTTGTCTGACCGGTACATTGATTTCTGTCATAAGAAGAATGTAATATCTTAAGTTTAGACGGCATAACATTAGATCATCTTTACTTTACCACGTATTTGTACAAAACGGACACATTTAGGAAAACTTTTTGAAAGAGTTTTACATCAAAAAGTTTAACCTAATTCGATGCAGACCTTTCACCGGAAAAGGTCGCAGTGATGTCATAAGATAATTGGCTAGATTTTATTTTTCTATCTGTCGTTGACACACTAAGCATTCATGGCTCTTAATCCAGGTCGGCGCCAACATTATGTAGAGCCAGGAATTCCATACACAGACGCTGACGGATACTTAACGAGGTCATATGATGAGTGGCAGAACACTTTGGGAGTAGAATGAGAGGGGTGGAGTCAGGGGTGGGTGTAAAAATACCCACAGCCTCGGATAGGCAAATTAAGATAATGACGGTCAAGATGTTTGAGTCAGGTAATTTAGGTCGTGTCATGTATCTAAATTAATACCTTGCTCCTGCCCACAACCTGTCCACAACCTGTCCATAACCTGACCATAACCTAACCACAACCTATTTACAACCTGTCTACAACCTGACCACAACCTGTCCACAACCTGTCCACAAACTTGCTTCTGGACACAACCGTTAACTTAATAGCGACACGAAAATAGCAAACAAAAAAGATGCCATTTCATGACTTTGGTATTCATCTAACTAGGTCCTTGTATTGTCAGGCCCTAAACATCAGGAATGTGGCACACTTGTGTTAGTCTGTGGATAAATATGTAGTCCTTAGGGCGTTGTCAACAAATTGGGGGGGGGGGGGATGTGTTAGCCATTTATTATTCTCTCATAAAAAACCGGTTTCCATTCAATAAAGAAGGTACCGTGTAAGTACTCCAGATTCGGCCGAGGAAATATTTCCGTTACGCCTGAACGATTTCTCTGTTTTGGTTGTTCTGTCTACTGTGTGTTTGTGGTTGTGATTTATGTGTGTGACCTTCAAAATCTTCAGGGAAGATGCTGTGTATGTAGGCTAAGTAAGGAAAATTATTTGCATAGGACCGTTTAGTAAAGATAACCACAATGTGGTGGTGGTGGTGGTGATGGGGGGGGGGGGGGGTAAGCCACAATGGGTTGGGTAGGGTCAGTCACAAGTCAGAGTTGAGAGGCCGTCACAAAGGTCAACTAATTAACTGATGCACAAATTAATTGGTCTACGGTCAACTAGTTAAGTTAGCATCTGATTGTGTAGTAAATTCATTAGCTGGCCGTTACGAAAACACATGACAAACACACAGCTTTATTTACTGCAGTCTGCTAGAGCAGTGATAGGACGTTACATGGGGCCATAGGTAGGCGCTAACCTTGACACCGGTATATGTGGAGGTAGAATAATAATCATTAAAAAAGTTTTAAAAAACCCACGTTTTCTGATTGAACTAAAAAGTAGAAAATAAATGCTATAGGCCCTACATCACAATAATGCAAGCGATCACTCTACTATAAGCGATCAAAAACGTGGGGCGTCGAAGTAAAAGTTATATTACTATTGATTAGATAATACTATTGACTTTTATTAGGGAGCTTGTAGAGAGTCAACAGTATTAGAAACTGTAAGAAAATCACGGCGCCCCACGTTTTTGCTTGCTTATAGTAGAGTGATCGCTTGCATTATTGTGATGTAGGGCCTATAGCATTTATTTTCTACTTTTTAGTTCAATCAGAAAACGTGGGTTTTTTAAAACTTTTTTAATGATTATTATTTTCTACTTTTTAGTCTTTGTCTGTTTGTTTGCATTAAAATCTTGCTATCGATTTTATCTTTTCACTTTTTTTGGGTAAACGAAGACAACTCGTAAAAAGACAACTCGTAAAAAGACAACTCGTAAAAAGACAACTCGTAAAAAACACGTTGTTTGAATACGTTACTGACTAGAACACATAGATTTGAACCCGTGTCGAGTGGGATAGCAATCGTGTGCCCAACCACTCGACCATATCGTCTCCCCCAAACTGGCCTACCTTCTGTAAGTTTAAACTCGGTTCAAGCTAAATTCTCTGCCCCTAAGCCTGTGGCGACATGTGATCGTTCGCTTCACTGCGCGCGAGGTACGCGTCGCTGGTTTTTTTTCTAATGGCTAGCAGAGGAGGATTATATATATAGATTATATAGCGGTCTAAAATGCTCAATAAAATGTTTCCATTGATCAATTTAGTAATAATAACAATTGAATATTCAATGGTCATCCAAAAGAAAGCTTCCCTGAAAATTTCAGCGCGCTAGCTAACTGGGAAGTGCCAGAAATTTCGATCGCAAGATTTGATTGGAAAGACAAACAGAGAAAGCAAGTTAAAGAAAACGTGGGAAAATAAATTTACCGCCTAGATCGACCTGTTCCATTTCAACAATCTTTCATTTTGATATTGGTACGCTGTTTTACCCTGCCTATTGCTGAACTTCTTTCGTTTTCAAATGCTGCTATATTTTCTTATTATTTAAAGTTTCATTAAATAAATCTTCAGCATTTTAAATTATTTTAATCGCACTTTTTGGTCGCCGTCGAGAATTTGTCAAGTTTTTCAACAAATTAATCTAGCTAGTAGGATACAAACCAGTACACCTATACCCAGTGACGTCACATCCTGTTCAGTTGGCTGATCATGAATGACGTGACAAACGTAGACAACACTTCCGCGACTAGACAAGTGTCTAGATTGTATGTCATGATTTATCGAACACACCTTATCGCCCAATCATAATACAATCATGTTTTCTCTTTGTTCGTCATGATTTAAGCAACATTTTTTTCTAACCTACCTGTCAAACTTAGCTAAGTGGTAAGCAGTAAAAAACACACCCGTCAAAAGCGGATTTCATCTTGGATTAAACGAATATAAAACATGGATTTGGACGCATTAGCGTTGGGCAATTGTTTAAGCTATATCTTAAGTCTCAGATGTGAGTAATGTGTGTGGCGTGTGACGTGTTACAGGGGACGTAACTACAGGAGTTACGTCCTGATTGAGAGGGGAGTGGCGGGGAGAGGGGGAGTGAACACCAGAGCTGACTCAGCCCAGATGTGTACCCGGATTTTGTGTCGATAAAAGAAACCACCGACGTCCTTCTTGTAAGTTAACATGGGCTTCCACTTAAGACTTTGGTGAAGAAGCTAAAAAAGTGTTTCTTTCTGTTTTCCTCGGGGGGCGGGGGAACTTGAAACTTCCGTAGAGGGGTAGGGCGGACTAAATTTTCAAGTAGGGGGGAGGGTTAGTGTTTAAAGTATATATATATATTCTATACAATTTATTTTATTTCGTGGGGAAGGGGGTTGGCGCTGCGGTAGGCTTAAGGGGAGGGGGAGAGTGCCCCCTGAAGAGATGCCTGAAAGAAATTCTGCTTAGCAATTTACGTTGACATCAAAAGGTTACATTACAAGATAGCGTATTAGCGGATATGAGACTAATCCACACAGACTACTGTACTTCCTGGTGCTTCAAGAATGTCGACAAATTCATGTTTTAACCAAGAAGTAACATAAAGATTACTGATAAATAAACGCGCATTATCGACTCGAAGTCAGTACTGTATGTGGAGTAGAGTTCACCTTTTCTGTGACCTTGGCATGTAAAGAGATAATATGTGTAAGAAAGTACTTTGGATGTACTGTCTTTGTATTAAATTTGTAGTGAAATTGGTTGGAAGGGATAAATACCTGGTCTACTGAAGGACTGTGTAAACGATGAATCAGGTTTAGCCATGCTTGTTGTTGATACCGCTAACAGACTGTGGGGGAGAGATTAGACGGATATACAAGGTGTGTGATTGTCAGTGTTTCTTCCAGACTTTTTTCTCCGGCTCTGTTAAAAGTATATAGTTTCTATATAAACTATATAAATTTCATTTCGTTCGGGGGGGGGGGGGGGCGGTAAAAAATTTCGGGGGGGGGGGGGGCTTTGCCTGGAAGAAACTCTGGTGATTGTGGGTGTAATTGGGGGTGTGTGATTGGGTGTGTGTGATTGGGGGTGTAAGGGGTGTGTGTAATTGGGGGTGTAAGGGGTTTATGTTTGGGGGTGTAAGTCGGGTGTGAAGGGTTATGTGATTGGGGGTGTGTGATTGGGGTGTAAGGGGTGTGTAATTAGAGGTGTGTTATTGGGTGTGTGTGTGGGGGTGTAAGTCAGGTGTGAGGAGGTGCGTGACTGGGGGTGTAAGGGGTGTGTGTAATTATTCCAACTGTGGATATTTCATTCATTGTTTCAACTTCAATTAACATTATTTGTTGTGTAGAACTGTAAATAAAACTGTAAGTTAAACACAAAGATTAGCTGTGACGTTACTACAATAACGCAAAAACACAATGCATTCAATTTATTAGTACAGTGATAGTATGGTTTATTATATCAACAGATGCTGTTACATTCCTTGTTTCATTAAATATAATACTATGATAAATGTGTATACTATAAGTGCATCCCGTTCTTCATGACAAAAATCACATGTAAAAATGTAAAGTATCACAATATGATAAAAGGAATGTACAAATTATGTGAATAAATAAAGTTTAACAGAGTAACATGTTTCTTCCAGACGTTTTTTTTTCCAGGGGTTGGGGCACTTGAAATTTTCGGGGGGAGGAGACTAAAATTTTCCGGGGGGGGGGGGGTGGGGCGGACACTGTTAAAACTATATATTTTCAATATAAATTCCATTTTTGTTCGGGGGGTGAGAGGGGGGGGGGTCGGTAGAAGATATGCCTGGTGGGGGGGGGGGGTTAACATTAAGAAGGCTCATGGAATTCTTTGTGCCGTTGCCATAATAGTGGTATACGTGATCCGATTGCAGAAACAATGTCATGTGGGGGGGGGGGGGAGTGGAAGGGGGGGGGGGGTCTTCAACGAAAACAACTGATCAAATATATTGCAAGTGGGGCTTCAAAGCTAGAAATTGAGGAAAGAAATTGTTTTAAATTTGGGATTTTTAAAATAAACATAATTTACCATGTGAAATGTTGGAACAAAGCAATGAGTACATAACTGAAGCAACGTTTGATTCTGTCGTACATATCACTGAAACATCAACATATACATACAAGAACATCACTTGAAATACCGTCAACATATGTAAGGGGATGATGGCATGGGGGGGGGGGGGAGGGAAGCACCGGATCATAAGATACAACATGGAAGATTCGAGAAAATTCTGTTGTAGCGTTATGAACATAACTTGAAAGCTAATGGCTATATAATTAATACCGTTCATTTTTAACAACGTATTTAACAAGAGTTTAAAAATATTTACAATACACATGTAAAAATATATGTAAAATGCTCGTGTAGTTTAACACAACCCCAAACTTTTTCAGGTCAAATTCCGAGTTTGAGATGGACAAGAATTTTTCGAGATTTTTTCGTATTGAAAAATGAACTTGCAGAATTCGGTAATTAGATTTTGATTAAGATGTTTAATTATAAATACTTTTCTAAATGGAAAATAATCATTGTTTTTCATTTTTTTTGTTTAAGGTTTTGGATTACATTACGTAATATTGGAGTGATATAGTGAAAAGTGTAACTGGGATTTAAAATTTACATTGTATATGAAATATGGCAAAAACCAAAATTATAAAAAAAAACAAAAATAAACATGAACAATAAGGCATCGTTTACTTAATTAACAAAAGGCAGACTATTCTGGTCAGTCGTTGGTCAGTCGTCGCTCCAGGTCGATGATCTGTCCGGCCACCTTGACCTTGGGTTGTACGCCGTAGACACAGCTTGTGCAAAAGACGGACCAGGCTCGTCTGCGGCGCCGAAAAATTTCCCAGAATTCCCGCCCAGTGTTTGACCGTGAACGTACCCCGTGGGTATTCTGCCTGACGGGTACCGGAAAGACTCCTGGGCCGGGAGATCTCTGACGTCAGCAGGCATGGTGCGTGGGTGCAGCCTGACGGTGGGGATGTGGAACCTGTGGGGGGAGAAGTCGAACTCTCCCTGCTCCATGTGCGAATCTGTCTCTCTGATAGGAGAGGCTTCTCTGAACTCCGAGTTCCGGTTGTCGGACCGGTCATCTTCTTCGGATAGTAGATCACCTCTGGAACAGAGAAGTCACAGTAAATCTAGGTCTGTCTGTCATGATTGAGTTACATTAGGACGGTCTGTCACAATGTTTTTAGGCCAGCATGTCGCAGCTATGTTATATTAGGCCACTCTGTCACAGTCTAACCTAGACGACGACCAAACTCCCACCTCTGACCCAGACAACCCACCTCTGACCCAGACAACCCACCTCTGACCCAGACAACCCACCTCTGACCCAGACAACAACCCACCTCCCACCTCTGCCCCAGACAACCCACCTCTGACCCAGACAACCCACCTCTGACCCAGACAACCCACCTCTGACCCAGAAAACCCACCTCTGACCCAGACAACCCACCTCTGACCCAGACAACCCACCTCTGACCCAGACAACCCACCCCCACCTCTGACCCAGACAACCCACCTCCTTCCTCTGACCCAGACAACCCACCTTTGACCCAGACAACCCACCTCCCACCTCTGACCTTAACCTCGACAACCCACCTCCCTCATGTGACCTAGACAACACCACCTCCCACCTCTGACCCAGACAACCCACCTCTGACCCAGACAACCCACCTCTGACCCAGACAACCCACCTCCCTCCACCTCTGACCCAGACAACAACCCACCCCCACCTCTGACCCAGACAACCCACCTCTGACCCAGACAACCCACCTCCCACCTCTGACCCAGACAACCCACCTCCCTCCACCTCTGACCCAGACAACAACCCACCCCCACCTCTGACCCAGACAACCCACCTCTGACCCAGAAAACAACCCACCTCCCACCTCTGACCCAGACAACCCACCTCTGACCCAGACAACCCACCTCTGACCCAGACAACCCACCTCTGACCCAGAAAACAACCCACCTCCCACCTCTGACCCAGACAACCCACCTCTGACCCAGACAACCCACCTCTGACCCAGAAAACAACCCACCTCCCACCTCTGACCCAGACTACCCACCTCTGACCCAGACAACCCACCCCCCATTTCTGACCCAGACAACCCACCTCCCACCTCTGACCCAGACAACCCACCTCTGACCCAGACAACCCACCTCTGACCCAGACAACCCACCCCCCATTTCTGACCCAGACAACCCACCTCCCTCCACCTCTGATCCAGACAACCCACCTCTGACCCAGACAACCCACCTCTGACCCAGACAACCCCCCCACCTCTGACCCACCCCCCAACTCTGACCCAGACAACCCACCCCCACCCCTGACGACCCACCCCCACCTCTGACCCAGACAACCCACCTCTGACCCAGACAACCCACCTCTGACCCAGACAACCCCCCCACCTCTGAACCACCCACCACCTCTGACCCAGACAACCCACCTCCACCTCTGACCCAGACAACCCACCTCCCACCTCTGACCCAGACAACCCCCCCCCACCTCTGACCCAGACAACCCACCTCCCACCTCTGACCCAGACAACCCCCCCCCACCTCTGACCCAGGTAATCCACCTCTGACCCAGACGACCCACCCCCACCTCTGACCCAGACAACCCACCTCTGACCCAGACAACCCACCTCTGACCCAGACAACCCACCTCTGACCCAGACAACCCCCCCCCCCCCACCTCTGAACCACCCCCCACCTCTGACCCAGACAACCCACCCCCACCTCTGTCCCAGATAACCCCCCCCCTCTGACCCAGACGACCCACCTCCACCTATGACCAAGACACCCCACCTATGACCCAGACGACCCACCTCTGACCCACAACAACCCACCTCCTGTTCCTCCTGTACATGATGAAGACAGTGAGGATGATGACGAGGATGATGGCAGCGCCCCCTACACTGACAGCTACAGCAATGATCTCACTGGAGCCCAGGCTAAGCTTCTCGGCCACCACGCTGCAGGTCGGACCTCCGTACACGTAGCTGCCCTCAACCAGACACCTGGGGACGGAGGTAGATGGACAGGGGTCAGACAGGGGTCAGATGTGTAGACAGGGGTCAGACTGGTGGACATGTGGACAGGGGTTAGACTTGTGGATAGGGGTCAGATGTGTGGACAGGGGTCAGATGTGTGGACAGGGGGCAGATGTGTGGACAGGGGTCAGATGTGTGGACAGGAGTCAGATGTGTGGACAGGGGTCAGATGTGTGGACAGGGGTCAGATGTGTGGACAGGGGTCAGATGTGTGGACAGGGGTCAGATGTGTGGACAGGGGTCAGATGTGTGGACAGGGGTCAGATATGTGGACAGGAGTCAGATGTGTGGACAGGGGTCAGATGTGTGGACAGGGGTCAGATGTGTGGACAGGGGTCAGATGTGTGGACAGGGGTCAGATGTGTGGACAGGGGTCAGATGTGTGGACAGGGGGCAGATGTGTGGACAGGGGGCAGATGTGTGGACATGTGGACAGGGGTTAGACTTGTGGATAGGGGTCAGATGTGTGGACAGGGGTCAGATGTGTGGACAGGGGGCAGATGTGTGGACAGCGGGCAGACATATAGAAGCAATATTTTTACGAAGTTTCTATAGATACCCATACGAATCCTTATGGTACACTAACAGCGAACCACACACCACTGTGTTGTTTAAAAAAAACCACACACCACTGTGTTGCTTTAAACAACCACACGCCACTGTGTTGCTTTAAACAACTACACAACACTGTGTTGCTTTAAACAACCACAGGCCACTGTGTTGCTTTAAACAACCACACGCCACTGTGTTGCTTTAAACAACTACACACCACTGTGTTGCTTTAAACAACCACAGGCCACTGTGTTGCTTTAAACAACCACACGCCACTGTGTTGCTTTAAACTACCACACACCACTGTGTTGCTTTAAACAACAACACACCACTGTGTTGCTTTAAACAACCACACACCACTGTGCAGTGGCGGAACTAGAAAAAATGGGCCACCCCGCAAAAATTTTTTTGGGCCCCCCATATATGTAAATATATATGTAAATATATATATATATATATATATATATATATATATATATATATATATATATATATATATATATATATATATATATATATATATATATATATATATATATATATATATATATAAAAACACACAATACGAACATAGGATACTCATTTCTGGCCTGATCGGGTTTTGAAAAAAAAAATTCAATTAAATCTAATCACAACAACATGTCATCCATGTGTATCAGTGGCGGAACTAGAAAAAAAGCCCCCCCCCCCGAAGAATTTTTTTGGGCCCCTATATATATATATATATATATATATATATATATATATATATATATATATATATATATATATATATATAAAACAAGGTTCGCTCTCAATTAAAAAAAATCTGGTACACGAATAAATCAGAGGTTTTCCAACACACGAGCTGGCCCCTTTCTAAATCTAGTCCAACACACCAAACTGAGGCTTTCATCAAAACGTTACTAACCGTGTGCCCTGTTTTCCAGAAGTTGAATTAAATGTTAACAATGTCGGCAGTTCATTTCTTGGATCTTAGGGCGCGGGTTTGTCCACACTACCAACTAGACACGCCAAGGCATGCTGTAAATCCCTCGGCGACGGCCCAGGTGTCAGGGGAGTCACGGGGCTCTTGGAGCTACCGGTTACATTACTGCACGGGTGATGGGTGTGACACGTTGTTTCTTCCGGCAGAGCTCACCCCCCCCCCCCCTCCCCCGAAAACAGTCTACCCTGGAAGAAACATTGGTGCGAAACCTAATTAGATTTAGTCATCGAGTGTAGTAGTGAGACTTATTCCTAGTGTTGTGGGAACTTTTAAACGACTGTCTGTGGGGGCCAACTTGCTCATATGTGATGCGCTCAGGATGACACTGACGCCAGTTGTATTCAAGTAGTAACCTCATCCGCTTATGCAGGATCACGGGGCGCTAAATCACATATTTCCGTTAGGAGTCCCCACTCAAATATGTACAAATGTTAGGCCTATGACAGAAACCTTTGCGGGGCTGTACTCAACAGCTTCCCAAGTTTTCATGGCAATTGGGTGAATGATGCAGTAATGCATAATAATAATAGAGAGAAAAATGTTTTTCACATGTACAACTGTATGTGGCCAGGTCACGCGTTGGATAACCTTCTGATTTAGGGGAGGGGGGGATTAACAAAAAGCCAGACCCTCACACCCCCCCCCCCCACCTCAATGACTATTAATAATGTTCAATTATTTCTAAACGTTCTAATTAATTTCTAAATAATTATATAAAAAATAATCTTACCTGCCCTGTTTTGTGAATTAGATGTGCCTAATACTATGAAAGTAAATTAATATGTGTTGACTAGATCTAGTGCTGTCTAGTGTCTGACAAAATGTGCTGAAGTGGTGAATCGTACGGTTAGGAAGTAGTTCATAAACGATACATTTATCTCCTCGATACTTGTGAGGTTGAGAAAGAGGGATGGGATAGGGGTCGGCTCGGGAAAAAAAGTTGAAAGGGACAACAAAACGCCTTGATCTATGTACGCCAGCATCGCCCATTGTAAAACTTACTCAGGGGAGATAATTTGAAGTATAGGCCTTAAAAGTTTACTAGATTTCTTGTAAAATCAAAAACAAGTAAACGTATATAAAACTGAAGTTTCTAGTATTCTATTATTTTTTAAAAATTATTTGTACGATACAAGATAGTACAGGATACAAATTCAACCACTATCACAAACACATATTAACATTGGAAAATGTACAATGGATTTCGGGTCCCCTACCAATGCCGCAAATAAGAACCGCGCATCATGAAAGTATTGAAAGCCCACTTCATATGTAGCGGCTATTCGTGCTATGGACTTTGTTGTTTTTTTTAAAAAGAATTTTGCCGGCGACAGCGTGTGTTTGATTGTAGGGAAATAGAACTCGGCCTTGACGATGGTTAAAAAATACAACTATAAATAACTGTTTTAAATATGTAAAGAATTTGTCGACAATTTTTTAACCCCCTTTTTGGTCCACATCCCCTGCCCCATCCGCCACAGTATACTTTGGAGGATCGGTCAAACAGTTACGTGTCCTCTATTTAGCTATCAAAGGGGGGGGGGCAACGAGTCAAAGAAGTCATTCAAAATTTGAAGAGTTGCCTATATTTTACACTGTAGTTTGTGTAATGGATTTTATCTTTTGCGGAAGAGCGTGGTATAGTGACTGTAAAATAAAGATAATCGTACCGCAGCTACAGTGTTTTTCTTTTACAAACCAAATATTAAGGCAAAAATTAAATTCAAAATTAAAAAAAAAAAATTTTGGTCAGCCGTGGGCCTCTGAACGGCCTCCCCCCCCCCCCCCCCCCGCGCATTGCGGGGTCTGGCGGGACTGTAGTTCCGCCCCTGTTCATCAGGTAAATGAACAACTACTGACTAGTGTCTTTAACAAAATGTGCAGAAGTGGTCAGTTTACAGTTCATAGACGGTTCGTTAATCTATGCATTACATCTTATTGTAAGAGTAAGGGTGTGGTGAGGGGTAGAAGTGAGGGGTAGGGGGGAGGGGGGGGGGGGAGAGTTGGGAAGGGAAGGGGACAAGAAAGCGCCGATAAACATCTACATCAATAGTGCCGACTTTTTCCGATCGTCTAGAAGACCAGGATAGTCGCCTCGCCGCAACATTTCCCCAGCCCGATTTCATAGCGTACCGGCACAGTCAAATTTCAGATGCTTCGTCTTTGAAGTTGTCTATATGTCTGGCGGTCTCTCGAGCTATAGTCAGTGCGTTTTTCTCAAAGGCGTTTACCGACTATCGTGTTTGTTTTGTAACTGTAGAAGAAAGATAACTCGACCTCCACCTAATTTTTTTATTTTTTTAATTTTTTTTAAATAATTTAGCCAGGATTTTTGGGCCCCCAATTGGTCTGGGGCCCCCCCCCCCCCGCATTGCGGGGTCTGGCGGCACTGTAGTTCCGCCCCTGCCACTGTGTTGCTTTAAACAACCACACACCACTGTGTTGGTTTAAACAACCACACTCCACTGTGTTGCTTTAAACAATCACACACCACCGTGTTGCTTTAAACAACCACACGCCACTGTGTTGCTTTAAACAACCACACGCCTTTGTATTGCTTTAAACAACCACACACCACTGTGTCGCTTTAAACAACCACACGCCACTGTGTTGCTTTAAACAACCACACGCCACTGTATTGCTTTAAACAACCACACACCACTGTGTTGCTTTAAACAACCACACGCCTTTGTATTGCTTTAAACAACCACACACCACTGTGTCGCTTTAAACAACCACACGCCACTGTGTTGCTTTAAACAACCACACGCCACTGTATTGCTTTAAACAACCACACACCACTGTGTTGCTTTAAACAACCACACACCACTGTGTTGCTTTAATCGTTGTTTGCGGGGTACTGACCTACAGTTGGGCTCGTTCTGTGAGTTGATGTAGCACTGGCCGTTAGCTGGACACGGGTAGTCCCTGCACTTGTGTCTACACACGAGCAGCTGTCTGTTGCAGGTGTAGGTGGGAGGGCAGACCAGGTCGGCCAGGCACGGGTCAGATTCCAGTTCTCTGATGCTCTGGTAGGCTGCAACAGTCAAGTTGGAGGTGTAATTTTTTGTCATGTAAAACCTTTTTCTTGACTTGGTACTTTCTAACAAGACGTGGTTATAAACATGCATAAAATAATAAAACATCAAAGTCCAAGATTTGATAAGATTCTGTGAAAATTCCAGCAAAAAAACAAACAAACAAAACAAAAACAACCCAAAAAAATGTTGGAGTATAGGACAATATTTGACATATTGAGTATATGGGCCTTTCATATAATTATTAGGATATTTTATTATATAGATCTTAGCCCTCAACTTAGAGAAACCTAACAGCTTTAATGTTTAGATAGAACTTTCCGAGATACCGACTGTTGCTTACTGATTAATCAAGTGTTTTCAATTTTTTAAACTGTCACGGGAGGTAACAATTAAATTAAAAACTAAAGAGTAAGTACGACGAGTTACGTCCCTTGTGTGTATTAATGGCATCCATCCCCTCCTCACCTTTGGCCACACTGGTGTTGTACGTGTAGTCCATATACACGGGGTCAATGTCCTTGAGGGTCGCGAGCTGGTCACGTGCCTGCATGAGGGAGGTGAACACGCTACTGCTGTTGGTCAGGACGTTTTTGGCCCGGAAAGCTTTGAGTCTGAGGCTGTAGTCCACTATCACACTGCCAGGGCTGTAACATGAAGGTTAGTCAACAGTGGTCAGCTAATGGTGGTAGTCGATAGTGGTCAGTTAATGGTGGTAGGTCGATAGTGGTCAGTTAATGGTGGTAGATCAATAGTGGTCAGTTAATGGTGGTAGGTCGGTAGTGGTCAGTTAATGGTGGTAGTCGGTAGTGGTCAGTTAAAGGTGGTAGTCGGTAGTGGTCAGTTAATGGTGGTAGGTCGATAGTGGTCAGTTAATGGTGGTAGTCGGTAGTGGTCAGTTAATGGTGGTAGGTCGGTAGTGGTCAGTTAATGGTGGTAGGTCGATAGTGGTCAGTTAATGGTGGTAGTCGGTAGTGGTCAGTTAATGGTGGTAGATGGGTAGTGGTCAGTTAAAGGTGGTAGGTAAACAGTGTTTAGTTGGCAAAGAAATAGAGGTAAATATATAATGAAATTTTGGTTCCACTTTTAAATGAACGGTGAGAGATTAATATTAGACTTCATTTAGAGGTACCACAACAATACAACTGGAATAGTGAGAATAAATGTTGCTTATAATTACAAGGAGATATATAATTATTATTAATAGAATAATTTAAGGATAAGTTAAAGCTTTTTGGTTGAAAAATGAAGTTAATTACTTTTTCAAATAATGTAATTTTCAGAAGGATTTAGATATCCTTATTTAAATTTAATTTTCGATAATTTTGTTTCGTTATGAAGTGCGATGCGTAACTTAATTTGTAGTTATGCAAGAGTGACATAATTAGTATCATAGTATGTGTTTCAGTATCCTGATTTTTTGTTCTAATTTGTGTAAGTTGTTAAATATCTAGACTGTGATGTTTTGACTTGTAGACACAGCTATTGTGAGTTGGTTTGACGTCTAGACAAAGCTATTGTGAGTTGGTTTGACGTCTTGACAAAGCTATTGTGAGTTGGTTGACGTCTAGACAAAGCTATTGTGAGTTGGTTTGATTGTTCAGTGTTCAAGCGAGACCTGGCCAATGTATTTGTGCTAGGCAGCCATACAGTTTATTGAGATGTATCTCTAATAGTAAACAGAAAAACTATCCGACTCACATAAATGAGGGCAGATAAATGCAATACATGTTAAAAAGGTGTAAAATATGGAGTTAAACATTACTTAAGATATTTCAACATATTTAACATATTTTAAGCTAATGGTTAAGATTTTAAGCGTGGTTTGATATTAATGTCGAATATTACATGGCGGGAGGGAATAGAATAGATTGTTGACAAGTAAAATTACTGTAAAGTGATCAGAGTTTCTTCCAGGCATCTCTTCGGGGGGGCTTTGCCCCCCGAAATTTTTTTACCGCCCCCACCCCCCGAACGAAATGAAATTTATATAATTTATATAGAAAATATATACTTTTAACAGTGTCCGCCCCCCCCCCCCCCCCGAAGAAAGTTTACCGCCCCCCCCCCCCCCCCCCCCGAAAATTTCAAGTACCCCCCCGGAGAAAAAAGTCTGGAAGAAACACTGAAAGTGATGACAAGTAACACAAGTACGTTACTGTAAAGTGTTGAGAAGTAAAATTTTGTTGACAATTAAAAATGTTTACAAACTCACAGTAAACTGATGATTGTGATGTCTGTAAACAAGACATTGGTGTTGTTGTAGGCTCGCAGCAACTGTCAAGTAAAAAACAGTCAAATTATTACACCCATGTGTTAATAACTGGAAGATAAAAATTGTTATTTCTAGATTAAAATTATCATTGGGCTGTTTAGTTACGGTCGAGGTGGTATAAACTGTTTCATAAATGAGAGGTTTGAGAGGTCGTGTCTATTTGTTTATTTGTTCAAGTTGGATGAATATTTGTTTATTTAAAATGAATTCTATTTACGAAGCGTATTAAAAATCATTCATAATTCTGTATCTTTAATCCTCTTATTAAATTTGAATTATATGTGACTCAGATATCTCATTTTTTGCAGCCAGACACGGAATAATAATGTGTATACTATGTTACAATTCCACCTGAATCAAAATGTGTGCAATGGGAACATTTCAGTCGACGTCTAACCTGTGCTCTGTATGAACTGGATTTGTTCTGGAACATGGCTGAGGACTGGTTGTAGAACGATTCTTCGAACGACTCGTTAAAACGTAGAAAGAACTCCACGGGGACGAAACTGTGTGCTGTATGAAAAAGTTTAAAACAGGTTAGTTTTAAAATCCTCAAGTCAGCTAACGAGGGGCAATCATCAAGTGCTTTTTGTAAAAAAAATGAGATAATATAAACGAGTTAAAATGATCAGATAAAAAAAAATTAAACACACAATTTTTTTTTTACTTACTATAGTTGAGAGCAATGTCTGAGGGTGTGACTGATGTAGGTGGGATGGTGATTATTGTGATTGGTGCACTGGTTATGGTTGTTGGGTTGGATGTTGTGGTGGTTGATGTACTTGTCGGTGTTGTTGTACTTGTCGGTGTTGATGTACTTGTAGGTGTGCTTGTTATCGTCGGCGTTGTAGTTATTGGTGTTGTTGCAGAAGTTGTTGCTGTTGTTATAATTGTGAGTGTTGTTGCTGGCGGTGTTGTTGTTGTTGTCGGTTTCATCGTTGATATCGGTGTTGTAGTAGTAGTTGCAGTTGTTGTAGCTGTTGGTGTTGTTGATGTTGTTGGGGTAGTTATAGTTGTTGACGTTGTTGTCGGTGTTGTTGTCGGTGTTGTTTTAGTTATTTGTGTTGTTGAAGTTGTCTGTGTTGTTGACGTTGTTTGCGTTATTGTAGTAGTCTGTGCGGTTGTTGCTGTCGGTGGTGATGTAGTTGTCGGTGTTGTTGTACTTGTCGGTGTTTTTGTAGTTGTCGGTGTTGTAGTTTGTGTGGTAGCAGTTGTCGGTGTGCTTGTTGGTGTCGATGTGGTTGTTGGTGTCGGTGTGGTTGCAGTTGTATTGATAGTTGTTGGTGTTATTGTAGTTGTCGGTGCTGATGTCATTATCGGCGTTGTTATAGTTGTCCGTACTATTGTAGTTGTTGGTGTTGTTGTGGTTGTGGGTGTAGTTGTAGTTGTTGATGTTGTTGTTGGTGTTGATGTAGTTGTCGGTGTTGTTATGGTTGTTGATTTAGTTGTAGATGTAGACGTTGTTGTAGTTGTCGGTGTTAGAGTAGTCTGTGCAGTTGTAATTGTAGGTGTTGATGTAGTTGTTGGTGTTGATGTTGCTGTTGTCGTTGTCGGTGTAGTTGTCTGTGTAGTTGCAGTTGTTGGTGTGCTTGTTGGTGTCGATGTGGTTCTTGGTGTCGGTGTGGTTGCAGTTGTCGGTGTAGATATAGTTGATGGTTTGATTGTAGTTGTTGCTGTTGTCGTTGTGGGTGTATTGATAGTTGTTGGTGCTGTTGTAGTTGTCGGTGCTGATGTCATTATCGGCGTTGTTGTAGTTGTCCGTACTGTTGAAGTTGTTGGTGTTGCTGTAGTTGTGGGTGTAGTTGTAGTTGTTGACGTTGTTGTTGGTGTTGATATAGTTGTCGGTGTTGTTAATGTTGTTGATTTAGTTGTAGATGTAGACGTTGTTGTAGTTGTCGTTGTTATAGTAGTCTGTGTGGTTGTAATTGTCGTTGTTGGTGTACTTGTCTGTGTTGTTGTTGTTGTTGGTGTTGATGTTGGTGTTGTCGTTCTGGGTGTTGTTGCAGTTGTCGGTATTGTTTTTGTTGTTTGTGTTATTGTTGTCTGTGCGGTTGTTGTTATCGGTGTTGATGTAGTTGTCGGTGTTGTTGTACTTGTCGCTGTTGTTGAAGGTGTAAGTTTCGTCGTTGATGTCGGTGTTGTTGTGGAAGTCACTGTTGTCGTTGTTGTTGGTGTTGTTGTGGTAGTCGGTATTGTCGTTGTTGTGGTAGTCGGTGTTGTCGTTGTTGTTGGTGTTGTTGTGGTAATCGGTCTTGTCGTTGTTGTAGTCGGTGTTGTCGATGTTGTTGGTGTTGTTGTGGTAGTCGGTGTTGTCGGGTTTGTGGTAGTCGGTTTTGTCGTTGTTGTTGGTGTTGTTGTGGTAGCCGGTGTTGTCGTTGTTGTTGGTGTTGTTGTGGTAGTCGGTGTTGTCGTTGTTGTTGGTGTTGTTGTGGTAGTCGGTGTTGTCGTGGTTGTTGTAGTCGGTGTTGTCCTTGTTGTTGGTGTTGTTGTGGTAGCCGGTGTTGTCGTTGTTGTTGGTGTTGTTGTGGTAGTCGTTGTTGTCGTTGTTGTT
This sequence comes from Physella acuta, assembly GCF_028476545.2. NCBI lineage: Eukaryota > Metazoa > Mollusca > Gastropoda > Physidae > Physella > Physella acuta. The sequence goes on along the minus strand of NW_026732098.1, from coordinate 168,329 downwards.
GGTGTTGTTGTGGTAGTCGGTGTTGTCGTTGTTGTTGTAGTCGGTTTTGTCGTTGTTGTTGTTGTGGTAGACGGTGTTGTCGTTGTTGTTGGTGTTGTTGTGGTAGTCGGTGTTGTCGTTGTTGTTGGTGTTGTTGTGGTAGCCGGTGTTGTCGTTGTTGTTGGTGTTGTTGTGGTTGTCGGTGTTGTCGTTGTTGTTGGTGTTGTTGTGGTAGTCGGTTTTGTCGTTGTTGTTGTAGTCGGTTTTGTCGTTGTTGTTGGTGTTGTTGTGATAGCCGGTGTTGTCGTTGTTGTTGGTGTTGTTGTGGTAGACGGTGTTGTCGTTGTTGTTGGTGTTGCTGTGGTAGTCGGTGTTGTCGTTGTTGTTGGTGTTGTTGTGGTTGTCGGTGTTGTCGTTGTTGTTGTAGTCGGTTTTGTCGTTGTTGTTGGTGTTGTTGTGGTAGTTGGTGTTGTCGTTGTTGTTAGTGTTGTTGTGGTAGTCGGTGTTGTCGTTGTTGTTGTAGTCGGTGTTGTCTTTGTTGTTGGTGTTGTTGTGGTAGTCGGCTTTGTCGTTGTTGTTGGTGTTGTTGTGGTAGTCGGTGTTGTCGTTGTTGTTCTAGTCGGTCTTGTCGTTGTTGTTGGTGTTGTTGTGGTAGTCGGTGTTGTCGGTGTTGTCGTTGTTGTTGTAGTCGGTTTTGTTGTTGTTGTTGGTGTTGTTGTAGTAGACGGTGTTGTCGTTGTTGTTGGTGTTGTTGTGGTAGTCGGTGTTGTCGTTGTTGTTGTAGTCGGTGTTGTCGTTGTTGTTGGTGTTGTTGTGGTAGTCGGTGTTGTCTTTGTTGTTGTAGTCGGTGTTGTCGTTGTTGTTGGTGTTGTTGTGGTAGTCGGTGTTGTCGTTGTTGTTAGTAATGTTGTGGTAGTCGGTGTTGTCTTTGTTGTTGTAGTCGGTGTTGTCATTGTTGTTGGTGTTGTTGTGGTAGTCGGTGTTGTCGTTGTTGTTATACTCGGTGTTGTCGTTGTTGTTGGTGTTGTTGTGGTAGTCGGTGTTGTCGTTGTTGTTGGTGTTGTTGTGGTAGTCGGTGTTGTCGTTGTTGTGGGTGTTGTTATGGTAGTCGGTGTTGTCGTTGTTGTTGTAGTCGGTTTTGTCGTTGTTGTTGGTGTTGTCGTTGTTGTTGGTGTTGTTGTGGTAGTCGGTGTTGTATTTGGTGTTGTTGTGGTAGCCGGTGTTGTCGTTGTTGTTGGTGTTGTGGAAGTCGGTGTTGTCGTTGTTATTGGTGTTGTTGTTATAGTCGGTGTTGTCATTGTTGTTGGTGTTGTTGTGGTACTCGGTGTTGTCGTTGTTGTTGTTGTTGTTGTGGTAGTCGGTGTTGTCGTTGTTGTTGGTGTTGTTGTGGTAGTCGGTGTTGTCGTTGTTGTTGGTGTTGCTGTGGTAGTCGGTGTTGTCGTTGTTGTTATAGTCGGTGTTGTCATTGTTGTTGCTGTTGTTGTGGTAGTCGGTGTTGTCGTTGCTGTTGGTGTTGTTGTCGTAGTCGGTGTTGTCGTTGTTGTTGGTGTTGTTGTGGTAGTCGGTGTTGTCGTTGTTGTTGTAATTAGTTTTGTCGTTGTTGTTGGTGTTGTTGTGGTAGTCGGTGTTGTCGTTGTTGTTGGTGTTGCTGTGGTAGTCGGTGTTGTCGTTGTTGTTATAGTCGGTGTTGTCATTGTTGTTGCTGTTGTTGTGGTAGTCGGTGTTGTCGTTGCTGTTGGTGTTGTTGTGGTAGTCGGTGTTGTCGTTGTTGTTGGTGTTGTTGTGGTAGTCGGTGTTGTCGTTGTTGCTATAGTTGGTGTTGTCGTTGTTGTTGGTGTTGTTGTGGTAGTCGGTGTTGTCGTTGTTGTTGTAGTCGGTGTTGTCGTTGTTGTTGGTGTTGTTGTGGTAGTCGGTGTTGTCGTTGTTGTTATAGTCGGTGTTGTCGTTGTTGTTGCTGTTGTTGTTGTAGTCGGTGTTGTCGTTGCTGTTGGTGTTGTTGTGGTAGTCGGTGTTTTCGTTGTTGTTGGTGTTGTTGTGGTAGTCGGTGTTGTCGTTGTTGTTGTAATTAGTTTTGTCGTTGTTGTTGGTGTTGTTGTGGTAGTCGGTGTTGTCGTTGTTGTTGTAGTCGGTGTTGTCGTTGTTGTTGGTGTTGTTGTTATAGTCGGTGTTGTCGTTGTTGTTGGTGTTGTTGTAGTAGTCGGTGTTGTCGTTGTTGTTGGTGTTGTTGTGGTAGTCGGTGTTGTCGTTGTTGTTATAGTCGGTGTTGTCGTTGTTGTTGGTGTTGTGGTAGTCGCTGTTGTCGTTGTTGTTGGTGTTGTTATGGTAGTCGGTGTTGTCGTTGTTGTTTGTGTTATTATAGTTGTCGGTGTTCTTGTAGTTGTCGGTGTGGTTATTGTCTGTGTGGTTGCAGTTGTCGGTGTGCTTGTTGATGTCGATGTGTTTGTTGGTGTTGTTGTAGTTGTGGGGGTACTTGTAGTTGTTGACGTTGTTATTGGTGTTGCTGTAGTTGTCGGTGTTGTTATAGCTGTTGATTTAGTTGTAGATGTAGGCGTTGTTGTAGTTTTCGATGTTATAGTAGTCTTTGCGGTTGTAGTTGTCGGTGTTGATACAGTTATTGTTGTTGACGTACTTGTCGCTGTTGAAGTAGGTGTTGATTTCGTCGTTGATGTCGGTGTTGTTGTCGTGGTCACTGTCGTCGTTGTTGTTGGTGTTGTTATGGTAGTCGGTGTTGTCGTTGTTGTGGTAGTCGGTGTTGTCGTTGTTGTTGGTGTTGTTGTTGTAGTCGGTGTTGTCGTTGTTGTTGGTGTTGTTGTGGTAGCCGGTGTTGTCGTTGTTTTGGAAGTCGGTGTTGTCGTTGCTGATTGTGTTATTGTAGTTGTCGGTGTTCTTGTAGTTGTCGGTGTTGTTATGGTCTGTGTGGTTGCAGTTGTCGGTATGCTTGTAGATGTTGATGTCGATGTGGTTGAGGTTGTTGGTGTCAGTGTGGTTTCAGTAGTCGGTGTAGTTATGGTTGTTGGTTTGATTGTAGTTGTTGTTGTTGTCGTTGTGGGTGTATTGATAGTTGTTGGTGTTGTTGTAGTTGTAGGTGCTGATGTCATTATCGGCGTTGTTATAGTTGTCCGTACTGTTGTAGTTGTTGGTGTTGTTGTAGCTGTGGGGGTACTTGTAGTTGTTGACGTTGTTATTGGTTTTTCTGTAGTTGTCGGTGTTGTTATAGCTGTTGATTTAGTTGTAGATGTAGGCATTGTTGTAGTTGTCGATGTTATAGTAGTCTGTGCGGTTGTAGTTGTCGGTGTTGATGAAGTTGTTGGTGTTGTTGTACTTGTTTTTGTTGGTGAAGGTGTCAGTTTCGTCGTTGTTGTCGGTGTTGTTGTGGTAGTCACTGTTGTCGTTGTTGTTGGTGTTGTTAAAGTAGTCGGTGTTGTCGTTGTTATGGTAGTTGGTGTTGTCGTTGTTATGGTAGTCGGTGTTGTCGTTGTTGTTGGTGTTGTTGTTGTAGTCGGTGTTGTCGATGTCATTGTTGTGGTAATCGGTGTTATCGTTGTTGTTGGTGTTGTTGTGGTAGTTGGTGTTGTCGTTGTTGTTGTAGTCGGTGTTGTCGTTGTTGTTGGTGTTGTTGTGGTAGTCGGTGTTGTCGTTGTTGTTTGTGTTATTGTAGTTGTCGGTGTTCTTGCTGTTGTCGGTGTGGTTATTTTCTGTGTGGTTGCAGTTGTCGGTGTGCTTGTTGTTGGTGGTATTGTAGTTGTCAGTTCAGTGTTGGCTGTTGTTGTTGTTGTGGTAGTAGCTGCTGTAGCACAAGGAAGTAGGACTAATATCCAGATCAGCATCCAATTCCAGAAATATTTGTATCTTATGTTCAACACTTTAGTCTTTTGTGCAGACATTGTACCATTAAACAGCTTTCAGTTTATTTTTTTCCGTTGACAATTTTTTTAGAACGTCTAAGGGTTAATCTTACTAGTTTAATCTTTGAATTCAACTTTAGTTACCCTAAGGTCACTATTGAAGAAAATCCCGCATGTTATGTAATCACACTGTACGATTTTTTTTTTTTAATTTTAAAGTCTTAGCTAGTCAAAACACAATTTTATACGTGTCGAGTTTGTATCACTAAGTTTACCTGTATTCACAAATTAAAATAATTTATGCAACGTGACTAAAAGCGACATGTCCTGCAAATTGTCATTATTCGCACAATTTTCGCATCACGGAAACTTTTCATGTAGGCCTATATCCTCTACGCTTGAACACATTGTATGTTACATTACTTCATTAAACAAGGGAAATAATTCAGCCTCTCCAATTTAATTCGTGTCACTAGCTCAAGACGTATCTAACAAAGTCCACTTCAATAATTAAATCGGTTCAACCAATCTCTCACACCAACGACCCGTGTACCTGTCTCACACCTTACAGTTTTAACCAACATACGTTTGTCACTGACATCACGCTACGTGTAGCCCCACCCATTTATAGATCTGCAAATCCCCATCCCTCCCGTTTTGCTAACCGCTTATCCCACCACCCCCCTTCCCCCTCCTCCGTAAATACCGTTCAACCTCTTTATCTGCTTTATTCTAGTGTCGATTTGGTGTTTCTTTTCAAAAAGTAAAATCGTTTTGAAAAAAATGTGCTAAGTCTAGTGATGAGAAAAATGTGTTCCCTTGCTAAATGTCTAGTGTTGAGAAAAAATGTTCCCTTGCTAAATGTCTAGTGTTGAGAAAAAAATGTTCCCTTGCTAAATGTATCGCATCATGTATGTGGCAGTGACAGACTGTTGAGGTGACAGTGGTTGTGACACAGGTAGTGATACTAGTAGCGTCAGTGACAGTGTCAGCGGTGGCAGTCAACTAAATGAAGCACATCAAGACCTGTTTATAGCCGCTAACACTTCATGCAATCATCATGTCAAGTTGCACTGTGTCCATCGCACTCAGTACACTGCAGTGGCAGTAGAGTTTATCAACTTCTTTGTCTGCTTTTTGGGGTCAACATTCTGACAATCTTAATAGGATTCTCTCTCTCTCTCTCTCTCTCTCATTAACGTATACACACACACACATATATATATATATATATATATATATAGGCCTATATATATATATAGGCCTATATATATATATATATATATATATATATATATATATATATATATATGTATATATATATATATATATATATGCCTACATATACAAGGATGAACTGGCTGTGTCCAAAAGACCGGGAAATTGTATTAAGGACCCCAAACTCTAGATTATAATTTTCATTGTGCATTGCTCCACATCAAAGTCTGATAGTAATCGCCGACTTAATGGAATACGCGACAACTTTGTCTGAGAACATAGCACAAATTGGCCTTGTTTAGCACCGTTGTTGGGGGCCACCGGGATTTTGTCGGGAGAGGGGAGGTGGGAGTCCACCCTTGATTATTTATATTTTAAACAGTGTCCTCTCCCTCCCTCATAGGGATGTAAAAAAAAATCCGGAAAAAGATTTCAGAATTCTGTTCACACACGTCTGTTTAAAAAACAAGTAATTAAAAAAAGTCTAGTGACAATTTTAGCGCAATTTCCTTGTGTTATCTAAAAATAGCTCTGTCGTAGCGTAAATCAAGAGCAGGGTTAGTAAAACCATTGGTAAAAATACATGTTTTATTTACAATAGAGTAACGTGACTAAAAACCATTGCGCGCCCAGCTACCGAACGTGACGTCGCAGCCATTGAACGTGATGGCGCAGCTATTGAACGTGATGACGCGTGTGGTGTGGTTGCATAAAATGCCTACTAATTCGGTCCAAATTTTAATTAATTCAAAAAAATTTTTGTGACCGAAGGAAAGGATATTTTTGA